>NC_079556.1:3180335-3872002 GCF_015846415.1 Triplophysa dalaica
TAGTCATCCATCTTTCATACAAAACAAATAAAACCAACTATAGCAACTAAGATTTTTATCATACTGTGGTTCCCATGACACAGATTCTGTGTGTTTTTAAATGGTAGTCACAACGAAAAACGCTTCTCATCTTAACTTGACGGTCTTGTCAAACCTGATGACAACAAATGGTCAATTTAAAAACATAAAGGTAAACCTCGTGTGTAAACTGTTTTTTCCAGCTCAGTGAGACATCACAACACGGATGCAGACGTCATTCCATCGCGGTCGCGCCCACTTTAAAAGCCGTGCCACGTCATGTTCCACGCAAGCACACAGAGGGAGGAGCAGGCTTTACCCGACAAATCCCCGCCTTCATAATTATTCTCTACAGTGATTGGTGTAAACAACTTACTCATGAAGACAAGCAGCTCATGATTGGACAAACTAGAAGCCTGTCATTTAGATCTACCGATGTGATTGGATGAAAGGCGACACTGGCAAAAATGATAACGTAGGAGAAGGAAGTGTCATACTGGAATATTGAATATCCATGCTAGTGGACTTTTCAGGATCCATTCAAACACTTTAGTGAACAGTTCACATGTCTCCGTAAGTAAATTGCCTTCTTCATTAAATCTGAACATAAATGGAGACGTTTTAAGTACTTTTATTAGCTTTCTAGAGATTGGACGTTACATATAGATGGCATTTGGTGTATTGAGGCTTTATTGGGAGTGTAGGTCGAGTGGGTCTTTAGGCATTGAAACGATAGATTAAGATAAGGGCTAAACATTTGTTTAAAGGCAAATACGACTGTGGTGGGTTTATGCCAAATGTATTGGATTGTGATCTTTATCATTTAAATGTTGCTTGTTTTAGGAACTACCATAACTTGCTATGAGGTAATCTCTTTGATTTATCACTCAAAAATGATTAGTTAGTACTGTCTGGGAGGATACTAAATTAATGTGTAATACCGTGGTTTTGTTCATATATTAATAATACACACTTTAGATTTAGTCAATATTCAAATTAGTTACAATAATAATAATTATATATTACAGTTTATCTATTTCCTGCTGAAAAAAGAAAAAAAGTTGTAATGGTTTCCATCACAAGAACAGTCATGACCCTTAGCTGTTTACCATTAAAACCATTACAAAATTCCTTTTAAGTTGCGCTTCGGACCTTCTTCCAGTAGAAATAATGGTGTTCTATTGGTTGTGAAATAAGCCACAGAGATACACAGAAATAATTTTAGTTTCCATTACCATTACCATTCCCATTATAACCATTTAATCCATCGGTGATGGTCTGTTGCTTTTTGTTGAGCGGGTTTGGCTCCTTTTTAAGTAAAGACAACGGCACTCAACTTTGAAATGTAAATGTTTCGACAATCAAAGTCCAAATAAAATGCTGCCAGTAATGCACATTTGTTGATATAGAGATGCTTCATGCCTGATAAAGTTGTATAAACTTAACATCACTGATAATGTTTATTACTTTATTATACTTTACTGTATATTTAACTCCAGAATCTCTACAATGCTCGACGACACCCCGCTGTTCGATCCTTCTCTGCTTCATGAACTGGACTGGAGCAGCAACACTGTCTCCTTCTCACCCCCGATTTCCCCCTCTCAGCCTGGGGAGGGTCTGGTCCTCAGACCCCTGTGTACAGCTGATCTAGACAGAGGTACAGGTTAACTTTTCAATCCTGATCAGCAGTGTGCTCTATAGTTTAAGACATAGCCATATTTTTTACATTTAGCCTTTTTCAGGCTTCTACAAAGTCTTATCGCAGCTCACAGTAGCCGGCGAGGTGACAGAAGAGCAGTTCAAAGGTATTGCAAACCATTCTTATTCGACATGTGATTCAATGCTCTTCAAATAGATAAAATACATGTGTTTAAATCAAATTTTATTGAGTATGTTATTATTTTGTCTTCGTTTCTTAAGCAAGTTTTGAACATATGAAGAGAACTGGAGACTATTATGTCATTGTGGTGGAAGACACAAATCTTGGACAGATTGTTGCCACGGCAATGCTTATCATAGAACACAAATTCATCCATTCTTGTGCAAAGGTACTTGACTTCTCAATGGAACATTTGACAATATGTATCATTTCAAACGATTATATGAGGGTGTTCAAGACACAGTACTCAAATTTGATTCTGATATTGGAGTTGATCTCAAATACTAAATTTAATCATTTTAATTAGCATTGTTTTTTTATTTAAAAAAAATACGTACCTAAACATTGAGTTTCATCTTTGACTTGACCTTATTCTGTCAATAATAAAGGTTATTTTAGTTTTTACATTATGTACTTAAAACATTTTAAAAGACATTTTACTGTTGAACTGTGTTTGAACTATTTGTTTTGTTCTGGCAGAGAGGACGTGTTGAGGAAGTGGTTGTAAGTGATGTATGCAGAGGAAAACAGCTCGGAAAACTGTAAGTTTGGGATTTGAATGCACTTCTCTATTATTGTATACGAAGGAATTTAATGCTGATGATGACCAGTTTTACACATGCATTATAATTTTGTTTGCCTGGATTTTGTATTATTCTTATTTATCTTTTAACCTTAATAAAAATGCTGGTATAACTATTTAGGCAGTTTTATTTGTTTTTCAGGTTGGTATCAACATTGACGCTCCTCAGCAAAAAATTACAGTGCTACAAAGTAACACTGGAGTGTGCACCAAAAAACGTGGAATTCTATAAGAAGTTGGCGTACTCCGCATCAGACGAGACTTACATGCAGTGCCGTTTTTTTGACTGAACCCAGAAAGATCTAAAACATCATAGAATGTTTGGTGACTCATTATGAACTGTTATGAGGTCTTTTCTCTAAGTTGGTATGATCATACTACCTCGAAGTTGCACCTTTTAGCCGGCAAAAAAAGAACCGTAAAACTTGATACTTTGATGACAGGTTATGTGATATTAACTAGGCATTGTGAATTGAGATTTTTAACATGACTGCAACACAGAACAAAACATAGTCATGAATGTTCTGTCTAAATGTTTCAAGCACTTGCTTTGAAATGTGCAGTTCTTTCCTCTAAAACATGACACTTTTTTCAGAATTCGTATGAAGACCGCATTATAATTTGATCACATACTTAATACTGTGGCCTGCCAAAGAGGAAAGACCCAATTGGTTTGTCGTAATGTACTTGAATAATTTCTAATGGTTTCATACAGAGATCTTTCTGTACTAGGCGTTGTATCTTTTATTGTCGACGTCAAAGACAGAAAACAATAATTTTTCAGCTTTGAAGTAGTTTTAACAACACTATTTACAAAACTGCTTGTTGAAGGGTTTCCACTTAGAGGTATGGTGTAGTTTGTGCTTTCTGTTCTTTAAAAGGTACCGAAACGAAGATCACGTTTGTCATTATGTGTATTCTATGAAAGGTGAATTGAATCTGTCTGAATTTTAATATTCTTCTCATCAGCAGGTACTTGGCTTTAATGTAGAAATCAATAATAGAATGTTTACATTTATTTATTATGCTGATGTATTTGTCACAAGATTTTGGCTCTAGTGCAAGCCACTGTTGATATACAGTATATATTGAATCAATAGTTATGTACACATCAGAATGAAGGCAAATAAATTATTTTGTTGCAAAATATATCCTTATGCAACAAATTCATCTTTATAGAATAAATGCATCTATTTTTGTACTTTCATTGACAGCAAAAAGTGGCATTTAGTTGGACAGCTTTCATCTGTTCATTGTGTCAGTCATCAATTTTTTTAACTGTATATTGAAATTAATGTAAATCCATTGAATGACAAGGTGAATGGGTCTAAACTGTTACAATACTGTTATACTGTATTTAAATAAAGGTTTTAAATCAAGTTTGAGTATAACTTTCAATGGCTTGTCATCTGTAGCAAATTAAATGAGCAGTTAAAGCAATGCTCAACAATAAAGCCCTTCAGTCTTAATCTTATCATAAACAGTCAAAGATTTTTTTTGAATGGACTGATAACACTAAATACATAAGGTGAATAGCCATCTTTTATTGAGCAGAGGGATGTTAATTCTATGGCAAACATATCTCAATTTATCTCATCGTAATTCCTTCCCATATAGACTGATCCATACCACCAATTCATTGTTATGGCAGTGACAGTCTTTTTCCTCCGATATCCCGCCCACCCGTTCAGCGACAGTAGTTCAAGTATCAACAGTGCATTATTGCAATACTGTCCCGCTGCAAATGCAAAATGTTTTAAATACTATAAAACTGCAAAAATGTTCAGTGCATACAGCTCAAAAAAAAAAAAAAATCAAATCTTCCCCAACTCCAAGAGTCACAAGGAGCAGTCACTCCCTCCCAACCCTCTCCCCTGTACAAATATTTACATTTTTAATCCCAATAAAAATGTAAAAAGAAACGTCCGCTGCAGTAAAGCACGTAATGGTAAAGCCTATCCGTTTTGTGCCGCTGTAACTTGCATACTCCCGAAATCTTCGTCCTCCTCTAGTGTTCGCTTTAGGCTTCCTGTAGCACAACACAAATGCATGATGCGTAACTGTATATATTATGATCTCAGCTCTGTACATTAATGTACCAAATATAGATCTTGCTCTTAATACAATCATCCCAGTAATTTGTCATGATAAATGTATATGGACATACATTCAAGCATTTAACTTAAGTGATTTTCAAATGAGGAAAGTCATTAATCAACAGGAGCCGACAATATAAAAATTATTTTAAAAAATTGACCGTACAAGTTCAAGCTAGCATAAGAGTCTAAATGACTTCATAAGAGTAAACCACAAATTATACTAAAAAACTGACATGAAATGTCCCTCACCTGGCATCCCAGCTTGAATGGAGTAAGATCTGCCCAACTGAATGGGTGACATCATCTTGATGGTTAACTTGGCAAGATATATTGCTTCATATTCCTGAATGTTAACAAAACATCCATTTATTAGTGAATATAATGTGGTAACGCACAGTGAATTATGAGTGTGTTGAGGTTTCTTTCAATCTTACCTGTAGCTGATGAACAAAGCCCACATTAGGATTAATGCAAAATCGTCTCTCCTGTACATGACTAAAGGCATCTCTGTGATCGAATAACATACAACAGAATCAACTATAAAAGAATACTAACTCTGCATTACTTTTTACATTAACATATGTTGGTCATTTTGGTTGACTAAAACCGAGTTTCGACTATTACCTGTATTTTACACCAAATGTTTCCATAAGGTAGGCAATAACTAAGGCAGCACTGAATAAGAAAAACACCACAGTGTAAGGTTGTCTATATTTACTATTTTTAATCAAGCAAAATTAAATTGTGTTCATAAAAAATAAAGACATCCAAACATCATGAATTTGTTTAGCTGTAACATACCTTCTTGATATCCCTGCATTTCCGTGAACAAGTACCTTCCCTGCACAACAATGTATTAAAAAATAAAATCAGTTAAATCAGACCGGCTAAAATGTAAAACATGACTATCTGGGTCACACTACCACATGCAAACATATATTTTTATATATATATAATAATATTTTAGTGCAAAAATGCTGTGCTGTTATATACTACCAACTATGTCAATATGTTTATTATTACCTCCTGATTTTAAACATCCATCAATAAATTCTTTAGTCTAAACAGAGAGAGAAAAAACAGGTAAATGCATTGTTTATACAAACGAGGCAAAGAAAACACTTTTAATAGTTGAATTCAAGAAAACGTCCGTCTTACCATTGGGAAATATCGAATTATATTTTCCACAGGGTTATCTGCTATATCTAAAACAAGGTACCTATAAACAATAAAATAAGACATTTAGTCTTATTTAGAAACATGAGAAACAAATAATAACAAAAAAAAAAAAAACAGCGTAATACCTAAATTTAGAGGGAAAGTTTGGCTTTATGAAGTTGGCCTCGATGTCTTGTCGTACACACACAATGTGAGTTATTCCCTGCTTCTCCAGTATTGAGAGCTAAAAGACAGAAATGTGTTATAAGATCAAATCGAAGCACAGACTCTTTAATCTCGATGAACCTGAAATCATTCCCACGACACCTTGCTCTTCATAGCAGCCGAATAGGGACCAAGAAACAAGCCTGGGAGGATTTCCTAAAATCAAAGGAACATGCATTAATTCAGCAGACCACGTGATCACTTACATTAGAGATTATATTACTATTATGACAAACAGCTCAACTTCAAAACCTCTAAAATCACCCACCTGCATCTCTCTTCTCATTGGATATGCCCAATCCTGCAGAAATTGCGAAATTATATCATTAGGTTTTACACACATATCATATGTTACGTCACTAATATTACATGCAATTTCAGATTGAGAAATCTCCTATTATTAGCAGAACCATGTCTCTGTTTATAATCAAACCCATAAGTTTAAAAGCATAAATAATATCCAAGACGGCCTGTCATTTGCAATTATATATATTATGAATCCCATGACTTCTGTGCTGTTGTTATTATTAAGCACAGAAACTAAATAGCAAATGTCAACTGTTCTTCAGCAAGGACTCCAATAAGTGAATGTGGACCAATGTCCTCATTTATTTATGAACTTATATATTAGACAAACGTGCGTTGCTTTAACATGCACATATATCCTTATGGTGACTGTAATTAAACTGTTGTTAGCATTGGGCTAATATCTTTATAACATACCAGCTGCTCTTCTTTGGCGACTGGCAGGGACGGGAATTGAAGTTTATTCCCTTCGTCCATCCTGCGATTTATATTCCAGCTTTAATGCGTTCACGTCCCCAGTGATAAAGTGAATCTTAAGACGAACTAAGTGCAAATAAAGTGGACTTTGTGAAGGAGCTTCGCACGCACGCGCGCCATTCTGCTTCAACCCAGGTCGCTCACGTGACAGGGAGGCGTGGCTTTCTTTGTGTGCCACGCTTAAGTCATTTTGGACAGAGCTTTCCATACTTTTGAGGTATCCAAGGCCCTTTATTGTCATTTTTGGAAATTGATATTAATTATGCTCAACCCTACATTAAAAAAAAACGAATTTTTTGTGTAACTGTTGAATTTCCTAATCACAGCAAATGCAATACAATACATAAATGATCTCTAAACACATTACTTTTATTATTAGTTTACTTACATTTATAAATTCTATGTATTAAAATAACTAATAGGCCTACTGTAAACAATATATAGGAATACACATATTCTGCAAGGCTCCAATAGTCAAAGTTATATTATCTTATATAGTGCTTAAATGTTATTTTACGTAGTGCATTTGATGTGTATACATGACATTTACATTTACATTTAGGTATTTGGCAGACGCTTTTATCCAAAGCGACTTACATTGCTTTATCCTATACATTTTACATAGGTATTTGCAATCCCCTGGGATCGAACCCACAACCTAACGCAATGCTCTTACCACTGAGCTACAGGAAAGCTATGACATGTTATTTTGAACTAGTTTCATAATGTTAGCGATCCTCTGACTCTGTAGTGGTGTCTGTTTGAACACTGTCTAGACTCTCAGCTTTATACATCAAGTAATTTAGTCCGTCATTGCTGAGCACTGGAGAAAGTCCAGTTTCCATATTTTCATCTTCATCCACCCCTGTGCAGACCTCCTCTGGCAAATCTAGAAACAAAAGTTACCATTAGCACAATACTGTATGTTGAAATATACCAGTCTGCAAAATAGTTAGAGTCCCATGCAAACTCTTGCAATGTAATCCAGATGAATTCAAATAAATCACATTGAGGAAGGAACGCAAATATGTTGATGCTGATGTTATACAGTGGCTCCAAAATGTGAAAAAAATTCAAGCACTTTAACATAAACGTTTCTTACCATCCTCCTGATAGGCTTGGTTTACATGACCGTGCGTCATATTTTGGCTTGTTTCTTTATCAGCTTCATAGTCCCGCAATTTATTCAGGGTTTCTTGTAGCTGGTGAAAGCTTGGCCTCTCAGACGGCTCTTTTTTCCAACAGTCCATCATCAGATTGTGCCTATACAATACAATACAATTGAAATAAAACACAATACAATGTGCTGTAATGTAACATCATTTTCGGGCACGGATGAATTAAAAAAGTTTATATTTGATGTGTACCTTTTACATTTAAAGCTACTAGTCAATATATTTATTAATTATTTATGGAACTCACAGTCTCGGGGCACACCCTGTTGGTGAAGGCATTCGTCCACCTTGGCTGATATAATTTAAGACTTCATGGTTGGTGTAGGTTGGATATGGCTGCTTTCCTAATGTCATAATCTCCCATAGGAGCACACCAAACGCCCTGGCAATTTGCAAGTTAATATATCGGTTTATTTGGATGGACATGCATGCTACTTAAAATGTAAAGGCGATATTTGCAATATTTACCAGACATCTGAGAATTTATTGAAAATTCCATCCGTTAAGCTTTCTGGTGACATCCAGCGGACGGGAAGCAGACCTTCGCCTCTCTTCCTGTAGTAGTCATTCTTATACACGTCACGGGCCAATCCGAAGTCTCCTATTTTAATGATTCTCTTTGGGTCCATGTAGCTTTTCACTGAAACCAAACAGTTTCTTGCAGCAATATCTCTGCACACGAAAAAGTAAAAAAATTCACTGTTGAATAGAGTCCAATACTTTCTAATAAAGCGTCCCGCAAGTTAGTCAAAAGAAAGAACAGACCATATCAAATCTTTACCTATGAACAAAATGCATCCTTTCTAAATAAGCACACCCTTTAGCAGCATCCAAAGCGATGTCCAGAAGACTGGTCAGATTTAATAACTCTCTGCGTTTCTGAGAGACATAAAATATTTCAAAGTGATAAAAACTAAATATTAAATTGTGGTTATATTTATATGAGTCTATAAAACCAGAAACATGAAGCTTTGCATTTTTATACACGATCTGACAAATCAAAGGACCAGTCAAAATAATCTTCGCTGGTAATCTACAGAATGCGACAGATAAAGTTCACATAACTAGATTTAAGAAAATAAGAATAAGACACTTACATTTGTAGGACGAGCTCCTCTCAGGTAGGAAAGGAGGTCTCCTCCCTCCATCAGCTCCAGGATGAGATAATGTGGTTCGTTCAGCAGACAAACTCCAAGCAAACGCAGGATGTTAGAATGATTGAACTGGCTGAATACCCAAAAAACAAAACAATGCATGTTTAAATAGTTTTCTGTACCATAATGATATATAATAAATAAAAAATTAAAGAATATGTTTTATTATACCTCATTAAAGAAGCCTCTTTCAAGAATTCAGCTTTCTCGTATTCACTGGCACCGGTGTGCAGTGTCTGTGAACAGTTTGTAACACATTATACAATTGTAAAGCAGCTCAGGCTTGTGTTTATAGACATGTTTCTGTATATAAATTTGTGGAAGAGGTTATTTGTCAGTTGCAGAAAAAAAGAGATTTAAAAAGATACAGTGAATGTCCCACTATGAACAGATTAAATAGCACAATAATACGACTTCAGATCCAGTCCTACCCACGATTAAATTGCTCAGGATTCTTAAACAAACAGAGCACTGTTGTGAACACAGACCCAATGTTTTTAATATTTTGGGGAAGTCAGCTTAAGGCTTACTTATTACACCACCTTTATGTGATTTGTCCCCTAACTTTACTTATGTATTTCTGGGAGCTTTAAGAGATCGAACATACAGGACCTTATGAAAGGTCTATCTATACTTTACCTTAACAGCCACTCTTTCATCTGACCCTATTTCTGTGATTTGGCAGCCAGTTGTGATCCCTTCATAAACCTCTCCGAACGCTCCACTGCCCAACAGCCTTTGTAGTTTCAGACAGTCCCGGGGAAATACAGGAAGGGACTCTATCTCTCTTTGGCCAGGTATGTCACTGTCGATATTTATGCAGAGATGAATACACTTGAATCTTTAATATGCATTAAAATGATCAACTGTACAATGAAACTGAGTTTAGATATATTTTTGTTCACCTGACAGCATAGCATGCGTTGCCAAGACCAACCAAACCCCGAATATACTCCAACTCCTCATCGGTGTGGAGATGCACACCTGTTTGTTCAAATGTCCCTGGATCTTGCTTCTTGTGAAATCTTTGCCAAACTTCAGAAAAACAGAAGCATGCACAATTTTTGTTAATTGTAGTATACATTTACATATAATATGAAGGTGAGTTGTGTGCTTTTTTTACTTACTGACTGCAGCCAGGATGACAATAATTGCAACACAAACACAAATCGCTGTGATCACGATAACCAATGTGATGTCTGTATGTTTCGGAGTGTCTGTTGGATGACAAACAGAGACATATTGAACACACACAAAAAAAACGTTTCATTATACTAACAGTGTAAAATTCAGTGCAATTGAATTTCATTATTTCTGTGCAATTGTTGTTCAAATAAGCTGATTTATATATTCTAATTGAATGTAAATACAATGACGATGAAGCTTTCTTACCCATTCCTGGAGTATACAGAATCATGCTTGTTGATGCCCCTTTACCCCAGTATGAAAAGGGGGTTATGGTGATGTTAAATTCTGCGTCCGGCTTGAATCTTGTCACATTTATGACTGGTTTAAAAACTGTATTTCCAGGCGGACAATATCTGGTTGGAAAGTTCTGCAGCAATGAGTAAAAATACATAATTGATCCGATATAACGTTGAATAAATGAATACATATAAAATTGTATTTGTATTATTTGTAATGCTTTTATTTTTGGTACATTTTGAAGTTGTTCAGCATTTTGCGACATTTCCTTGGACACCACACAATAAAAGACACTCCCAAAGTCAATATTACTGGCATCCCAGAGAATCTGGAAAAATGTGTGATTCCCTTCAAGACGAACTGAGGTTTTGGGAACGGCGGGTGGAATGACAACAGGAGGAGATAAGAACCCATCTAGAACACACACAAATATATTCAAAATGCATAAATATTTTGCAAAAGAAGGGTTACGTTTGCTTTAAAATGTTCAGACATCAATATGAGATGTGAGCCGCTGACCTGGTAGAGGTTTGAGCATCTCCTGTACTAAAGAAAAAGCTGTCAGTGGGTTAGTAGAAGACATGCGGACACTGGTTGTCTGGTTCACCTCCTGAATCCTTAACTGTTTGTTTTCATCCAACCACAGAAGTCGCCCGCTGTAGTATCCCACATGATGATTGAAGATTTGAGATGTGGTCCATTGGACATATTCTACCCCTTTAGACGTTTGCATCCTTTATGGCAAAATGCACATTTATAAATATAAGCAAATATTATGACAGAATGAATGTCAATTAAACAATCCTGTTACACTACTTACAGTCTTTTTTAAGGGATACTTCACTCAAAAATGAAAATTCTGTCAAACAAATCTGTATAAATTAGTTTGTTATGATGAACACAGAGAAAGATATTTGGAAGAATGCCTATAACCAGACAGATTTTGCCCCCCATTGACTACCATACCAGTCAAAAGTGACCAAGAACTGTTTGCTGTACTACATTCTTCATAATGTCTTCTTTTTTGTTCAATAGAACAAAAAAACGATCAAGTAATTCTTCCTTCTACGGGAGTCAAGATCTGTGTGGTTAAAGCATTCTTCCAAATATCTTTCTCTGTGTTCAAAGAAATGTTTACAACTTTGAAACAACTCGAAGGTGAGTAAATGCTGACACAATTTTCATTTTGGGTGAACTGTCCCTTTAAATATTTGCTGTAAACCGACCTGTCTCCTCTAAAATTTGCTGTGTACAGATTAACCATGGTACCATCTTGCACCAACCAATATAGACTTCTCTCCATCACATTCAAAGTAATTCCAGCAACCTACAATGGAAGTTTAATAACACAAACAAACAATATTTGACCAGACCAGGATATGTCAGACTCGTACATGTTTGATATTCTACTGTATGTGTATATCGTACCTCTCTACCAGAGAACACACTCATTTTATCCAGAAGTTGGTATCCTTCTCCATCCAGTCTACAACCCTCCACGGATGTTTTAGTGGTCCAGTAGATGGCAGCATTCAATGAATCAATTACCAAACTGAGAATCTTATCATCTGCCTGGTGAAATATCTCAACATGCTGTGCGGATGTAGACCCTTTGCATATCTGATTTCAGAAACAAATGTTTTGCATTGAGCTTTCAAAGTGTCTCAGACTGAAGTCAATTGGAGCTTCTATTTGCCATGTCTTTAGATAGAAAATTTTGGACACTTTTAAACAGCACAAGGACGTACTTGGTTTGAGTTGCAACTCCAGTACAGATACTGACCCAGCCAGTCAAACGCCACAGATTCGGCTCTCATGGATAGTGGATCTGTGATGACGTTGCCGCTTAGAGACTGGTCACTCAGTTCAACCCAGTTGATGTGACCTGAACTGTTGGTCCAGTAGATGGTTCCATTATACGAGTCAATGTCTATTTCACAAAAAAAAGATTTATTTAAACACGCAGCCCATCACATACTTACACATGTACAAGGGTTTTAAATGTAAAATATCATATTTATAAATGGGTTTAAATAATATATGATATTTTTATCTGTCAACACCTTTCACATCTTTGATGTTAGACACCAGGGGCTCCAGAAAGTCATTGCTATCCAAATCCTGCTTCCAGATGCCATGACCGTCAGCAACAACTATATACGGTGCTTCATCCACTGATCGAGAAACATGAAATCTTATACTGTGTTTGTAAACACTACAATAAAGCTATGATCAAATGTATGAGAATACTCACCAGCCTGAAGAGTTGATCCTTCAAAAGAGACTGATCTCGAACATCCACCAGGAGAACAAGCTCTGACAGAAACACAGTACCGATGCGAGCTCTCCAGATCTGATACTGTTACATGTGTGCTAGTTACTCCACTGAAGCTTGTCACCAGCAGCCCATTCAATGAGCAGTTTACAAAATATGTCCAATTTTGCCAGCCGGATGAACCTACAGTGCGGAACAAAATTGAATTTGCATACTGAATCACCTTTATAAGCCAATTTCAAACTCAACCAACCTTCAAATAATAAATGACAAACGCTTATAAAAACACTTTGCTTCCAATAAGAAATCACTCATTTTTATCGTATAGGGTTTATGCTGCATGCAGTGATTATCAATCAGGCATTACGTTTTTAAATATATTTTACTTGCACAATTTTCCTGTGATTTATACCATCTTCTGTAAATCATCTTTAAATCATTCAGGGTTGCCAATTCTGCAATCTTTCCACACTTTTAAATTGTTGTCACGGGTTTTTTTATTTGGCGAGTTAAAGGTAGAAAGATTTTGTTACATAGGTGGTCATTCTTAAGATAAGATGAAGTTCTTTTGAAAATCAACTGTGTTTATTATTACCATTAGCCTACACAGCTATTTTCTATATGAAATTGTGTAGACTATAACGTTGACTGTAAAATATTTAGGTAAAAGAGCGGCAAAATTTGTGGTTTCGTATATTTGTGCTGTGGTCATTTGGTGAATTTTTAGGGTTGTTTTAATCGGTCATCGTCTTGTTTGTTTTTTTTGGCCTTTTGCATCTTTGTTTGGGATTCGAACTCGGGTCACTGGAAGTGCTGGAGCACTTGACGCCAACATCGTCTTGTTTTTAACCGGGATCTGGCAACCCGAAATCACTTCCCACTAAGAGAAGTTAACTTCCAGTCTGTGTTTGGCTACAACATATTTATTTTAGCTATAATTTATATTAAAATGTTATTGTATATTAATTGAATTGCATTAAAACTAATCAACAATTAAGTTATGTTCGGGCCACCTAACGTGTGGTTGCTGAAACATTCTACAGAAAATAAATTGAATATGAACTTAAATACTCACTTGCTCCGATCGTTATTTCCGGTTTATCCCAGTACACATTGGCCTTATCCGATCCAAACAGGATTTGTAGATTTCTCGGTCTTTGTGGCACCGGATATGGTTGCGCCAATGGACTAAAATAGCAAATATTTCCAAATCCTTCATACTGACTACTAAGGTCATCACAGTCCATAGGGAATTCATTAAAGATGGCCACCTGACCCTGGCCAACCTCTTTATAAAGTGCACGGCCATCAGAGAACATGAAGAAATCCTCCTCATAAGCAAAGCTGGTTGCTTCAAACATAATGCTTGTGTACAGTGTAACCGCATGTAACCCATCCAGAGATACAGCTTTGAGTGTCTGATCTCTTCTATCATGAAAAATAAGCCTCTTATTGGGGAAACTGACCACCAAGTCATACAGAGCATTTGGGGATGTGTTCACAACATGACTTATCTCATCTTGTTGGCCAAGAAGAGGGGCGCGGAATATACCGTTGGATAGCAGCAAGAACAAAAATCTGACGAAACACAATTTTTTTAGTTTCAGTAATTTACTTTTTGTGTTAACGTTTACAAAATACAAGCAATGTTTTCATGGCGTTGTAAAATAGTGTTTCCAGATACTCACCCATTATATGGATCTGCAATAATGTCCAAAGGGTCACTGGGTAGGGTGAGATTTACATGGACTGGAAAAGTACAGTCATCTATTCCACAATAAAAGACCTGCATTTATTTTAACATGAAATAAAGAAGATACAAATGACAATATTTTAATAACACAGCGATTAAACAAACACGATAACCCAGAACAATAAATCCAGATGGAAGTTTTAATTAAAAGTAAATGATGTACACACACTACCGCTGGAGACATAGTACATCCTCTGATAAAGCCAGTCGACTGTCAGTGCTGTGACCTTCACATCAACAGAGAAAAGAAGCTTAAGATCCGAGTGGTCGGTGAGATTTTCTGCTCCTTTAACCCAAATATGCGTCCCTTCAGCAAAATAGACCTTTTTTGAACTATAGTGCATGGCCACTCCTGTGAAATCATCAGACAGATGTCAGAAAGTAAAAGAACTTCACACCAAAGCAAAATCTTGTTGCATAGAGATTGTGGATTCATAGCTCAAGAGACATTATGTAGGGTCACAGTTGTACTAAAATAAAAATACAGGCATTTTAAACAATCACAGCATCAAGTTTACTTAAAAAATCCTGTTTTCATTTGAGTGAACCCTTAACATTATTTTACTGGTGTAAGTCAGGTTGATTAAGGAAATATAAATGTATATTTAAAACAAAAAATGATGCACAGTACAGATTTTTTGGTTTCAATGCATTTGTTTTGTCAATGTTTTGACTTAACTTTTATTTTGAAATACGTCATGTTTCTTTCAATTCATTCATTTTTAACATGTTTAAGTTCAACTTTTTAACCATTTTGTTATGTGCATTTGTTGTGTTAATATTTTTCTTCATTTAACTATTACCAGTTGTCATGTTAATGTTCATAAAATTATTTTAATATAGCTATTTATGTTAAATTTCTTATTATTTAAGTTAAAGTAAGTGTATCTATTTCCAATTACAATGCCACCATTTAAAGAAAAAATGGATACAAATTTGATTCAATAATATTTAGTCCTATATTTTAATTTATTTTAATGAACATAATTTCGATTCTATGAATTGTACTAGCTAACAATAATAAATCTGCAAATATTTTAATTTACACTGTAATCTCTGACTTGGACACTTTTGTTTAGGAAGCATATATGTGACCCCGGACAACAAAACCAGTCTTATGGGTCAATTTTACATAATCTGAAAGCTGAATAAATAAGATTTCTATTGATGTATGAGTTGTTAGAATATGACAATATCTGGGTGAGATACAACCTTTTAAAACTCTGTAATCTGAGAGTGCATAAAAATCAAAATATTGAGAAAATTGCTTTTGAAGTTGTGGCAGGCCATCCACACACAAAAAAATTAAGTTTTTATATATTTAAGGTAGAAAATTTCCAAATATCTTCATGGAACATGATCTTTACTTAATATCCTACTGATTTTTGGCATAAAAGAAAAATCGACACACAATGTATTTTTGTCTTTTACTAAATATGTTCCCATGCTACTTAAGACTGGTATAGTGATCCACGGTCACATGTTTATAGTGATGGACCTGTGATGTTGCTCTCTATAAGAGTATCAGACAGACATTCCGCTGTAGTGAAGAAATCAGCATTCTTTGCTCTTCTCCTCAGTGTGTTCCATCTGGATGCAAACACCCAGCGGCCTCCATCCTGCTCTGAAAGTCAACAGACAATGACCAATTATTTCTTCTCTCAACCCACTGCATATGTGCATCTGCCAGAAATGATAGCAAATGGTGTAACACTGTGGTAACATGATAGAAGCTGATCTGACCATGCAGGGCATGTTTCCCGATCGAAACCTTTGTTGCTTATAAACAACACTCATATCCGCCAATTAGATTCGATTGATTAATGGATGTTGATCCAGAAAACTGTTGGCAAAATCACTAAAGGACAACATAAAACTTTCAACTGTGAGTTGCATACCAACTTGTTCCGGTGTTGTTATACTGGCTTCAGCTACTGAACCCTGACCTTCTCTGTTAACAGCGGCTATAGAGATCCTGAATGAGACACAGTGAGAAACAATGACACTCGCTATAGTCATTATTGTGATTCACATCTCCAGGAGACCGTATCTACCTGTATGCAGTGTTGTAGAGTGTTGGGAAGAATGTGGTGAAGAAGATATTTCCTCCGGTTGCTACACTTATGACATGTTTGTTGGTGGTAAGGTTGAGGTTAAAGCCTAAGATGGGTCCTGCTGGTTTCTCAGGTGGAGACCAGTGGACGTCCACACTCTCTCCAGACACGCTCTCAATACTGTCTATGGAAGGACTGGATGGCACTTAAGACATGATCACAAAAATGGATTAGCATCCTTTAGTTTATGATTAGTTTATTCATTTTGAAACCTGAAATAGAAATACTTCACTTACGCCCAAATGGTTCTGTTTGATACCAAAGGCTTTCTAAAGAGCACATGTGTTCTTCTGCTATCACGGCCCAGACCCTGAACTTATAACAGGTGAAAGGTTCCAGCTGTTCAACAGTGTATGTAGATTCTGTAACATTCTACAATGAGGGAAATAAAACTGTTCAATGCAAAGAAATGCTCAAAGTTAAACAATTTGAAAGGTCCAGTGTTTGAAATATAGTGGCATCTAGTGGTGATGTTGCGAATTGCATCCAACGGCTCACACCACCTCTTCCGAAACACTACAGTTGCTGACACAGGATAAAAATGCTGTCACGTTTTCACCTCTCTTCCAAAGGAAGTGATGTTTTAACAAAAAACACGCTCTGTAGAGTAGTTTGTCCGTTTAGGGCTTCCGTAGAAATAACATGGCCAATTTTATGTAAGGGACCCGCAGTGTATGCAGATAAAATATCTAATTCCACAGTAAAAAAAGTAAACATAACGCTTCATTATGTAAGGTCTTTAGACACCTATGAAGACATAGTAATGTATATAATTTTGCATTTGCGTCAATAGGTCCTCTAAAAAATGACACACAGCACCTTTAAGTAAGTGAATCTCATGATCATGATCACACCAATCAAACCACACTAAAAAAATTTTTTATGGGATTAATCATAGAATGCATAATATTTTTCATTCAATATTAAATTAAGAACAAAACAATAATTTAGGAAAGAAAAGAAAGTCAACCGGGATTTAATTATCTTAAAGGGACAGTTCACCCAAAAATAACCTGAATATGAATATTCTGCGGAATGCAAAAGTATGATCTTCATTAATGTAGGCATTAAAACGAAGATAATTACAGATATATACCTCTGCTTGAGCCCAAACCCCAGACAGACTGGGACCAGTCCATTGAGGAATATATAAAACATCCGACTGATTTAGAGCTTTCCAGGTCAAAGTGATATTATGAGTTCCAATCCAAGATGCATATGGTGCTGTGAGCTGACACAGAACATCTGAGCAAGAATGAATGCAAATAAATGAAATAAAAGAAATTGAGAGACAAACTGTGATTTTGATTCCATTGCATGTCTACTATTTGTCCGAGTTTTTACTCACTTTGGCAAATGGCACCAGTATACTCTCTGGGACCACTTTCGGTTGTCTAGAATAACATTATTTCAGACATTTAAAGTAACTAAAAACAGTCTGGTCTATTTAAACATTGCATAAATAACTCTTTCAGTCTTACCATGGGTTGCAATGCTCTATCGAGATGGCATTTGTCACATGATAAGGCTCCGAGACAAATTAATAGACAAAAAAGTGTTAAAAGAGTCTCCGAACGACAAATCTTTTTCATTACTGAATTTCTAAAACCAAAACACAGCTCGCCACCACTGTAAATACAGCGTAAATGTTTACAAGACAGCAGACATCACCAAAGCCTAAAAAATATCAATCAATGAAAAGTAACCATGGCCGGACACTAGCACGTTCTGTATTCTGTAGTCACCTGGTCCGTGCGTCACAGGTGTGTCCTGAGCAGAGAGACGTGAACCGTGCAGGTGTTTCGTAAGAAACTCTAAAATTGTCATTCATTGGTGGATATCAAAGACAAGAGAATGAACTATGGACACTTGACTATAAAGTGTGGAAGTTGTTATCTTTACAGTTGTTGTAGGCCGATACAAGGAAGTGTTTATTTAATGGTTAAAATGTAATTGCCAACTAATCAAATGGAGCCAAATAAAAGTGCAAATTTGGTCAATAACAAGAACCGTCATTGTTTGATACAATTGTACAAAGTTTTTTTAGTGTCAGATATACCATATCCAAGATACTGTATGTATAAAAGCACATTCAAGTCACAGATACACAAGATTATTGAGGCTGGTTGCTCAGATCAAAAAATGTGTTGCAGTATGCTTTCACTGTACAGGCCAGAGTTCACCACTAGATGGTGCAACTTCGCATAACCATAACTTGCATAATTTAGGCATGTAATTTTTGCATTAATTAAAAAAGTAGGTTAAATGTAGTAAGGGGTGATGCATCTCACTCACATTATTTTTTCCAAAGATTAAAAACACACTGGTTTTCTGATCTAAACGACACGAGATTTAGAGTCCAGACTTTTTATTTTTTCGCCCACATTTGATAATAACAGCAGACTCATGAAAGCTAAGGAATAACACAAATGTAAAAAAACAGATGTGAAATATGTTTTGGGACTAAATTGAAATAAAACAAAATTAAAACAAAGCTAAATAATGTGTTTTATATTTAAGCATATTAAATTCATTAAAGGGGTAATTCAGAAACACGAGGTTTCACCCTGAAATGCTTTTTAAAGACTATTGAAAGAATTTCCATCTATGCTGGCCTCTCATTGGTTCTTTGGTAAACGTCATCTGTAATGTAAACTTTTGTAATAGAATTTCTGTTTAGTAATGAATGAAACGCATATAAAAACTAATTTAGTCAAGCGATATACATAAATGTGAAGTTAAATGTGAAGATGTTTTTCTACAAGTTATACAAAAGTTTTCTACAAAATATTAAGACAAAAACAATGCATGTTTATATAAGAAATTTGATTACACAACCTGAAAAACAAAGCTGACATTGGCTGTTTGTTGTTGCATGCATTTTGATTGAACTAGAGATAGAGGTTTTGATCATTTGCATTTTGTAAGTTAATAAATGCATCCAGCATGCAAATCTTCAGATACACGGGGACATGATGTGGGGTCATTTACACAACAACCGGACTTCCAGCCATGTGTCCCATTGCCAGTCTGTATCAGAGTAAACTATGTCGATAAGAGGACATTTTTTAAACCCACAAAGTCCTTTGTGATTGACCCCGTGGTGTGACAATGAAGCACATGTACTTGTATATGTGTTGATCACATGAGGTCTGACCCGTTAATCAAACCTTATAAATAGCAGAAATGTTTTTCCACTCTCTTCATCCAAGTTGTATCTACGCCAAGCCTAAAATATCACACAGTCACAAACTGAGTACATTGCGTGTTTAAAAGTAGCCTAAAAGTACTTGTGCAATATTTTATTTTTCTATTCTTGCTATTTGGAACTCCAATGATGGTCATATTTTCAATGTCCATAATAAACCTGGTAACAATTAACAGTAATGTTGTTTTGGCTGACATCAGTGAATGCATCATGAACTGAAAAGTAAGCAATACTTTTACAGCAAGCATTTACAAATATTTTTTTACAAATCAAAACTTATTACTGTTAACATTAGTTAACGCACATGAACAATTGTGTTGACATTAACCAACATTAACAAACATGAATAAATGCTGAAACTACATAGATCAATGTTAGTTTATGCATTAACTACTGTACAAACACAACCGTTCGTATAGTATAACTTTTTTTTTTCTTACACACTTGCTGTGTGTCATTTCTGGGGAAGATCTATTGACAGAAATGCAATATACATAACTATGTGTTCAGAATAAAGACCTTACATAATGAAGCATTTCGTTTATATTATCTTAAAATGAGCTATTTCTATCACGGGTCCTCTTACATGGAATTCGCCATGTTGTTTCTACAGTAGTCGTAAACGGACAAACTGCTCTTCGTTTGCGTTATCTCTTTCTGCAAAGTAGTGAAAACGTGTCGACATCTTAACCATCTGTCAGACACCGTAGTGCTTCAAAAGAGAGGGGTGGTGTGAGCCGTCGGTTCCAGTTTGAGACCTCACCGCTAGATGACGCTAAATTTCAAACGCTGGACATTTAATACTCATTCATGGTCATGTTCGTTCAAAAAAAATTAATAATGTTTTTCCACAGTCAAGCATCTTTCAGGAGGATGGAGTCCACCTGAGTCGACTATAAATTCACAGTCATGTCTGCTCCATTCCTGTATTACAATTTCCTTCACCCACCCAACCAAGATTCCATTCATAAACATTCATTCCATGCTGTGTAACACGGCTTTACATTCAAAAGGTTGTTTACGAACTTGTTTGGGTGGGCATCTAAGAAAACCATGCCATGGAGGACCTCATTCAGCAGTAACATTATAACAAAACAAATATAACACAAACAGCAACAACAAGACCTTTTATGGAAGTTGTTTCACGTGAGTCATTTTCTAACTATGATTGACGACAGTATCGTCATCTTTCTACAAATGTTTGTGTATCTATGAAAGTCCCTCACACCTGCTTAAGACATTTAAGAGCGAGTGTGCGCAGGGCTCTGGGACTCAACCGCATGCGAATGAAACATGCAAGTTTGCTCGTGCGATTCTCTCAGGATCAGGATCGGACCGCCGTGCCAGTTTTGTTTAGACTGCAGAGGATTTGTGGGAACAAAGAAGGTTTATTTTGGGAGACCCTGTTTGTCAGTGGTCAGCGGCAGTCCAAGAAAATCCCTAGCAAAGCTATGAGGGATGAAGCTTCTTGATGCATTAGGCATTGTAAATTCACAGAGCACAGGGTTGACTGGGACATTTTTCTTGTCTCTGGGATAGATCATGAAAACAGGTGTTAAATGTTCATAAGGATTTGTTTGTTTAGCATGGGGTCACTTGTAGAGCCCCCGCCCCTAAAAGATGGCCTTGGACTGTTAATGAAGAGACACAAAAGTTGGATTTTCTATTAAAATACTGTGGCCTGTTGAGTTGTGTTTCCATAAAAGGCCTGATGTGAATGTGGGGATAAAAATAGTTCAAGGCATTCTTCACAGCCCATCGCTCTAAATCCCTCTAAAGTGCTTTTTAATTTACAAAGCCTGGCGAAGCGTCTGTCTACGGCTAATATGTGTGTCAATAGCTGGTTGTGTGCGAATGCTCCTTTAACTCTTGATAATAAATCATGTATTGGTACACCTCTTCTGCATGTTTTTTGCATATTATGTTACCTTCTGATTCCAAATTTTGCATGGATATTTACAAATTGATGAGCGCACCAAAAAAAGGCTTGCAGGAATAAACAACGAATGAACTAACTTCATGTATAGTACCATGGGGGAAAAAAGAGACAACTTAAAAATTATTTTTAGTTTTTAGGAATTTACTTTAAATAGGTATGTGTTTAACTAAAATGTTTATTTTTGTCCCATTATACTGACAATATTTATTCCTAATTTATTGCATTTATTTGCAGACAATTGAAATTGGACAGACTGACCAATATAACAAAAATGATGTATGTTTTGCAGATCATATTCATTTTAAAGCAAAACAATAGCCAACTAATAGTCATATTCTTGGAAAAGTTCAGAAATGAATATTTGAGCCTGATTTTAAATTATGCATTTCATGCGTCTGGGCATTCAGTTTTTTTCTGTTGAAATTGTACAGACACTCGAATGAAATGGACACAATATGTGCAGAAATGCTTTTTTTTAAAGAAAAAAAATATACTCCTAAAATCATCTCTGCTCATTATAAATTTGCATGTATGCACCATCTTGAAACACTTCCAGACCAAAACTGTGAATCCCTCCTCAAATAACCTATGAAGTTCATCAGCTGACCTCTCGCCACGATGCATCAGACGCCACCACCAGATTGTCAGTTCTATGTGTCATACATGCAGGATCCACTCCTTATCCAGTGGAAAAGCAGCACCTTCTTTGACCTGACATTTCTGTGAGGAGCCATCCGTCTACCGCGACCGTGAGGTGTTGACAGGATCCTCTGCATCATCACTGTGAAGTGGCACGATTGCTCTCTCTGAAACGGCATAAAACAGATGGAGCTTTGAAAATGGAGAACAAAAACAAACAATGAAGGAATTGCCATCCGGCTGGAGCCCACATTGCATAGCCCTCCTCTTGTCTACTTATTAGGGGCGTGACAATATACCAGAATTGATCACAAGTAATCGTGATATTAATAACTGTGATTTGATACTGTGTTAATACACATAGGCTATCGTCGCTGTGCTTCCAAAACCTTGGATGTCCAAATTCGCTTCTGTTCAGGAAATGGAAAAATGATTAAATGGTGTTGTCAACGTTGACACGCATTTTTTTTAATAATTTTAATTGGTTAGATATTTACAAAATCCAGTGACAAACCAAATAAAGAGTGACTAATAATAAAGGTTTATGGCAAAAATTAAAACGTGATTTGACATGATATAGGCCTGTCATTATTTGAGTGATTAAATTCCTTAGACTAAAAAAAGACAAAACAAAAGATGAATTTGACTGATAGTGATGTTCGCTTAGTTGCAGTTGATATCACAACAATACGGATATCGCAAATTCTTTTTACCACGATAATTGTGTAGCCTAGTGAAAACCTGATATTGTGACAGCTTATAAATAAAAGCAATGGCAGGTAAAACAACATTACATTCACGCATTTAGCTGATGCTTTTAATGCCTTCAGGACGGACTTTTATCATGCATTTTCTGGATAGCAACCAGTTGAGCCGCAGGAAATCCAAACGCTTTATTAAAGGAGATTCTGAGTTCATAGTGTATCACAAAGTACAAGATAAAAGTAAACCACATCCATAGCTTTTCATTTAATTCTGTGCTTTTATTAGAGAAGACACTCCAGTGCCAACAGGGTTTATGCCGTGGAATCAAACACTTGTGCCTCCACATAGCTGCTGAACAGCAGGAGATTTGGAATCACGCCAAAGGCAACAACGGCAAATCCAGGGAAATCACAAGCAGCACACATTCCTTTACCCCTCCCTGGATGGTAGATTAAATCAGCGAGCTTAATTGTGTTCATCAAAGCTTGATTTAAATTATCCAAAGGAGTCGCCAATGTTTTTACTTTTATGCATTTGACAGATGCTTTAATCCAAAGCGACTAACATTGTAATATCACCTTTATACATAGTTATGTGCAAAACACTAGGATTGAACCCACAACCAATGCTCTTACCACTGAGCTACAGGGAAGCTTCCCAAAATACTTGCATTAAAGGGATAGTTAAACGCAAAATAAAAATGCTGTCATCATTTACTCACCCTTTTGTAATTTCAAACATGTATGGGTTTCTTTTATGCAGAACACAAAAGAAGATATTTGAAAGAATGTTAATAACCGAACAACGGTGGTCCCCATTGATTTGTATTGATTTTGTGTCCAATAGAAGTGAATGTGGTCACACCTTGATGAGTAAAAGATGGTATTCAAACCTTTTTTCATCCCTGTTGGAAAAAACAGCATATTTGTTTTGATGCTGGTGTGACCAGTTTAAACCAGTCTGATCAGCACGTGACCAGCTTAAACCAGCACAAACCAGCATCAAACATACCAAACCAGCATATACTGTTTTTTTCAACAGGGATGTCTTTTGTTTAAGAAACTTAATGGTATTTTGTATAAAAAGCACTTGCATGTGAATACAGCATCTGTCAATTTTCAGTTTTCTGTCAATACGTTGTGTTATTATATTTTCATTGGAAATCCTTACAAAATCTATTTCAAATTCCAGCTGTAGCACTTCACTATCGATATTTACTGTAATCTACCATAAGGTTTGGAGAGATAATTGTCCACAAAAGACTTCCTGCATTCATGTATTATCAAAACAAACATGAAATAGAAGGGTAGATACAAACAGGCTTGTCCTCTCAGGGACGTGCTTCCTTCTGTATCTACCCCGATACACAGAATACAATCCTCCTGTTTGGTTTCTCCACCCCTTTCAGTCCCTCCTATAAACTTTGTAACGTGTTGCGAGAGTTTGCGTTGAGTACATCCAGCGTTTTCCTGCTGGTTCACTCTGTGCCTTTCGTTTTGAGGACGACTTGGATCTGGGTGCAGTTTTACGGGTGAGATATTAAATCCTTAGTTTTAAGTTCATTTGAAAACGTCAAAACATTACAATAACTGCTTAAGGAGTTCTTTTGATCTTTCTATTTAATATTTGGCATATTTGTATGTTTTTTTTCATTGCTAGTCATTGCATATGGTTGAAATCAGATAATAGAGAGAGTCATCCAACTAAAATAAGCTGTCAAGAAAAAAGCACATTTGCATTCTGAACTGAAATGTCACTCGAATAAAATTTGTTTCCATGCAAATGAGTGAGCAGCAAACGGAGTATTCATGTTTTGAAAGTCTAAATAAACAATTGATGAATTTTTTTAATTTATTTTCTCTACAAAACACTGTCTCCATGTTTAGTCTTTAGAAGTTGAAGTCTAACCGCCTTTATTTAACATCAAAACAGTTTGGTAACAAATGCAAGTCTTTACATTACAGCTGAGCAGTTACAATACAAACGTCACTGGATCACAAATGGAGCCTTCATAAGAACTGTTTTCTAGTCTTTAAAATGGGATTTAGTAAAGTCATGTACACACTTGACTTTTGCTTTGATATTTTTGTCTTCTAACTGATGCGTGATTACACAGAACAAACAAAGTTAAAGGGACAGTTTATTCAGAAATGAATATTTATCATTTAAATGACATTTATTTTTGAAAGTGAATAATGATCAGAGGCCGACAATCTTGGAAAACAACATCAATAAACTATTCTGGATGATCATAGCAGAAGCCCACATCAGCAATATTTCCATATGATACATGGCCTATGTAAGTCTAAAGCTGTTTGGGAGGAGAGGCTGTGGTTTGCAGATATTGATGAATTTAAATCTGGTTTATGATAAACATGAGAATTCCTTTGTAACGCAACAGCCTAAAAATCTTACATCATCACAACGGTAAAGGACATTTTCAGTATCCACGTTCATTGTATGTTAAATAACAAAATCTGCACAACAAGCTCACGCATCAATGTAGAGGAAAAGATGACTGAATTTCTATGTAAGTTAAGAGTTAAATGCGTATGTGAGGCAACAACAGCTTAATCATTTTTTATAGAAATTCAAAAGCACATGTACAGGGATTGCATGGTCTTACAACATCCGCTTTATGATGTAGTGACATTTCCCTTCTGCAATTCTCCCGAGTCTTGTCTCTTTTTAATGCTCAATTAACTTTGCTTAATATGTTGTTAAAACAGTATCAAAGGGTTTTCACATCAAATGATGTCCTCCTAGGAATGTAGTCAACACATATGAGCTTTAGTAGAAACAAAACTAGCACTTCAAAGAAAGTATTAATGATTTTAACATCATTTAATTAAGAGCGAAGAAGAAAGAAAATCGACTTTTAAAGTCCAAGTGAATCTGTCAAGTTCAGTAAGCACATGGCAGCTGGAGACAGTTGATAATAATGTTAGTTGTTAGAAGTGGTTGTTACTTATGAGTGCATGTCATTCACAGCTTTTAACAAGAGTACAGTACCAAAGACAGGTGAAGAGTCTGACAGCGAATACTCGTAAAAAGTGCTACTACACAGTGTTCCTCTGAGACGACTGAAAGAAAAATATGTGCTTATGGCAAAACTGATCAAATCAATTCTATACATGTCAAATTGTATTAATATTTTTTTAATTGTAGTTTTTTGTGTTGTAAAAAGATTTTTAGCAATTTTGCTATGTGCTTATGTCATTTGTATTATTTATTTAGTCATTTTATATACATATATATATATATATACTGTATATAATACATATTGATAAATATTTTACTATTTTGTTACACATTTTTGCTAAGGCAGGATTTCTAATTTTCATTTTGTTTGAGTGTTTTTTCTAATATTTGATTTCAAATAACAAAAAATGCAAAATAGTTTTAGAAAACTATTTATAAACCTGTAGTACATAAAAATATATTTAGCTACAATGATTCAATGTTTAAAGGAGCAATGGTGGTCTGAAAGCAACATCACACCTGGTTGTTAAAAAATGCCTTTAAAGACTATAAACTATATATATATATATATATATATAAATATGTAGAACACAGATTTACAACTTATACTCTGTCACCTGCCATCATTTGTTTCCTAAAACATAAACAGTCTGAAATAAATTCATCTCTCTTTCATTTCCCATGAAGCACCACTAGAACGCAAACACCATCATCTGCTGAGATCCATTCTCTTTGCTCACCCGTGTCTGCAGTCTTGACTCTCGCCCTTTGGAACCCACCAGGATGGAAAGAGTGCAGCACATGACACGCTCAGCCATTCGGAGGGCATCCAACATCGAAGTGAACCCGCAGACCAAACGCAACTTACAAGATCTCATCATCAACTTTTCCCTCATCCTCATCTGCCTTCTGCTCATCTATATTATTGTCTTGCTCATGTGACAACCGGCCAAGATCTTGGACAGTTTTGGGAAACTGAATCTCCTCCTGATGATGTGACAGGTGTCAATTTGCTGAAATGTTTGCACTTTTCTTTCTCTATTCACCTTTGTTGCAACAATATATTTGACCTTCTTAATGTCAAAGAGTTTCACACATGCTTACATAGAAATAGGCCTATATGCTAACAAAAGGCTGGAAGTTGTTCACAAAAGCAGAATGACTTATAAATCATTAACTCTTGTGAGGCTGCAAATATATTTTACACTGATGCAACAGTTGTTCTTTGTATTCGTTTAGTTAAAATGCAAAATGAATAATCAGAAATCATTTATTATGCACAGAGTAAAGCATGTGGACACTGATGTAAACTAGCTTGTACGTTTAAGATATTGATGTCTCTTGCTGTGAAAACGATCAGAAATTACAAATATAGAGGTTATATGGATATTTTTAAATCTGCAAAAATGCTCTTATATGTTCTTAAAGATTAAATGAAGCTCAAGTAGCCAGAGAAGTCTTCCTGTTGAAGTCTTTGGAATTGCAGCATAATAAAAAGCACTTAAAATAATATTTCTAATGACAAAAACCCTTTTTACTATGCTTGTAAAACTACCACCCAACAAAAGATAGAAATTTCAGTATAAGATGTTTTAAAAACGTGTTTGGAATCCAATATATATATATATATATATATATATATATATATATATATATATATATATATGATACAATCTGTTTTTTTACAGTTGATGCATCGTTCGTAACAGACGGCACAAAAGAGTTTTGCGTGTTTGTGCGATTTATTGTCAAAACTGGCAAGACATTGGTATTCCAACAGTTTCAGTCCATCCAGAAAAGACATATATATTAATTCTATATGAAATTAATGTGCATCTTCTTTTATATTGAATAAATGCCTATATCAAAAGGGGAAAATAACAAAAATCACAGTGAAATACCGAGGACAGACGATGAACTATTGAAAACCGCAGTTTTACATGCTCTTTAGTTGAGTGTCTTGAAAACTTTAAAAGGAGAAGTACTGTGAAAATAGCTCTTGTGGTTCCTCTTCGTTTGGTGCTACAGTTGCGTCCTCAGACTCAAGAGGGCTGTACAGAACACACAGAAATCAAACACAACCAGTCACACTACTGTAACTTTAAAGATAGCATTCTAGTCAAACACGGCCCGCGTTGTCTTGATACTATGATGCATTATGCATATAGCGACCTTTAAAGGTATTTTCCACGATCAAGCCACATTTACTGTTAATGTTTATGAATGCATTGGATTTGGGGCAAGGTAGCGCAAATGGCTCTTCTTATGTAAAATAACTAATGTCAGAATACTAAAGACACGCAGTGAAAATAAGCGCTGAAAATGTATGGACACAGCTGTTTTCGTGACTGACCTTATTGAATAGGAGTTTCCTCTTAAGAGGCAAACTTTATGGGAGTAGATTATGTAAATGAATCATGCAATGTGATTTACTTTTCTATGGATTGCGCTCGTCTTTGTTCTGGTATTTTTGGTTTTATTTAACGCAAAAAACGTATGCCTTAAAGTCCAAGTGAAATTAAAAATGACAAGGTTGATTTATTCACGTTTATTGTGAATAGATTATCAATGTGGATCGTTCTCTTTTCAAAATTTGTGTGCCCTCATAATCTTCAGTTAAAACCTAAAAATGCACTTCGGTCCTTTAATGACTATTCACCTTAAATGATGTATGTTAGACGGCTTGGGCGGAGCATCCGTTAACTCCTCCCCTTCAACTGTCAGTCTGCTGCCAATTCCATTTAAAATTGCAACGATTGTTTTACACATCCAATCAAATCGCAGAGAAAGACGAATGCCACGGCAACTATGTTTCTCATTCGAAATTCCATTTCACTCGGAAATGCGACAAAATACGGAAGTAAAAACTATCGAACCTTCCGGTTCACAGGGACTTTAAACACTGCGCTAATATGTGAAACACCTGCAGACTTTTCACTCCCATCGGTGCGTTTTTTAAATTGCGCTCTGCGCTAGTAACAGCTTTGAGAACACTTAATAGGCAAAATGTAAAAATAATATGTTTGTAGTTGATTTTAAAAGATAAAACAATTGATATATTTTTGAAAAAACAGAACAAGAAGAAAGTCGAAATGCATGCAAAAAAAGTTTTTGGATTTGTTTTAACCCAAAATCAGTCAGACTTGATTGAAACTTAAATTATTTATCCACTAGAATGACCTGGAGGGCATTTGTTAAAACGTCTTAAAAAAACTAATGAAAAGAGAAATGAAAGGAATAGTTTGGTCATAAATTATGTTGTAATTGTACCTATATGACTCTTTCTTCAGGAGAACACAAAATAAGATATTTTGAGAAATGTCTCAGTGGTTTTGATCCATAATGGAAGTCAATGGGGTCAATGTTGTTTTGTTACCAACTTTCTTCAAAATATTGATTTTGTGTTTTGCAAAAAAAAGGTTTGGAATGACATGGGTGTAAATAAATGAAAGATTTTATATTTTTCAGATCTATCCCTTTAAATCTGCAAAACAATGCAGCATTATGTTTATATGACATTTGGTTTCTTATGCAAAGAAGTGTGGCTTGAGTGTCCAAAAACTTTTTTAGGCGAGTTTAATTCCCTTTTGCAGTATTTTTTTAAAGTTAGGTATCGTTTTGGTTGACAGCAGAAGAAAAATGTGACATAAGTAAATATCGCAGATTGACCGATAGAAAGCTGTGCTTCTCTGTTCAAGCATCAAATTAACCCCAGGCACCAAGCAGTCATGCTGAACTTGTATTTCCTCTAAACGCTAAATAAAATATGGGGCAGTGCCAGTGCTGTCTAACATTATCCCTCAGCCCGAAGCTTTGCGCAAGACTGCCGCCACGTACAGTAACTTGTAAAGAACATCAGGAATACCACAGATATAAGGAGATCATTTGAATATCTCATTTTAAAACCACAAAAACAACATATGCATGAAATGTAAAGGATGGAGTACAGCTAATGGGCAGGTCACATTCATGTGTTGTTGAAGGCATGTAATGATGTCATGAGATCAAACGCATGCTCGCTCTGACTTTCCAATGCCATTGTGTGATCACACACAGTTTGTGAAATTTCAGTCCTTTCTTCAGTCTCAACGGTGCAGTTTTGTGATCATTCAATAAACGTCAACTGTACACAACACACACACATCGGACAGAATTAATACGCATGATTTACCATGCGTATTAAAATAATAGCATTGGATACAAACTGTGTGTGCTGTTTACCCATAGAGATGCAGTAAAAAGTGAGACAAGCATATCAACAATTCACTCGGGACACACACGGCTGTGTTCTCGCATCAAAACGTCAACAGACAGACTGACGGTTCTGCGTCTGCAGCGCAGGACTGAGACCGTGTGATCCAACCAATGGCAGACAGCTCTGTGGTTTAAGCATGTCTCTCGTACGGTATGTGAAGACAAGAACGTCAAACGGCGAGGCGCGTCTCACCTCCGAGCGGAGTCGGCCTGAGGCGGAGGGGTCGGAGGGGGTTGAGCTTTGCTAGACCTGAGCTCAGGGTGGTGAATGGGGGAGATGGGGAATGACTCAAGGCAGGAAGAAGGAACGGACCTGCCCGTTGCCCCTTCACTTGGGCTTGGAGAGCTGGCGAGATCGTTCGCAGGTTTTCTACTCTTATGCTACATTAAAAAGGACACACACAGAAAGGAATTGTGGGAGGTGGAAAGTGGTGTCGAATCGTAGCTTCAGAGTTAAAGGGACAGTTCACCAAAAAAAACCAATTCTGTCATCATTTACTCATCCTCGAGTTGTTTCAAATCTGTATTAATTTCGTTGTTCTGATGAACACAGAGAAAGATATCTGGAAGAACGCTTGTAACCGAACAGTTCTTGACCACCATCATAGGAAAGGATGACAATGGTAGTCAAAAGAGCCCCATTCCTGTTTGCTTTCCAACATTCTTCAAAATATCTTCTTTGTGATCATCAGAACAAAGAAATGTATATAGATTTGGAACAACTTCAGGGTGAGTGAATGATGACAGAAAATGTATTTTTGATTGAACTGTCCCTTTAAGGATGACATGGCAATGAATGTCCTCATGAATGCAGACAGGGAGTAGAAATGGCAGACAATGACAGCTCTGTTAAAAATCTAGTGAGCAGATAAGATATGTACATTAGATAAAATAAGTTATAATGTGATAAAGATGTACTGTCCTCAGAATCTGCATTGCGAACATTTATCCAAAATCTGAGATATTGATTTTAGTATATTAATATATATGTATATTTATGTAAATAAATAAATAAAATATTTGAAAAGTATCAATACACAATAGTTACTTCACAGATCAGTAGGTTTTGAAACAGAGCTTATGAAGGCATGGAGGAACTTAATGCATGAAAGAACATGGATATAAAAGACAGACGATGGCGACTCAACAAACACAAATTATGCCACAGAAATAAACTCAGCGAACAGTAAAGAATTTGAAATAGTATTTTCAGAACAGCCCATTCCAGCAGTACCTTTGTAAAATACGTAACCTTTAAAGTATTTTTTATAATATTAGTTTTACGCTGAGCTCCATAAACTGTAGATGGAAGACTTTAAAAAGCTTAGGATTTATGCACCTTTTATTATGAACTCAGATCAGTATGACTCTCTAACCTTTATAAGGGGGTTTATGACCCCAACATTAGGGTTGGTGTTGAACACTTTGTTGAAGCCAGGCTCTCGATTCACCAACTCCAACTGATAAAACTTCTTGTCATCCTGGAACAGAAAGGCATAGTCAGACAGAATTTTGTGCGGAAACAAAATCAAACTGACATTGACTTTCATCTGAAGAGCTGTACTGTATTGCTTGGGGACTAAACGAAAACACTCTATAAAAAACAACATGTAGTATCACAAACAAAACCAAAAGTCTTATTGCTCTACCGCGATATGATAAACTTACCACGAGCTTCTTCACCAGAGATTCTCTCTCACACACCATTTCTCGGAGGTCAGCGATCACCTGGAGATCTTCTGGTCTGCTCTCTCTGTTCCTGAACTTATCCTCCGTTCCTTCCAATCTGCTCAGAAACAGACATTTATAATCATACATCAGTGAAAACAAGCTCGTTTACATTTTTATGCATCATAAATTGGTCATGATGCAAAGACATTTTCAAGAAGCAGGCATCGGAATAATACGAAGTGATAAAAAATTAAATCACTTAAGTGGTTTATTTTGCTTAGAATGCTGCTGCCTACATAGACAGCAAGGTCTAGTCTGGAAAGATTCTTGCATCTTAAAAATAATTCCCATATTGAACAATCTGTATTCGGTCATCTGCAGATGTGATGATGAACTCACAGAATCTGCAGAGCAGAGATCTTGTCTTTAAGCAGCTCTTGAGCTTTGTTAAAATCTGACAGCATGATCTGGGTCTCTCGGTTGTGGGTCGCGTTCAGCTCTTCAATCTCCCTCTCCAGTCGCTTAGAAAGGTCCTGTTCATGAGCCCTGTCAAAAAATGAACATATTGTAGCAAACATACAGCAAATAGGGGCAACTAAATACGGGTATCTGGGGCAACTAAAACGGATTCCTCAGCCCCAAAAGCACAGGATCTTTTTCATGTACTAGAAAGTAGCTCCTCATTTAAATAAAACCACAAAAACAACCTCATCTGACCTTGAGGCTTTTATATGGTGACAATAGAAGACTGTGGTGGAGGCTGAGAAATATTCAATTAGCTTCAGCTAGACTGACCTTTAGATACAATATAACAGATTGTGAATGCATAACACTTATGTAAGATGTTTCAACATTGCTCTTTACATAAAATAAATATATCAAAATTTTTACACTAACCTTTACATTAAAGTACAGTATAGGCCCTTTTCACAATGATGTAACCTAACGTCCACCTTTTGCAAAGCAGTGTATCATAACATCCGTCTTGCAACAAACAACAACAAGAAGAACTTCCGTTTTTCCGTCGCGCTGGAATTTAACAACAGTCCGAACACGTATTCAAGTACTTATCCTAGCACCTTCGCTACCACAAAGAGTAAACAAAACACTTACGCTCATAATCAAACAGGTACTGTTCAACAAAGAATTTGTATCCTTTATCTAGCTTTGATCTTGTCGTAAGCGAAAATTTGTCTGCAAGATGTTGTACATCCTCTAGTTGTATTTGTGGAAGCTGTTCAAGGGACTCCATTCTGAGGCGCAAGCGGAAGTAACGCTACACTGCTTCGCGGCATAACGGAAGATGCGTGACGTCATGTGTAAAGGGCCTATTACCATGTGCCCTGCAATTTCCTGGCTGAATTTTAAAAGCTGAAAAATGCTGCTCTCAGCAGGAATGTAGCAAGACAACTCCAAATCTAATGTTTGCTTCAATTCTTTTCTCCTGATATACCTTCGTATGACTGTTTTCTATATCAAATCTTTCTATATAATGTAAAGAACATTCTGTGAAGATATACTTGAATGTCAAAGACTGAAATCACAGCAAAATTAATGGTTGAAATTAAACTTTGATGGTTGTTATATCAGTCTGGTTTACAAATTTGAGTTATACTTTTATACTGAGATACTATTATTGCCGTTTTTAAATATATCATTTTCATTCCCGAAGCGCTCAGGAATTTTCTGAGGCTCTGGAACAAAAATAACAGAGTTGCTATTGTGTGGATGGCCTGGCAGCTGCCTGAGCTTTAAAACACAGCCCCTATTTCTTTATTTTTTTGTTATTCACAGAGATGGAAGACAAAAAATTATGAGAGAAGACAGGCCAATGGGATCAGGAAGTGACAAGAGCCAGACTCAAGACATCCACATAAACACAATGGGCCTCATTCATGAAACATTCGTAAATATATACATTTCGAGTAATTTGTGCGCAAAACAGACCTTCCCGAAAATTTTACTCCGGATTCATAAATACTTCGTAAACGTCAGATTTCATAGTAAAATGTGTGTATGTTAATGAATCGAGTTGATGCAACTTTCTCTCTCAATGGCTCTGTGTTTAGGTATGTATAGGTGAATACTACAAATAAAACAAGTTCATATTCACAATACAACAGTATTATTTAAACATATATTTAGGAAAAGACAAAAACATTTATAACCTCAGTTTTCATGTGTCTTGTCATTCTGCCATTCTTTCAGATTGCTACTGGATTTACTTTGTCACTCCTGAGGTTTGAATTTGTTGAAATTCAACATACACTGTAATTGCCAAAATACATCTAGAAATGCTGATTACATGAAAATGTAGATTTATGCCCTGAAATTTAAATGATAAATAAAGGTCAAATATGGCTCTTTCATCTACCGAATCATTTATTGGAACATTTTACTTAATGTAGACATAGTCCAACTAGAAAACCAAAATATCCTGCTTATTAAAATTTAAATGCTTAGTTGAAAAGTCTGTCATCACTTACTAACCTATGAGTTGTTACAAATCTGTATAAATGTATTTGTTTTGATGAACACAGAGAAAGATATTTGGAAGAATGCTTATAACCAGATAGTTTTTGTCCCCCATTGACTCCCATAGTTGGAAAAAAATGGTAGTCAAAAGTGCCCCAGAACTGTCCTACATTCTTTAAAATATCTTATTTGTGTTCAACAGAAGTAATTTTTCCTACTATGGGAGTCAATGGGGGGCAAAATCTATCTGGTATAAGCATTCTTCCAGATATTCTTCTCTGTGTATCAGAACAAATACATTTGTACAGATTTGGAACGACTGGTAGGTAAGTAAATGATGACAGAATTTCAACAAAGCATTTAAATTTTAATAAGCATGAGCTTTTGGTGAACACAAATAAGATATTTTGAAGAATGTAAGACAGCAAACAGTTTTGGGGCACTTTTGACCACCATTATTTTTCCTACTTTGGGAGTCAATGGGGGGCAAAATCTGTCTGGTTATAAGCATTCTTCCAAATATCTTTCTCTGTTGGAACAACTCAAAGGTGAGTAAATGATGACAGAGTTTTAATTTTTGGGTACAATATCCCTTTAAAAGCTAAATTGTGAAAATGAATAGATCACAGATCGTGGGACTGAACCAACATTACAGACCTAAACCAAAATGTTTAACCACTGGGCCGCACCATGTATAAAGGACAAACAGAGCAGCTACCTGATATGTATGTTTGCCTCACTGCGAACACGCAGAACTTCTTTCCCTTTAAGTTCCAGTTCCTTGGTCAAAGTGCTTATGGTCTCATTGAGAGTGTGGATTTCATGGTCCAGATCAGCGATCCGGTTCTTTCTACAGTTCACCTCCTGCTGTAGGTCAGACATACGCCCAAAGAGATCTTGCTCCTGTAGGTGACATACAAAGAAACGCGTAGAGATATAACCTTCAACGAATGTCTGAAAAGACAAACACAAGGGTAATACTTGAAGCACACTTGAATGATTTGCTTAAAAAGTATTGCAAGAATTTGTTTCAAACCAAGGGGCTTTCAAAATGTGAATATAGGTACATTGTAATCTATTTAATTATGATGCACTAAGTGAAGTGAGACAAACATGAGACTGAGAGAGAAAGAAATGGAGAGAGAAAGAAAGATTATAAATCAAATATGAGAAGGAAAAAGTAGTGTTAAGGCAGGCTAAGAATTCCCCCATAATTCAGAGCTCAGAAGCTCATTCTTTATTCATTGCGGTTATTCTTCAAATTCATGTAAAGTGCAGCTTAGCCTCGAGACATTTCATTATTGCCACTGCTTTCGGTTCTCAGAAGAACCCATGCTCACGCTCTATTCTCAGAAACCACATGGACGTCTTGAAGCCGAGAGTAGAAATGTATCATCTTGTTTTATCTTTAAGAAATCCAAACAGACAGCCGGCCCGACCCATAAGCTGAAACATTAAGTTATAAAGCCAATGTGAGGTTTGGTATTCAAGGTTGTTTATAGGTAGTGTAAACTATCCCTTTAAGACCTGAAGCAAACGGACAAAGAAGAAATGCTCTGTCAGATTGCTCTGTCTTTAAAAAAGTCTGCTATACATAAGAGTGGAGCTCGAAAAACAAAATCCTGCAAAGCTGACAGAAAATATGAAAATCTTTGATTTAACATTGAGGATAACAATGATACATATCATCTGTGGATATCCGGTTTTGCTCGGGGTCAAATGCGCTTTTCATCTAGTTCATCAAGTTCTCTTGGCCCTCTTGCTCTGACAGAAAAAGCTTCAAACACAGACAGAATTCAGGCTACGACCGGTTCAAGAACAAGCAGAGAACCTAATAAATAAAACATACACGGGGTCTTCAAACACCACCGTTTTAAACAACACATATATGAATGAACCATGACTCAAGTCAAGTCTTAAAAAGTCTTATTAAAAAGATGTTATATTTTAAAAAGTATTCATTTCAAAGGTCTTTGCACATATAGTCCGACATTTTCGTATACATTTTTTTGTATTTGGCGCTTGTTTGTACAGGGCTCTGAATTGTCAAAACAACTTTCAAAATACTTACTACGGATGCGAAAAACGCAGAATAAAGAAACCAGTCGAATTTTTTTTTATGACGGACGAAAATATCAAGGCCGTGTATAAATGTGGTTGACACACGTGATGTTGTATTTATTTTTTTAACATGCGAAAATTTTGGACGCAAATTTCAGATTCTATGTGCAAAAGGCTTAAGTATTTCTTAGACAAAAGATCTTCTGTAGCTAATGAGTATTTTTTTTATTATATTTTATTCATATTATACAGTATATATGTATATGTATGTATGCATGTAAGTGTGAAATATTTATGATATTTATATATTTTTTAAATAACTTTAAACCAATTTTTTATTTGCAATGTTCACAGAACCTATTTTATGTGCCACCTGAGTCCAAAAACCAAGATAGTCATCCATCACCAAGCCAAGAGGACAGGTTTGCTGATAACTCAGATTTCTAAATGGTTTAGCCTTCCGCTGCATTTTGTTATTGAGATGGTAATTTGTAAGTTAAAAAAATTCTCACGTGTTCTTTGCAGCGCTCAATAGTGTCGTCCAGGTCTCGTTTGGCGGCCTTGTTCTCCTTCAGATGCACTTGTCTCAGATGTTCAATGGCGGTGGCATGAAGATGATTGAGCTCTGACCGCAGGGAAGCTTCGGCAAAAACATTTTTGTCAGTATTAACCCTAAAAAATCAACATCCTTTTCCGTAAAGATACAATAAGTGAGTCACACCCTATTACCATCAAAGTCTATTATCCTCATGGTCTATTATCATCATATAGGTTAAAAAGTCGCTTTGGATAAAAGCATCTGCAAACAATAACTTGCATAACACGAGCACATACTGCATGAAAAGACCCGAATGACCCGATTAATAGCTTTGAAACTGGGTGTTGTGTGTGATGTTATATTTAATGGGGATGTGTGACTCACCCAGCATGGCTTTGCCCTCATCCTCCAGCTCAAAGCGTAAGGTCTGCAGCTCCTGCTCTGACTGTTGCCGAAGGATCTCAAGGGTCTGTCTGTGAGCATCTCGCAAAGCGTGTAACTCTTCCCTCTGTTCCTGCTTCATACGGTCCTCCAGGTCCTACACAAACACACACATTCACACACAAACAAAGGAGATGGTTAAGAATGAAAAATACATACACAACTGCTAATGTTTAAAGTCGCTTTCTAATTCTATGTTAATATTTGAATTTTAGTAAACGCATCTAATAGAAAAGCATATATTTAATTACGGTTATTATATTGTAGCTAAAAATAAAAAATGTAATGATGTTATTTAGTAATTATTTTAGCATCTTCTAAGTATCAACCATATATCGGATCCAAGTGCTTAATTTTTACAAAACATTGAACATGCAATTTCATATGTATTTTTTAATATATTGTAATACATAAACAATGCATCATTCTACATATTTTCAAATTTATATTAAATTATTTAATATGTTGAGAGTTAATACATAGGAAAATAGACAGGGTCAACAGGCTAGGATGCTTTAAAAAAAACAGTAGTATTGAAGGATACCGAGTTCTTATTGGCTGTTATTGACAGTCCATCTGTTACTCCATGTCTTTTACCTATAAACTTAAAAAATAAATAAAAGCTAAGTCTTAACTTGCTGGCACAATTATATTTTTGTCAATAAAAAATGTCAAACATGTATGATTTTATGACAAGGAGAAGTGACCCTAAACTTTTGAACAGTAGATTATAAGAGAAAACCACATGCAATGAATAGAACAAAAGGGATCTTTTGCAATTATATGCAAGATGATACAATGATAACAGAAAACAGCATCATTTAAAAAGAGAATCATTCATTTCAACCCATTTCATGTCTCATCTAATATATAGTTTTCGACTGCCCCTCTGGTTTGAGAAGACTGTGGAGAGTTGACAGTCCACCCAAAAACCCATTCTAACCCATAGTGGTACCTACTGCATTCAAATTCCAATAAAAAAGGAAAGAGGTAATGATGCTATATGAGAGCTGGCTCTTAAAGAAATAGTTCACTCAAAAATAAAAAGTCTGCCGTCCCTTACATGTTGTTCAAAACCTGCATGACTTTCTTCCATGGAGCACAAAAGGAGATGTTAAGCAGGATGCTAATTGACAGCCTCAGTCACTCTTCACTTTCATTGTACGGAAAAAAAACATAATCATCATCCTTTAAAGACGGATCAAAAGCGACACATCCTTAATATGAAACATGTATATTATTTGGGACATCATGATACAACATCAGGTCACAGATTGAAGAAGCACTACCAAATAGAAAAACGTCTCAATATTGACTCGAGTGTGATTCCTGGGTTCTCGCCCTCATCTGAAAGCTTACGTGTAGCCTGCATGTGTAAGTGTATGTCTTCCACATGTCGGTTTATACGTGTTCGTGTTAGCCGTGCTGGTACAGTTACCCTGAGCTCCATCTGTTGCGCGTCCTCCATATCCTGCAGGGCGCAGCAGTGGACCTCCTGCAGGCGGCACTCTCTGTGCTGATGCTCCATCGACAGCTCCTGCAGCTGCTGCGCCAGGTGCTCGCGCTCCTGGCTAAACTGCGCCTGCAACTGCTGCAGAGCGTTTTTTGACTGCGACATCTGCAGCTCCAGGCTCTGCTTCAGAAGAGAGATCTGACACGAGAGAAACAGGTTAAAAAGACTCGCAGGCGTCTTACAGAGAGAACTGTGACTCTGATTTGAGAGAAGCTCACTCTTAAAAATAAAGGAGCCTAAAAGGTTCTTCACAGATTGGTTCCATAAATACCTATTTATTTAAATGTTACTTAAAGAACCATCACTTTCTTAACTTTTTATAATCTGAAGAACCTTTTGTCACCACAAAGAACCTTTGAGGGGTCTCTGTGAGACAGAAAGGTTCTTAGGATGTTTAAGGTTCCTTATGGAACCATTTAGACAAAAAAACGATCATTTAGTCAACAGTTCATCCTTTTTTACAACACAAAAAAACAAAAGTTGAAATTACTAATAAAAAAATCGATCTATTTATTATAGCAAGTGAGTATAAAAACACAACAGTTTGTCATATTTTCCTTCCACACAAGATAAATACACTTTGGAAGCAAAATTGCATTAGAAATGAAGATTTGCTTTCAGAGAATATATCTCCAATTAAGTTTATCCCATCGGCAAAAATTATTTGATTTATAAACATAAACTCATTAAATTGAGTTAGATTTTAAAGAAACAATGTACCAGTTGGGTAAGAACAATAAACTTATATCTTCTAAAGATATGGAAATCTGATCACAGTTTTGATAATGGCATACATTTGTTGTTATTACAGAAAAACAAGACAACAGTACGCACTCAGAAAATAAATTTTCTACAATAAATAGAAATATCTCTGAAACGGATTCGAAAAACAAAACAGGAAATCAACATGTACAGACAGGAAGCTGCTATTCGAATCTCCACGGAGCTGTGTCATGAGTAATACAAATTAAATATTCATTTAAAACCATTTTTTTCTCTCCAGTACCCCTAGGTAACCTGAAATGAGAAAAGTAATGTATTCATAACAGCTCAATCTGCAGGAGACGAGGGTTTTAATTCTCTCGGACTGATAAATAAGATAAGAACAGGATTAAGATGAAGCAGCGGAAATAGTGAGAACATCTCCACATGCAGCAAACGGCAGGCCCAAAATAGGCACAGAGGCAATAAAATGAGGCCAACAAAGAGGAGAGCGTTTCGCTGGAGCTTCAGGATGAGGTTATACTGCCTTTGAAACTGGCTTTGAGTTTTGTCTTAACATACTGCTGAGGGATTTATTAGATTCAGGATTACGTGAGGTTGAGACCACGCTAGAGTTACTGCACTGGAAATGAAATCTGTCTTGCAGCTTGCTATTTTTGCCTTCCAGTTAAAATATCCGAACCTCCTTTAAAATGCATTACTGCATGTCAGAAGTAAAATGACAGTAGATATAAAAGCTATGCATTTTTTCAGAGACATTTATGATAGAAATAAGGAACTATTACAGGGTAAAAAATACGTAAATGGAAACTAACAAGTTGTTATTACTTACAAATATTGACCTATAGCTGTCATCTTCAATTGGCGGACCGCGGTCTGGAGCTTAACATCGTTATATCCGGACCGCAAGAAAACCTTATAAACCATTTTAAACTTTAAAAAAATATATATATTTGTTTGAATTGAGCCGCACGTCTAGAAAACGGAGAATAGCATCACACGCGCTCTCAGGAACATTTGTTGATATTTTGACCCTTTATCCTCTAATAACTTTATCTAGCGCAAAACACGCTTCATGTGAACCCTTTCTCGTGAAGTGCAGCAAACACATGGCATGCTTATTTTAACAGTAGTGCAGACACAGAGCAGGTAAATGACAAAATCGTCAAATATTAAAGCATTTATATCTGTCGGCCTGTTTACTGTTTGCTGTATGTCTCCAACCTTTCAACCAGGTTTGTGATATTTTATCAACAATTACGTTTAATCTAAATTTAGCATTTGCATCATTGATCAGCATGTAAACATTTTTGACCGTTTTTTTTATTTACAAATATGAAATATTAGACTTAGAAGCCACAGATCCTAACATACATACTGTGGATATCAAAATTTTAAATACATGGCCTGATAAAAGATCACATCTTGTATACAGTATATATATACACAGCATTTAGTCGATCATGATGAATTATTGCAACCGTTGTAAACACGACAGCTTTCTCCTTACATCAGACTACTTCGTGGCGTTTCCAGGCAGACTGTTAAAGAACACGACACACACGGAAACCCTGTGAAATTAAACCAATCAGATGACGACTTCGAATCAGACGTTTATACAACGGTCCATAGGCGTGTTATCTGAGAGTAGCTCTACCCTTCCCTTTGGGCGCACTACGATGGCTAACACAGAACTCCTTTGCAGGAGGAGATAAGGTATTTCAGGGCTCTAGACTAACTTTTTGCACTGGTTGCACTGGTGCGCCTTACTTTTTTTCTTGGGTGCACTAGCACAAAAGTAAGGTGCACCCAAATTTTAGACCGCATCGCATTTAACATTTACCTGCTTTGACCAGTTCACTTTTGTTTAATGTCCATATGGGCAAAATTTACTTGTAAATGTTTATCTTACAAACTGTTCAACATTAAGTTCTTTATTTGAAGCACAAATCTACAAGAAAGGTAACTTACTGAAAAAGTGTTTGTCCTTCAGTGAAGAGAAATTTAAACTTAAAAGATTTCAAGATAAATGGTCAAGGGCTTGAAGGCTCAGTGTCAGAGCATTGCTTGTGATTTTTGGACGGATCAGGCCTTAAAATAACATAATTTACGAAAAAGTTGTGAATTGTTCTTTTCATCTTCTCTCATCATCCCCTGCTACATTCACTCTGTTTAACTAACAGCATTAGTCTCCTCACCTCTCTGTCTCACTGCAGCACACGCATTTTCAAACGTACACACCAGAGGTTGCGCTACAGTTTTTTTTGTCCGTCATTTTGACTAACATGCTCGTAAAAAATCCGTCATAATCTGTTATTACCCATCACTATGGTTCAAGGTGGCGTTAGGTGCTAATTTGTATGTTCGTGACGTCATCACGCTGTACTGGCGTCTCAGAACTTTTTTTTGGCGTCCTGGAACTTGTTGTATTGTGATACAACCGAATGCCCAATAAAGCCGATACAGTTTTTGATACCATATTCAAGCCCTTTCCAAATCACTTTTTATTTTGCTCGTATCTTGTGTTTGTAACAAAAGTTATGGCTGATGTCGACTGAAGCGCTGTGATTTTTAGGAACGGAATTTGGAGTAAATCTTGTGTAAATTTCAGTGATGAAATTAAAAGCACAACAGTCCAGTATCACAAATAAAAGTCACTTTACAGTGGTGAGAGACTTACTCTATTAACAATAAAAAAAAATCCTAGTGTTGAAGTCTATAAAAATACTGTACAAAACCGTTTGAATAAAACGTAAGTAATGAAAATGGTGCAGCACACACATAAAGAACGAGAGCTCTGCCATTATCACTACACAAGGAAACTAACAAACATCACGGACAACAAATAATAAGCAATGAAGCAAGTTTTACGTTGTTTATCATGTGCATGTCTGGACTTTTGATCATCTCGTTTGTTTTGCGATCGAGGTCCGGCTCGCGTGAGGAGCGGAGGATATGTCTAGTCAGTAACAATAACAGGTGAAAACACGCAGGTCGCTTTTCGAGCATATCACGCTGAAGGGAAACGGGGATTTACAAATTTCCCTCATTGTAATCCGCCAAAATGATGGGCGGCCATCAGATTTTTCCGTCACGGGTGAAAAATCCATCAATGTCAGAGAATTTTGAGTTAACGCGACGTCGCGACCTCTGGTACACTCACGTGCAGGAATATCTGGACCACAGCCAATCAGAGGGGGGTCCGCCCTTCACTATCATTGATTGGTTTGACCACGATATGGGTCTAATGTGTGTCTGTTGTTGAATCACAGGAGACTTTCAGGGTTGCGGAGACTTTTTTCCCCCTCGAACGGCTGGTCGCACCGGTGCAACCTCTGATAATTTTAAGTCGCACCATTGAAAAATAAGGTTGCATGTGCGACCAAATTAGTCGCACTCTAGAGCCCTGTATTTACCAAAAACACTGTAGAGCAGTTTTGGATTTCCTGTAGCTTATTGGTAAGAGCATTGTGTTAACAACGCAAGGTTGTGGGTTCGATCCCAGGGGATTGCACGTACCTATGTATAAATGTATAGGATAATGCAATGTAAGTCGCTTTGTATAATAGACACAAAATGGCGAATTCCATGTAAGATGACCGGCGGTCTATGTAGACAGAAGTAGCTCATTCTAAGATAATAACAACAAAACGCTTCATTATGCAAGGTCTTTATACACCTCTGAAGACTTAGTTTTGTACATTTTACCCCAAAACGATACATTCAACCTTTAAAACAGCAACCGTTTAATTCTTATTGTCAGATAAGGGGCGCCTTTTCACTTTGTGTTACCTGTTCCAAAAGGTCCTCCACCTTCCTCTGCCAGCTCTCTCTGGCTGCCATCATCTCCAGATCTCTCTGTTGGGAAATTTGCGTCAGTGCCCCCTGTTTCTCTGCCTGATACTCGGCTGTTAGCTCCTCTCGCATACCCTTCAGCTCAGCTCTAGAGACGCAATAACAAAGAGACAGATAAACAAAGAGCACAACTGACAGACACAAAGATTATTTTAAAACTGTTTATCTCGCATAAACAAAAAAATGTCTCATCCGACAACAGTTGTGCAGATTAGATGGATAAAGCATGTTTTAATCCAAATGCACGCTTCGGGGAAAGGGATTTGTTGGATCGGTTTTGATGCAGGACATACTGCCTCCATTTATATTTGATTTAATGTGTGCTCCAAATACCAAACACTCAGTACAGTCAGTTTATTTAATTAAATGCGGCGTGCAAATCTCAGCTCCATTTTTAGCACCGTGTACATCGTTCAGCACCTCAGAGCGTCGGTCCACTTCAGGTCCAGCTCCTCCGTGATTTTGTCCATCTTCTGCTTCTCCTCCGTTTTGACGGCGATGATTCGAGCCTCGTGTTGCTGTTTCTGTGTCTCGATCTCCTCCTGTGAGTGTTTGAAGTGTGGATAATGATTCATCATGGGAAAAGCAAAGAGAGACAGTTTGCTGTAGAGCTTATTATAACACAAACTGGATTTTAAGGCACGCTATCTTTTTCCGCACTTTGCGGCCTTCAGCGTCGCACAAAAGTGGCCGTTTTGGGTGCCTTCGAAACTGAATGAGGCTTAATTTTTCTTTTAACATCACAGCCACGCTCCATTATCCGTTTCCTATTGCAGTTATTGCCACGCGGAATGCGCAGTCTCAGTTTAAACACATTCGTCACGCTCCTACAGAGTGAACGTTTTATATCGATAGCCTGCCTCTGTTTTTCTAGCAGAATGAGAGATTCAATCATTACGCAGGTTGTAAGAGATTAATGGAGTATAAAGAAGAGTGTTTTACTTGTAGGTCTGTGAGAAGGTTGCTTGTCTCTCTCACTCTCGCCCTGGTGACGTCTAGCTCGATGAGAAGCTTTTCCTGGCTGTCTTTAAGACAGGAGATGTGGCTTTCAGCGCTATCCAGATTTTCTTCGCTCTCTTTGACAAGATCCTTCAGATGAGCCACCTGAGATTAACCACAATGACACTCAAATGCACATAACGATTCACTTGATTTACATTTTATGCCGAACAAAGCAGTGCTTGCTAGGTTTAGGGAAACTTAGATTTGGCAACAATGAATAAATGTGGTAGTCTCTCTGCAGTGTTCAATATACGGTCTAGAGGAAAATGTAGCACGCACATTTACATTTTGAATGATGAGAACTAAATGTTTTTTAAGTATTAAAGGGATAGTTCACTGCCCTCACTTTCTAACCTACTTGTTATTTCAAACCTGTATGACTTTTTTTTCTTCTTCAGAACATTAAAGAAAATGTTTTTTGAAATGTTTGCAACCGAACAGTGGCGGAACCCATTGACTTGCATTGGTTTTGTGTCCGTGCAATAGAAGTGAATGTGTACCGGCATTGTTTGGTTACCAACGTTCTTCAAAATATCTTTTTTTGTGTTCTGCGGAAGGAAGTATGTCGTACAGATTTGGACGAGAGGGTGAGTAAATGATGACAGAATTTCCATTTTGGGGGAACAATCCAAGTATAAAACATGTGCCTTTAAAAACTAAAATCACGTGCACACCTCAGTAAGGATAGTCATTTTAACACAATTCCTTGTATTTTGGATGGATAGTATTTGAATTGGGACATAAGACAGTGGTGGATTTAAACCTCTTGGTTGGCCATATTTAGCTTTGTAGTAAGTTCCTCCCGTATGGTCTCCAACTGCTGCTGCAGGTGGTTCCGCTGCTCCTCCAATGACAGACATCGAATCTCAAACTGTTGTCGCATCTCCTGCGTCAGCAGAAATGAAAAGGCAACATTAGAAGAACCATAGCAGAGAAATTAAAGAAGAGGTACATCTAGACAGTGTGACAATCTGCCGATGGCAGATGGAGCGGATTTAATTACAGTGAGGAAAAAGCTTTGTCGAGGAAAGAGACATTTTCAAAAAGTAAAGTGACGTGACTGCCAAGAGATGACAAGTAGATTAGTCTCGATATCCGTCGTGATTGAAAGCTATTTTTGTGGCGCAACAAAACGGGAATGATATCACGGTCACTTTGTCAACATTGCAATGAGAAACGGCTGTTTGAATAACCAACACCATTCAGTGAACGGCAGAAAATGTCATGTAGCGGAGCTCTCGGGAGCTTTTAATAGAACTGAATATATATACACGTTTCATTTGTCTTGCATATGGGAAGCCCAGCTCTGATACACTCAGGAGATGTTAGTTTATTTTTAAACAGTTTGTTAAACAGAACTCAGAGAATAGTGAAAAACTGCTACTAGAACAAACCATACAGCAAACAGAAACACAAATGTGTCTTCTTTGGCAAATCTAAAGCTCCAAATCCTTACACATACGTGAATATGTTCTTACATTGAGTAACTGGCTCTTCTCTCTCTCTGCGGCATTACGTGCGCTCTCCTGCTGGATTGTGTGTTTCTCCTGTAGTTCTTCTAAGGAATCCGTATGGCTTTCTTTTAGACGAGACGTTTCCTCCTCGTATTTGGCCCTGACACGTGCCAGCTCCATCTCGTAGTTCTGCTTTTCCTCACGGAGAGACTGCCAAAACAACACAGTTCTTCATTTACACCCTTGTCAGATCTTAACAGTATCATGGTGAAGACCATGATAATTGTTTCCAGTCTTCAGTGGTGGATTTGTGACTTTACACACTTTGTGTAGAGTTTCTGTATCGTTCTGCTCTCTGGTTTGTATCAATGTCACCTATTTTAGGACATCCGCATAACAGTGTAAAAAATCAGCTATAAATGGAAACAAATGAGAAAAAAAAGAAACTGCAAAAATGTCGACTGTTTGCAAGTTTCCTTTAAGCGATGAGGAATGAGTTTCTCTCATCTGCTGATTCCACACTGAAAAACGTATTTCCTTACCTAATATTTTGGTTTTGTTTTGCAGAACAAATATAAAATATTCTTTAAACAAGATAAAATGACATACACCTTGGGTCCCCCTGAATGGAATCCACCATGTTGTTTCTACAGTAGCCCTAAACGGACAAACTGCTCTACAGAGTGTGTTTCGTATATACATTATCTCCTTAAGCAAAGAAGCGAAAACGTGACGACATCTTTGTCCTGTGATAGCCACCGCAGTGCTTCAAAAGGGAGTGGGGAGGGGTGGAGTGAGCCATTGGTTGCATTTCCCAATCTCACCACTAGATGTCACTAAATTTCATACACTGGACCCTTGAAAAAGGGTCCACATAATGTTTTTTTTTGTTGTTGCCTATAGACATTTGTATTGATAAACAAGACACAAATACTAAGAAAAAAAATTTGTTCGCAATGGGGCCCCAACTCACACTTTCGGTTAAATCTATTAGTGGAGCCAATGTTGCCACATTACGCTTAAAGAAAGAAAGATTAAAAGCACATAAAAGCACTTTGGGGTGAAATCAACCTTATAAACATTTGCATGTGCATTGCAGGGTGGGATGGGAGAAATTATCTGAAAAATAACACACCGAGAGAGGAAAAGCCAACAAGTGATGTACCTTCTCTAAATTGAGGATCTTCTGGTGCTGTTGTTCTTCAAGTGTATGCATCTGTTTCTGAAGTTCCTCTCTCTCCTCCTCCAGCTGTAGGATCTTCTCCTTCAGACGGTTCTGCTCGGAGCCTAGATCCCTGATAGTGGCCTCATGGCTCATTTGGGTCGCTTGAAGAGAGCCAATTTGACCTGTAGATAAATCACAGGAGATATTCAACAATTTTCCAATAACAGATAAATAAAAAACTAACTTTGCGTCAAGAGAATTGTTCGGGTACGTGCTCATCGTACCTATGTGACAGGTTACATAAAGCCGGCCTATCAAAGCTGCCGATATCAGCCATTAATTGCCCATTTTTGTGCAATACGCATCAGATGGTCAGTAAACAGACTGTGGGCGGTCAGTGGGCATGCTGTCTGAGGCTCCAGACCAAGCTGACCATAACCCTGTCAAACTTAAATCACGAAAAAGCAATCTCTCTAGAAAAAAAACTCTCATACAAGGCAAAAGAATGTAATTTGGCCATGACATTAGTCTCACTGGCTTTGTGAAGGATTTCATTGGCCTGCTGCTGAACTCGGTCCCTGCTTCCGTCCAGCTCATATTCTGTGTCCTTAAGCTGCATCACCCAAATCTCGCCGTCCTGTATCACCTCCTCCAGCTGCTTGTGTAACTCCTGCCAAAAGAGAAGACTTATTATTTCTATAATTCTCAGCTCTTGAATTTAATTCTTTTATTTTGACACCGTTTAATGGTGTTTAATCTGGGCAATAAACCACTTTGTCTCTGCTAACATGCTTTACATGCGTATCAATAATTTCCAATAATCAGAGTAAGGACTTAATCGCAGTAACATGTTTACATGACATGAGAAGACCTCTTTGCTCCTGTTTACATGGAAGTTTGATTAGTCGGATTATTTGCTATAATACAAAGCACAGACGCTGATCTCCGGTACAGTAGCAGTGTGTTACTAGCTATCATTTTAATATATTCGTAACCGTTATGTGGCTTTAATTTATGGTTATTCGGCGCCGTGATGAATATAGAAGGAATGTCTACGCAACGGTGATGTACGCTGTCATCGCGTTCGCACTGTTTCTGTAAGAAGATAAGGAGCAGAGACTGCTGACAGCAAGTTGTGTTGACAGTTAAGCCGCGGTCACACTTGACTTTTCCCTTTGATTTCCATTCATATGCATGCGACAGACCGGAAACATAGGCCCTTCCAACAATATTCCGCATTTTGCCGCATAGCAAAGTTCGAGTTAGGTGAACTCTGACATGCGAATTTGCATCATGAGAGTGCGTGAGACCAAGAGAAGGTCAAAACGTCACAGCGTGACCTCTCAGTACAGAAATGTTTAAATAGGGGAATTGCGCCCGCCCATTATCTAAAACGATCTTTGCATGCTCAAAGTCAAGTCTGACCGCGGCTTTAAACTTCGATTGTCATGTTTACCATGGATTTGTGCTTATGGTGCATGACAGAAGCACATGGGCACCTTGATCAGAGCAGCATTAATGCGTATAAGGTGTTTACATGCCTTCTTATTGCGATTTAAACCGGCGTACGCCACATATAGTATGCTACTTCGGTTATGCTTACTGCGATTATGAGCTTAACTCTTCACCGCCATTGACAAGTTATCTCGTCAATTAAAAAATACGTTTCCCCGCCAAAGACAAGTTATTACGGCAATCAGTGTTTGTACTGTTGTACAGCAGGTGGTGCTATTACACACTTTTGGGAAAAAGTACAGAATCCAAGAACCTAGAACGTATACGTTTTAGCAGTTTTTAATGATTGTTCTGAGTGTAACCTGGGCGGAATCTTGGAATCTTTGACAAAAAACGTTAATTATCTCAGCTGTTTAATCAATAATCGCATTATGAGGGTGTAGGTAAACTTAGTCGATGTCCAATAATAAAAATGGTTTTACTTTTCATTTACTATAATATACTCAAATTTTGTTTCTTCTCCAGAGCACAAAAGAAATTTTGAATAATGTTGGTAAGCAAACAATGACGGTCCCCATTGACTTGCAGTGGATTTGTGTCCATACACCAATATCAAAATATCTTCTTTCTGTTCTGCAAAACGGACAAGAGGTTAAGTCAACGATGACAGAATTTTGATTTTTAGATGAACTATTTCTTTAAATTTCTGTAGTTCTTAGAATGTAATAATTCATATTCTTATGATAGACTTCGTGAGTACACTCTGGCTGTGGGACAAGGGTAAAGGAATTAAACTTTACAAAATGCCAAAGACTTTTGAAAAGAAACAAAAAAGATTGAATGTGACCTTCGTAAATCAAATAAGTCAGATTATTTTAATAAAAAGACAACTCCTGGGACATAAAAGAGCACGTTGCCGAAGTAACACCCATCTCTATGAGCGTGCTGAAATCCACACCTTGATCGTGACCTCCGCGTTGTTGAGAGACGCCTGCAGTCTGTTGGTTTTGTCTCTGCTCTCTCGCGCCACCTCCTGAGCTCTGTGTAATTCAGCGCGGAGCTTACACAGCGTCCTCTGAAGCGCTCCCTCTTGCACCTGAAACTCCTTTCTTAATTCCACCTCCGTCCTCTTCCAGGCCAGCAGGTTCTCGGTCGTGAGCTGTTGCGTCCGCCTCATGGCCTCCAGCTCACGCTCGTAGAACGCCTGGGCCTTGCTCAGTTTAGCATCGTACTCCTCCACCAGCCGGACCTTGTCCTGCGTCAGCTCCTCCACGCGCTCCATCAGCGACTCCAGCTCGGTACGGTGCATGTCCGCCAGCTTCTCCTGCTCCAGACTGGAGGACGCACTCTGGTTCTCCTGGCTTTCCAGCAGCTCCTCTACCTCCTGCTGGTGGCAAGACTTGAGCTCCACCAACGCCCGCCGCTTCTCCTGCTCGAACTGAGCCTGCACCTGGCTGAAAGAGCGCAGCTTCTCCTCGAACTCGTGCCGCATCTCCTCCACCTCGCGGGACATGGAGACCACGCGCTGCGTGTGCTGGGCCTCCGTGCACAGCTGTGTGTCCTCCATGCGCTGGCGATACATCTCGAATTCGGCCAGGGCTTGACGTTTCATGTGCTCGTGCAGTTCCACGGATTCCTCCAGGGACTGGAGGCGGCGTTTCAAGTCGGCTTCGTCTCCGATCTTGCTCTTGTATTGGAGGATCTTCTCTCGGGTCTCTGTCAGGATGTGCTGCACCTCATCGTCGTGAGCCTCCTTGAGAGACTGAATCGCGTCTTCATGCTCGTCGTTTTTCGTGTTGAGGGCATAAATGACCTAGGAGATAAACAGTTAATGTTTCGGCTTCTCTTTTGCATCTTCTTTAAAGTGTCCACAAACACTTGATAATGCATGACATGAATAACTTAACTAAAATGAGGCAAAATGAAGGCAAGAGACAGATACCGTTACTAATACTCAATACAAATAAGAATCGTCAATGTAAATAAACCCAAGGGATCAAACTTTATATTGTACGTAGGGGTCTATACTTAAATTCACTTCTGCAGTCCTTCAGGTTCGATCGTCTCCTCCAGCCAAGCATTTCATCATTATCGCAGCTCTCTTTTTTTCGCTTAAGAGTTTCACATCAAAGCCAACAGCCCTCACTTGATGCTCTCACGCTGCCATGCTCCTTTTCATCTTTAATTGATTCCTTTCTGTCGCATCCCATGTTATTAACACACCGTGTAAGACATTCTATGTTGAACAATTGTAATTTTGCACTGTAGCCTTAAGTAGGTTACCGATACAGTACGGAGCTCAATTTCTGACCTGTAAAACTGAATTTCTTCACAGCTCACTGTAAGCGTCAATCGTGTCTTTTACGTCTCTAAATAACCGATGAAGGACAGGAATCATCCTTGAATTTCATTAACACTTCTATTCTAGTCTGAAAGATTAGTTCGATTTCGAGTCTCCTGTTGATGCGTCACAGCTGTTCCTAATCTTGATCATTAACTATATCGAACATGCATCAAGCCATCTTCAATAAAAACAAGATTCTCTGATCTGATGGTGTTCACGTATACAAGCATATCCCTGCCAGATGTTTATTGCATTTTTCTACGATATGTTTTACTCCAGTCGAACTCAAAACCAAACAGAGACAATGTTTCTGTTGGTATTGCACATTTCTGCAACGTGTTATGTGCATGCTGTGACAAACCAGGGTTTCAACGTCAATAATATTTGCCTGCTGGCTTTTGTTTGGTCAGGAGAACACATTCAAATATTTGTTATCTGAAATAACAGACTAATGTTTTTATTTTACACGTAACATCGACCCTCTGGGACCCCAAACGTAAAACTAGACTGATCTCTGCATTAAAGATGCATTCAGGACTCATTACATAAAGGTTTTCAGTCATTTTTTTGGGGTTGAAACTAATCATATAAGAGCAGCTTGCAAATCGTGTCTAGGATTATAAACAGATTTTTGCTGAGGAAAAATCCTGTGGTGCAATATTGCAATATGTAGGGCATCTTCTCTGTGGGGGATAAAGATTAAGCATCACGCAAAATATAAAAGTTGCAATAAATTGCGCAAAAATGTGACATGCTTCCTGAAATCTAAAGCAGTCGCCAGGTCATATGATGATAATACGACCAACCTTAGTGAGTTGTGCTATTTTTTTACTCATCTTCAGGTGCAGGTCCTGAGTGTACTCCATGCTCAGAGCAGAATCGTACAGAAGATTGCTGGATGTAGAAGATGGACTGGTCCCTGATCCAGAGGCAGCGGGAGCATTGATGCCTGGAGCTGAACTGTACGGCTGCTGCCATCCCGTTCCCGTCGCCATCTTCACGTACCGTCACGGAATAAAGATCCCCGCGTGTGGGTTAAGGATGATGCTGCGACACCGCACCGGTCATCCGTATGAATCCATCCAGACCGAGCGTGCTATTCCTCATCCTCATGTCATTCACTGCATTTGAGAGCACCGACGAAAGGGCTATATGTTCAACATTCAAGGAGATTTCAGTATTCCGAACGACTGGCATCAGATGCGTGGCGCGCGTGCGAAGGCATGTCATTTGGGTCTTTACGCATGCACGACAATGGGATGGACGCCCGTGCCTCATCACATGCTGGCGTATGCGGACTCTGAGCGGGAGTGAGAGAGATGCTCAGAGTGAGGAGAGAAGTGAGAGAGAAACAAAGAGTGAGCGAGAGAGTTGTAAACGATGACGTAAGAGCTGTTAGATCAGTAACGCGCGAGCGCATCGGTTACCTCATACCGCTGTCTCGTTTATAAGCAAGACTTCTGCCGCAATTACGTATATTTTATTTATGTAAGAATACAAACATGTAGAGTAGATTTACCAGATCTGTAAAAAAACTCGAAAACTATCAAATGGCCTCTAGTGCAAAACAAGCACCATATCTGTCGATTAAAACAAACTGACATTTTACACAGCTGTCGTCTGTAATATAACTATTATGCATTATATAAATGTGACCCGGGACAACAAAACCAGTCTTATGGTCAATTTTTCGAAATTGAGATTTTTACATCATCTGATAGCTCAATAAATAAGCTTTCTATTGACGTATGAGTTGTTAGGACAATATCTGGTTAAGATTGTTTAAAACTCAGAAATCTGAGACTGTAAAAAAAACAAAATATTTGAGAAAATTGCCTTTGAAGTTGTTAATCAGGGGCACTGTGGCATGCCAACCAAAAATAAAGTTTTTATATATTTAAGGTAGGACATTTATAAAATATCTTAATGAAACATCCTTTTTACTTAATATCCTAATGATCTTTGGCATAAAAGAAAAATAGATCATTTTAACATACTGTATTTTTGTCTTGTAGTAAAAATGTTCCCATGCTACTTAAGACTGGTTTTGTGATCCAGGGTCACATATGCTGTTTTTGCGTTTAGCAGACGATAGCACATTCCCTTTATGGAATGAACAAAATAACTGTGATTTATATGTTTATAAAATGGCTATAAATGTATGTAAAGTATTGCAAATGTGTTGCGGTATCCCACACAATGTTAGCACAGTTAACACACGTCTGACACGTCAAATCCCACTTCACAATTCTATCTCACGTGCTTATAAAATGCATACCTCTGTTTGGATTTAATTTTTCAATGACACCTCATTCAGTGCAGTCTTGACCGGGTCCCTAATAGTTTTTTGAAGTGCTCGAAATGAATGGGGGCTGGGGTGATCCGGGACCCCCCATAAGGCATTAGGGAAGTAAAAAAGAAGTAGAAAACAGACTTTTGGGGGTCCCTCATTTATTTGTACTGAGTAAAATTATAATGACAATTGTGATTAAATTCATGCAATGGATATGGTCAATTTTGTGAATTAATTATTTACAATCATTTAAATTCAGTTTGTTTAAGGGCTAGTTGTCATGTCTCTTTAAATTCGAAACGCCCCGCATGTCTAAAGACCGCTAAGCGCATGACAGTTAAAGAATCCTGTTCTTCTATGAAAGCCTGTTTTTAATATAATAGTATATAGTAATGCATATTCAAATCAATTATATTGTGTATTTTGTAGAAATTGTCTATCCCGAGACTAAACCCCACCAAAAAAAAGTGGGGGACCCCCCATGAGACCTGGTTCAATTCGAGTACTGTTTTTTAGTCATTAATGCCACCTACTGGTATAGAGTGATACACACCTGATGTCTACACAACTTTCCCCGGTCTAGAAAAAACACTGCAAGACATTGCAAATGACTTATCTAAAGGGCGCAGTATAAGTCAACATTGTCCTCTCAGCAACACACCAAAGTCAATTGTGAATGCATGCCACATCCCAAATGAGAAAGAGCTACGTCCCTTTCCGAAAAGCTCATCAACAGCACACAAATACACACTCACAAAGCCTCTTGTACCAAATAACAGGAAACCAGATGCATAACTGATAAGAGATATGATAAAATCTCGTCTTCTTCCTTGATATTAGGCCTCAAACCAACACGGCTTCCTCTAGCGTTTGATCTGTTGCGCGTTTCTCACATTAACTTACAAGCTCGTGTTTGGTCTGGACTGTGAAAATGGCTATTAAGTAAATTTCATTAAGTATTCTTTTCGCATTGATAAAGGACATCAAAGTCAGTGGGATGGACAATTGCATTGTATAAACAGTCTACAGTAAAAAAAAAAGATAGGTACAATAGTAAACGTGCTATAATTCGAGTTGCTTTTAATTCATTTCAATTGGTTATTCCTGGTTAAGTCACCTAACTGGGTCAATGCTGAAGGACATTGGCAGGGAAACATTAACCGGCTCCATTATCTTCACCTAAACTGTTGACGGATGACGTCAATATGCTCGAGTGCGCTTTCAAACACGCGCTGGAGACATAACTCTCTTCCTCGATCGCGCGTCAACATCATCGCAAGGTTTGCGTGTACATGCACTTAGATGCATACAGATTGAAAGTGTGTACGCACATTTGTGATTAGAGGAACACGCCGTGAAACTTTTACCTTGTGAGAAGCGCCTGTCTCTCGAAAGTTTGATAGTGAACAGGATGAAACAAGCTAAAAGCGCATCGGAGTTCATTGACCTGAGCTTTCTGTCCGCCGAGGAAGAGGCTGCGATCCGACAAGTGCTTCTGCGGAATGAGGATTTGACAAGACTGGAGAGTGGACGAGTCAGGTAGGACATGGATTTTTACTTTCGTTGGGCATTTCATGGAAAGGTAGCCTATTGTTCGAGTATGCATGCTTGAGTATGCTTACGCACCACCAGTTTCTAGTGATAACGAGTTCGACACATATTAATTAAAATGTTTGTTCATAAAAGGATCTCGAGGTTAATGCAAATGTTATAAATTAATTGAAATTCATGTCCATAGTGTATTTTACAATTGTGCATAGTAACGAAATAGGCCTATACAGTTTTTTTCACAGAAAAAGTAAGAGAAAAGAAGAAAGTACAAAAGTATACATGGTATTTATCCAGAAAAAAAGTGTCCAATTTACATTGGAATAAGAGAATGTGCAAAACTGTTATCTGGGCAGATGCTTTATATTTTCTTCTTATGCATAATTAACATTTCATAGTTTTTATTATTTTATAATAGCCTACTGTTTTCCATATTTTATTTATATATTACTTATAAAGAGTGAGTTGGTTTGTCCAAACCAAATATACAGAAAAACGTATCGTATTCTAACAGGAACAATGTAAGAATTAAGTTTCAAAGGTGGCTACACCTCTGATGTTGTCTCGGCTTAAGTTGTTCAAAGCATTAGTTTGTGTGTAGTAGATATAGAGCAGTGGTTCTCAAACTGTTTTGGCTTAAGAAACCTTTTTATGATTTTTTCAAGCCAAGTACCCCTTGACCAGACAACAACATTTTACTTAAAAAAAGTGAAATGTGAGTCAAACAGTTATTATATCTACATTTATTATTATTTGTGTAGTCCCAATTTCATATAGAAATACTATTATCATAATTTATTGATTTTCATAATTTATTCCTGAATGTCAGTTTCTCTGACATACCCCCTGCAGTACCCAAAAGTACCCCCATTTGAGAACTACTGATATAGAGCACTGCTTTTGCTTGTTGTTACACCAGGAAACTGAGGCAGTCAGTCCCCGACCTTACTCAGCTCAAGACCTTGTCAGGTGAGTGGTTCGAGGAGATCAGATCCGAGCGATACGGGCAGCGGACCGATGTCACAGCGGTAGTGAGATCCTCCATGAGATGGAAGAAAACAGCAGGTGTGTGACAATCCGTGCTTTCCTTATTGAACTCACGCTGTTAAGAAGAATGTTATCTCGCAATACACACACACCACACCCCTTAAGTCATTTAAAATGATTCGCACCCTAACTGTGCCCTGCATGCCCTTGGATGGCTAGTAGGCTACAAAGCTGTTTTTTACTGTTATGGAGTACTCTGCCTTTGAATTGAAAACGAATTGGATATTTTTGAGTAACCCATAGTACGCAGTGTGTAACCTGATAGAATTCACTGCATTTGATCTCTCTTTCTTTAAACTCAGCTCATAAATCCAACCCATTTCTGGATAAAATAGCGGAGAAGACAGAAGGTGAAAAGGAGACGTGCACCACACCTCCAAAGTAAAGGCTTTCATTTTACATCTAGCCATTTCACACAAGTATAGAATGGTGTTAAATATCGTCGCTTATCTTTCTGATGTCCAAGTTCACTGCTTTCGGGAAATGGGAAGAACACCGTATTTACTAAATTGTATTAAATACTTTGGTGTCAAAGTTGCACTTTTAATAGTTTGATCAAAACCCAGTGACAAATATAAATTGTGACTAATAGTCAAGATTTATACAAGGTTACAGAAGGACAGCGACGATATGAAGAGTTTGAATCCAAAATGAGATAACTTCATGTATTTTTATTGCGCATTCAAATTAATATCTATAAAACTGCAGTTGATTTGTTTTGATTTAAGCCATAATAACTTAAAAAAACACAGTTAATTTACACAATTAAACACAATAACATAATAAAAAACAGGAATTTATTTAAAAGGAGTTATGTCATTTTGTAACCAAACTCTTCAATATAGATTTATCGGAATTTGAACTAGATATAAATCAAGGCATGTACATTTACATTTGCTATGTACGGGTTTTCCATTGTAGGGCATCTGATGACCCTAGGTTAATTCACCCAGCGCTCAGTCAAGAGGTTTGTTTTATCTTATTTTGAGAATATAAAATAATACATGATTCTTATGCAAGACTGGAATTTCAATGTATTACTTTATCAGACGTATCGACAATATACCGATGAGGACTTTATGGAAGATGGTGAGTTGGAATTGCATGGTTAATTTGGTTAAATCGACTGTCAAACCATTAATCACGATTAATCGCATCCAGAATAAAAGCTTGTGTATACATAATATATGTCAGTGTTAATTTCGTATTTGTTAACACATACACATACATGTATGCATATTTAGGAAATATACATGTATTTATTTACCAATAATTTAAATGTTTATACATATTTATATTTTCTTAAATATGCATATATTTGTGTTTTTATAAATACAAAATTGATACGCACAGTACACAGACATGTTATATTTAAACACTCATTTTATTCCGGATGCGAATAATCATGATTAATCGTTTGACAGCCCTAGTTATATCTCATTTTACTATTTTTGTTTTAAAAAGTTTTAAAAAGCTGTGGCATTCACTGTATCTTTTCTAGGTCTGACTGGTAAAAGCTCACCAGAGACTGTCGAAACATCAAATGGTCACAAACCCACCTTCAACACTGACCCCAGAAACGGTTCAACACAAGAAGATTCAAAAGCTGCAAATGCTCACAGACCCGCCCTCAATGGCACTGAGCCAGAAAACAACACAACGCAACCCAAACACTTCTCTAGTGACCGAACATCAAGCAATGTTCAATTGTCAAGTGAAGTTCCAATGCAACCCGAAACTAAATCTGAAAGAAGTGCCACAAAAGACGAAGCCAATGCAGAGCCGAGGAGAATGATTTCACTTCCACCTGCGCTGCGGAAAGACCAGTCATTCGAAGAGAACTGGGTGAAGATCACCCTAGAGCCAAACCCAATTAAACCAGTACAGGATGACAGCGCTGGACTTAAACTGAAAGAGGTAAATACACATGACGAGAGCACGGAGACTCTGATGAAGCAGGACGTGTCAGATCAAAAGAAACCAGATCGAAATTTTGGAGAGTCTTTATCTTTGAATATTGCGGATCAAACAACGTTTCAAATCGTATCTGAGAAAAGACCTCCGTCTAAACCTAAACGCATTAGCCGAGATGTTTCTTTAGAAAGCTGTTCATCTTCCCCAGCGGAGAACAATAATAAGCCAAACATCTCAAGAGGTTCAGATCAAGGTTCAAAAGAAGTTACTGAATCAGCCAACGCCAGCACAGGCGAAAATCAGCAAAATTCAATTACATTACTATTTCGAGAGTCTGAGACCGATAAGCCGTCTTTCTCAAACTTTGCTAATGAGCGAGAGGCCAAAGTGGTCTCCAGAGATGATGAGGCAGGTTTAGACAGGAAGGAAAGTGAACTAAAAAATGTAAGCAGTGGTACGCTTGCCAAGACAGACACGGATGCATTTGAGCGTGAAGCTGGTGAAGAAAAAATCAATGAGCAGCCCTCTGTTGAACGGCCATCCCTCGGCAAGTTAAAAGGGGGAATTAAAATGAGATCTCATGAAATTTCCTCTGACACTTTGCAGGAAAACAACAAACCAGTTGAGATGGCAAAGAAGTCATCTAATATCCAGATTGATCTGTTGTTGCCGAATCAAAAAACTGAAGTTGTGAAACCACGTGCCAGTGATATGACTGTGAAAAGGGATCCTGAAATGAATGAAGAAAAAGACAAAAGAAAGCCATCAGGTGATCTGAACTTACCAAAAGACACCCGTACCCCAAGCCATGTTTTAACAGAACTAAGTGAAGAGCGTCTTTCCATGACAGATGATGGGAAACTAGCACACAGCGGAGATACTTTGCATGTTAGCATGAAAGACAATGAAAAACCTCGCCATGAAGAAATAGAAATAATAAAGACGAAGCCGTCAAATGAACTGAAGCGACCGGTTGACACACATACTAGTCCAAGTGATGTTATAACAGAACTAACCAAAGACCATCTTGCCATGTCAGATGATGGGACGGCAGTGCGCGGTGGAGATGTTATCTACGAAGAAACATCTTTTGAAACAACTCCGCAAGCTAAAGGTTACAAATCATCGAGAGATGGCGATGTTGTAACAGAACAAGCAAGGGGTTCCTCAGACATAAAAGCGGTGAAGGGAGACAGAGACAGAGACCAGAAGGCAGAATCAAATATTCTACTAAGTGTTCTTGCGAGAGCTCAAAAGGCAAGACCACCTGTCCTTCAGATGACCTCTGTAAAAGAGCTAAAGCAGGAGGAGAGAGATGATAAGATTCCCACAATAGTGATAATGCCGTCTGGATCTCCAGAATCAAAACGAATGGAAGGTAATTATTTTTAAATTTAAATTTAAATTTAAATTTAAATTTAATTAATTTTAATTTTAATTTTAATTTTAATTTTAATTTTAATTTTAATTTTAATTTTAATTTTAATTTTAATTTTAATTTTTAAGTTACTACTTTTTTATGTAGCAATATTGCATTGCTTCGAAGCAGCTTTATATATAAAAAATGAATAACTGAATAAATAATTCATAATATAATGAATAAGAAATAATTGATTAATTAATAAATATAAAAAAATATATAAATATGAATAGAATATGAATGGAATATGTATGTACCCTACATATAGAATACATAAAGAATGTATGTAGGCTCCTGTATTCTACATACAGTATATAAATACACCTATATATTTTACATTTAGGCATTTGGGAGACCCTTTTATCCAAAGCGACTTACATTGCTTTATCCTATACATTTTACATAGGTATTTGCAATCTCCTGGGATCGAACCCACAACCTAACGCAATGCTCTTACCACTGAGCTACAGGAAAGCTTTTTTTCTGTAAAATTTCTAATAGAATTTTACATTCTGTTAAACATACTAGACTGGAGTATCATTTTCCTTTTCCTTTCACAAGTCACAGCAAATTTTGTATGCTTGTCCCGTATCATGACCATACATTAGCTTTAGTTATGAAGAGTGTCTGGTTTCAGCCATAAAGGCTGATCTTAGAGAAGCACTGCTTTGCTCACACAGACACACCCTGTATAATGTGTGAGCTCCCGTGCTCTCTAAAGCTTTTTCCCTGTAATCACAATTGTGTCACTTTTGTTGAATGATCATAGACTTACATTATGATTGTGGATTTTTTTAGGAAACAAAAATGAAGCATTGATTTTGGAGGCTTCGGGTGAGGGTTTTAAAACTCCCTCCTACACCACAGATTTCTGGGAGGTGAGCTACAGTACCATTCAGTGTTACAGCAACATAAAGCCCTATTCATCATCTATGGTGTCAAGTTTGGTAACCTGTTTGACACCTGCTAGACTTTGGTGTTTATATAATTTCCCATGTGTCAGGATGAAGGAGTGAACTCCGATGATGACAGCTCACTGTCCAGCTATGGGTCAGATCTGTCGAGCAGAAAAGGTCGTTCTGCAAGCGCATTGTCTCTTACTGATGTGAGCCAGGTTTTTTCACATTTCTGAGTCTGTTTTTAAAGGTGAAGCATGTCATTTCTGCACCATTAGCGAATGTCAGAAATGTTTCCTAAGACAGATCCAAAGACATCCACACTCCCTTCTTTCATTTTTTATATACATTTTCATATATATAAAAAGTCAAATAGTTTATTGTAGGTTCAACTAATGTGAACGATAAATGATAATATAAGAGAGATTTTTAACGTAAATCAATACATCATCTTTCATTGGATTTAAATGCTGCTGTGGGGATGCAGGCTTATTTTTGTATAAATATAAAACGTTCAACATGTTTGTATTTTGAAGCGCACCGGCAGTTTGTTGAGTGTGTACAGTGAAGCAGGAGACTTTGGGAATGTTCAGGTGCAAGGTTCTGTGGAGTTTGCTCTGATGTACAGTCCTGTCGGAGAGCTCATCATCATGATTGAACAGTGTCAAGATCTGGCTATTGCCAGTACTCGCAAACAACGCACAGACCCGTGAGTTATCATCTGTAAATATGAGGAAAACCATACTAAGAACAATGACGTTATCTTAAATAGCAATGCACCATGTTAAGTTACTTTGAACATGAGGTATACATAATAAAAAAATACAATCTCTTTGACAACAGCTACGTGAAGACGTACCTCTATCCAGACAAGTCTCGGCGCGGTAAAAAGAAAACCTCCATTAAGAAACGCACTGTGAACCCTGTATACGTCGAATCTCTGAGAGTATGTTTCCTCTGAGAACTTGTACACAGTGAAAATATTTATTCATTAAAAAATGTTTAGGTTCTTATGTGTTGTGAATCTTTCATTAGTACAAAGTGACACGCCAGGAGCTGCCAGGAAAGACTCTGAATTTGTCCGTGTGGCACAATGACTCCAGGGGTAGAAACGTTTTTCTGGGACAGGTGGAGATCAATTTCAAGACCTGGGACTGGGCACACGAGGCCCTTACGTGGTACAACCTACAGGCCAAGGTACAGTTCCTAAAAACCTTATTGGTGTGGATAGGAAAGCTGTGTAAAATATATTTGTTTAAATGGCAACCACGATTACAGTAAATTAAGTTTGTTTTTATATTATATTTTGCTTAAGAGCTAATTTTCTTTCCTAATTGGAACTTCTTTACAAGACTTGAATGAGACATTCAATAGTCATTAGGATTATAAATAGTTTTTTTATAGTTTCATAAAAAAACATATATAGGTTTATAACACTATACTTTGTATTATATTACCTTTGCATCAAATAAAAAAAATAGTTCATGCTAATGGGAGGTTGTTTCTTATACAGCGTCTATGGAAATCATGGTAAATTTGACATCATTCTCTCCATTGACTGCTGTTATCAGATTTCCTTTTTAATTTTGAGATATTTAAAATGATTACTTTTGCTATTTGAGAAAAATATGCAAAAAATATATTTGGGGCAGTCTCCCATTCACCGCTATAGAAGTTTACCGCTATAGAAACTTAACTATGAAGACTTCTGCTGCTGAGAAACCGGAAACGTGAAAAGGGTCCATTGTAAGATAGTGGTAAGATAGTTCACCCCAGAAAGATAAAAGTAAGCTATAAGACAACTCTTGAATTTGATAAACCTGAATTTAAGACAGCATAGCGTGTATTATTATTTGCAGATAGGGCAATCCCAGAATGCATTGCAAAACTTATTCTTTAACCATAGAAAATGCTAATTATAAATATATAGTATTTATATAATAACAGGTTTATTTTTGTTTATTTTTTAATAGCCTTGCTATTTGTTTCCTATCTAGGCAGAGATTGAAGCAGCATCCTATAAAGTGACAACCCATTTTAAATTCAGTCCTTATACAAAACAGATATATAATAAGATAATCTTTTTTATTTTCCATTACAGAATTCAGAAAATCCAGAATTGCAAGAGTCTCATGGATCACTATCAGTTTCTCTGAAATATGTTTCTCCTGATCCCGCGGGTACAATTTTAATTATTGATGTTGCCTTTCCGTGTTTTATATTGTTGTGTGTACGCTTCAATTTCGAAATATCACTCATGACAAAACAAGCTCTGTTTGCTTTGGCTCACGTTATTTGTTGTCAGGTGGATCGAAGAACAGCTCGGGGGAAATTCATGTCTGGCTGCGCGAGGCCAAAGAATTACGTCGCCTGAAGCCTCAGGGAGTCGATTCTTTTGTTAAGTGGTAAGGGTGCGGCAGTCATGTGTTACAGAACTGATCTCACAAAGCAGCCTGAGTTATTGTTCATGTCCTTACTCCCTCTCTTTTTCTCCCTTGCACACCTTTTCTTTGTCGTGTCATTTTTTTTGTTTGTGTTTGTCATCTGTCAACATACGTGCAATGAATGTAAATGTGCCAAATTACCTATTAAGTCATCTCTTCTTTGGCCTCCGGGACAAAATACTGAAACTGTTAATACACATGAAAAACATTAAAATCTTTAACATGGGTTTCTTTTGTCATTATAGAAAATATACTTTCAGTTTGTACTACAGGCCTATTTCAAATATATATGTATATACCCGCATTGTTTACTTATGTTATATGTTTTGTGTGCATTTAATGATATTGTTAATGTGAATTCACGAATAATGTTTGTTTTTCAGCTACATTTTACCCGACACGAGGAAGAAAAGTCGTCAGAAGACTCGCGTGATAAAAAAGACGCAGGATCCTGTGTATAATCACACCATGGTGTATGACGGGTTCCAAACCGGAGAACTCATGGAGGCCTGCTGCGAGTTAACCGTGTGGGATCACAACACGCTGTCCAATCAGTTTCTCGGAGGCGCACGACTCAGTCTCGGAACAGGTAGAGAAACCGCCTATCTCATTGTTAACAGTGGATTGTGTCAGCTGTATATTTACAGTAGAATCCAGATGAATTAGCTGGCATGTGATTACCTTGAAACCATTTAATCAAACATTGGCTATTTACTTGCAGGGCAGAGCTATGGCAAGAAAGTTGAATGGATGGATTCGACGAACGAGGAAGTACAAATATGGAAACGAATGTTGGCCAATCCAAACAGCTGGGTTGATGGAGACGTGCCCCTGAGATCCTCCATGACTTCAAAATGAATTGAATTTCATTTGTGGTCTTAACATTTTGGTTTGGGAAAGGCAAAGCAAAGCAAAGAAACACAAAACATTTAAAAATGTATTTTTTTGTTATTTGAGTACCAATTCGGAGTACTGTATATGTAAAGTAGTTCATTATTGTCTGAGTGCCTATCAAATTGTTCCACAGGTACATAAATTAATATATGCAAGTCATTTATGAGATGCAATCTATGCATATTTAAGAAGAATAAAACTGACTCCATAAAATGTATGTTTATGTTTTGAAAGGACAAGGACACACATGAGACCGATTTGATAAAAAATAAAATAAAATAGCAAATTACGTTTTTGTGTGTTTAATTCTATGAATTCTTAACTTGTTCTACAATACAATCCGGAAATGAAAGATGCTACATTGTAACAGAAATTAAATGATTTGCATAAATGCGTGTATTTGTAGTTTTTTTATTATACGCCAGATGGCGCTATTTCCCACTTTTCCATCGTTTAAGATATTTCCTCCCCCAATAATGTAAGAGATGGAGAGTTTAGGAAGTGCTTTAGTTTGAGTCAGCTGACTTCAACTTTTCCCCTTCTGACTCAGACGTTCCGCCGGATGGATGAGGGAACATTCTCTGGGAAAACTTCATTTTATTCAGATTTCTGAGGGCTCGATAATCGAAATGTTTTGCAGATAGTGATTGTAATTGTCAAGGAGTTTAGGAGCCATTTTTAAGAGTTTCCAGGTAGGACATCGAAATCTCAGTTTGTTCTTCAGAAACAGGCAGGTCTGAACCCATGGAAAAATATGTAGTCCTTTACAGTTTACTGAAGTATATTATAGCCATTACTACACTTTGCATGTCACAGTATTACATTGTGTTAGCAAGTAAATAACTAGTAAATACTGTAGTATACTTTATTTACTATGGTAAGGTTGCAGAACACTAGTATCCAGGAATTATACTACAATTAAAACTTAATACTAAAATGCTAAAGTATGTAGTCAATTTTTACATGTGGGAATAATTAACATGGTTTAGAGAGATGTGTAAACTGTATTTAAATGCTTATTTTAGCATTATTTTATACATCCCTTTATAAAAGGTTTAAGACAGTTTTAGCTTGTTTTTTATTAAGGGACTGTCAACATAAATAAAAAATTGTAAACATTACGTTTTAGGGTTGAAAAACAACTTAATTTTCAAATATTTCGTCATGAATTGCTTAAGTATGTTGGTGTGTTCCTCATTGCTTGAGATGTGTTATAGTAATGACGTGTTTTGATGTTGTTGACTCTTCCTAAAAGCTTGACGGCTTGTTCAGAGCAGAAGTTGACCCCTGAACATTTCAGAAGATGTTGCATAACGTTCATTTATTTGGCAGTAATATGGAGTGCAACCACCTCTCGGATGTGTTTAGATTTAACACTCTGTCTTTTCCGTGTTTATAATACTGAATGAATCTGCTTTCTTTGTCAGCTTGAAGTTTGGTCTTCTATTGCTTAAGACGGACCATCTTTCATCATGGGCGACTGGAGCGCACTGGGGAAACTTCTTGACAAGGTCCAGGTGTACTCGACAGCGGGAGGCAAGGTCTGGCTCTTCATCCTCTTCATCTTTCGGATCCTGGTTTTGGGAACGGCGGTGGAGTCGGCGTGGGGAGACGAGCAGTCGGCGTTCAAGTGCAACACGCTGCAGCCCGGCTGCGAGAACGTGTGCTACGACAAATCCTTCCCCATCTCCCACGTGCGCTTCTGGGTGCTGCAGATCATATTCGTGTCCATGCCGACCCTGCTGTACCTCAGCCACGTCATGTTCCTCATGCACAAGGAAGAGAAGCTGAATAAAGAGGAGGATAAACTAAGAGAGGTCCGGAGCAAAGGCGGAGATGTGGACGAGCTTCTGAGGAAAATCGAAATGAAGAAATTCAAGTACGGCCTGGAAGATCACGGCAAGATCAAAATGCGAGGAGGGATATTTTACACCTACATATTGAGCATTGTGCTGAAGTCCATATTTGAGATAGGTTTCCTGTTAATACAATGGCACCTTTATGGATTCAAGCTGTCTGCCTATTATACGTGTCAAAGGTTCCCCTGTCCACATAAAGTGGACTGTTTCCTATCCCGTCCCACGGAGAAGACCGTTTTTATCATCTTCATGCTGGTCGTCTCACTTGTCTCTCTAGCTCTCAACGTCTTCGAGTTTTTCTACGTGATTTTCATGCGGATGAAAGACCAAATCAAAGAGTCGGAGAGAAACTTTGACAGAACCTGCTATAGCAAGCCCTGTCCGAGGAACCTAACCAGTTACGGTTATTACAACGACTGCTCTGCGCCCGTCCCCAGTCTGGGCTACAATCTAAATACGGGCGACAAGTCAAACTCTTCCGACAATTACGACAAGCAAGCCAATGAGCAGAACTGGACGAATTACAGTACAGAACAGAACCAGTTGGGAAAGAAGGACTATTTCCACACCCAACGCTTTCCATACCCCGAGAAAGGGACTCTGGGGAAAGATCTTCTGCTTAAAGAGCTTGAACCTCGAGCAAGTAGTCGAGCGAGTAGTCGGGCCAGACCCGATGATCTGGACATCTAGCAGAGACCTTGATAAAGGGCCTTATTGACAATTTCTAAATGTCACATCTCTGAAAGGAGGACACAGTTCTACATCCAAAGAATGCAGATTTAGCATTTATATTTATTTTTGTGTTTGTATTGAAATTCGTTTTTCTATTATAGGTATAAATTGTTGAGTACAGTATTTTTGCACTGTAAAATATCCACTTATTTCAACGTAAAAAAACTGCCTTTAATTTAAAGTTACATTAAAGGGATACTTCACCCAAAAATACAATTCTGACACCCTTTGCTCACCTTTCGAGTTATTCAAAATCTGTATAAATGTCTTTTTTTACACGAAGAAAGATATTTGGAAGAATGCTTTTGAGCCAGCAGATCTTGCCCCCCATTGACTACCATAGAAGGAAAAATTACTTTATCTTTTTTTTGGTTGTGTAGAACACAAAAGAAGACATTTTGAAGTACGTAGGTCAGCAAACATTTCTGGGGCACTTTTGATACCTTTGTAATTTGTCCTACTATGGTAGTCAGTGGGGGGCAAAATCTGTAAGCATAAGCATTCTTCCAAATATCTTTCTCTGTGTTCATCAGAACAAAGAAGTCTATACGGATCTGGAACAACTCAGATTGTTTTGGGTGAAGTATCTAAATTAGCTTTACATGTCACTTGATTTTAAATGTTATTAAAGTGACTTTTGTATTACTTATAAAATGACGTTTAAATGGGTAAAAAAAATGTGGGTAGACTTTTGTGAGTTCATCATTTGAAAATGTTCTGATGCGAAACACCTCAACCTTATTTTCAAATAAACATTGAATTTTGTTAGCTTATTTGTCACACAAGCTGGATTTTTTTTGTGTATTCAACATTAAGAGTTTTGGGTACAAATTCATATGAATGTGTAATGCAAGGTGTATATCTTAGATATGTATCATCACTTTTTCTTTAATGTTTTTTGACTAAATCATCGTCTCAAAATATGTCAAGCTATTTTTCCAGTCTTTGAATTTCACAATTGAGCTAATGTCATTCTTCATCTGGGTAAAATATTAAGACCATTCCAATTTTTTATTTAAGCACCATTTCTAGATGTATTGTGACCATTTCAGTTTCAAGTTTGTGTTGAATTTAAACAAAATCAAACCTCAGGAGTGACAAAGTCATCCAACAGCAATGTGAAAGACTGACTTTTTTAAAAACAAAGTTATCGCATACGCATTTTTTTCTGAACTTTTCCTAAATACATGTACAAATATGACTGTTGTACTGCTTAAAATTTAATATGAACTTGCAGTATTTGAGGTCTGAAAAAATACAGAGCTTCTTTGCTGTTATTTTGACCTGTTTTCCAGTTTTAATTTTCTGCACATAAATGCAAATAGAAACAATATAATTTGATAGAAATATTGTAAGTAGTTCATAGAATGAAACAAAAATGACCATTTCACCAAAACACCTACCTATAAATAGTAAATTAAGAAAAACTGAAAATATTTTTGAAATGGTCTCTTCATTTTTTCCGTGTCTGAATATACTGTAATGTGATTTAATGTCAAATATCCATATGCATTTCAAAAGGAGTAAATCTTTCAAAAAATGTGTTTATTGTCAACCGTTATGCTAAAGAATGAACGTAGCTAAGATCTGCATTGCTTTGCAGCACAAGTAAATCAGACTAATTCAACACTACTGGAATAAATTAAGATCATTCATTCTACTCCAGAAGGATCTCAACTCTCAAACATTTTTTTGTCCAGTCTTCTTTTTTCCGACAGCGTTTTTCCATTACGGGAATCTGGCCAGCACATATAAATGGAGCAGTGTTTTCTGGAATCTTTTGAGTAACTGCATAGTCTTCTGCTGTTACATATTATAGTTACCATGTGCCAGTAAAGATGAAAATCGACCCACCTGATTGCATATCACCGTTTGTGAGTAAAGTGTTGACGTGAATGTTGTTTAACATTTTCACTTCACACAATTCACACAAGTGGGAAATTGACTCCCAATGATCGAGCAAACCCTAAAAGCATCTGTAATCAAAATGACATAATGAGATTCAACCTTTTCCTTTGTTCTCAGACTTTCCGTATGATCCAAAGGTCTAAATGAAAACACATGCTTCCACTCAGGTCTGCCAGCCACATGTGGCTGAACAGAAAGGCAAAAAAGGTAGTTTATTAAATAAGCTGTGTATTTGAACTTTTTCTGAAATACATTTTGTAACCGCTGGGCTGCATGCATCAACATATCGTGCGGTGGTGTAGCACGAAGGGATTAAACCGGAAAAATTGCTTTTTTATTATTCAGTTCCAAAATATTCCATATTATCAACGGCAGATTGCAAGGATTAAAATACCTTAAAAGGTAAACCTGTTGGCATTATTTCATGCAATTACATTCCTCATTTGGACGATGAAACTTGACCTTTTAACAACATACTTTGAAGTACTAATGAAATGTGCTCTTGTAAACCAGAATGGTCCTTGGTCATGAAATGAGAAAAACAAATACTCAGTCAAACACCAGCTTTGTTTTTGACCAGGACTTCCCTCTTCATCACAGGAGACTGGTATAGACAGTTTCAGCGGCAACAACTTCCGGTAGACCTCCACAATGAATCCATAACTGCTGATTAATTTAATATAACTCAATACAATCAATAATATACAATAAAATATTAATATTAATTATTAATACAAATTAAATATAAAATTAATTGTTATATGTGACCCTGGATCACAAAACCAGTCTTAAGTAGCACAGGAACATTTTTAGTTAAAGACACAAATACATTGTTTGGGTGAAAATGATTAATTTTTCATTCATGCCCAAAATGATTAGGATATTAAGTAAAGTTCATGTTGCATTAAGATATTTTATAAATTTCCTACCTTAAATATATAAAAACTTTATTTTTGTGAGACAACTGCCTAGCAACAAACTGACAGCCGCTCAGAACACCTTAGCAACTGCAAAGCAACCACCCAAAACATCTTAGCAACCACTTAGTGTTACCCTAAACAATTTAAGGCTTCTAACCGCCAAAGTTTAAGTCTCATTTTAAACTTCATAAAATGTAAATAAACTTCACAATAAAACGATTTTAAAAAGTATTTTTTCTAAAAATAGATTTTTGAGTGATTAAAATAGTGTATTGAACTATATGAGATACCAAGAAGGCTTCGTGAAGTTTGTCTTGACAACGTTTTCTAGTTCTTAAGCAGTTTGTTGATACAGATGTGGAAAAAATTAAGAGACCACTCCTGCTTTGTCTTTAATCAGCATGTCTGCATGTATTCTGTCAAGTCCATTCCAGTTTTTGTTAAATCTTAAGAGAAACAAACCTCAGGAATGACATGAAGTCACCCAACAGCAATGTGAAAGACAGAAAGGATGCAAAGATGCATACAAGTTGTGAAATCTGTATTGTTCCATCAAATATTTATTTATGAACTGATCCTAAAATACACGTGAAACAGGAGCATTTTGTTTAATCATGAATATTAACTTTTTTGCAGTAAACAAGATCTGCAAACATTGCATTTTTTGTTGTGTGGCCAGTTAGTCCGGTTTAAATTCTCACTAAATAAAAAAAACATTTTCATTTGGAATTTGTGGGAAATGTTGTCACTACAGAATGAAACAAAAATGATAATTTTTACTTAAATACGTACCGACAGTACAAATCGTAAATTCACAAAAAAAGGAGAAGTCTCTTAAGTTTTTCTATTTATCAGTTTTGTTCAATTCTATTTTTATATCAAAATAAAATCTTAAAATATAAAAAAGGGAAGTGCAGCTATAGAGTCATCTTTTTACTCTTAGGCCCGGTTGCATAACAACTAGTTATGGACTTCAACTAGTTATGCGTCTTAACAACTAGTCTCACAGACTAGCAATTAGATAGTCTTATTTCTCATATTTCAACCAGCCCAATCTTCCTTTTTATGTAACCGATTTAAAGTAGATTTGACCAAAATATATGACGTCTAACTTCTTAGACGAGTCTAAGCAGCTTACGCAACCCTTGGTTGGTCAACTGTAAGATCCGAAGCAGCCGGACATACCTTCTACACTGCCAGTTTAATTGAAAACAGCCGGCTGTAGTTCTCGTCCACAATGTTCTTCCATCACAATTACATTATATAGTAAACCAGTCTAAACGCTGGTGTATAATTGTGTGTAACATAATGGAATAGCACATGTTTCATATCCTACTTGCATAAATCGTATCACCACAAGATGTGTCTAAAAATAAACGTTTTTCTTCTCGGAGCCTCGGGTGCGTTTTCGATGCTGGATTATAAAGCTTTGTAGAAACATCTTGTCTTAATCTATTAGGTGAACTTTACACGGCATAACAAGGAACAACATCAATCATTTTAATGATATTAATTGTTCACAGTCACTACAGTGCACACGGGATCAGGCTACGTTCTGGGCTCCTCTGAGCTGTAATTTAGAAAATAAGGGAGTGGCTGCAGGCATTATGGTTTGTGGTGGGGACAGTAAGGTTTATTCAGTCTGTGCAGAGCACACTAAAGTCAGTTCAACAACGTGATATGGTATTTTTTAATATACAGTTTTGAAAGGTGAAATTGTCTTCTACTCTTTAGGAAAATTTGGAAAATGATTGTTTGTAGGAAAACACTTAAAGTGATACTACACCCAAAAATTCTATCATCATTTACTCACCTTCGAGTTGTTCCAAATGTGAACACAGAGAAAGATATTTAGAAGAATGCTTATGACCAAAAATATCTCTTAAAGTATCCCTTTAAGTTTATAAATATCTTGCTTACTTTATTCAATTGAGTTAAAGCTTATCTATTTTTCACAGCTGGCAATTTTCCACATTTTCTGTAAATAAAATCATGAAATAATTGTGGACTCGTGATTAGACATTAAAGTTTATAACAACTTATATCTCAGTTTCATTATTCTTTAATGAGCTACAGTACAGCATTTAAGTGACTCAGCTATTGAAAGTGCTTAAAAAGTCCTGTTACGCCCCAGTAATCCTTTGCCATTTGTTCTGTCACTGTACAGACACCATTAAGTAATTTGTGGTTTGCTAATGTCTGAGAAAATCTTGTCCACCCCCTTGTGGCTCTCAATAAATCCTTGGTTTAGTGAGAGCCCGTTTAAGTAAGACCGTCCACACTTGTGTGTAGACTCTCGACGATTTTGTGCAAGAATGAAACACTACTGCCATCTAGCGGCTGACTCTTAGTACAGCGTTAAAAAAGACTAGAAATGGAACGGAGCGAGCGGCCTAGAAATGCTCAAAGGTATGATTAGATAAGCTATAAAACATACAAATTGTATAAGATGTATTTTAAGTGTTTTAAATAGAAAATATTTTTCATCGGGCGCAATGCTGGTGAAGCATCCTCACATGATACCTGTTACTTTACTCAGCGTTGACCAGAATGGACCAATCATTTTTTGTTTTACTGATTTGTCTTTAATAATTACCCTTCTTATGTTCGTTTGTAGGTTAATTGACAATTGTGCACATTCACAGTTGTAAATATACTTACTTTTAGATAATCTTTGGATCAACAAGACGATCATGTCCTGATATTTTTGATGCGGCCGAAAAGCGCAGTTCTGTTGTTTGAGGCCGCACGCGCCCCCTAGAGGAAGACATTTTATTCACACGAGATTTAACGCCCAATGCATGTTGCACATTATCTTTGGTGCGATGTTTCTAATCAGTAGTGTAAGAAGACCAAAAGATTATTCCGTAGTTGTGCAATATACTTTTTTTAGTAAAGTAACGCTTGTTAGCACTAAGGGTTGCGCAATATGACGTAATATGGTGTATAAACAGATCAAATGATTGATCGTTTTCTCTGTGTTTTGATAAAAAAGTGCATTTCTGTAATTACAAATAATTACATTTCTTTAATGCTTCGAAGAATATAATTTTCTTATTCTCCAGCTGTGAAGTAGCGATTGGTCAATTATTCAAATCACGTATAAAGTTGTATTTATCACTGTGAAGTAAATGTATTCGTGTAATATTGCGTTTGATTACGGATGCTATAAAGATACAAATCTAGATCCTTTATTCGATAATCTAACAGAGAAATTATTACAAATGTAATCTTTGCACAAATGCGAAGTCCAAAACTCGTTATTGGATTAGACCCCTGAAATTACAGTGTCACTTCTCGCCATGTATCTGAACCAATCACAGCTCGAGTAGGTAAAACTCCGTCCAATAAGGACAGCCTTCTCCTTAAACCCCTCCTTCCCGACGGTATTAATTACGCCGGGCTTTGCAGTCTGCATAGTGCAGACACACAGGGGACCTTGCAGCTGTTATTTTAATACACTTCGTGTTTAATCTCTACATTTTTAAATTGTCAATATGGTTGATGCATTTTGTGCAACTTGGAAACTGGTTGACAGCCAGAATTTTGATGAATACATGAAAGCCCTGGGTAGGTCAAATCAATTATTTTAATTGCTCTTTGCAGATGCAAGGTGCAATAGTGCAGTTTGGTTTCATAGTGCATGCATGCAAGATATTTTGCTGTACTGTTATTGAAATACTTTACGTTTGTTTGTAATGTTTGTCTGATTCTCTTTTTATCCACAGGTGTTGGCTTTGCCACTAGACAAGTAGGCAATGTTACCAAACCCACAGTTGTCATCAGCCACGAGGGGGATAAAGTTGTTGTTAAGACACTGAGTACCTTCAAAAACACTGAGATTTCTTTCAAACTAGGAGAAGAGTTTGACGAAACCACAGCAGATGACCGACACGTGAAGGTTTGTATATTTTTATAGATGGATGTTCACTTATGCATGCAAAATATAAATTAAAAATCAATTCTGCAAATCAGTTTAATCCACTTTTGCATGTACTTGCATGAAACACAAACTAAATGTAATTTTCAAATTGTGTTTAAAACTCAAATTTGAATTTGGTTTTGTTTCAGTCCACTGTAACTTTGGAAGGAGACAAGCTCGTCCACATTCAGACATGGGACGACAAGGAGACAAAGTTTGTTAGAGAAATCAAGGATGGCAAACTGAGTATGGTAAGCAGCGTTATTATCAGTGTAGAATGATATTATAAAGTATCAAGAATATTTGTTAGCAATGCAAGTTGAATAACACAATGTTAATATTTTCTCTTATCATCTTTGTTATTCGCAGACCTTGAATTTTGAGGGTGTCCAGGCCGTCCGCACGTATGAGAAGGCATAATGTCACACTGTTGGATGTTTCAGGGTAACCCTGACAACTTAACGAATTTAAAAGGGCATTTTTACATTGTATTTTCAACTTTCAAGTTTTCCCCTTTTTAAAAAATGTCTGACATTTTTTTAAGACCTTTTATATGAAATGCGTGTTTTGAAAATTGCAGAATGCCATTAATGTCGATGAAATGTATAATTGAAGCTTGCCTTCGTGTCAAACCGAATGAAATACATACTTGGTGAAATATTAGTCTTTGTGTCCTTTTTGAGTATGGAAATGAGTTTATAACAATAAACACTAACAGGGTAACCACGAAATTTACACTGACATATCTGAGAAATGCAAAGTGAATAAAATGTGTATTTATAATTTAAAAGTACTGAATTTAAATATAATTTCAAAACTATCCTTTAAATACTGTTTGCTACACATTTTCACATTAATTACTGAATAAATCTGATTTGTCAGATGTTAGTCGTTGTTTCACTAAAAGATGAAACTGCAGAATAGTCTCCTTCTTTGCAAAAAAAATGATCAACATCTTGCATTATGTATTTAGTTTTTAACTGTATTTTATTCACAAAAGGCTATCAAATAATGATTTTGTTGTTCTATCACCATTTTGTATAGCTGGTTAAGTCTGTGTGTAATTTATTTTGTAATTCTGATCCAATCTGATTATGGATTGTGTCCTGAAATACTGGGTTGACAACCATTTGATATTAATGATAACGCCATGGTTTTGCATTAGACATTAATTTGATTTGGATGATGATGAAAGTCTACTCTGTGCCATTTTAAATCCAGTGATTCCTGAATCACAACTGATATTTAATTTACAAGTTATTATTGTGGCAAACTGGCCACATTTGATAGTTCATGTTTAAAAATGGAAAGACTGGACTGTTTTATAAAGGCAGTCTGAAGTCTTAAATGATTTTTTTACTTCAATAACAGTTTGAACACAAGTGCTAGACTCAACAGACAGGCTCTTTAGAGCTGGCCAGCGATATCTGCATTTGAATTGAAAGTGTCAGTCTGGAAAAGGACAATCGTACTCCTGTGTAATGCGGGTATGAATGAGTGTGTATCCCTATCAAAATGACCTGCAATAACCTCGCCACAACTTCAATCTGACGGGAGGGGGACACTGCTACACTGGGTCAAAGTTAATCCTATAATCTGTGCCGTCCTTCTGTAGCTGGCATCATTCTATCAATTTGACCAACCGCGTTTCGATGCTATATTTGAAACCAATCCCAAACCAATTGTTTTTTTTACTGTAGTGTGATGTCACTGCCCCAATTGGTCTCAAACACAATGGAAGTGAACTGTGACACTATTCAAAATAGCAAACGTTTGCACTGAGCAATGCATTTATCTTCACATTTTCTTTCCCTATTATTTTTCTCACTATATATTGATTGCCTGTTTGTTTGGAACAATGCAAAATTGTAAAAAGCGGCATTTAAATAAACTTGACATACATATTAGTATTACATTTGCATATTTTAGCTCTGAAGTCACGAAAAGTATATAAAAGGAAAAATGAATGTAAAAAAGATTTTAAATTGGTGTGCATCCGTTTTTGTACCTTTACTGGTACAGAACATAATATAATGTTCACATAATCTTATATACAAAAAGGAAAGGGTTTAAGGGTTGCACCCAAATGACAGAAAAGGTATTTTAAACCTCTTTCTTTGATGATGTACTGAAAAAAGTCCAAATCAAATACATTTTTTTGTGCTTTGTGCCGTAGAGACACAAGAAAAAAGTATATAATATGAAACATAAGTTATATAAAACAACATTATTTTATCTTATATTTTATTAGATAAGTTAAAATGATTTAAAGATTATTTTTTTATTTCCACCTTTTACCTTTGTAAACAAAAATCTGTAGAAATTACAGTATAAGTGGCAGCAGTTTACCAGTAATTTACTGTAGATTTAGATTAACGAATTTAGTGGCAACAGTTTGTGTGAAGAAAAAAGAAATGAATAATCATTAAAAAGTCTTTATCTTTGTAGAAAAAAACTATAAAATAACAGCCTCATGCAAAGCATTCTGGATACCAAAATTAGAAAAAAAAAACTTCTGCTTCTGCAAAAGCTTTTGATGAGGATTTCTGGTTCCCTGCTTTGCACGAGGCTGATATTTTATAGTTTTATTTTCTTTAAAGATAAAGACTTTTTAATGTTTAATGTTCATTTACCTTTGAACAAACTGTTCCCAAAAAATTAAACACAAATCTACAGTAACTTACTGGGAACTAGCTGCATATAGCAACATTTTTTACAGTATACAGCTTTGCAAAATTTGGCATCTTTCCGGACGACTTCCTAAGCTGCATATTAACATCTTTTAAACACTATTGAAGAAGTTGCCAGGCCATTGATGGCAGCTTTTTTTTTACTTTTTGATAAAACTCATCCAAACAAAACTTTAAGCATAAGCCTTTAAGATCGAAAAAGGGATTGAGATATTCAGTCAAATTTGTCAAAACACCGATCTGGTAGTATAGGGTTGCAGTTTAAATATTGATCCACCTAAACATAAACTGACTGTATTTCTCAAAATGATACAGTATGTTGTAGTGCTGAGGTTTGCAGTGACGGTTAAGTCTGACCTAAGCTTGTCACAGTGGTTTTTTGTCTCCGGAGCGAATTATGAATGAACAGTTTTGGTCACAAAAGCGTCACAATTGGAGTGGAAGTTAATCTGTCATTGTTCTCTGGGCTTGACTGACCTAATAGAGTCTCATCAGAGCAACTTGCTCAACAAATGTTTAACCACACATCACAATACAGTTTTTGAGTTCTGACAAGTACAGTTTTAAGTGGATATCATTGAGAACCAACTGAGAGTCTCTATCACGTAAACTGAAAGTAGAACAGCTATTCGATGCATCTTCCCAAATACGTTCCAAACACGTTTTTATTTACTGTGCGACCTTTATAAATCATTTCAACATGTATACAGGCATGTTGATTTCTATAAATTTCTATCATTAAACTTAAATGTTCCTTTTAAGACAGATAAGTGCAAACTGGTTACTTTCTTAATTCAAGAACCTAAAATATAGAAAAGTAACGCTTTCATTTCCTTTATTACACCAGGTGCTTCCAAAAGAGCCGAGACTACCGTGTAGACTAACCGAGCAAGAGAAGAAACCAGAGGGGATATGGGGGGTCTATTCAGCCCCTTAGTGTATGTCAGGTCTCTGTGGTCATTTGTCAGGAAGCATGAATGCTTGCCTTCATCTTCTCGTCTTTTTTTCTCTTTGGCCAAGCAGTGGTTCAGCTTTAAGCCGATTCTACCTCGTCTTTGTGGGCCGAGAGTAGTCCGTTCCTCTCTGGCCAATGGCCTATAGGCTTGGGAGTGACATCACTGCCAAATTATTCTCTTGCCAAGTGTCATGAAAGAAACTCTCCCCGTTGTTCCCCCAATGAAAAGAATAGAGGCGAAGGGGCTCTGGGAAACGCAGACACTCCCCCGTGTCTGCCATGGGAACTGTTAACACAGAGGAGAAAATATTTCGCTTGACAATGCACAGATTGTAATCAGGCACGGTTCCAGGACTGGACCTCAGCTCACCCGGGACTGCTTTTAATTTTAGGACGGTTTAGGCGTAAAGGCTCGCGATGTTAAATGTGAATGATAATGATGTATTTTACACAATGGATTCTGAGTAACACTGTGTTTGTGTTTTGTTATATGGCTCACTCTTCACTTACTTCCATTATTGAATTGAATTTGTGATTCCAGTATTGAATGTATTTATAATTCAGTATAAAAATCATCATTTACTCACCCTGTCCAAGTCTGTATGACTTTTTGATCTTCTGCAGAACAAAAATGAAGCAATTTCGTATAAAGTCGGTAATCAATTAGCACTTTGCCCCATTGATTTTCATTATATGGACACAAAACCGAAGAGACATTTTTCAAAATATCTTCTTTTGTGTTCAAGAGATAAACTGTCCAATATGGGTTTTGAGCAACATTAGGGTAAATATCACCCAGTATTACTGTAACAATATTCCAATACTAGAGTATTTTAAAAGATGGATTTTGAAGTACACTACCATTCAAAAGTTTGTGGACACTTACTTATGTGTTCCTATTTTTCCATATTTTAGAAAAAATATGAAATAAAAGCAAAGGGAAATATGGGAATTATGTTGTAACTAAACATAAATAAATGTAATGATTTTTTTTAATCATCTTCAGTGTATTTTTAACTTGAATTTGCAAAAATGTTTTCTTGTCATTGTATCAAGCAGCTTCTTGAGGTCTCACGCTGAGATGCTTTTTAAACAATATTAAAGGAGTTCTCATCTATTCTGTGCTCTCACAGGCTGCGCTTTCTTCATTATTTCGTCAAAGTCATCCATTTAAATAAAATGTGAGTTTTGTCTTGAAAAAAACATGTTTGTTTGCAAAATTATACGTTTGTCTACTAAACTAGACATTTAAGGATACACTTTCAGATCAAATGATTTTTAAAATAACTAAAAACATTTCACTCAAGCGTCCAAAAACTTTTAACCGGTGGTGTATGTACTTTAGAGCAAGGACATTTTTATAAATGTCCAACAGTCACCATCAATTATTTAACCATTTTGTTGAAAGGCAAATGTGGGAAGGGCAGGTCCCCATTTTAACAACTTAAAAAGATCAACGTGATAAATGTTTAACTACATTTCTTTATTGTAAAATGTACATCTGGCCCTCCCCTTTCATTCTTTACACATTTATAAATAAAGTATATACTATAGATGATGAGGGAATGTTAGCACAGGCTCAGCTGTGAACGGTCTCTGTTGGTACTTGGCTCTTTTTAGGATGTTGAATAGCAGTCTGCCAGAAACCTTGAATAGTCTTGAAACCAGCCTCTGCATACCAATGCATCTGTGCCTGAAACCATAAGCTTCTTTCGGTAGAATTTTGAGAGTGGTATATTAAAAAATATAAAATATATGCATGTAGTCATATATCCCTAACCTTTATGAATCATCCTATGCTATTTACAGTACTTCTTGTGTATGTTTTTATGTTTGCAACAAAACACATAACCAACAATGCCACCTACTGGTGAACATAGATATTTGCTTTTGTGATGATGAATAAGTTGCTTAAACTATTGATGGAGAAAACTAAATATATTTCTGTGAGAATTTAAAAGATAAAACAATCAAACAAAAAACCCCAAACAATTGCTTTGAAAATTGCAAACGTTTATTACTTCCTTAACTCTTGCATCACACCTCCGGCAGCATTTAGATGCGTTACAGTTTCATTGAAGTAATTTTTTAGACCAATGAGCAGACTTGATTTTCCTGATAGCTTTGAAAAAACAAACTGATCTCAGTTTATGTGTATATTCATTTTAAAGAGTAGGCAAAATAAGAGAATTCTGCATGCAACACCATGCAGTTAATCAGTCAAATAATAATCAATAAAACAATAATAATCAATAAACAATACAAACAATATTGTATAATAGAATTAAGAAATCCAATCATTTCCATTAAACTTTTGTCTTTGAATTTTGTTCTTTAATCATATCAGATTTCGAATGGTTTATAGTTTGGATTAAGTTTTTAGACAACAGTTCACGCTTCATGCAAAACTTTTATACACTGACATTGACATTTAGGTCAATTTATACTTAACATGTACCATTATTATATTTAAAAGAATAGTCTATAAATAATAAAATAAAAAAGAATGCTACACAAATCATACAGTATTCAATTAATTTAGGTGTTATTCAATGCTTGGTAGATTTACCTTAGCATGTTAAACATCAGCAGCTGACAAAAACACCTTAAAATATCAAAGATTCATTTAACAACTATTTAAAAGAAAAAACTAGCAAGTTTGCTATTATATGCTTTATACAACTGCTATAGTTATTTGTGATCTCCTTATAGGCATGAATTTATTCTCTACAGTTACATACTAAACTCCTACAGAAAAGATATCAAAGTGGTTCAAAATGGCTCCAGCCATGCACATTTTGGGAGTCTCATCCCAAATTCAATGAAGAGCTCCGAGTTGAATCGAGAATGAGCCATGTGCAGACATCCAAAAATGTGCAGTACTGGCAAGACCAAGGCGATGCTGACAATCCCTGTGGTACAGTGAAATATCCCAGAAAATGACAGACACTAATGCAAACATTTCATCTGCTACAGTGTTGTGTGTCAGATTGAAAAATACTTTTATAAATGTAATAACACAATACCTTTATAGTCGTATTGAACGTCTTAAGTGTCCATTAAACTTTACAAAAACACATCCACATTTTTACAGGTATTCTCTTATAGAAACCTTTAGAAACTTTTAGTAGAATGTGGAAAAAAATGTTAATATAAAAATCTTATGCCACAGGTAAAAACTGCTTTTTGCAACGTAAAAATACATTCATATGGATGAGTTGCAATAATTACACAAAAGTGCAGTTTAGACCTCGAGATGCTTCATGCATTTCTCTAGATTTAGCATCAAAATGTAAATACATTTTTAGTATAAAATCCAGTGTGTTGTCTGGAGATTTACAAAACAATGCACAAAGGTACGATAAAAAACATACTAGGAAAATAATGTAAAAAGTGGACTTGCTGTTTTAAGCCCTTTAAAGGTCTTTGAAGGTTTTTTCTACCTCTGTAACCTGTTCTGTAAACGGTACTTAGTAAAAACGATCAATGTAATGTTTTATATATTACTAGATCAATTAAGACCTCTCCTAACCTTTTGTAAAAAAAGTCAACAAACCTCATTCTGTTAGAAATGACAGTGTAATGCTTTTAACTAGCATCCCATCAAATTGAGTTACAGTAAATGTACCTTATGAAATAAAGGTAAAATCATCTGATGGATTATATAAGATTGTACAGTATAGTATCATTATCTTAAATGTAATGTTCTTCATTGCATTATTCAGAAAGGAAGTTGTTTTTTCAATTCCATTCAGTGCTGTCTGAAAAAACTGTATTCACGTTCCTTCTTGGTCATATAATGTACTGTATAAACAAATAAATATTTATGATTCAGAACATTGAAAGCCAATCTATGGTATAAATAACTGATGCACAATATAATACATTCAAATAAACCTTGATCAAATATGTGCAACCTCGGTCCTGAAAATGAACCGAATATTACAATAAGACAATAGATCAACTGAAGGACGTTTTCTAGTTTTGACAGCTCATCCAGGAATGAACTTAAATCACCATTTCTGGTCCTCCTTGTGTTTGTATGAGGACCAACAGTGTACCTCTGTGTTGCATTAGAGCAGCAGGTTCCTCATTCGTAAGAGGTCTGCTTTGTCGTGCCGTCATACTTCAGACTCCGAAGTTTGGTGAGAGTGGAGGTGGAAAGGGGAAGAACGGGTACTGAGTGTCATCCTCATCCACAAAGAAACACTGGAAGTAGGGAATGTCCTCTGCAGCGAAAAAGTTTTTTTTAGGAAAATCGAAAGACACATAAAAAGTAAATTTTCCCACAAATATTTAAGCTTTTGCTTACTGTAGTTCAATGGTGCTATTGACGCTTAATTTAAGCTAATGGGTTTGATTCAGGGAAGATGAAAACTGATCAAACCTGCAATGCACTCTTAGTGTCTGAAAAATTGTCAAAAGTTTGACAAAACTGTAAGGTAAATAGGAAGTTTATAGGCTGCTATCTCAGGATGGTTTATACATTACTCTAATATGTTTTTAAAGGACAGGTGTATGATAAATATTGCCATTTCTAAAGAACCAGGATGTGATTTGTCCTTGTGTGATATGAAGACAGGACTCACCCTCCTCTATTTCTGGAACATCTTTGGCGACATCAGGTTCTTCTACTTTAAAACAAACACAATTGATTCTATTCTCAATAACAGTTTTACATACCATGATTAAAGTATATCTGATTTTATGTCCTGATTGTTAATAAACATTTTATATACAGATTACACACAGCAATTCATACAAAGTACCTTTTACTTCTTCGTCCTTGATAGGTTCTTTCTCTGTCGGCTTGACTGCAATAACAAAAAAAATACAAAACACCAAGTCCATTAAAAAAATTCACTCTTTAAAAATAAGCTATGTAAGCTTTTTATTTGTAACTGGCTAGTGTTGTAATGGAATTATATCGCCTCCTGTTGGCCAAAGAAGAATAAAGTAAATACCTTCTTCTGCTTCTTTGACCTCATCGGATTCTAAAGCAAAAATTATAGATTGTTGTATTTAAAGTTTTGATGCATTAAATGTGAAAATAAATTCAGTTTTTGGTTCTACTATTTGTCTTTTTAACACATAGAAACAATATTCCTGATTAGCAGATTCCCAATGCTGAGTCAACTATCACTTTTTTATGTTAAACCTGAGCTATAATAAAAAAATGAAACAGTTAAAAGTCAGTGCTTGTAAATCTAATGATTCAGAATATAAATGCACAATCATTGTACCTTTTTGTAAAGGTCTCTGTTCTTCCACCCCTTCACGAGGGATTTCTAGAATCAGTGGAGAGATTTTATGTAAAACTGGTAACTTAGAAATGCATCAATGTTTAGGAAGAATATAATCTTCAGAAAAGTAAAAAAATATAGAGTGTACCTTTCTGTTTAGGCTCTGGCCTGATCTTGACCTCTTTTTCTAGAACAGAAAAGTTGATCAATCTTTTATGTAGAAAAAATAGTTTTGATATTTACGGATGCATTTTGAGGTAATTTTATATTAAAAAACACATATTAAGTGCTTTTATTTGAAGTAGAAGCTTAAAAACCTAACTACAGTGCAATTTTCAAATGGAGCATATGCAAAATAGACAAACAATATGTTTTTTTTCATAAAAATTCTACTCTGCTGTGATCTTTTGCTCACCTTTCTTTGCAGGTGCAGGTTTTGTGATGTTCTTCAGCGCATCACGTTCTAGGTTGTGGAAAACAAGTTTTACTAATCATTATGAAAAGATGGGACAAAATTTTATGAAACAAAAAGCAGTGCAAAAGTGATGTACATAACAACGCTATGAACTGACTATTTGCTTATCGGCAGATTGATATTCCCTTCCTTGTTACATCCAAAGAAAGGGAAAATACGAATTTCTGAATATCAATCAATACAATAACTAGGTTAGACAACAGAACATTGTCCTCCTCCTTTTGTTTCATAGCTTAAACAATTTTGTTTGCATGCTGTATTTCTCTACTATAAACCCTCATACAAACACAAGAAGAACATTGAGCCATTACCTTTTTTAAGATGTGCAGTCTTTGTAATGTTTCTTAAAGCTTCTTGTTCTGTAAATAAAACATATTTTACTTACTGGGTATACAAAAATGACATAATATATACTCTGATGTCTGAAACAAATACCTTTATTAGCTTTTTCCTTGTAGACTGCTCGCTTTACTTTTACACCAACAGTGTCTGGCTCTGAAAACACACAAACCTCGTGTAGTTAACCAAATGTCTTCTGGTACTACAAGCTATAAACATCAATTATTTAACTTTTAAAATGTTAACCATTAAATTGTACCTTTTCATCCTGGTTCTAGTGTATTACAAAATAACGAATATTTGATCCAAGAGCCCCTTTGAAACATGAAGTACCTTTCATTGTTGTGTTGTCCAGTCTTAAAAGATGAATTTGATTCTGAGTGGACTCCAGGTCACTTTTCATTTCACCAATGTCCTTCCTCAGTAAATCCAGAAGAGACAGTTTTTGATTGATAGACATCAGGAGCTCCAGATCCAGACCAAGAGATGGAGGAACATCTGTGTGTTTGCAAGAGTTTGGAAAGCAATTCATGTAATCATTTAGTGTTTAGAGATTTGAATACTTGCTTGGCTGATTAAATTTTACAATGACACTGTGGGAAGATCTCACCTCTCTTTGGTGCTTGAGGTGCTTTCTCTTGAGCAACTTCAGGCTCTATAAAGCAGATTTACATCACGTGATGAATAATTCTCATACTGTACAATTAACTTTAACAGAACACAAAAACTTCATATTCATATATTTCATGTACTTCATATATTTACTAATATTCAGACCTTTCTTTATAGGAGCTGCTTTCACTTTCTCCTTTATGACTTCAGCCTCTGAAAAGCAAATGACGTTCAAATTATAAAAAATAATATCTTCTCCTGTTTTTGAGCTTTGATCTTTAACACAGAATGAAGTAACTTAAGGATAATAACTTTCTAACTTCCTCTTTGATCACCTCATCCTCTACAATCTTGAAATTATAAACAATAGAAAATAGAATAAAGTATTTAGCATGATATTAATAAAGTAAAAAACACACAGAATCAAACCTTTCTTCTCGTGGGCTGGTTTCACTTTCTCCTCGATCACTTCAGCCTCTGAAATAGTTTAGATGTTAACATGTTTATTTGAAGAAAATAAGTAGAATATTTTTACTTTTGCTATAGTGTAAATCAAACCTTTTTTCTCAGGGGCTGGTTTTACTATCTCCTTGATCTCTTGAGCCTCTGAAATGTTGAAAATAAAAATATATTTACACAAAGCAGAAAGAAAAGCTGAAATTAAACTATTACACATTGCTATGAATTAAGTAAAAACATCAAGCAGCTAAATCAAACCTTTAGTTTCAGGGGCACGCTTAACTTTCTCCTTCATAACTTTAGCCTCTGAAATAATGAAAAAGTAAAACAAATTGCTTAGCATGATATTACATAAATTAAATTTTAAAAAAAACACGCAACCGGGTAAAGCAAACCTTTAATTTCAGGAGCTGGTTTAACTTCCTCCTTGATCACTTTAGCCTCTAAAATGTTGAAAATATAAAAATTTAGGAAAGTTAAACACATACTTTAAAGGAATATGTAATATAATTATGGTGTACTAAAAAAGCACACAATCACGCCCACACGCACAGTACAGTACAGTGAATCAAACCTTTAATTTTAGCGGCTGGTTTAACTTTCTCAATCACTTCAGCCTCTGAAATGTTAAAAATGTAAAATAAAAAGAAAGTTAAATATTAAATAAAATAAGCAAAATATTATAAGCATTATTTTGCCTTTGTACTGAATCAAACCTTTAATTTTAGGGGCTGGTTTAACTTTCTTCTTGACCATTTCAGCCTCTGAAATTTTTAACAAAGATGTTTAAAGAAACATTATTTAACATGGTTTAACATTTTACTACAAATAAAGTAAAAAACACCATTAACACAATGAATCAAACCTTTAATTTTAGGGGCTGGTTTAACTGTCTCCTTGATAACTTCAGCCTCTGAAATAATGAATACAAATATTTAAAGAAAGAATCATTATTTAACATTGTTTTACATTTTACTACAAATAAAGTAAAAAACACCATTAACACAATGAATCAAACCTTTAATTTTAGGGGCTGGTTTAACTTTCTCCTTGATCACTTCAGCCTCTGAAATTTTCAACAAAGATGTTTAAAGAAACATTATTTAACATGGTTTTACATTGTGCTACAAATAAAGTAAAGAAAACACAGTAAAATAGTGAATCAAACCTTTAATTTTAGGGGCTGGTTTAACTTTTTCCTTGATCACTTCAGCCTCTGAAATAATGAATACAAATATTTAAAGAAAGAATCATTATTTAACATTGTTTTACATTTTACTACAAATAAAGTAAAAAACACCATTAACACAATGAATCAAACCTTTAATTTTAGGGGCTGGTTTAACTTTCTCCTTGATCACTTCAGCCTCTGATATATAGAACAAAGATATTTAAAGAAAGAATCATTATTTAACATGGTTTTACATTTTGCTACAAATAAAGTAAAAAACAAACAAACCAGTAACAAAGTGATTCAAACCTTTAATTTTAGGGGCTGTTTTAACTTTCTCCTTGATAACTTCAGCCTCTGAAATAATGAATACAAATATTTAAAGAAAGAATCATTATTTAACATTGTTTTACATTTTGCTACAAATAAAGTAAAAAACATCAATAACACAATGAATCAAACCTTTAATTTTAGGGGCTGGTTTAACTTTCTCCTTGATAACTTCAGCCTCTGAAATTTTCAACAAAGATGTTTAAAGAAACATTATTTAACATGGTTTTACATTGTGCTACAAATAAAGTAAAGAAAACACAGTAAAAATAGTGAATCAAACCTTTAATTTTAGGGGCTGGTTTAACTTTCTCCTTGATAACTTCAGCCTCTGATATATTGAACAAAGATATTTAAAGAAAGAATCATTATTTAACATTGTTTTACATTTTACTACAAATAAAGTAAAAAACACCATTAACACAATGAATCAAACCTTTAATTTTAGGGGCTGGTTTAACTTTCTCCTTGATAACTTCAGCCTCTGAAATAATGAATACAAATATTTAAAGAAAGAATCATTATTTAACATTGTTTTACATTTTGCTACAAATAAAGTAAAAAACATCAATAACACAATGAATCAAACCTTTAATTTTAGGGGCTGGTTTAACTTTCTCCTTGATAACTTCAGCCTCTGAAATTTTCAACAAAGATGTTTAAAGAAACATTATTTAACATGGTTTTACATTGTGCTACAAATAAAGTAAAGAAAACACAGTAAAAATAGTGAATCAAACCTTTAATTTTAGGGGCTGGTTTAACTTTCTCCTTGATAACTTCAGCCTCTGATATATTGAACAAAGATATTTAAAGAAAGAATCATTATTTAACATGGTTTTACATTTTGCTACAAATAAAGTAAAAAACAAACAAACCAGTAACAAAGTGATTCAAACCTTTAATTTTAGGGGCTGGTTTAACTTTCTCCTTGATCACTTCAGCCTCTGAAATTTTCAACAAAGATGTTTAAAGAATCATTATTTAACATGGTTTTACATTGTGCTACAAATAAAGTAAAGAAAACACAGTAAAATAGTGAATCAAACCTTTGATTTTTGGGGCTGTTTTAACTTTCTCCTTGATAACTTCAGCCTCTGAAATGATGAATACAAATATTTAAAGAAAGAAATATTATTTAACATTGTTTTAAATTTTGCTACAAATAAAGTAAAAAACAAACAAACCAGTAACAAAGTGAATCAAACCTTTAATTTTAGGGACTGGTTTAGCTTTCTCCTTGATCACTTCAGCCTCTGAAATGTTAAAATATAAAAATATTGATTTGAAGAAAATAAGCATATTTTACTTTTGCTATAAATAAATCAAACCTTTCTTCTCCAGGGTCGGTTTAAGTTCTTCCCTGATCACTTTAGTATCTGAAGTGTTGAGGAAAGATATTTATAGAAAGTTGAATACATTGTTGAACAGAGTAAGATTCTGATAAGTACTTAAGTTGCTATTATTAAACAACAGACAGCACATATTGTTGATTCATACCTTTCTTCACAGAAGTTGGTTTTGGTTCAGGCACCTTTTCTTTAAGGACTTCAGGAGCTGTAAACACAAAGCGAAACATTATCACACAGTATAAATCAACAGTGTTTTCTGGATAATTTCATTTACATTCATACCTTTCCCTACAGGAGCTGGTGTAGCTTTCTCCTTGATGACTTCAGCCTCTACCACAATGAAAAAATGAAAACATTTAATAATCTTTACATTTGTTTAGAATAAAGCTGATTTAATTTCCTGAACAGTAAATCAAACCTTTCTTCTTAGGTGCTGGTTTTTCTTTGATAACTTCAGGCTCTACAAAACAGATATTTGCTTCAATCATATGAAACAAAACATAAAAAATTCAATACATGATTTCTGAACAGTTAACTAAAATAAACTGCATAGAACCTCCTTTCATTGTTAAATGTAAATACAGTAATAATCATGCAGTATAAATTAACTGTATTGGTCAAATTAATTTATTCATACCTTTCTTTACATGAGCTGATTTCACTTTGACTTCAGCCTCTGAAATAACAATAACATCAAATATTTAAAAAATGTATTCTTCTATTTTACTTTTAATTTAAAATACAAACTATACCTTTGAACTTCTCTGTGACTGGTTTGGCTTTCTCCTTGACTGTATCATCTTCTATAATATTGATGATATTGAAAATCAACTCAAAAAACAAATAGCATATATGTACATATACAGTACATTTCCATATACACATTTGAAGTCAAACCTTTCTTCTCAGGGGCTGGTTTTATTTTCTCCTCAAGGATTTCAGCATCTGAAACAGCAAATATAAAGAAACCAATACTGCAATATTCTAACTTGCCAGGGTAAGTTTTTATTAATACTTCTAAAAATATTAACTAAACAAGCAACATAAGTGTTTTGTTGCTGATCTTACCTTTTTTAAGTGCTTTTTTCTTAGCAACTTCAGGCTCTATAAAACATTTTGGTATCATGTGATAAATACTCAACATATACTGTAGCAGACATCAACATTAAATTCAAGAAGGATTTCATTGACGTTTATACCTTTCTTTACAGGAGCCGCTTTAGCTTTTTTCTTGATGTGTTCATTTTCTAAAATGTAAATGAAGTCAAAATATTTAGAAATTGTGAGAGGTTTTTTTCAGCATCATCATAATTTCCTTATCTAAATGTTAATTTGATATTTACTAAAGGTTGAAAGCACACACAAGGATAAAACAATAAAAACTCAAACCTTTTTTCTCAGGGGCAGGTTTAACTTTTTCCTTGATGACTTCTGCCTCTAAAATTGAAATATGTATATGGTGTTTAGAGACAAGTACAGAAGTATTTCTTTACAGGAGAAATTAAATGATCATATACTTATCTTGGATTTGTATCAATACCTTTCGTAACAGGAGCTGGTTTAACTTTCTCCTTGATGACTTTAGCCTCTAACATTGACAAAAAAGTGAAAAAAAATAGAAATTGTACAATATTTTTGTAAAGATTTATGTAAATAAAGTCTTCATCCTTCACATAATGCTGAAATAAATGTAACTCAAACCTTTTATCTGAGGGGCTGGTTTGGCTTTCTCTTTGATGGCGTCAGCTTCTGAAATAGTAACAAAAAATATAGCATTAGCATTATCTTAATACTACCCTGCATAAAGTTTGGTATTACTAAAATGTACGCACCTTTCTTTGGTGCTGGCTTCGCCTTTTCTTTTATTTCAGGTTCTGAAAAACATAGTTCTTGAACTTTAGAATAGCAGTGAATATAACATATGAGATATTTCTGTAACACCATCACTGTTAAAGGACGGCAGCCAGACACCAGAAATAGTTTATATATTTGTGGGAGTAGTGATAAATTGGCTACACAAATAGTAAGCTATTACCTTTCGCTTTAGGCACTGGTTTTGCTTTTTCCTTTAGAGCCTCAACTGAAAGGAGTTAAAGGTAGTACCAGTTTATTAGAAATGTATAGAAATAAATAAGTCAGATTCTGTAATTCTGTATTAAGAATGGCAAACATGAAAATTGCTGAACACTTGCCTGACTTGAAAGAATTACAATATTATTGAAACAGCATCATTTGTCTGGCATTGTTATAAAAAATTTAACACACATAATACTGTATATACCTTTCTTTGCAGGTTGTGGTTTGACAGTTTTTTCTTTAGGAACGTCAGGCTCTATAACATAAGTTATTATAAATTGGAATCATCTATATTCATTAGACAATCAAGATACAATATACAGGATCATTTCAACAATATTCATTCTGTACCTTTCTTTACATGAGCTGCTTTAACTTTCTCCTTTATTACTTTAGCCTCTACAATGACAATAAGAAATGTTTACAGAAAGCATATAAATAGATAATGTACATTGTTTTGTTAACGTTGAGGTGAATCAAACCTTTCTTGGCTTCTGTTTTTTCTTTCTCTTTGGTAACTTCAGGCTCTAAAAAAAGAGAAAGATTAAAGAGTTGCTATTATGCCAAAAATGCAATTTAAAACATAAACTCATCTGAAAAATTTAGTAGAATAGCAAATAAGAAATATTTTTGACATGATTATGATTGTTCTGATCGATTTTGGGACAAACTTACCTCTTTTGGGTTTTGGTTCAGGTGCCTTTTTAACAACTCCAGGCTCTATAAAACATTATGATCATTTCTGAATTCATCACATTAAACAACTATGCAACACACTTTAATTTAATTGACATTCATACCTTTCTTTACAGGAGCTGGTTTAACTTTCTCCTTGATGACTTCAGCCTCTGAAATTATATATTTAATATAAGATTTCATTAGGTAAAATGCCTTCCGCTACAGTAAATAGTAATAAAAAATAAACGCATGAGGATAAAATGATTCAGCTTCTAAAATGTTAATCATACAATGTAGTTTATACTAAAATCATTTTTAGGAATGGTATGGAAGAATTTGATTAATAACACTGTAAATCAAACCTTTTTTCTTAGGGACTGGTTCAGTTTTTTCCTTGACTTGTTTAGCTGCTAAATGTTATTAAAGTATACAGAAAAGGTAGGAGATTAGTAATTGTATTACAACTTACTAAGGATAAACGTTCTTTTGCCATTGTCCTCCTTAATAAACATAAATAATAAATATAAGATTTACCTTTCTTTTGTTCTGGTATAGGCTTTTCTTTGGTTATTTTTGATTCTGCTAAACAGACAAATACTTCAGAAGAGCAGAAACCAAGGTAACAAATCATTTTTCACAATCCTTTCAGTTGCATAATGTTACAGCCAAATAACCTTTCATACAGCAGTCATTAGAGGACATATTATAACATCTGGCAGCATTTAACATGAATGAATAAACACAAAATGTTAGAATTTTATGGTAAGTTAAATATGAACCTTTTTCTTCATGAACCGGCTTCACCTTTTCTTTAGGAACCTCAACTGAAAAGAAATGACAGCATGACTTAGATGTATATCTGAGAAAAGGTAATAATATGTCAAACATGTAATAAAATAAAAATAATCAGTTCTATACAGTAAAATTCCCACCTTTCTCTACGGGTTCTGGTTTTAATTCAGGTGCTTCTTTAGATACTTCAGGTTCTATAAAACAATATGATACCATCTGCTGAGTAAATGTCATCATAAATAAGAAAACATGATTATTTATGATTATATTGACATTGATACCTTTCTTAACAGGAGCTGGTTTGACTTTCTCTTTAATAATTTCAGCCTCTACATTGAAAGAATAAAACAAATGTTTATAGAAAGCACTTTTTTATTTAGAAGTTTAAGAAAATCTGACGCACAACACGATAAATCAAACCTTTCTGCTTAGGCGCTGGCTTTTCTTTCTCTTTGGTAACTTCAGGCTCTACAAAAAAACAAACAGATCTTTCTCAGGTACTCACGCATAAACAATGCAGATGAAGTTATGGATTTTGTTCAAATGAAAGAGTATATTAAGGATACCATTATTATCCATATTAATACCTTTCTTCACAGGAGCTGGTTTATCTTTGGCCTTGATAACTTTAGCTTCTGAAAGGACAATAATGGGTAATGGATAGAATTAATAAAATTACTCTTAGAGAATAGCCACGTTATATTTCAGATGTGCAAAAAACATGTTCTCATATGTAGGATCACATGTGAAACGTGATGATGAGGAAAATAAATTGTTTGTAAGGACAAATCAAATAAATTACCTTTCTCTGTAAGGACTGTTTTAATCTTTTCTTTGGGAACCTCAACTGAAGATACAGGGTAAATAAATATTTGGTTATGTAAGATTATAAACCCTATAGATTATAAAATTTAATATATTATAAGATTATAAATATTTGAGATTATCAGATAGCAAAAAATACAACAAAGAAAAAACAATTGAGGTATATTGGTAGCTTGCAAGAAATCCAATATTACTGTTATTTATACCTTTCTTTGCAGGTTCTGGTGCTGGTTTGGTTGTCTTTTCTTTAGGAACTCCAGGCTCTAAAAATAGCATTGTTTCAATGATAAATAATCATCATACAGTGAATATATAGATCCAGAATGTTTTTTTTATATTTATACCTTTCTTTACAGGAGTTACTTTAACTTTCTCCTTGATGATTTCAGCCTCTGAATGGGAATCATATAGAAATATGTAAATGTATCTTCTCTAAAACAGACTGAAAACAAAACTAAAAACTCACTCAAACCTTTCTTGGCCGGGGCTGGTTTGACTTTCTCTTTGATGATTTCAGCCTCTAAAATCATAATACACAACATTTAGGAAAACCTCTCAAAATGTTAATGATAAAGTGAAAAAGTATTTTCCCTACTAAGGGAGTAAATGGGGGGCAAGATCTGTTTGGTTAAAAGCATTCTTCCAAATATCTTTCTCTGTGTTCATCAGAACAAAGACATTTAAACAGATTTGGAACAATTTTTTTATTTTTGGCTGAAGCATCCCTTAATTCTGTTGCAAGTTTCGCCTGAAATAAAATCAAGAATACCTTTCTTTACAGGAGTTTCTTTAACTTTCTCCTCAATGACTCTAGCCTCTGAAAAATTAAACAGGACAGGTAAAAACAATTTCGCTGTTTGAAAATATTCCCTTTAGTAACTGTGGAAAATGTTCATTTGATTCAGAACAAACCTTTCTTTTCAGGGGCTGGTTTAGCCTTTTCTTTGACTTCTTCAGCTTTAAAAAACAATAAAATAAAGGTTTTGTGTATGCATTCTTATCTTATAAGAATACATTCTTACTTCATTATTGCGATTAATGTACTGTCTGGGTGGTAAAATATTAAAACATAATAAAAGATATGTAGGGAACTCATTATGTCAAAAAATCTTTGTACAAACACATTTCATAGACATTCATACCTTTCTTCACAGGAGCTGGTTTAACTTTCTCTTTGATAATGTCAGCCTCTGAAACGGCAACGATGTGAAAACATTTAGAAAATGAGGAAGGTTTTACCATTGTAACAATGATCTTCGGCAGAATTTAAAAGCAAACAAGAAGCTAAAATAATGGCGACATACCTTTCTTCACAGGGGCTGGTTTGGTTTTCTCTTTAACCTCTGAAATCATTATAATGTAAAGGTAGTGTTAGCATAACCACAAAAAGCGTTGGGAAAAATGATGATTGAATCCTCGTTATCGACATTAAATCAAACCTTTCATCTTGGGTGAGGGTTTAGCTCTTTCTTTAATGGATTCTGCTTCAAATTGATATGAAATGGACAAAAAGCAAAAGATTAGCATCATCTCAAATCAAAGCAGTGGAGAATTCTCATGAATAAATGTAAGTACCTTTCTTTGGTGTTGGTTTGGGTTTTTCTTTGGTTATCACAGGTTCTGCAAACACAAAAGAAGTTTAACTTTTCATGTGAGGAATTAGCATGTTACAGTATAAATAAACAGTAAATGCAGTATAATTTCATTATTTTTAATACCTTTCTTTACAGGAGTTGGTTTGGTTTTCTCCTTGATGACTTCGGCCTCTGAAAAGACAATAACGGTATTGATACAGGTAAATGATACTTAACTTTGGTAACAATAAAATATTGATGAAATACAGAAAGAACATGTGTGGAGGATGAAACCTGCAAAAACATATACGAATAAATCCGCAAATAAATACATAAATATAAAAACACATGTTGCTTTTAAAATAAAAATACAAATAATTGAATGTTTGCTGAGATAAACGAATGAAATAAATGGTCGAAGAAATGAAAAATATTTAACAAAATGATAAACTCTTAATAACTATTTCCCTTAAACGTTTTTAATGTAGTTCTGTATTTATTTTTAACCCATATTTATGTATTTATTTTGCACATTTATATAGTTATTGCTTTTGCAGGCTTCATCCTCCATACACATTAAATGAATAAAATATTAAAAAATTATATAATTTTAACTCAAAACTTTCTTTTCAGGGACCGGTTTACCTTTCTCTTTAATAACTTCAGCCTCTGAAAAAATAGTAATGCAAAACGTTTACAAGACATATTTGACCTTAATCATACATGCTTTAGAGGAAAACTAAAATATAATTCTTCAAGAAAGTTTTACAAAGCAAATCGAACCTTTCTTGGTAGGGACTGGTTTAGCTTTCTCTTTGATGGCTTTTGGCTCTAAAATGCAAATTTGATATAATTCTTAAAAATAGAAATTTAAAATATTTTTTTAAAGATTAAAAGTTCAAAAGACAGTAATTCAAACCTTTCTTTTCAGAGACCGGTTTAGCTTTCTCTTTAGTAACTTTAGCCTCTGAAAAAATGATAATGCAAAACATTTACAAGACATATTTGACCATACATGCTATACAGGAAAACTCTAATATAATTCTTCAAAAAAGTTTTACAAAGTAATTCGAACCTTTTTTGGTAGGAACTGGTTTAGCTTTCTCTGTGATGGCTTTTAGCTCTAAAATGCAAATTAGATATAATTCTTAAATATAGAAGTTTCCATTTTTTTTTAGTTTGAAAGTTTAAAAGAAAGTAAATCAAACCTTTCTTTTCAGAGACCGGTTTAGCTTTCTCTTTAATAACTTCAGCCTCTGAAAAAATGATAATGCAAAACATTTACAAGACATATTTAACCATATTCATGCATGCTATATGGTAAAAATTTAATGTAATTCTTTAAAAAGGTTTTATAGTTTAAAAAGTAAATCGAACCTTTCTTGGAAGGGGCTGGTTTAGCTTTCTCTTTGATGGCTTTTGGCTCTAAAATGCAAATTATATAAAATATAAACATGTTAGAGAAAGGCATTCTCTTAAAACTGGTTAAATAAAATATTTTGCTATTCTTCTCTCAAATAAGTTCACACACTTTTCTTTGGCTCTGGCATCTCTTTGGTTATGTCAGGTTCTGCAAGACAGAGGGACTCAACTTTTCAGTAATTCAAGTATCAAAACTAACCATGTCTAATGTCAGCATTTTCATTATAATTTCTCGTATGTTAGCAAAAGTTAAAGAAGAGTCAAAGTTCTTTAAAAACATGTTGGACTTGTTTTGGTTTTTCCTTTGGAACCTCGACTGAAAAGATGTTACAACGTTTTTGAGACAAATTAGCAACATGAGAATATGAGATTCAGTGTGTAATGATAACCAGCATATATTGTTTTTCTACCTTTTTTAGGAGGCGCTGTTCTTTCTTCCTCTTTGGTAACTTTAGGTTCTAGAAAACAAAAAATTATATTTACATTTAAATTACTGCATGTCGAAAACACTACATCTTAACTCTCTGATATAGTAATGTGTGCTGTTGTATGATTACATGGATGTTTTTTTGTTGTAAAGATTACCAACATCCTGAGGGGATTGTGGGAAAACCTCACCTCTTTTGTGTGATGGTTCAGGTGCCTTTTCTTTAGAAACTTCAGCCTCTGTGAAACAGGATTGTGTCACATGATATATCCTCAGCAAACAGTGGAAAGCAAGAGTTCATGTAGGAAGATTTCATTGACATCCAAACCTTTCTTTACAGGAGCCGCTATAGCTTTGTCCTTGATGACTTCAGCCTCTGAAATAACAATGAGGTCAAAATATTTAGAGATTGTGAATTGTTTTCTCAAGCATTGTCTTAATTTCTTTGACTAAATGTTAACTTGATCTTTAAGATGGGTTAAAAACACTCATGAGGATAAAATAACAAACCTTTCCTCTCAGTGGCAGGTTTAGCTTTTTCCTCGATGACTTCTGCTTCTAAAATTATAATAATATATAAGGTGTTTAGACATAGTAGTGAAGGACTTATTATTTGAGGGAAATGATCAGATTCTTAATTTATATTCTTACCTTTCTTTACAGGACCTGGTGTTCCTTTCTCTTTAATGACTTCAGTCTCTGAAATGGCAATGACAAATACATTTTTCTATTATTAAATATTTTTTAAATCGATTTGTTTGTAGAATGTAAAGGTCATTCTTATCACATTAAATCAAACCTTTCTTCTCAGGGGCTGGTTTAACTTTCTCCTCAATGACTTCAGCCTCTAAAATGACAGTGAGAAAATGTATGCAGAAAAATGAATGAATGAATAATAGCATTGCACTTGTTTGTAGAAAGAGAATCAATAAATCAAACCTTTCTTCTCTGGAACTGTGATCTCTTTGATCACTTCAGCTGCATTGTGATGATGAAAACACATGTTGAAAAAGATTAGCATGGTCTCAAGAGCTTGTGTATTACGTCTTATTACAGAATTATTGAGTATGCAGGTACCTTTCTTTGGTTGCTTGGGTTTTTCTTTAGTAATCTTAGGTTCTTTAAAGCAAATGATGTATCATGAATAAGGGTTTAATTTAGACTGTTATTCGATTTACAGCTTACTGTATATTATTACAATACCTTTCTTTGAAGGGGCAGTTTCATCTTTCCTTTTTGTAACTTCAGGCTCTACAAAACATAGGGACATTTTCGTTTCAATCACGTTAAACCATGCAAGTACTGCAGATACACAGATGTTTATCGATATACCTCAGGCAGTGAGACTGTGATAAGAAAAGTTTTCAAAAATGCCTTTGGCATTTGGTCTGGTACATCAATTTTATTGTCAGTTTTCATGTTACCGCAGAATTTAACTAACAGCCTAAGAAATTCAGAGTGGATGTTTTTTCTTTTCATTGTTTTTCGTTACACAAAAGGCAAGTTGTAGACAGTTTACCTTTTTTGGAAGGTGCTGGTTTTGTCTTCCCTTTCACAGCTGTAGGTTCTTTGAAGAAATTTAATTCACATTGTAAAATATTTGTTGTAAGTTAGTTCTTTAGAGAAAAAGGTCTTGGTTAGAACCAGATGAGCTTTTAACTATCACAATCAACCCCAGAAATAGCCATAAAAAATTGCATGAAAACATTCTATCTCTTTTTTTTCATTAAGTTTGTGACAGGCAAGAAATAAATGACTTGGTATGTAATATACTGTAAATACCTTCCTCGACAGCAGCTGGTTTAGGCTTTTGCAGCACAGCTCCTGTGTATACATGTACACAAACATTTAACATCTTCAAAATTAGATGAAGACTACCTTATTATCGTGATACGGTGGCCGCAAGGTGTCACTGCGCTGCAACAGAAGAAAACACAAAAAAACACAAAAACACAAAAAAACACAAGCAAATTCAGAAAGCATCTTCATTAGTTTGGCACACATGCCCTGCAAATACTCGCAACACAAACAAACACAGAAACGTGCTACAAATTCTCGCAACACAAACAAACACAGAAACGCGCCGCAAGCTGCACGGACGACAACAGAAGTGTTTCCAGGGGGACCGCAAAAACTGATGCACCTGATTGGGACGCGCTTCATTTTGACTGTTCAAATTCTTTAGTGGAGTTGTCAGCCACATTGACTATGTCGATTAGAATAAGTTGACAAGTTTTTAATCATTTTTTTAAACCTTTAAACTTTTTTATAGTGAAACTTGTTTAAGTAAGTCGAGCAGCTACTACGTCTCATAGTGTTTGTTAAACTGTTCAATCGACAGGTTAATAATAACCTACGGACGTACGTTAAGACAGTTAAAATAAAGTTATAAAGCAATTACCTTCAATGTGGCTGACAACTCCACTAACGAATTTGAACAGTCAAAATGAAGCGCGTCTCAATCAGGTGCATCAGTTTTTGCGGTCCCCCGGAAACACTTCCGTTGTCGTCTGTGCAGCTTGCAGCGCGTTTCTGTGTTTGTTTGTGTTGCGAGTATTTGCAGCGCGTTTCTGTGTTTGTTTGTGTTGCGAGTATTTGCAGGGCATGTGTCGCCAAACTGATGAAGATGCTTTCTGAATTTGCTTGTTTTTTGGTGTTTGCATGTGTTTTCTTCTGTTGCAGCGCAGTGAACCCTAGCGGCCACCGTATCTTTAAGGTGGAATTAAATGAAAAACAATTACCTTTCTTGGTAGGTTTCTCCTCTTTGATTGTTTCATGCTCTAAAATGGATGTCAAAACTTTCAAGTAATACAGTTGCTAAAGCACATGCATTAAACTGCAAAACATTCAGAAATATCTTCAGTTGTGTCCATGTGTTAAAAGGTTCTGTCATCATTTACTCATTTCAAACCTGTATGACTTTCTTCTCTAGAACACAAAAGTGTTTGTAAGTGAAAAATGTTTGCTTGAACAGCACAGTCCCCCATTCACTTCTATTGTTTCAAATGCAAGTGAATGGGGCTGTTAACAACATTCTTCAAAATATTTTCTTTTGTCATACACGTTTGAAACGACAAGAGGGTGAGTAAATGATGACAGAATTTTCGATTTGAAGTTGAACCGCTCCTTTAACAGTTAGAAAAGTAATGCTTTGAGACAACTGATACTGACAATTTTACTAAAGACCGAATAATTGTCCCCTTAAATCTACTTAATAATGAATATGAATACCTTTCTTTAGAAGAGTAGGTTTTGCCTTCTCTTTAATATCTCCATCTAAACAAAGCAAATTAAGAAGAGGAATTTGTAATGCACAAAATACATAAGGAAACGATATGTTAAGGGCCATGTCTCAACTTGATAAAGTGTGGTACCTTTCTTCCCAGGAGCTGGTTTGAGAACTTTATCCTCTGAGGAAGATAAGAGGAAGTGTCAAAGCTATAGCACTTTGGTATCTTGGTCACATTTTTATAGCAAATGCGGTGTTGTACCTTTCTTCAATCGTGATGGCTTAACCTTTTCCTTGGAAACTTCAGGCTCTAAATAATTAAAATTCCCATTGAAATAAAAAACAACATTCTTCAAATTAAGTAACATTTTCTACAGTCAGTTTGTCTGGCTCCTTGGTAACCTTTATCTACAAAAGCGTATTAGTTGAGATCAGAAAATGTGCCCGTGATTACTTCCAACCTTCTTACTTTAACTTGAGAACTTTCCTAAGTTAATAAACATTGAACATAAGTACCTTTTTCAGAAATGCATTTATTTAATATTTTTAATATTTGAAAATGAACATACCTTTTTTCACAGGAGCTGCCTTTGGCTTCTCTTCTGAACAAAGCAAACGTTAAAGATATAAGATAATATACAGAAGACATAATATACATTGACAAAATTGAGCAAAATTTATCAATAAAACTTATTGCTAAACTTATCATGATTAAACCTCTTTTGGCTGGTTTTTCTTTCTCTTTAGGAACATCAGGTTCTGAAAATGAATAAAAGGAAAGACTTCAATGTACAACTGAATCATTAATTCATTAAAAGAGCTTGTTTATATTTAACATCGTGGGATTTTCTACATTTGAACAAAACCCCTTGGAAAATGTCATGAATGTATTTACAGCCCAAATACACAGCTTCTAAAAAGATCCGATAATAAAAATGTCTAGAATTTTTGTCAAAACACACTTCGGTCTAGCCAAACATAAACCTCATATTTAGATAATTCTGTATAAATAAATAAATAATAACTTTCTTTGAAGGTTCTGGTTTGGACTTCTTTTTGAAGACAACGGGCTCTTTAATGAATTAATAGATATGGATTTCATACAATGCAAAAAACACAATAATTTACTCTTAAATGAAATATACTTCAAAAATGTCAATAAGTGATACCTTTCTTCTCACTGGGTGGCTTAGCTTTCTTTTTAGGGGCTTCATCGTCTGAAATGAAAACATGACATTCCCATGATAGTAAAATAATATGTTGACAGCTGACAGTTCATTTTTTTGTCGAACGCCAGACTTCACCTTTCTTTGAGGGTGTTGATTTGGTCTTCTCCTTGGAAACCTCAGGCTCTGTAATTCAATATTAGCAGTTGTTAGAACAAGACATTGGGTTTAAATGTTCCCTTTATTTTGGGAAATTCATACCTTTTTTGGGTGTTGCTTTGACTTTCTTCTCTGCAACTTCATCTTCTAAAAGTAAATATAAATAAACATAACTCTAGATATAAATCAACATATAGGAATCTGCAAAGCAGAAAAGCCATTAAAAAGCACATTTAAACAAATATATATGTTTACAGAAGAGGTACTGTCAGGTTCTGTAAAGCATTTGATAAGTTCTTATGGTTGAAAACCATTATAGCATATAAATCCAGAAAAAAACATACCTTTCTTCACAACTGGCTCAGCCTTTTCCTTCACAGCGTTTGTAACTAAATAGACATTCAGATTAAACAAATCTTTAAGAACATACTTTACGGTATACTGCTAATACTTGAAAACTGCAAATACATAATATAACCGGACACAAATACCTTTTTCTTTTGGAGCTGGTTTTGCCGCTTTCTTAATATCTCTAGATTCTGAAAAATTGTTATTTTATGAATGAATATCTGATCAGTCTGTAGATTATATGATAACAGTTTACTCTATAATGATGGGAATACTCCAGGCAGGTATACACCTTTCTTTCCAGGATGTTTCTCCTTGACATCTTCAGCTTCTGCGAAAATGACAAGACCAATGAAAGAGGTTTATGGCAATATGATGCTAATGTGGAATTGTGTGATGATACCTGTTTTTGAACGAGCTGATTTGGCCTTTCCTTTGGTAACTCCAGACTCTGAAAATGGGTGGAAAACAATTATTGTTATTGAACGTAATGTACAGTTAATAAATAGGATTCAGAATCAACAAACAGTAACAATGTACTGTAGATTAAATATTATTTTAAATAGCATTTTCTCTTAAAGGAGTCATATTGCATGAGACTTGTTTTTCTGTGTCTATGTTGTGTTATGAGTTGCCCATGTATGTATAAGACACGTAAAATTGCAAAAATGTAAGGGTTGGAACAAAAGATGCATTCTATCTAAAAGCAAACGCTCACCCAGACCTGCCTGGAACGCCTCGTGTTACCACAGTCCCCACAAATCCACGTCAGTTTGTGGTATGATTTGACTAAGACTGCCCAAATGTATACGTAAGTAAGGTGGACGTACCTGTCAGCACAATCGCTTCGGAACCTAATGTTCCAAATATGGTAAGAGGCGTTATATTTCCGTCACATGCTTGCAGTATTCGACCAATCACTGCTCACTGGTTAACCGGCCAATCATAGCACACCCTGCTTTTCAGAGCGATGAAATACAGCTTTTTTAACATTAAATCGTGTATAGACATTGCATTTAATCTAAAACAAACAATAATATTAGTTTAAGCTGTGTCATATGACCCCTTTAATACAAGCATTAGAGCACTGCTTAATTCAATAAATTGTGTATTTTCTGTTTATAGTGAGCAAAAGAAAGGCAAAATAACCCAAACCTTTTTAGATGGGGCTGATTTGGGCTCTCCACAACAGCTTTGTGAATAAGAATATTTTTTACCCTTTTAATTCACAACTGACCAAAAAAGGGAACCAGGTAGTTACATACCTTTCTTAACAGGGGCTGGTTTGGTTGTCTCTTTCTTTACACCTATGATGTAACGAAGCATGAATTAGATTGTGAGTTTATAAAATAAATCAGATCTGATATGATGCATTATACTATTGACCGTTTAAGTCACCACTCAGTTATGGACAGTAAGTTGCAAGTACAGAAAATAATGTATGTAACAAACAATTTGAATGGTTTTTTATCTTTAAATGTTTTTACCTTTGGTTTTGGCCACTTTTTTACCAACATCATCTAAAAGACAAAGAACGATTTATTGACGAAAATATCAGATGATCTATTTCCTTTATGTGTAATAGATGTAATCGCCAGACTGGAAATTATGTAAGCATTTAGGAACACCACACAAATGTTAATAATTACAAACTGGTTTTCGAAAGACAAGAAACTTAAATTGTATTTAATACTTTTTCTATGCATGTTACCTTTTGGAATGTCCGCAGGTTTCACTTTTTCTTTTTTAGGTTTGCCTTCTGTGATAAATACAATTCGTTTTTTTACATTACAGGCAAAAAAATCATTATGTGGTATCCGTTTTTTTTTTTTAAAAGGGGAAGACAGCCTCTAGCCATGACGTGACTACAGTATATATATATATATAATACATTAAAGCCTCACATATCATTAAGACAAAATCTTTCCATAAATACACACATTGAAAAGCTTTTCCAATAAGCAGCAAATTAGTGATATATGTTTCTTACCTTTCTTGGCTGTTTTAATCTTTTTCTCAGCTTCTTTATAGGAAAAAATGCACACAATAGACATGAATTATTAACACTCATTATAAATTCAATGTTGGATTCATATATATGTAGATTTGATCCTCCTTCCCTTTCAATGCTGTCAAATTGACCTGAATTTCCAGTGTTTATTGTAATATCTGCTAGTATTTCGTATTAAGGTGTATTTCATTCAATAGCAAACTCTCTCTACAAACCTGCTCTCTCATCATCCTGGGGTTTCTTCTCTGAAAGAGTTTTTTCATGTTCTTTTGTTTCACTTCTTTTAGGCTTTGATGGCTTTTCTTCTGAAGAAGACAAAAATATACATTATTATAATATAAAACACATTCTTGCCATTGACTCCTTGAGGTTTCACAGCTACAAAAGCTTCTGGATAAAAGCCACTGTCACAACACTAAGCAAAGCTCAAGGACAGATCTATGCAGTTAGTGAACAGTCTACAGCAACGAATTACATAAAAATAGACAACTTTAGCTACATACTTGCAAACCGTAAGCCTGTATTAACTTTAAGCATCTATTTCTACCTGACATAGCTCAAGAAACACAATAACGTTTACTGTCACGAATTAACTGTCATATTTTCTTAGGGTTAAAGTCCCAGACGATTCTTATTTTTTTATGAAATATTGCATTGTGATAGTAAATAGCTTCTCAATGTGGGTCATTTTGTTTTCAACATTCATGTACCCCGTAATCTTCAGTAAATATCTGAAAATGCAATTCCGCCCTGAAATGACTATCCGTCTAAAATGACGTAAATAAAAAATAAGCCATTGAGAGAGAGAGTTCTGCCAATGGAAGTCCAAAACGACGGAGCGCCATGTGATTCATGGAGCCTTCAGATAGTTCCAGGAAGTTATGTTTTCCATTTAAATGCTTTATTTCTTTATATCTTTAAATTTGTTAGAAGTTTACCTCAGTTGGTCTGTTTCGTCGCAGCTCCATGCGTTACTCGTAACTTCCGGGAACTATTGAAACTGTGAAAAAACTGTTCCATTGGAGTCAATGTAGAAGACGCAACTCTCTCTCTCAATGGCTCTGGGCCGGAGCATCCATTAACTCCTCCCCTTCAACTTTCAGTCTGGTGCCGGTTTAATTTCAAAATCAATGCAACAGCTGTTTTTACACATACAATCAATTAGCAGTGAAAAAGACAAGACAAGCCAAGCCCACTAATTTTCTCCTTTGAAATTCCTTTAAACTCCGTAATGTGTCAGAATACAGATGAATCACAACTTCTGGTTCACGGGGACTTTAAGATCAAATTCTTGTCCATATGTTTTGCAAGAATTTTTCACATAGAAATAGATGCAATAGATGCTTACACAAAAAAACACAGTTGTGATTCTCTTTGACCGCCACATTACATTAAAGTTCAGTCAATTCTTCACTAAAAGAAGGAAGTGCTTTTTGGCATTAGTAAGTCACATAAATGTACCCGATTTCTGTTTCTTCTGTTTGAGAATGGGCTTTTCATCAGTCACCTTGCCCTTTTTAAGAGGCCTTTTCTTTTCTAGAACACATTTATACATAGTACAAACATATTATCTCTGGAAACAGAGTAGCAGTGTACTGATTTGACAGGGTAGAGCGATTTTAATTGAAGTAGGTCTTGACACGTTCCACATCCCCCTTGAGGAACAAAGTGGAATGTAGATCTGATGCAGAATCTAGAAGTGGAGGTTGAATTTTTCACACACACACCCTACACAACGCACAACACACACACACACAGAAAGAGAAATTTCGTTCAGTTTACCTGTTGGTTTATGAGTCTGGTCTTTTGTAGGTTTCTTGTCCCCCTTGGACTTTTGAACTTTATCACTGACTTTCTTGTCGGGTTTAACTTCTTCCTTCTTTTCTTTTTCTACAGTTATGTTGATTTGCTGAATTATTTCATCCTCTTCCGCTTCGGCCTTCTTGCCTCTCATGTCTGAAAGAAAAAAACAGAACATGTGACACAGTTCTATTGTTCTGCTCATTTTTTGTTCTATTCCAGGTTTTCACTCTGCACAAGCACTATAATCTACTGTGCAAGCACTGAAGAAAACATCAAACCATTCACCTTGAACGATTTTGTATATCTCCTCTCTAGTCTTTTTTTCTTTGGCCTCTTTCACGTGTTCAAGAACTGAAATTCATGAGTCAACGGTAAATGACAGTTACATGTTTTATGGCCATATGATCGATGCATCAGAATTAGTGCATGAATCAGTGTACTATAAGTGGATTAATTTAACATGAAGTTTGTTTGTAATAAGCATAAAGCTATTTGGTCACCAGGCATTGATATGAACGTAAAGCAAATTTAGTTAGGCCACAGAAATTATTATTGCCATTATCTAAAACTACAAATGACTACGCACACAGAGTTCATAACCTTTTGTATGTTTTTCCATTCTTCCTAAAGTAAAAAGTCCAGAAAAATGCATATAACGGTCATATTTATCAGTAAATGTATAATGAACAACCAGCATGTCAATTAAAAGACAAAATACATTAATATATGTTAATAAAAAACAGCATTTGTTTAGCCAAGAAAACAGCGGACAATAAGGCTTGTGTTGGTTTAAAGGACAAGGCTTTTTTCTGGACAAGTGTAGGCTATTTTACATAAATGCATACCAGGTCAGGGCAAGAATATGCTATTTCATATTTTTATAATTTATTGGGCAATGACTGAAATATCTACTATGTGTTTTAGAACCCAGGTATGTACCCTTGTACTATGCGAAGAAATTAATGACATGTGTGAGAGTAACATTAATATCGTTCACTGGGGCTACAAGTGTGACAACTAGCCCCGGTGCTAACAGCACGCTTATTACAATATAAATTCAATATCTTCCTGCTCTTTGACGCCAAAACGCAGTGGCTTGGTAACGTTGGATAACCGTGACCTTCATCAACTTCATCTTTATCCATCAAAAGGTTCTTCTCCCTCTTCAGTTCGTCAGGAAAGAGCACGTGGGCACGCTACATTCTTTAAAACTGACAACGTGATACAAAAGCAGCAGTGTTGTTGTGTGACATATTGCATTACAACAGCAATCTTTCTCGTATAAGTTTGTTTTGCACAACAATTTCATTGTTAAACAAGTTAATATCGCGTTAACGTTTCAGACAGCTGCGTTGCTTTGCTCCGCCAAAGAAAACAGTGCTTGCTGGGTAAGAACAGACAAGCGGAGGGATACGGTGTATTTGCTGCTTTTTCTGCTTTTTATTTAATTGTCATATATTTGAAGTAGCTATTAATTAAAATGCATATGTTATGAGGGTTATTTAATAGATTAACCTACTACAGGAATTACAACTTTTTGTTTAGAATATCATTAATTAGTAGTGGAAATTATTTAAGATGTTAGATGTTTGACCTTTCACATTTGTAACTTCTTATTTTTTGTTAATAAATTTGAATTTAGTTTTTTAAAGGAAAACACAAATGATAAACAACGTGTAATTTAACTGTAGCCTTTGGTCTCTGTCTAAAATTATTCAAAACATTTGTATACCTTTGTTATATTTTTCCTTGTGTGCATCTTGGTCTTCTGTGTGAATGGAATGCCTCTCTTTTTCATCATCCCCGGCCAATGTTTTTCGACTTTTCCTTGTGGCGACTCTCTTCCAGTCATTGTTATTGTTATTTTCATCGTCTTCAGCCGGGATGTCAGGTCTGACAGTTAGCAGGACAAGTTCCTCTTTATTTATTTTTTCTTCTTCATGATGTTCATTCACATCAACAGGAGCAGCAGTGGCCTTTAAGACAGAATGATCTTGCTCTTCAATGTCTTCCTTTACAACATTTGCCTCATCATCCTCTACCTCGTCCTCCGTATCTTTACTGCCCTTTTCAAAATCATCACTAATTGCCATATCTTCTTCTTCTTTCTTTTCCACCATTTTTAAATCATACTTGCCGTTGACTTTGTCTTGATCATCAAGTGCCACTGCTTCAGTTGTTTCTTTAACATCAGTGGCATCTTGTGTTTTAGGTTCTTCTTCATCATCAATGTTAGCAGAGGTATAGATTACTGTTTTAGTTTCTTCCTCCTCTGAAGCACCAGAAATGTTCTTTTCATCTGTATCATCTGGGATCATTTGAGATATTTCTTCTTTTGTTTCTAATGATGCTGAATCATCTGAGACATCAAAGGTATCTTCAGTAGTTTGTTCTTTCTGTGTAACATCAGAGATGTCTTGATCTGTTTCTGTAGTTTCTTCCTCCTTTTTTACATCCGCAATTTCTTCATCTGAAGTATCTTCATCTTTTTTAATAATTTCTTCATCCTCTTTAACATCAGAGATATCGTCATCTGATTCAGTAGATTCAACCACCTCTTCAACATCAAAGACTTCTCCTTCGTCTTTAACATCTGAGGTGTTTCCAACTGTTTCAGTAATTTCTTCATCCCTTTTATAACCAGTTATCTCTTCATCTGAGGTATCTTCATCTATTTCCATAGATTCTACCTCATCTTTAACATCAGGAATATCTTCATCTGAGATATCACCATTTGATTCAGGAATCTCTTTCACTTCTGGGGTATCTTCATCCGTTTCAGCAATGTCTTCCTCCTCTTTACTATCAGAACTTTCAACTCTGGTATCACCATTTGTTTCAGTAGTTTCTCCATCCTCGTTAACATCAGAGATATCTTCCTCTGTTTCAGTAGATCCTACCTTGTCTTTAACATCAAAAATATCTTCATCTGAGGTATCTTTATCTGTCTCAGAAGATTCAACCTCATCTTTAACATAAAAAATATCTTCATCTGAGGTATCTCTATCTGTTTCAGTAGATTCTACCTCATCTTTAACATCAGACATATCTTCATCTGAGGTATCTTCCTCTGTTTCAGTAGATTCTACCTCATCTTTAACATCAGACATATCTTCATCTGAGGTATCTTCCTCTGTTTCAGTAGATTCTACCTCATCTTTAACATCAGACATATCTTCATCTGAGGTATCTTCCTCTGTTTCAGTAGATTCTACCTCATCTTTAACATCAGACATATCTTCATCTGAGGTATCTTCCTCTGTTTCAGTAGATTCTACCTCATCTTTAACATCAGACATATCTTCATCTGAGGTATCTTCCTCTGTTTCAGTAGATTCTACCTCATCTTTAACATCAGACATATCTTCATCTGAGGTATCTTCCTCTGTTTCAGTAGATTCTACCTCATCTTTAACATCAGACATATCTTCATCTGAGGTATCTTCCTCTGTTTCAGTAGATTCTACCTCATCTTTAACATCAGACATATCTTCATCTGAGGTATCTTCCTCTGTTTCAGTAGATTCTACCTCAGCTTTAACATCAAAAATATCTTGATCTGAGGTATCTTCATCCGTCTCAGTAGATTCTGCCTCATCTTTAACATTATACATATCTTCATCTGAGGTATCTTCATCTGTCTCAGAAGATTCAACCTCATCTTTAAAATAAGATATATCTTCATCTGAGGCGTCTTCAACTGTTTCAGTAGACTCTCTATCCTCTTTAACATCAGAGATCTCTTCATTTGAGGTGTTATCGTCTGTAATAGTTTCTCCCTCCTCTGTGACAACCGAGGTATCTTCAGCATCTTTAAAAGTGACATCATTGCTCTCCTCAGCACTTTCAACTCCTCCTTCTTCCTCCTTAACATCCAAGATATCCTCAACTATTTCAGTTGCATCTGTATTTAACTCAGTCGTGTCCTCGACTATGCTCTCAACGTTCTTGATTTGAGGTGTAGCGCTGTCTGTCCTCTTCAATGTTGATCTCACAGTGATGTACGGAGCGTGTTTTGTGCCCATTATTTCTGCAACTGTTTTGTGAAGCCATTTAGCTGGTTATTGACTTTTATTCATTCAGGTTGATGCCCACAACAGATGTCATTTTGCAGATCCAAACACATTTACGTGCAAGACATTACAGATATTCAGGTGACCAAAACACAGTCATTACATCACATGGATGAGCTCAGGTGCATGCACATGTTGCAACCCTGGAAAAGATGGAGCTAAACCATTTTTACTGTAGCTGTCCCTTTAAATCTGAATGTTATTTTGTGGCGTTCTTTTTTGTTCTGGTGCTGATAAACATTCATGTTAAGTTTCACAACCTCATCTTAAAATCGCAGGGCATTAATATTGTTTGTCGCAATATTCTCGCAATATGTGTCACACGTTTGGCAAGACTTCCTACATGCTGTGTGTTTGTTTATAATGATAAATGTGTCACGTTAGATTCTTCACGACACTGCAAAGTAGAGGAAAGAAATCAAACAGTCCCAGAAATCTTTTTATTTGTGTATATAAATATGTCATGCTTTTTTAACCGTCTATATAAATTAAAAACACAAGCACATAAATCGCATTTTTCTCATTTCAAGAAACATAAGTAATCATGAATATGGGTTGACGTGTCAATACAGGATCTTGCATGTTATGTAGACAAACACTTTCACATGCTGTCATTCCTTTGCAAGTAAAACATTTTTCTTGATGCTTTGTCGGCAGTCATATCATTTGATCAGTTTTGATTACTAGTGTTAGTTTTAATGTAAACTCCAAGCTTTCTGAATATGAAAGAATGTTAAGTGACTGACCTTTTTCCAAAGGGGGCAGAAATTCTCCTGTGAAAGAATGATGAATATTTCAAGACACAGAAAGTAAGCTTTTTAGTCTTAAGTAAATAAATTAAAAAGAAAAACATGATAATAGTCACATTATTTCATAATATAGAATCTTCTTATTAAACACATTGACAAACCTTTTCTTCTTATCATTTGTGGTGCTTCATCTGAAACAGACAATAGCTCAGACCATTGAAGAGACAATAACATACATTTAAAAATGCGCTCAAACATTTACTATGATCAATACCTTTGTCTTTGATGAGCATGTTTGACAGGTAGCCCAAGAACATGTCTTTCCTGTCAACAAATTCCTCAACAGTGTCTGTGACAACTTTCATAGGGTCAAAACTAATGTCATGAATAACACCTGTAAAAATGTGAAGAATCAATGAAAATGTTTGGCCAACTGTTAAATGCTGTTTCAATCCAATCAATGAACACATTACCTTCATCTCCAGCAAACAAGTTGGAAAAGTAGTCTGCAATAGAGTTCTTTAGCTCTGTGGCCTCTTCTCTAACATTGCCAACCAGTTTTATGGGATCGATGCTCATTTTGGGAATCTGAGCTGAAAAAATTGCAATAAAACATTACATCTGATCTTTTCTAATGATGTACATTTTTATAAATATATACAATTTGTTTTGTACCTTCAATGCCCACAAACAAAGTGGAAAGATATTGAAAAACACCCTTGACCCCACTTAAAGTGTACACGACTGCATCACTTGCCACGTCCGCAGGATAAATGATAGTTACGTCCAGAATGTCTAAACAAATTGAAAAACATTGCACACATGTTAGTGAGTCTGGCAAAAGTTGAACTGCATAAATCTCACTGATTCATTTTAGCATTCGAATTGGTTTCATTACACGTGCAACTACCTTCAAACATGTGGAATAAGTAGTTGATTGGAAATCTAATCCATTCAGTAGCTTCATCTAAAACAGTCCCACCAAATGCCACTGTTTCAGTGACTCCAAAGTCTCCTGTATGAAAGAATAGGATGATTTAAATAAACAAATGTATAGTAGTATTTTTACTTATAAAGGATTTTGATGGCCATAAATAAATACATTTACATACCAACACCACTAAATGACAGAAAAGCCCCAGATGAGTCTGCTGCTAAATTAACAGCATCCATCGGATTAAAGATAATTTCAACGATGTGATCTGTAGTAACAACAAAAGAGAGCAAAAGAAAGCATAGAGGGTAAAATATAAAGATATTTATTCACTTTATGACAGGACAATTGTCCCAACCATTTGTGCTGCCTACCATAAGCATCAGTGAAGGTATTGATCATGTTGTTCATTCCATTTTCAATGCCTTCAAACGTCTTATCTATTGCTAACATCGGATCAGATCCAAATTCCTGGATGTCTGAATGGAAAACGTTTGCCGTGAACCAAATTATAAAGAAGAAACATTTGTCATCAATGCTGCTTTAAAAAATGAATCGAGACTTACTTGCAAGCTGATCGTCAGTCACAAAGTCAAACATGACAACACCAGCTACTGACCATGAGATCAGAAGCGAGATGATGATCAGCCATTGTGCAGGACGCTTTAAGATTCTTAGAAAGCCATGACTTCTGGCTGTGAGAGTGTCTGGATGCACTGGTGTTACTGGGGCATCTGCAGGAGTGGGAGGAATGGACTGTACTTCTGTACCTGTAAACATGAGGTTCGATTTTTACACATTTAAAAGCAACAATTCTTACAGTTTGTGTATAATTATGCATTTCTGTGCAATGGCTTTTTGCTTCATCTTTTATTAGTTAATGTTGTTTTGTCAAATATTTACAGTTTTACAGTGAATTGAGAAAATAATAATGTTGCTATGGCGACTCTTTGATATGTTACAGTATGGCAATCATGCAAATTTGTCTTTGCTCATATTGCTGACATGTTGAATGTTTTGACTTGTATTCATTTATATGAATAACAAATGAATGTGTTTATATTTAAATAAATACTGCACTATGGACCTGCCATTTCTGCAGCTGTTCTTGAACATTATCTGCATGTCTGCATAATGACCGACTTCACACTGGCAAGAATAAACTGCATGTTCGTCTTGTGTTTTTTTTTCTCCCTGCTGCTGGAGTTTAATGACACCAGGAACTAAACTGGGAATTTGGACTTAGACATACGTTCTGACATACGTATGATCATAATACAATGAAAAATGATGTGATCGATAAGTCATGGAAACATGTTTTTTTTTACATTACTTTATCTCATCAAGTAATGCAAGCTCAACTTTTGGAAAAGTTCCAGCAAAGATCAAGATTTTAGAATAGTACATTAAAACGACTTGTACATTCATTTTTACAGTGTACTGTATATAATATATACTGCATTGAATCATCTTAAAGCATTACTAAGTAAAAGACAATGAATTTGAACTGACAGATGAAAACTTGACAACCATCAGTGTTTAAAAAGTAATTAATGACACTACAAGAGTAAACAGATTCTCTGAAATATAATTAATTTACAGACATTTTAGTATAAAAATAGCTTGGCTTTTCAATCCAGTATCACATTACCACATTGTATTCAAGATTCAGTTCTTATTAGATGTCTGTCAATTAAATGAAGAAGATTAACCTGCAGTACCTTTAGTTGCCTGAGTCATCTTGTAGTTCTGCTGGTATTCCTTTGACTTGATTTTGGTTTTATCTTATTTGGATGGTTTCACCCAGTTGACATTAAATCCCACTAAGTTAATAAAGTTCCTCTTCGGTTCCCCATATAATCCACAGGTGAAAGCTTGCAAATTCATGAGAAATGTGGGATGAGGGTTTTCAAAATGCCGGATTGGTGAGCATGGCTGGTGGAGAATGGGATGTTAGGTCAGGGACGTAAACAGGGGAGCTCAGGCTCGGGGGACGCAGCGGGTAATTTAGCCCATGTTATTGGTCCCTCACATGGGTATGGGCTGGGAAAAGTGCAGGGGACCTTCAAGGTAACCTTATCCATTGCAAATCGGGTTTATTCTTAGATAGTGTAATGTTCACCAGCTGCACTCTGACTTGCCTTTTTAGGATGTAGGGGGTGTGTTCTAGATGGAGGCTTCTGCTGGAAGCCAAAGGGAATATGAATATGTGTTGACTGGAATGTCTTTGGTTTGTTTGTGAGACTTGAATTTAATTTAATTTGCTTAATGCATTTATCATAAGCGACATTGCATTACGATGTGATCTGTATAGCAAATTACAATGTGATTGGTTTTTTGAAAATGAATAAGTGTGTTTACTTGATTAAGATGAAATAGACAACACATATTAAAGCCCCTGGGGTCTATTACACAAAAATGTAATCTTGTTTTCAATAAACGCTTTTCTTTCATATCTGAATAGATTCATCTGTGGTGTCACAGAGCACATTTGAACCTTACTACTATTTATAACTAAGGGACACATTTTCCAGTACAGATGTGGGAGATGGATTTCCTTGCGACATGGATACAGTAAATTTTGGCCCACTGGTGGACATGCAGAGCATTACAGAAGAGCAGAATTTGGACAGTGAACACTGACTGACGTGGCGTGGCCCTAATAACTTTTTCCAGCAGCTTTGCTCCACATCTGTAAAATTAATGCAATGACAATGAGAATAAAAGAAAAATCAAGGTTCAAAGAAATGGACTTCAATATGACAGTTTATTCTCAAAATGCGTATGCATAATGAAACAAATTAAATAAACACAATATTTATGAATTAATCCAAATGGTACAAAAATAAATGTGAAAATGATGAGGTTGAAATTGAACAAATGCAAAACATAAATTATAATCCCAGTTAAAAGCAGCCTTATTTAACTCTTTTTATTCTAGACAAAATAACAAAAAACCAACACATGGTTTTGTGAACTGCTTTTGAAATCTGGCTCACAGCCTTTACAGTTCAATTTTCTCCCGAGGACAGTATGTCTCTTGTTCAATTCTTCTGTGTAATAACAAATAATGATCTTACTATAAATATTAAAGTAATGCTATCTATGATCATTCGCAGGAAGAGTTCTCAAACTAAACGTGTCAAAGTAAGTAAAGACACAATCGTGAATATTCAGAAATGTCTTTTTATCATGAGGAATAAAATGAGGCTTAAAAACAAGGTTAGTTTTATCTATGTATTTAGTTGTGTTATTTCATAACGCATGATATCGTGAGATACATTTAATGAACGTGTTTATTTTCCCTCACAACAGTAAAGATGTTAGCAGTTCGTCTTATCTTATTTGCAGGAAAGATGCATGGTCAAGCGTAATGCCCACTTGGTCTCAAGCTATTCGGACTAAATAGAAAATGCACTCATTCTAAGAAGCAGGAAAAGAAAATGGAGACACTGAGCGCTTGCTAAAAGCAGGTGCAAATATAGGCCCAGCAAAACTCACTAACCGTAGACTTTGATACCTTCCGTGGAAAAGAAATATCACAGTAATTTGTGATGCTACCTATGCACTGATGCATGTCTCGGCCAGGCACGATGCGCAAGGATAACAGCGACAAGCAATGTTTCAATCAGAAGATATTTGATGTTTTACAAAGCGTGGGTTTTGCGAACTGAGATTTTGTTATGGACGAAGCAAATGGAAACCAAGCGACAGTTAGTGCGAGTTGCTTGGTTTCCAGATGTATCGGGGTATCACTTGTTGCTTTATCGTCGCATCGCATCTGGTAAGGACACATCGTGGGAGTGACTGTTCTGACACATACAGCTACATATTAATATACAATTGACAGAATACCTTTAATATTTAAAAGAGGCTGCTCAACACCCCACCATAAGTGTCTAGGAATGATTTCCAGAATCATTGTAATTAGTAAAACGTTTCACGTCGCCTCAGTCATGCTTTTATCGTACTGTCGGTTCTTTCCTGGCCTGGATCATAACGTAAAACTGCTTTATAAAAAGTAATAAAACAAGCCAAATACAAGGGTGAACTAAACACACTATGTACACTAAATACAAACCATTCTTATCATGATATCACGACTGATGCATCTCCCCGAAACACTATTTGGCTTTACCGACAGATCTTACAAGATTGCATGTCCTTTTTCAACGGAAGATGGATTGTATCGGATATTGGGGTTGAGATGGCACAAAATCTGGAAGCTGTAATCATCAAACGATCATTCAATCTCAGTCTTCTGAAGGGCAGTCTGTTGTGGCATTCTGCACTCTGGGACGTTTAGAGGTTGTCCCCTGGTTGGTACTGTGGTTCGGTGGCAGTGAAGTAATCTTCAAGGAAAGCTTGCAGGTATTCAAAGGTGGGCCGCTCCTCGGGGTCTCTCTTCCAGCACTGAAGCATGAGCTCATGCAAGGAAATTGGACAGTCCTGCGGGCAGGGCATCCGGTAACCACGCTCCACTTGCTCAAGCACTTCCCGGTTGTTCATGCCTGAGAGAGACAAGCGAAACGTACTTTGATTAAATTAATTGTTACGCATTATTACTATCAGCTGAACTGTTGGCACAAAAAGTTGTGGCTTCGATTCGGATAGGTCACTTTGGATAAAAGTATAAATGTAAACAGCCATCCGCTCATAGATTTTCTGAATTTGAATATTGCATCACTCTGAGTCTTTAACTCTCAATACTTTGTTTTGAAACTCACCTGGATAGGGCACGCGTCCTTTGGTTACCAGCTCTGTGAGTAGTATTCCAAACGACCAGACGTCTGACTTGATAGTAAACCTTCCATAAAGCGCCGCCTCCGGAGCCGTCCACTTGATTGGAAACTTGGCACCTGCAACCAAACACTGGATTTATGGATCTGGAAAAGTGGCCTAATTTTGAACTGGGCAATATTTCAAAAGGAAATTACAGACTGCACAGAATACGTTTGCTGAGAAACAGGCCAACGTTCGTAGATAGAACATAACTCAGTTCTTGTTTTATGACCTGATAAAATACATCAACTCAATTTTAAACACACTGTCCACCATAAGGCAATAAACCCCCTAGTGGTTGTTAGGGGAAATTACTTTAAGATTTATTATATATTTACGATAATTAGATTTGGAATAATTAGATATTTTTATAATAACGTCTTAACCCTCACCTTGTCGTGCCGTGTATTCATTGTCCTCTATTAGCCTTGCCAGTCCGAAATCTGCAATCTTGCACACTAAACTGTCACCAACAAGTATGTTGGCAGACCTCAGGTCTCTGTGGATGTAGTTCATCCTTTCAATGTACGCCATGCCTGCAGCAACCTACGGTAAGAGCGAAAGCACAAGCAATAAAAAAATTGCAATGTCCTGCGGTCAGGTAAGTGCTGCCTGAAACCGAACACCTTTAATGATTATTTGAGTGCACTGCGTATCAAATCATTTTACTAACCTGAGCTGCCATGTCCACTAAATTTGGCAACTTAAGCCCGCGTCCTTCGCCATCCTTCAGGAAATCCAACAAGCTTCCTGTAAGCCCATCAGAACATACGTAAACAAACCTGCGTTCATAATGTCATTTTTGTATTTATTTAAACCACACTTTTTATTGTTCTGTGTAGTTTACGAAATTCTAGTGATGCACCGAAATGAAAATTCTGGGCCAAAACCGATGGTTCAGGATGCACTTGGCCAAAACTGACTTTAAAAAACGTATATTTATTTCTATAAGTAAACCACAAAATGAAAAAGAAAATAAGAAAACAATTCTAGATATATTATTCTTCCTTGGTCAGTGTTACACAATCAAATATAACTTATTTTAATTCTTATTTTAGAATATTACACAGCATAACAGTAGTCAAGTCAAACTGTGTGATCTCCGACAATAAACAAAAATTAAGGCGGCCTTTTTTTTGCGTTTCATTTTCTGTCCGCTGGTTCTGAGCTTTTCTTATATATTTATTTATTATAGCCTTTGTTACAGTGGGCTTACGTGATAACAACTCTTTTAAGGGAAAGGGCGGGGATCCGGAAATTAATTTATTTGAATGTTTCTTCTCAAAGACGTCAGAGTAAAGGTCTTCGCACATACGGTCTAGATTTTCGTACGTGTTTCTTCGTATTGGCGCTCGTCTGTACGGTGTCTCTGAATTGTCAAAACGCGTCTCAAAAAGCTTGGTACGGATGCGAAAAATGCAAAAAAAAAAAACCCAGTTCTATGACGGACCAAAAATATCGGAGGCAGTGTGTAAATTTGACTGAACAACGTGAGGTGGTATTAATTTTTTTACCTGCGAAAATTTGTCGTTACCTGTTTCTTTAAAAGTTTTATTACATACAACCTACACCTTTTAGTTTAAAAAGGCAGGACGTGCTACTACCTTTATTCATATATTCCGTGACAATGTAGATGGGCTCTTCAGAGACGACGGCGTACAGCTGTACAAGCTTGTCATGCCTCAGTTTCTTCATTATCTGAGCCTCCTCCAGGAACGACTCTGGGGACATTGTGCCTGGTTTCAAGGTCTTCACTGCTACTTTAGTATTTCCATTCCAAGTGCCTGCCATTCAGTCACAAGATTTCATAGTTAGTGAGTCATTCAGTCGGTGAAAGGAACCACACATATAAATCCTTCCAGAACAAATGGCATTCTGACAATAAGAAATGTTTACTGCCTCTAATAAATCTCTGGCCTTTGAATTAAATGTAACACACACATATATTTTATTGGGCATGCGGTTGAACTAATCGCTTACCCATCCAGACCTCTCCAAACTGTCCATTCCCCAATCGTTTGATGAGCTGAAGTGATTCCCGTGGAATCTCCCATACATCTTTGGTTTTGACGGACAGGTCGGCAAGGCGGGGCATCCCTTTGTGGCACGGGACTATTAACCGGCAACAAAGCCCTGCGGCCCTGGCTGAACGCGGTAAGATTAAAAAGATTAAATACTGGGTCAGGCATTTTGAATGTAAACAATGATTATGATTACACTGATTACGATTATATAAGATTAAGAGATTATGAACAGTCCATTGTCAGATGTGGATAGTTCAGTTGATTAAATTTTACCAGAATAATGGTGCACAAGCTGCTGCAGAGTTTCGAATTGAGCTCTAGTGGTGATGTAATAGCCGCCGTTGTCCAACTTTCGAATTTTGTAGTGTTTCACATGATCGCCTTTAGATTCGTCCCAGTCTTGTATGGATAGTGAATATGCTCCTACGAGACAAGATTGTACAGCGGTGTCAAAGATCTGAAAGTGTTTCAGTAAACTAGATTTGGTTCGCAAAATCAGATGTAGATGCAAAATATGTCTGCTTTATAATGGCAATCCGTACATTTTTGCCGTTAAAAATAAAGTTATTAAGAAAGAAAATAAAAAAACTGTTTCGCAGTGTCATTTTAAAGGAATGAAGAGTACGTAAAGAGTACATAAAGTAACCTGCAACTTTAAACAGAGATGGCGATAGAGAAGGAAAAGTTACAGATTGGAGCTTTAAATCGTTTTTTTACCTTTCGTGGTCTCACTCTCGCGAATAAGGAACGTGCCTCTGGGATTTCCATTTGACAGCAGCTGCCTCTCTGCGTCTTTACGGCCTAGCTTACCAAAATACCAACTACAAAGGGACACATAGTGTTTAGCTACCACATGACATGTTATTGTGCTTGAGCCAATGAAACAGGCTATTTAGAGTAATGCAGAAAACAGGAATTGTAGGTTTATGTTCTACGCAGTGGTCCTATTTATATTTCAAATACGTCTTTTTTAACACGAAACTAAACTTACTCTTCTGCTTGTATGGAGTCTACTGGAGCCACGTAATTACTGGGTATGTATCCCGTTCCACCTGTAGTGAGAGAACGGGCCTCCCACCAGTCCCCTTCCCTGAGAGACAACAACAGGTGCAAGAGGACAAAACAGCCAATGAGTGAATTGCAGAATTTTATTTGTTGATAAAAAAACGACACGGTCTATAAATGACACGGTTCTGTCACGCTTTTATCTAAAAATACATATTTAAAGTGATAGTTAACCCATAAATGAAAAGGATGTCATCATTTACTCACTCTCTTGTCATTTCGAACCTGTATGACTTTCTTTCTTCCACACAAAGGAAGATATTTTGAAGAATGTTGTAAACTGAACAGTTGCGGCACCCATTGACTTGCACTGGTTTTGTGTCCATACAATAGAGGTAAATGGGTGCCGCCGCTGTTCAGTTAACAACATTCTTCAAAATATCTTCCTTTTTGCGGAAGAAAGAAAGTCATACAGGTTTGAAATGATCAAATATATCCTCATCTGTGCTCTGCTGAAGAAAGGAAAGTCAGTGAGGTTTGAAATGAATAAAGGGTGAGTAGTATTTTTGGACGCTTTGGTCACTTTTGCACTTTTGTCACAGATACAATGTTCTCAAAAAATGTTTTATTATGAACTCACGTGCTATTCAGAATCTGGAACTTCTCGCCTTTGCGAAAACTGAGGTCATCTTCTGACCTTGCTTCATAATCATAAAGTGCTACAAAGAGTGTCACTCCTACAAACAAAATGTATACAAATCAATTGATTCATACAAACAGAAGCTGCCCCCAAACTCAAATCAAATATTTGAACAAAGTTTAATGGAAAAGATTGTTTGTTATTCATTTGCAATTTATACTTTAGTTGCAAAGTGCAAGAACAGCACAGTTCCTATTTGTGTTACCTGTTCCACCCCGAGATCGCAGCGTTCCGGAGTGCGAGGAAGAGTTCACTCCACCGAACACAGTCACGCCTTGACTGACGGGGGCATGGAAGTTGTTGTAGTTGGGGATGGTGGCGACTCCAAAGATGGGATAGTGCTGAGGTGTCGGGTCGGCCCCATAGCGATATCCTGCGTGCTGTGAGACACTAGTTTCTCTGTCGTCTGTGAGTTTGGTCGTCTCTTTGTCCTTACATTGCACACAGCCCATTATCTATATTCTATGGAAATAATGAATGTTTATGTACGGACATAATGACTGAATGAACAAGACATTCAAAACAACCATCAAACTAACAATTGCGACGTAAACTAAAATCCCTAATTGATAAGTTACAGGGACATAAATCAATAACAGAGGCGATAATTGATTCTTTTTTTGAAAGACGGTTTACTTACAGCTTAAACAAATGAATGTGTCAGTCGATGAAGCTGAGATTTATTTACTGCTATTCTTACTTGTAAACGTAGCTTTGTGTACTGTGCTTACAGTTGGAATTTAAGGCAAACATTTATGCTCTCTCAAGAGCTTTTAAACAAATAAATAAATGTCTCATTCTCATTTAATTCCATGTTACCCATTCTGCTACCAAAACCTTTAAATGTTCAATTTTGTGACAGAGTCAAAGGGTTCACCCAAAACTGAAAATTTCATCATTTACTCATTTCAAACATGTATGACTTTCTTTCTTATGCAGAACACAAAATTTGATATTTTGAAGAATGTTGGTAACCAAACACCGGCGGCACCCATTCCCTTCTATTGTGTGGACACAAAACCAGTGCAAGTCAATGGCTACCGCCATTGTTTGCTCACCAACATCATTCAAAATATCTTCTGTTGTGTTCTGTGAAAGAAAGAAAGTCATACAGGTTTGAAATGACAAGAGGGTGAGTAAAGGATGACAGAATGTTCATTTCTGGGTGAACTGTCCCTTTAAGAGAAGAAAAATAGGAGCAGTCTGCTTTACAAGTGACTACATTTAGACTTGAATTGTAATGTATACAGAGGGAAAAGGACAACATATATAGACGATAAACATACCAAGGCGAGCACTGGGCTACCACAGTGGAGTATTCGCATTCCATTCAATTAAAGGTGGAGTGAAAACATGATTCTCTCCAATGCCTGAGTGGGCAAAACAATGAAAAACCAAACATGTCATTTTATTTTGTTTTTGTCATGCAACTTTGCCTGGACTTTGTGTTGCTTTAGGTTGCGCATTTCCAAATTTAACACCAAGAGACCAAAACGTCTCTACCACGGTCATTACAGCTTTATTTTTGTTCTATAGTCACCAGTGCACAAATGTGTAAAGAGACCATTTCACTACAGAGACCTTTTTATCATTCAGGATGCATAAAGACAGAAATAAAGGGGAAACAAGGTTTTATGTCTCACAAATAATATTCAGTGTATGCCTACATCTACTGCACTGATGCTTTCCCAGACATAAAAAATGTCAGAAGGATTCTCCAAAATTAAAACCTTAAATAAAAAACACCTCCATGAGATATTTGTGTCTTGATAACGTAAACTCAAACAACTCTTTTATGATTTCATCATATAATAAGATGACTAACAGTCCATTGACAGAGGCCTTATTCTTCCATTCAATTGTGTATATAAGGCTTTTCTGCAGCGCATCATTCCCCTCCTGCCAAAGAGAAAAACACTACACCATCTCCACACACTCATTGTCGATGTTAAGCATCGCTAAATAATATTTACGCGGAATATAAAGCGAATTCTTTAAGATTAGTGCAGCATTAGAATAGCATCTCCCGTCATTATCATTATTCAGAATATCCAATGGATTCAAATCGGATGCACCAAGTGTATCAAAACGCCAGACCATAAAAAACGCTTACCAAGAGAGGGATTGCCCGAAGTGTTGTGTATATCGCCGCAAAGAAAGAATCGTAAATAGGTCATTTGCAGATAGACTTTTCCCTTTCAATAATGTGTCGGTAAATTATGAAAATAACAACATTGGCCCTGACGATTCGGGCTGCTCCTGTCGCCGAGTGTAACAGATGATGGCGTTGGGAGGAGGGTTCTCCGAGGGACGGAGGGATGTGATTGACATAATGTTGAACCAATCAGGGTGCGCGGGAGACGCCTGCGTGTGCGTGCATATTTTGCCTCCTCGATGGTCCTCCGCTGCTATGATGCAAAGTGGGCTTGGATGTGGTCAATGTGAGAAAACAAGCGAAACATCTTCAACATCACGTTATTATTAAGTTCTGGGATCTGTGTTTAACAAAGTTCTGGAGTCTGTGGTCAAAAATATTTAGAAAAACTCCTGAAACATGGTGTATGTTATCTAACCTGCTGGTTCTCCATCTTTCCAGACAAGTGATGAGCCGGCTCCTCCTCAAAAACTATAAGTGTTGCATTATCAATATGATACATCAATGAATACAAAGTACAACAAAAACTCATGGCTGTATCCTAAACTATGGAGCTTTTAGAAACGTATTGATGTGTGGACACCACATATTCAAAAATGTGTTCACAATTTCTAATCAGTTATTAGAACTCATTATTTAGGCCAATATTTACTTTTTAAATGCACTCTGTTAGATGATTCTTGTACTATAATCAACTGTTCTTAGATCAAAAGAACTGGAAGCTATGAAATACATCACTGCACATTTTATTATACATTTTGAGTCACTTTATGCTATAAAGATTTCTGGAAAGAAACAACTGTTCAAAATGATTTATGAGGCTCCACTAAAACATATTTGTTCATTTCTAATCTTTGAAATGCCAAAGACTAAACTTGTATGTTATAGGTCTGTTTCACATTTTTGTAACTTTAATTACGATTTTCAATCATTTTTTACCATGCCACTTTTTAACACTTTGTGGGTGCTGAAAACACTTTAACGTTTCAGACTTCTCTGTTTGACTTTAAAAATGAATACGTAAAACGTAAATTAGCAGTTTGCGGCCTAAATCTTCTCTCACTCTTTCTGGATAACTCAGCCAAATAGTCATATTCTCACACAATCACCCATTCAGACGTAAACACATGTTTCACCGTTGCACATTTACAACATCGTTGTTGTTTATGAGGAATCTGCTGTGATGTTGCTTATGTGAGCAGTTGCCATGGTGACGTGAGTTAGTATGTTAATGTGAAAGCAAGCTTTGGACTATTTCAGTGAATTCAAAACAGCTCGGTCTGGGCTGACGATAAACTGTGACTGAAAATAGGTCACCAGGATCCCTCAGAATGAATTCAGCATGCTTGCAATGTGTGACTGGATGTTTATATTGGAAATGTGTAATCCATGGATGGAGTATTGCTCTAGCAAAGGGCTGATATTCTTGCAAATGCAGCAAATGCATTGCCTTTTTAGTGCATTCATATGGTTACGTGGAGTAATGATTACTCAGCCAGGCCATTTAAACCTGGTATTCTGGTGTGCCTGCTTGCAGTCAGATGATGGAAAAAATGATGATTTTTGGATATCGAGCGCATTTAAAAAAAACTAAAAGACTCAAAAGCCGTTAATTAAAAGTATTTTGATAAAATAAGAATAAAAAAATAAAGGCAAAACATTTGTGACTTGTTTTCAACGGTACTGAATCACCAGTTGCTGGTCGCGCGCCCCTCCTCCCCCTCCAGCGCCCAAACATGGCCCCTCCCCCCAGCTTCAAACAGGCGCCTGATTGGCTCACGCGGCTCTTCTGTGACGTCTTGAGCACTTGGGCGTTGTATCCAGCATCTCATTATCAAAAGAGAACAATTTCATTATCTACGTCTCGTATCCCAAATAATTTATTTTTTGAGAGTCTGCAGTATTTATCGTTTTCTCCTAAACGCTCTATCGCAGCTTCGCCTCTCGTTGTCTCTTTCCGCGGGTTTATTCAAAAAGAAACGCCGTCGAGAGCGACCACGCGACGCGTCTGAGGGAGAAGCTCGCGCTCTTTGTTCATTCATTTGATCTGCTGGGATTCTTTGTTGCGCGTGAAAGCATGGGAGCGCAAATCTCCAAAAACGGCGCAAAAGAGGAAACCGCTGCCGAAAAGCCGTCAGAGGCAGCGAATAAATCAAACGGGCAGGTAATAATTTTCTTTAATTATCATCTTTGGTGTTGTATACGTGTGATGTTTTGAGGGGGTGTGCAATACCAAAAATCCAAGTCGGCTCAGTTGAACAATGCGCCGATCAACAAAGGAACTCGAACACTTCACTGAAAATCAACACTTTGCGTTAAATCCCGGTGTTTTTTGGACAAATATGTATTGGCGAGATGCGACAAACGGCAATCGGTGGGTTTAATTAAGTATAAATGCCCTTTTCACATCCACACGTTTCCTTACGATCCCCCATGTGAACATGGTCAAATGCACGTAAAAGAAAATCATATGTTGCATTTTGGGGAAAAGCACAAATAAAACAAATCCAGTCGTTTTAAATGAGTTTAATGGACGCTTTATTGAAGCTTTGTCGAGCTTCGCCGTCCAAAGCCATTTCGGTTCAATCACCACGCCTTTATTACATCGTTCTGTTAAAATCGTGCTACAAACACAAATCCGCAGATTTATTATGAAAAATGACTTTAATATAAAAAGTGGCATTGCGAGACCTTCGCTTTCGAAGCGATCGCCCACATCTACTTTACACGAGGATCTCCCGGGTTTGATCAACGTTGGTGAGATCTACTCGTCCATCTTGCAACCCTTTCACTGTTAGATGGCAACAGCATCACCCAGACAAAGTGTATGAGACTTCACCCACGTGGCAAACCTATAGACTCCACTCAGTGTTCTGTAAACGCCATATATTTTTAGGTTGTAGGCATGGAATATAAACGAAGACCGCTGCAAGTAAAATGATAACTTATTACAATTTCCTTCCTTTCCACAGGAGAATGGTCACGCTAAAACCAACGGGAATGCCTCTCCAAAGGCAGATGCCGCCACAGAAGATGTGCAAGCCAACGGCAAACACTCCCCCGATGGAGAAGTAAAAGCAGAAGAAGGGAAAGCTGAGGAAGGAGGTGCAGAAAAGGCCGCTACGGAAGGTGAGGGGCAGAGCTCTGCCGTCGCCAACGGCGAGGACTCGGCCAAGCCAGAGGAAAATGGCGCAGCTTCGGCGAGCACCGAGCCTGCCAAACAGAAAAAGCGCTTCTCCTTTAAGAAACCATTCAAACTTAGTGGTTTCTCGTTTAAGAAGAGTGCCAAAAAAGAGGCCGAAGGTGGAGAGGCGGCAGCACCAGCCGCTGCCGAGAATGGAGAGGAGAAAAAAGATGAGCCAGAGTCTGAGGAAGTCAAGCCCGAGGCCTCCAGCGAAGAGGTGAAGACCGAGGCTCCAGCCGAGGAACCCAAAGCTGTGGAACCAGCTGAAAGCAACGAGGAAAAACCATCCGCTGAAGTCGTCGAGGAGAAGCAAGCGGAGGCCGCACCTCAAGAACCAGCTGCCGCGGAGAGTTCGGAGACCCCGGCCACCACAGAATAAGATGGAGGTGAAAGGATGAAGTCCGAGGAGCACAAACATGGAAAATTTGTACAAAAACCAATGACATTTCAAACCGTCTGTTTTAACCCATACTCTCATTTCATCCATTCTTGTTCCATCCACTACATTGTACATGTCATTTTGAAGGAAGGGTGTTGGATGGAGTGATTGGAAAGTGAAAGGCACAGTTTTTCCCATGTTCTTCATCAGTTTTTTGTAGCAGTTGTGTAAGTGATGTGTGCGTGCGTGCATGAGTGAGATTAATAACATTGCCTGTTTCATACTTTTTTGTTTTGTAGGTGAACTATGTTAGTGTCATAAGGACATTGAGTTGAAATGTTAGTTGAAGGTACTGGCGCCATACAATTGGGTAAATCAAATGTGTAAAGAAAGAGATCAGAAGCGACGTCATCAAACAATTTACAGAGGTTATTGGTCGGTTCTCATTCTATTTGACTGTCATCTGTTACATGAATCACTGAAATTAGGTGCTCGACCTCAAACGCTGCGTTGTGCAGGACTACAGCATTATGTATTGGTATTTGGCTTTTGTCATTACTGGGTTTTATGATGTTGATGAAATGGCTCTCATGTTTTTCTTAATATCTGTGGTATTAAATGAAGTATTTTTTCTCTAGAGATACTCGTTTCAGTGAGAATGATGTTCTGATTTGTTCAAGATCAAAACTTTTGACCTGTCGTGTAATGCAGTCAAAGTGGTTTTATTCCAACACAGTTCCACAAATGTATGAATTTGCCAGTGCAATCGTCAAGTAGATATTCTTTTCCTGTAAATACTTCAGCACCATCTCTACTTGATTTTTAAATGGAATGTAACTGCGTGCAAATTGTTCACAATGCTTCTTTTACCCCTGCATTTTAGGGGCATTCAAAACTAAAATAAAGGATTTAGAAAGAGAATGTATGAGTGTTTTATTTAATAACTGATTCCAAATCAATTTTGATATTTTCTGAAGAGCATTTTGAGTGTATTTTTATACATCAAGTCTTAAAAGTAGTCAGCAATAAAATGCATTTAAATGTAAATAAATACATAATGTTTACAGTTACCAAAATATATCACAATGGTGTGAAAACATTTGTGGGGTCAATATGACCCCAAACATATCATTGCTAAAACTTGCTGATATATGGAGGGTTAACGGGACAGTTTACCCAAAAATTCAAATTCTGTCACTTACTCGCCTTCAAGTTATTCCAAATCTGTATAAATTTCTATTTTTTTCCTGATGAACACAGATAAAGATAGTTGGAAGAATGCTTTGTAACCAGTTCTTGGCCACCATTGACTACCATAGTAGAAAAAAGTGGTAGTTAAAAGTGCCCAAGAACAGTTTGCTTTCCTACATTCTTCAAAATATCTTTTATTTGTGTTCAACAGAACAAAGAAATTGATTCGGACCATTTTGAGTGTAGATGAAGGCAGAATTTTCATTTTTGGGTGAACGGTTCCTTTAAATGTTCTGTTTTAAAAACTGTTGAATCAGATCTGATTTGATAAACTTCTTAAGGAGTATGTCATATTCAACCTGAAGTCTTTATTTTTCTCCAATTTAAAGTTTAGTGAGAGGATAATGTGGAATAAACGTGTACATGTGAAAACGATATTTATGTCTTTTGGTTTATTTTGGGTTTTGTCTTATATAAATGAACATCTCTACACTCAAACCCCTTACGTCTACATCTTTTCAACAACAGCACCATAGAAATCGTATAATTATGTCATTGTATGAGGTTTTCCTAGTTTCCCTACACCTCTCAGACATAACACCTAGATCTCAAAGTTTCATCTAGTTTTGTCTTCTTACGCTCAACTTCAGTAAATATCATTTTTTAAATCCTTTGAAAGTCCAAATGCTTGGATGTTTTTAGCCCACCGCAGAAGCTAAAGATAAACTTAAACCCTGCATTTTATACATTCCCAGATTAACTCCGCCACTAATCTAGCAAACCATAAAACGGGTGTGTTTTCACCCAGTATTCCTGTTCCTGGTTTAAGAACTGGACAACCTTAAACTTGTGGCTTCTGCCCTCTGTCTGCTCACACATGGAAACAACTTTACCCTCCAGGTGCTTTGCCCTGACTTATTTCACTCAATCACAACCCTCGGAGGGCAGTCCCCTGGCTGCCTGTGGCTTCTGGCTCCCGGTTTCCTCCACCCAGCAGATTCTGTTTGACTTGTCTCCCCACCTAACCCACATCTCTTTAAGGTTGGCTGGCTGAACTTAACACAGCCATAAAAGCCCGTCCTGTGTTCCCTTTAATGTTTTAGGGAAACTCATTTTTGAACCACAAAAGCTAAATCCAACTCTTAAGGAACAGTTCACCCAAAAATGAAAACTCTGTCTTCATTTACTCACCCTCAAGTTGTTCCAAATCGGTATTCATTTCTTTGTTGTGATGATTACTAAGAAAGATATTTGGAAGAATGCTTGTAACTATACATGAAACAGTTATTGGCCACCGTTGACTACTGCCATAGTAGGAATTTATAATTTTCTTTGTTCTTTTAAAAAATATATATATTTTGAAGAATGTAGGAAAGCAAGAAGTTCTGGGGCACCTTTAACTACTATTGTGATTTTTCCTTCTATAGTCAATGGTGGCTAAGAACTGTTTGGTTACAAGCATTCTTCCAAATATCTTTCTCTATGTTCGTCAGAACAAATAATTGTATACAGATGTGGAACAACTCGAGTGTAAGTAAATGATGACATCATTTTCATTTTTGGGTGAACTGTCACTTTAAATCTAGACACTTGCCTATTCTTCTCTGTAAAATATGTTTACATTTAGGCATTTGGCAGACGCTTTTATCCAAAGCGACTTACATTGCTTTTCCTATACATTTTACATAGGTATTTGCAATGCTCTTACCACTGAGCTACAGGAAAGCCATGTATTGTTTAAGTTAGCTATTAAATCAAAAGATGAAAACACAGCAGACAGGAGCTCTTAAGGAATGTGTTTATTTTAGCCATCATGGTTTACAGAGCAAAATTATTATTTTGGATAACATTGACAGATGTTCATTGTTTGTGAGTTTTTTCACCAGCTCACATATTCAAGTCAGGTATAGGGATGTCAGGAAGAGCATTCTGTTTAATCAGTAATGATATAAGTTCATCAATAACAGACAGGAAAAGACACAAAGATTTGAATAAAATCAAAATGGAAACAAACAAAGAAAAGATCAAACAAAACAGATAAAAAACAAACATATGATGGTTCTTAGGACACAACTTCACATGCTCTCCCCATGGAAATATGTCATTTATAAGGATTTAACAGCCTTTCTATCCCTGATAACTTAAATTACTTCTTTTTATTGGCACCCATTGCTTGGAATTTTCAAGTTGATATGCTTACATTTCTCAGAACAATAGCACAGTCTGTTCTGCATCAATGTTTGCAGAACAGGATATTTGTCTGAGAAATAGTGATGGTTTTAAAAGACGTGATGTGGTTTGATCACGTGGAGGCGATCAGGAACCCAGTGAAGGTGCAGTGGACATTTTCAGCAGCATAAATGGCACTAGCCTCATCATCAGGGATCTGGATATAAACAGTGTCCTGCTCATTGAGCTGAAGGACAGCACCACCGGACATTTGGTCCAGGAATCCCTTGTTATACTCATCATAGGTAAACACGACTGGTTCGTTGTTTTTGTAAAGTGCCACCAAGGCGTTAGCCCCATTGATATGCATGCTATAAGTGAAGTAATAAATTCCTGGATACTGGCAAGTAAACACACCTGTCTCGGGGTCATAATGCTGCTCTGCATTGTACACAATCTGATCAAACTTAATTGGGCTGCCTGCTGGGGGATAAGGTTTCACAAGTGCAGCAGTGAATGCAGATACTGGACTCTTGACAAAAATTGGATACTCTGCCTCCACATGGCCTCCCTTCTCATAAACAACCTCACCAGGAGGACCAGGTGGGCCAGGAGGTCCGACAGGACCAGGAAGTCCAGCAGACCCATCAGATCCAGGAAGTCCAGGAGGACCCTGAGGTCCCGGAATTCCCTTTGCAGTCAAACCTGCGGGACCAGGTGTCCCAGGAAGACCGGGGTGACCTTTAAGACCTGTTGGTCCTGAAGGACCTGGGGGGCCACCAGGGCCTCTTGGGCCAGGGGCACCTGACTCTCCTCTTTCACCGGCCGCACCAGGATGTCCTGAAAGACCCTTTGGCCCTGCAGGTCCAGGTGTTCCTGGAGTACCAGGAGCACCAGAGTGGCCAGTATCTCCTTTGCTACCTGGAGCACCCGTAGCTCCTCTTGAACCTTGTGGGCCTGCTGGCCCTGAATAACCCTGCTTGCCCTCAACTCCCTGTTGTCCTTGCTCTCCCTTGTGTCCCTTTAGCCCTGGAGCTCCCGTTGGACCTTGCTCACCCTTATCACCTGGTGCTCCCCTCTCACCTTGGAAACCTGTTGCACCCTGAGGACCAGCTGCACCCGTGGGACCAGTAGCACCTGGATATCCAGTGTGCCCTTTAGCACCTGGCTCACCTTTTGGACCCATTGCCCCTGGGAGACCGCCTGGACCCCTTTCACCTTTTACACCAGCTTCACCTGGTTTGCCGTAACCAGGACTACCAGGAGAACCAGGTGTGCCAGCTGCTCCTTGCGGACCTTTGGGGCCAACAGAGCCAGGCATACCTGGGGCACCATTTTCACCTGGTTTGCCAGGCATTCCAACTCCGGCGGCTCCTTGATGACCTTTCGGACCTTGCATCCCCATGGGTCCAGGTTGCCCATCATGACCAGGTGTGCCTGATTTGCCTGGTTCACCAGGACGTCCAGCGCTGCCAGGTCTTCCAATACCAGGCTCACCAGGTTTCCCTGGAGCACCTACGGATCCTGCTGGACCTCTCTCGCCAGGTGGTCCATGAACCCCGATTCCTCTATCTCCTTTCTGTCCCGGTAGACCTGGAACACCTGGATGTCCTTTAAGACCTGTCTCTCCCCTTGGTCCCATTGATCCTGGAAGACCTGCTGGTCCGGGTTTGCCTGTGGCAGAGTAACCTGCAGGTCCTGGGCTACCAGAAGGGCCGGGCATGCCCCTGGGACCTTGAGCACCAGATGCACCATTGTCTCCTTTTGGTCCAGGTGCACCTGTGGCGCCAGGTTTGCCAGGTCCACCTGGAGAGCCAGGTTTTCCAGGTGAAGAGTAACCAGCAGGTCCAGGTGATCCAGGTGGTCCCTGTGGCCCGGGCAGTCCTTCTCCATTATATCCTTGGGGTCCAGGGGGTCCAGGAGGTCCAGCTGGGCCGGGCTCTCCAGGAGTGCCAGGTTCTCCAGCTACAGACACCACTGAAACGAAACAAAAGGTAATCCAGTGTCAATACTTTATTTAATCAATAATCGCTTGAAACTGAAAAGACTACTGTTGTATGGAACAAAATCAAGATATTTATTTGTATTTCATTCTGGGACTTTGTGTCAGTTGAGGAGTTTATGTTTTCTATAAACATAAAATTAGAAAGAAAAAATATATAAATTTTTGATGTATTGCTAGAGTTTGTAACAGGTAAATAAAACAACTGACTGCAGCCATGTGCAACTGCTTAAGATCCACTTATGATTAAATGAATTTGTTTGAGTGATAGTACTATTTTTTTTTTGCCTTGAGTTAATCCACTTAAATGTTTCAGTATCATATCAAATCACATCAATGTTGGACCAAACTACTTATGTTGTCCTAAATAGCAGTACACTAGTATTAGTATCTCAGAGTATGATGAATCAGGAAGTGCTTTACAGCTGCCCTATAAAGCTTTTTTTATTGCACAGCAAGGCCCCAGAAGTAATATGTTTTATGCTTTAGATCCTTCATCTAAAGTAGCAAAGGTTTTTCCAGAACATCATAAACACAATGAATTATATGAATTATATTCATACTATATAAACTGAGATTTTTTTTCAATAGCCTACGACATTGCACATTCTTTTTGTTATTTTGTAATTTCATTGTGAATCTAAAAATGTCTAAATGAACATACATATTTATGTGGCAAGGAAATAAGAGGCCCCTGTTTTATATAACCTTCATGTGGTAAGAAAACTATTGGTTTGTAAACTGGATCACTTTGAAAGTCATTTTTGGAAGCACTACATTCATTAACCAAAACAGATGCGTCTACATTTTGCTGTGACACACCCAGACAAATAACTTTTCATCATGTTTCTAAAGGGTGTTTTTGAATATATATAAAAATGCTCTTGGTTGGGGTTGATGTGAATTTACACTTTAAAATTTAGAAAAATATTGAATTCCTTTTGCCGAACCCAATCAGATAAACAAGAACACTACTTAAATGTACTGCAAATGTGTTTAAAACGACATTCATACATTTAAAATCCCATTTATAATATTTATACATTTTTATGTATGATATATATTTGAACGGTGGACATAAGTCAATGCAGTCAAACATTAAAAACACTAATTCAGCATCTTGAGTTTAAACTCCAATATCCAAAACAGAATTTACAGAAGGATGGGAGAAGAATAAGAAAAAGATCATGTAACATTTAATGTAAAATAGAAGATGTTTACCATAGTTTTTTTTACTGTAAATTATGAATTATCTATATAGTTTAGTTAAATCGAGAGGTGTAATGTGTTTAAAGCTAACCATTACTTTAAAATCCTAAAAAGACGGATTTCATTATGCTATTGGAAGAGCCGTTGTGTACAAGTACCCAATCAGAATTCTGGACTCATGTAACTTAATATCAGGCGCACATCTTAATTTTGTTTAGCTTGCTTGCATGTTAAGTAAAGGATACACATGTGTCGTTCTAATGTCTTTCATAGCCAACACTTGTTTTGCAGAATGTAAAGAAAAGCCTATAAAAGCCTAAACTCTTACCATGACTTTTGACCGAGTATGGCTGGTACTGAGGGCCCTTCACCGACTTCTTGACGTATCTCTCCCCATGAGCAGCCACAAAGGCGACGAGGAGAAGAAGAATGCTTGCTACACGTAGTTCCATTTTCTGAGGTCAAATCTGCAACAGAGGAACAAGACACATTTTTGTTTAGATACACTTAAAAACAATAAAAGATACAACATTTTAATACAGTTGACTATACACTAAACTTTCAAGCAGTGTATAAGTGTTCCTTCTTCTCTGCACCTGCTGACAGATGTCCCTAAATTTCAGGGCCTAGTGCCTCAAAAACATCCAAAGAAGTATGAAAGCAAACACCTACCGGCATACTTGGGTTCCAAATAAATAAATGAAATGCGGCTCCCACTTCTGAATATCCTTGTATTAGGATCCAGACAGAGGATCTTCTGCTGCATAGCACAATGATGAGGGTTTTTATACCATATCTGGCCCTTGCATCATTAAAACAGCACCTACCACACTAGTACCTCCCCTCTCAATGCTAGGCTGTAATTACCAGACAGATTTGCCCACTGTTGGCATGTCACTTCTGAATGGCTTTTTGCTTGAGTGTTTAGACCCATGATTAGATCTAGTTAAGTTCCCCTCAAAGCTACAAAAGATGCATTTTAGTGCTAAATTTGGCAAAAATTGTCATTTTAAGGGTATGGAAGGTCTCTATGATGTGTATGTCCACGTGTTACCCGTAGAAACCTGATGCAAACAATAATTGAGATAAAAGACGGCTTGATCTTCAAACAGTGTGATTTCTGGTATATGCATTGCAAATTTAGATGTATAACATTTAGTTGTGACATATTCAAAAATAATTTCCTGTTTTACAATTATCATTATTATATTGACATTTAAAAAATAAAAATACTTAGAATAAAAATAGATTTACTTAGAATAAAAATATATAAGTGTTTTGAACGTTACTGTGATATTTAAAGCCTCAGAAAACTGGTGTTGAAAATCTTTTTTTTACCCTAGTCTGGTAAAAAATTCCTCTCATGTCTTTTGTCTGTCTGGTGGACTTACATTTCACCTTGAAAACATTCAAAAACATACATAGAAGTAAGGATAGTTTAGGTTTGCTGGTGTGCTGACTGATGAACATCACAACAAGCACGATTAAACCGAATGCACCATCAGAAAATATATTTAAGTCTTTTCCTTGAGAAATATACCTACAGGAGCTACTTTGAGTCTGTTTGTTCAGCTTCTCTGTGTGAGTGTGAGGCTTTCATAAAAATGTACTATTTCAGGCCAAGCAAGTTTATGGTTCTTTACGTGTGTATTTTTGCAAGTGCTTCACCCAGAAACAGCTAATAAAGAAAATATAAAAAGACGTTCTGGAAAATACATCTGACTTTTTTACCCTCTTTGCTGAAAGTGCAATGGCATATGATGACAATTCCACTAAATGGCCAGAAGGGGGCACACATTTTGATCCCTGCGTTTGTTTTTGGATTCTGCATCTTTATCTTCTCTTTGCTGCCTTGACTCCCTTTCATCATTTTTTATTTTCCTAAATTGGTTCTCATCACAAAGCTTTCCATTACTCTCAAAAGCAAGATGCTTTCCTTAGTAGACATAGACTAGAATTTATTTTTGGATGCATGGGAAATGCACACACCCCATTAATCATACCCTCCGTAACACAAAAGCAGTCTCGAGGTATGATCGTGATCAGCCCCTAAATCTCAACATAATAACATATGGTTCAATCCCTATTTGATTTATAATGTACACTTATTTGCGTTCTTATTTCGAGTAATGGGAAAAGCAGGTTAAATGGATGAACCCTTTGCACAATTCTCTCAAATAGTGTATGATTAAGCATTCCCTCAACATGAAGCTTGTTTCAACATCTCCAATTTTCAGAATTAGTCTCAATCAAGTATAATTTTCCAAAGTGGTGCCTTAACATATAAATAGTTAAAAAAATAATTACAGTCTAAAAGCATTGTTTTAACACGTTCAGCTACCGAAAAAATAACTGGATTGTGTAGTTCTGCGGTAAAATGCTTCACAGAGAATATAAGATGTGATGTTTTGGAGACACGGCATGACATAAAAGATCAAAATATCAGCTGTCTGCTCTTCTGCACCACGTGTTTGATTACAACTTACTCTCAGACACTTGATTTTTGCAAAGACAGACGTTCTTTTCTTCCACTGATTCTGACTGATCTCTCCGAACCGGCTCGCATTTATGAGCGTTAAACCCTATAAACACTTTTTTCTCAGCTGCTGACAACGGTTCTTTCTAAATGTGTCATTGAGCAGAAGTCTCCAGCAAACATTCATTTTTGCAAACTATGTTTGTGTTTACAACCCACTAAGAAGGCGAGAGACTCAAAATGTTACCAACATTTAGTTTAATGACAGAGCAAGTAAGGGTGGAGTCTTTTTTGTGACATTTTCATGTTTATTTCTTCACTCCTTTTCAAAAACTGTCAAAACGAACGCAAGGTTTTTTGCATCGCTCACCTCAAAACACCTAGGATACTTTTATGCATTATGAATCGTCAATGTATAGACAGTCGCAGATGATATCATGTTTTGCTAGCGGTCATTAAATGTGTCACAAGTGCACCGAGTGATCTAGTAACTTTTTTATGAGCTGTCGTAAGGCCATAAAATGTCAAGGCTATGAAGTCAAGTTTACTTCACTTCGTAATAATAGAGGAAAAGATATACGGAGCGAAAAAAGTATGCATGGTTGGCTTAGTCAAGTAGGCCTCTGGTAAAATCATTACCCTCTATGACCCTCTTGTTGTGGTTGCCATCTCGTTTTATAATAACCAGAATGGCCTGCAATGTAGGCCTTAATAAAAGTAACAACATCGTATGAATGTGAATTTATGGTCTATCTGCAAAATGCTATCGCTTACTATTCTCTTCAATTGTTGCCATTTTCCAATCCTTTATTGAAACTTTTGAAGGAGCGATCAGAATGTGATGACGGAGTAGCTGAGGTATGAAGTGGAAGATTCATACAACATGACAACAGCGATTATTCAGATTTAGGCACACATTAAAGTGGTTTTTAACAAGTTTTGCTGAAAATCAATATTGCAAATTTTCTAGGTCAAATCTAATTGTAAGATTTTGTTTGATAGACTTCAGTAAAACACCTAGGAATGATTTATTTATACACAACCTAGTGTCATGATTCTGCCCGTTTTGTCATGCTCTTCTTAGTCTTGTGGGAGGATCATGACAGACCCACACGTTTAGTGTGGAGAGAGACATGGCATTGTTTGATTTGGCATGCCAAGCACTCTCTCTGGTCTTATTCTTGATTGTTAATTTAATGCCCCACACCTGTTCCCCTCTTGATTTGGTTCCATATTTAATGCCTTTGCCAAATTGTGTTTGCTGAGCTATGCTGCCATACGTTGCTTGTCAAATTGCCATGTGGATATTCTTACCTTGTCTTGATGCCTTGAACCAAAATATTTCAGTTTATATTTGTGCAATTCTTGTTTTACCCCCCAACGTGGGTTTTTGTTTTGTTTTATTAATAAAGTTTAAGTTATTCTTGAACAGCTGCCTGCACTTGGGTTTTTTTCTCCCCGCAAACCTTGACACCTAGCTATTAATTCATAAAGCTATAAACGTGTAAGCTATTGTGTTTTGAGGCAATCACTTATTTTTCTGAATCCATACCATTTTCTTCTTCAATATTTGATGGTGGTTGGCACCAGCCATTGGTGTATTATTTGCCACCTACTTGGATGGAGTGTGGAGAGCAGGTAACCACAATCTCCGAAAAACAAAAAATGGGAGAAAGAAATTATCCATATATTGGCATTAAACCTTTTAGATAATAAATAAATTCACAAAAGAAACATAAAGGTAAACAAACTATTATTTTCATGTAACAAATATTTACACATCCTTATAAGCCCTTTTTTATACCAAACTCACATGAAATGCGCAATCACATTGGACTTCTAGCATGCAAATAATTGTCGAATGCAGCTGTGAATATGGGCGGGATATGAGGAAATTAGCGTTTCCTCAATTTTTGTCAGAAAAGGTTACGCCATGACGAATTCATCTGGTTGTACATCTTTACGTAATACAAATTTGCGGGTCGGAGCGTAGCAAACTTGGGCGATGGAATGCAAAACTTTTAGGTGAGCTTACAATTCCAGTCCGGCGCAAAAATCTAAGTTAATGGAACAAAAAGGCAAGAGTGACCATGCCTTTAAATTGTCAGTCGCATAGGATTATGGGTATTCAGTCCAGCTGCAATATATCTCAGTTGTCGATTCACATCCTCAGTAGCAATTAATGCTTTGTATCTCCAAGACAAACTACTTCACAGACAAACTGGTCATCCAATGCAGTTCTTGTAAACTTAACAGTCTGTCAGTTCGTCCTTCACTACTCAAATCTGACATGGTAGGTTTTCACTGTTTTCAGTTGCTCATTTTGCCTAAACATGAGAAATGTCCAAACAACCTTTAAAACAGAGTTCGTCTGACAGAATGAAAGTTGTATGTTTAACAATGTGGTGATTCTTCACAGTTCACCCTTTTGGTGAGGCTTACAGGTTTGAGTAGATTTACTATTTGATATTTGTAAATAAAAGAAATAACAATTCTGGTTTACATCCCAGTACTCTTCCTCACTCAACAGCAGAGCATGATATAGAATAATTATCGGTTGATGTGAGAAGCTGCCTTAAATGTGAGCTAAAGATACCCCATCTAGGTTAGGACTCAAATTTAAGATTTCAATAAACTAACTGTACCACTAAGAGCTACTTTGAGTTTTATGAATGGAAGGGTGGATGTGAACTACTCAACTAGATTGTCGGTGAAATTATAGGTCTCAGAAATAGACTTTGAAGGAAAGCCAGTCATCAAGCGTTAAGGCCTGAACAAATATTGATGGCATCATTGTTATCGGTCACAAATTACATTCTGTTGTTTATAGTTACCTTTGATAGCTGGAAAAAGTGAAATGTGTGAGCCATTATTTGCTTGTCATCTCCACCTGCAAGAGGAACTTCAACACACATCAGCAACAAAGAGGCTTTTTCTATAGTTTGTATACATCTGATCTTCTACCTTGCAGGCATGTCTTTCCTTTCAGTCTTTTACGACTTCTTAGAAGAAGTATCCCTCGCTTCAAGGAATCAAAATCACTTAAGGAATCAGTTAAATAAAGCTACCTAATGTTTTTTTCAGAACCTAAATTGCGGTGGTTAAGTCCGGTATTTAAAGATAATGACTGATGCAAGAGTGTCTTCCAGAGATAATTGAAGGTTTTCTGTCTGCAAGAAACCATTTCAAAAGTCATTTAGAATAAAAGACAACTAACATCTAAAACCGTGAAAAAGTTTATGAAGCTATTCTAGAACCGCGTGGTCAATGCAGTGCATTGTGCAATATTTTAATGTGCAGTGTGCAGACAAAAAAAGACATGAGCTTATCAAATGGACACATATCAATTATATACATTTTAAATTGTGTTCAAGAGGTCAGTGATATAGATTTAATTGAACAAGTCTAGCATAATCAGCACACTCAAGTACAGTATACTTGGTGTTCTTAGTATGCATTAGAAAAGTAAAAAAAATCGAGTTAACGTGACGGATTATTATCCTTCAGGAATTCTAGATTATTCAAATAATGTATTTCTGATGACCAATTTAATGCACTTTGTATAAAAAGGTTGGCTAGTTGTGAATTAGTTGTGGTTTATAAGGTCCTACTTTGGTTTAAGGAGTGTCCAACAATAAGTCAACGTACATATACGGTATAAAAACACTTTAATTTTCAAATAATAGGCAGTTATTATTATTACCTTACTTCTTGACTGACTCTCAAATGATTCGTTCGCCGATTCATCTGTCTAATCCCCTCCTTTCTGTCAGCCTACTCTGATCTGATTGGTCAGATGGTCTAGTCTGTTTAATCTCTTATTCTCTGTTTATCAATTTTTTAGTTCTTAATTTATTTTTCTCCATTTAAATGTTGTGTTTATAGGAAAAAAGTATCACATTTAAAAATCACACTTATATGTATACTAGTAGTACTCACAACGTAGGTTATACTTAACCCAAAATGAAAATTCTGTCATCATTAACTCACTCTCCCGTCAGTCATTTCAAACCTGTATGATGTTCTTATTTCTGCAGAACACGAAATAAGATATTTAGAAACTGTTGATCCCTATTGACTTGCATTAGGTTAGTGTCCATACATAAGTAAATGTTTTTTTACCAACATTCTTCAAAATATCTTCTTTTGTGTTTTAAAGAAGAAAGAAAATCATGCAGAATTAAATGACAACAGGGCAATAAATGATGACAGAATTTTCGTTTCGGCATGATCTATCCCTTTAAACACATAAGTTAACTTTTGCATTTGAAATAAAATTGGACTATACTTTGTACTTTTTGTAAGCGAATACTTTCTGCAATCTGAAAAGATCCATGATTCACAATCAGTGATTGGAATTCATTTCAAAGTAAGTAAAGATGTGCATTTGCTTTTTAAAATGGTCCTCAAGCATTTTATGATATGTAACAAAATGCATTTCCTCATTGAATATACAGTATGTGCCTTGCTGAGCCAAGACCTATTTAGGAGACAGTTTTAGTAACATATATTTGTGGCTTAATGCATTTCTAAACTGAGCCAGTCATAAACAGTTGGGGTCCGGATGAGCAGACAGGTCCTCAGTGGAAAGTCTGGGCTAATATGGGGACTCGGCATCATACAGTAGACAACCTCAAAAGTTTTGCCTATGAGTGCTGCAGTCTGTCTGTCGTTTCAACATGTGCCAAAGTTGCTCTTCAGGAACCACAACTGATGACCTGTTGACTTTTAAGAACCACATGACTTTAAAGATGGTTTATTATTTCTTCATCCAAGCGGAAATGAACATTGTGCCAAACAGTTTGTCCAATTGCTTTCCTTTCTGTAAGCTGCTGCTTTTGGTAGCGTGATACAACATCATTACACAAATTGGTCTGCAGTAGCTTAGAAATGTAATGTACCTCGACCAATCGATTTTTTTAAGTTTCAGACGTCACGCGCACAAGAGGCACTTGTAAGGTGTTTGTGTTGTATAAAGGGGACACCTTAGCTATTTGTAGTGATTTATGAATAAATTGAAAGAGGGCAGTTTGTGGTTTTATGGTGTACAAATAGAACGGCCGAAGCCAACGGGCTAAACTTGCCATAGGCTTGAGTTTAGAGCAGCGTTTGGTTGAAATTCAGCGATTAGTGGTAAAAATAAAACTTCAAATTTCCTCTTCCACAGAGGTTCCAACTTAGAACTGACAATTGCAAACAAATTACTTTTAGAAGAGTTTCTGTGTTGGTTTGATTTGCTTTTCCTCAAAGGTTTTTCTCAAAACCTTTTAAATACTTGGTTATTCCTATTAAAGTTTCTCGTGCTCATTCATCCACAAACCAAAGCTGCGTACCAAGTCTCAAACATTTTCATCTGGACAGGTTTTCTTTATCCTTCATCACCACTTTAGATGCAATTTAGCACAGAAATAAACTAGACTTTGCAGTTTCTATACATGGCAGCCTTGCATAAACTACTGGATCATTTTGTATCAACCTAAATAAGAATATTATCATAGTTTTTCTCTTATTCCACTCAATGTGGCCATTTTTCTAATTTGAAGAACTAAGATGTAAAAAACTCCAGTTGGGTTCAAAAGCAAAGCTGAACATTTCAATGTCCATTAAAGATTTTTATCAGTGTGAACGTACATATACAGGTTTCCGACTGCGGGCTGGTTTGTTCCATTGAAATTAGGCAAATTATATTGTTGGACTTTAGAAATCCACCGTAATGCATACGTTTACCCTCCATTATCTTTCTAAGTTCCGTGACACTCTGAAACGCCCTTTTCCAAATTAAAGGACAGAATTGCCAGAGCCTGACATTATGAGCTGTGTGCTTTTTAAAGCAGCGCCTATTCAATCTCCATCTATCTAAACGGGAGATAAGCATCTGACAGTCAACTTCACGGCAAATGCTCATTACCGTGTCGTGGGCTATTTGTATTATTTCTAAATTCTGTCAAATCCAGGTTGAAACAATTGCTGACCTGCAAATAAAAATAACTTGATACTCCAACACTTTGTTGCAAAAGAAGCGCTTTGTTTTTATGACAATATTAAATCATTATAGCATATCTGACCCTTCTATAGGGATGTGTCTTGCTTTTTTAAAGGAACAGTTCACCCCAGAACTCTGTCATCATTTACTCTCTCTCAAGTTGTTAAAGTCTGTAAACATTTAGCTCGTAAAAAATTTGAAAAATATTTGTAACCAAACAATTCTGTGGCACTATTGACTATAATAGTGGAAAACACATTACTATGGTAGTCGATGGTGCCCCAGAACCAATTCTTTAAAATATCTTCTATTGTGTTATAGCCTACACAAAGAATTGTATGCAGATTTGGAACAATTTGAGAGTGAGGAAATGATGACAGAATTTTCCTTTTGGGGTGAACTGGTCCTTTAAGGTCACATCTCTTCTCTGCTAGTGAAATTCAAACTAAAACATATTTCCTTATTGTTCATAATTATTAATATCCCGTTTGATTTATGGAGAATCCCAAAATCCGGACTAGATACAAGATACAATATGTTACACAGCTTTGTTTTTGTTAAAAAGACATTGATAAGTCACAAAGTGTAAATTGTAATGTAAATGTGGCCAAAAGGTGCCAAAAAAGGGTGTGATGTAAACATATGGCATGTAATGAATAACACATGTGTCTCATAATTTCTCAGCTTTTGCATCTGGGATCTTGCTTGACATCATTTCTCTCCCATTAAACTGCAGGTTGAGTGTGGAAGTTGATGTTGTGAAATTTATATTTCTGTTTGTAGGTTCTCATGCGTACGTCAAGGGATGTTGGGTCTGTAATCAGCTGTGTTGTATTCCAGATGAAACCGCAAAGTTACCGGAAAATGAGTTTATATGTTCAACACATCAAACCATTGATTCTTTGCTTTTTCATGGAGAACACTCACTTTATTTATCATTGCAGCATTTAATTGTAAGATATAACCTTTGTACTTTTTTGTACTATTTGAAGGATTCTGTTCGTAGGATGTCAAATCGTATTAGAATAATGGCAAAATTTTGTAAAGGTTGTGGAAAAAGCTTATGGTTCATGCTGGTATTTTATTGGAAACCATTCAGTTCTCTAATGGTTTCAATAGTTTTTTTCAGCTGGGATATTTTTAATACTGACTTTAATAGTTGACATCAAACTTTGATGCTTTTCATCTCAAAATTAGATACTTCAGCCTGGATTTCACAGGCAGTATAACAAATTCTCCAAAACAATTTTCAAACACAAACAATGGCCTTTTCCGCAGTAAAACCATAATGCGTTTAAAACGACAAAAGCGATGGGCAGCAATGCCACAATGTGAAATTTCATGAGTCAGCAGAGGGAATTACTTTCCTTCCCAGAAGAAGCGACGGCAATGGGTTAGAAAAACTACTGTAAGTGTATATTACCCTGGTGCACAAGTTCAAGGGAACCTCCCTCACTCCGTATAGTGCCAGCATGGCAATATTGTTTTACCATGCCAAGATCTGTATGTTCATTTCATGGCCCTGACGAAGAAAGATGAAGAATTAAAAGGACTCTTTTTCTTTAAAACTTATATCTTAATTTCCCACCAAGAGTTTTCTGTGGACATCAACCAATCTGTCATTATGGCCCAATTTGTTACGTTAATAACCCATAAGTAGGCCTATTAGGAAAACAGGTTTACAGCTAAAGTAAACTACAGAATTATAATCTCTATGTAAGTCTATATTTACACTTGAGCGAAAGGCTTCATTTACTAAACGCACCTGAATCCATTTCACCTTGGCAGAATCTCTTTTGCATACTAAACCCATTTCATTTGAGCGCATAAATAGCACTCGGATGATAAATGGCACGCGGCTGAAGTCTGACGTTGCCTTTGCTATATGTTAATTCGAGCGATTGTGAGAGACTCAAAGTTGCTAACAATGAGCATCTAGTCCATTGTGTTCACAGCAGGCAGACAAAGCAGAGGCAGCGTGTCAGCGTGCACGCAGGAACCAACGAATTCCATATGTCCCGCTGTGGGACACTTCTACACACCACACCGCAGGCCCTGTCCAAAGACCGAGATACATGGTAGGAGCCTGTGGTCTCTGCCTCACCCCCGATGTCTCCAGTGGTCCACACTGTGACTATCCCTGGTGGCGTGGCTCCAAAACCAAAGGTAAAGAAAGCTGTGGAAATGATATAGGGGGTTGAAAAATAGATACGGTTTGATCATCCCCTGGGCTATTTATTCGCACACTCCACTCACTATAGCATTAGCTTCTTCAAGGAAACTATAAATTAGGTGAAGGATTTAACTTGATGTCTTTTGCTACTTACCATTATTGCTATCCAAAGGTTGCAAATTGAGATTCTCCTAGTCTCCAGGCAACCACCGAGGCCAGAAAAATGCGTCATAAAGAATGATCTGGATTCGCTTGTGGCTTGTATGCTAAAAATGGCAGAGTTGCACTCCTCTCTTGTAGCAGTTCCCAGAGATGGTTTTAAGCGGGTACCTGATGCTACCAGTGTGCAGGAACAGTATGATGTCTTTGTTTAGATGCACAACAGATGTCTCAGGATTACTGCTTGTTGGCATCACTGGGACTAACAGCAGACATAAGCATCTTCATATCTGTTTTAAAGCGATATTTATCTAAAAGTGATGATTCGGTCATCGTTGTTATGGCCTCCTGTTGTGTTGGGAAAGCAGAGGTCATGGATTCGTTCCTCTGGGAACAAAATATATAATTTCTAATGCGTTACCATCATTTTTAGAAGAACACAGAAGTGATACTTGTTTAGTCTATAAATGCCAGAAAGGCCAAATAAATTAAAATACAAATGTATAGTCACCAGTCGGTTTTATCAAATGCAACTCATAAGAAAAGTTCACCCAAAAAGAACAATTCTGTCAACATTTATTTACCATCGTGCTGTTTAAAACTTGCATTTGACTCTTTGAACACAAAACAAGACATTTTGAGAAATGTAGGGGTTTTGTGTCCATACAATGAACGTCAATGGGAACGGCGTCCATTGTTGTTTGTTTTCCAACAGTTTTCAAAATATCTTCTTTTGTGTCCTGCAGAAGAAAGAAAGTAATACTATGTGTAATAATATGATTTTATTCATTTGTATATGATATCCATATGTGATAAAAAATTGGTGAAATGTACCTTTAACAACTGAGATATTCTTAGCAATCTTAAACCATATCTTTGCATGAGAAACATATCTGAAGCGTGCAAGAATGAAGAATGAACTGTTTCTTTAATGTGTAGATCTACGTCATGTCTAAACACACTAAAGCCATACTTTATGCAAACACGGTATAAATCTGATTCAATTCGAAAAACAGGGCATGTTTTTGATTCATTTAGAAAAGTCACTCCAAGCACAAATGTTTTGAAGTAAACACCATCATTTTAGATGTCTTGTTCATATATTTAGAAGCACCAAAAGAACATGTTTTTGTTTTGACTTCTTTCCTCTGGCTGTGGTATAGACATTTATAAAGAGACCGTTGCCTGGTTCTCAACCACAATTTGTTCAGTAACTGTTGATTTTTGCATCCGTCCTGTTTCCTCATGTGTAAAATGACCATCTGTGCTAAAGCCTTTAAAGATCCCGGGCTTCTCTCCAGCGGACATGCTGACCAGCGAGTATCTGCACCAGATTGCTGTGTAATTTAAGTATTGATAAATATAAGTAACACTTCAAGGGTAGGCTAGTGTAAATCAGACCTAATAAAACTCTTGCAATACTGCAAGCCTAAGCCTTTGTGACTGTCTTCCCATAGTCTTTAAAGGAACAGTTCACCCAAAAATGAAAATTCTGTCATTCTTTACTCACCCTCAAGTTGTTCCAAATCTGTGTAAATGTCTTTTTTCTGATTAACAAAGTGAAAGATATTTAGAAAAATGCTTGTAACCAAACAGTTCTTGGACACCATTGACAACCATAGTAGGAAAACTTGAAATTGTCAAATGTGCCCCAGAACAGTTTTCTTTCCTAAATTCTTCAAAATATCTTCTATTTTGTTCAACAGAACAAAGAAAAATATAAAACAAATGTTTCCTACTATGGTAGTCAATGGTTCCCCAAAACTGTTCGGTTACAAGCATTCTTCCAAAAATTGTTCTCTGTGTTCATTAGAATAAAGAAATGTATACAGATTTGGAACAAGTTGAGTAAATAAAGACAGCGTTTCCATTTTTGGATGAACTGTTCCATTAATGTCAAAACATTGAAGGCAAAGTATCCAAAAGTAAACTCGGAGTCCACCTAAGCGATCATACTCCCTTCCTAAAACAGGCAGAATGAGTTTCAGCCAAAAGAGGGAGGTCATCACATAATAATATAGTATATTTATAGTCATAAAGTATGTAGTTGTACAGTATATTTTTTCCACAACATTTATCCGCACACACCTATTTTATGTTTACTTTTTACATTTATGTTGCTTGTACATGAACTTAAGCACATGCACATACAAAGTATTTGATATTTTTACTATAACGGAAATGCATTAATACACAGACTGCTTGAACAAATTCACATGCTTTCAGGAAAATATAATACTTAGATAGATGCCGTCTGCCTAAACATCTGTGTTTAAGCTATTTACAAATCTTCGTCGGCCTTGTCTTTGTTTGTAAACAAACCATTAAATGAAGACCAGCTGCTGCAAAAGATAGCAAGCTGAGATTTATTTATAACAGAAAGTGAGACAGATGTACAGAACTGTCGATCAGCACACCTCTCCGCAGCGATGATTTATTTGGACACGTGACAGTCCGCCCCTATATGTTATGATTCACATAGATGACATTTTTGAGGTATTTCGTGATTTATTTTTTTTAAGACCACGGTCCATGTCTGGCATGAGAGTTTGTCCGCGTAAGTCGTCTGGATCGCCCTGCGTCCTGTAGTGGTGTACGGTCTGGGTCTGTCAGGCTGCCAGTTCCACACTACGCTTGGAAAAGAAGCAGACAGCGCCGAGCCAACCCAATCCAGTGGGTGTTAAAGAGATGTCGAGTTGTTTATAATATAGTTTCTTCTTTGGCACCCGTGTGAAAATGTGTATGTTTGGGGTTGGCGGAGGCAAAGGTCAACTACCGTTTTGCCTAAGAAATATAAATCAAGTGGAACTTCTCGTGTCGATGTCAGTGAATCTGTACGAAGCATGAAACGTGGTTGAAGAGAATAGTTTATTTTTGCATGGCATATCTAGGATTTGGGTAGACTGAGAGAATTTTCATGTTAAAGTGAATGAACCGGCCAAGATTAATTTTTTGAAACATTTTGTTTTTCACTAATTCTGCAAAGTATTAAAATATTTCACAATATGCATCGTGTCTAATGTCTTCTACACTCTTTTACACCCACAAGAACCTCTAACATTCTTTAACATGTTGCACAAAATGTTCTTTGTAGTGAGAAGAGGTTGTAGAGACAAAAAAGGTAAGAAAAAAACTTTTCAATTTTAGAACTTTATTTTTCTTTAAAGAAACATTTCACCCCAAAATGAATGAATCTATCCTCATTTACTTACCCTCAAGTTGTTCCAAATATTTTTGTCCTGATGAACAAATGAGACACAGAGAAAGATATTTTGAAGAATGTACGAAAGCAAACCATTTTGGGGCACTTTTGACTACCATTGTCATTTTTCCTACTATGGTTGTCAATGGGGTCCAAGAACTATTTGGTTACAAGCATTCTTCCAAATATCTTACTCTGTGTTTATCAAAACAAAGAAATTCATACAGATTTGGAACAACTCGAGGGTGACTAAATGATGACATAATTTTTATTTTCGGGTGAACTGTGCCTTAAATATTGTAAGAACATGTATGAAGTGTACATGTGAATAAGACCATCTCTGTTATGTATTGAATGCTTTCTCCAACATGACAGGATGTGTGTGTTAGCTCTCCCGTTGGCCTTCGCAGGAACTCCGGACCCGTGAGACGTTTCTGGCTGTGGCTGCAAACACAACCTCCATCCACTCAGATTTTTTTCACGAGTCGCTTCCATCTGGAAGCATAAAGAATAACATTAGCATTGCTGTTTGGATTTATTGAATGTTTAAAATGTTTCTTTCATCCACAAAGCCAAACGGGACAAGTAAAGGTCGTATGGTGAGCGTCATTCAATAGTCAAATGCTTACAGAGCGGTTCACCGAGGCATGCTTCTATCTTAGGTGTTTCACCTTGGCTAGGCTCCTCTCCAGACCCCTTTTTCTCTTCTCATGCAGTGTTCCTCTCAGTGAATCGCACAGGAACCACAGCACCAACTTTAAAGACCATGAACCCGGCAGAAGCCGTCAGCACGCTGACTAAGTCAAAAGTCGCTGCATTTTTGCCCAGCAGGTCCACCGCAGGGATCACTTGATGTGTGGACTCGAGGAAGACCTGAAGGAGGGTGAGAAAAAAAGGGTGAGGTAAAATCCTTATCTTGTCCAGCAGAGGTCCTCCTACAGTCACTTTCGGCCGAATACAGGTCTTGTTCTATATAGGCCAAAACCTGCAGTGCCTTTTTGTGTTTTCCAGATTTTTCAAGCAAGAAAGCTTACTCCACATGAAGATTTGAGGACTTTATGTACTCTATGTAAAATAGAGTAAGGCAGCAAACACTAAAGATTTTACATTAACATGCTATTAAACATCATTTTCAAAAGTCTTTGTACTCACTATATATGATGTCAGCATTATAAACAGAAGATTGCCAACGTAATTGCTGTAGTTTCAGGTTCAATATTTCTCTCCTGTGGATAGATAGAGTGCATCTTAGTCAGTCAAGAATAACCTGCTATTGATGTCTATAATAAAAGCATTTTATTTCTGTAACGTGCTGCATTTCAATGGAAAAAATAGAACGGTCTCCTTGCTGTTTAATTTATTGACTTAACACTCTGGTATGATGCAAGCTTCTTGGTAAAAATGACTGTTCCCAGCTTTAACAAGATAGAGATTTTGTATTTGATCAAGTTCTACTGCGTCTCAGATATTTCTATGGAAAAAAAAAAACAGTATTTTTACAAACCGCACGGTTCAGAAGAGATCACAGCGTTGTCACAAGCTGAGATCGGGTTTGCCAAGTCAGCAATCAAAAGACAACATAAAAGATTTTAAAATGAACTCAAACATCTGTCATCAAATTTATCCAAAATGCAAATTATTTTGCTTATATAATCAGCATTATGTCACAGATTTGTAGTGACATTTTAACAGTTGAACACAAATTGTTTCCATTTTAATTTTCCCTAAGCAATTTTAAAAGAAACATCGGACAGACAAATATTGGTAATCAAAAAATGTTGGTCCCCATTGACTTGCATTGGTTGTCCATACATTGGAAGTTAATTTTTTCAACATTTTTCAAAATATCTTCTTTTGTGCTCTGTGATTTTTTTGTATGGACTATTCTTTTAAATGCAACAAAACTATAAATTCTATCAAATCTCCTGAGCAAATAGCAATCTGTGAGAAATAAAATTTTGCTCTATTTATTTTTCCAAAGTGAATCACAGTGCATTCAAGGAATACATTTTATCAGTATGTCTGTGCCTGGGATCAAATCCGTGGCCTTTATGTTGCTTATGCAATTGTGCAAAGTCAACACTATTACAGAAATGCAATGCATTTTGTCATCTATTGCCAAATGGCAGGTATAAACATGAAATATGTGCTTCTCTGCCCCCTGCAGGTGAGAAACAGTATGTAAAGAATACTTACTGTATGTTTAGAATACTTACCTTCTGATCCTTCTGAGGAGCCCAGTCTACACAATTCCAGATGATGGGTTTGTGTGTGGGTTTGAGTATCGACACTATGTTGAAAAACACCTTGTTACTTATCCTCGCACTCTTCCTGTATGATTTTAACCCAAGTCTGTAAAGAAAAATATGAATTCAAGCTACTTTCTCATTCTGTTTAATCACTTTTCTGTTAATTTTGATAGCAACGCATTTTCAAGTTTTACAAGGTTTAACACCAAACCTTCTGCGCTGCTCCAGGTCAGGCACACACATCGGAAGGTTACAGTTATTTTTAGACGACACAAGCTGGTCCAGTTTCTCTTTGTTCCAAAAACAGCTTTAAAAGCGCTGAGTCGATATCCTGAAGACAGGTTTAGGCATAAGCGGTTGGCCTGACTTCTCTCAAGAAGTCGTCCAAGAAGTTGAGGTATTGCTGAAATGTTGGCCGGTCGTCTCGTCTTAAGGTCCAGAGATCCTTGGCATTGCTGACTGCTGTTGTCTGAGGTGTGAAATCTTAACTCGCCACAGGCATGTCTGGATAAAATCTAATCATTTCCCTTGGGTTCACTTATACTGGAAAAGAAAGATGAGCTGCATGGTCATCAAAAGTTGAAATGTTCCCAAATAGGAATAACTGATAAAGCAAACCTTACATGAAAAGCTCCTTTGCATCCGCAGAACCCGTCCTGTAGAATTGTATCATCCCAGTGGCATAGAGATCACATACTGATGTACATCCTAAAGGAATACCCAATGGAAAGAGAAATCACAAACAAGATACGTTTAATATCTCAGTTGTTTGCAAGACAGCAAACAAGATAAGATGGAGAGCAAATTGAAACATGTTCTGTTGCTTCTTAGGTTTTCCTCCTGGGAAACAGACAATCTCACACATTTCTCTAAAGGAAGCAGTTTAAACAATTTGCAAAAGTAGGCTCAGATTTCCCAAGACACCTCCGATCGACAGAGATTTTAGTATTAGGGCGGCTAGTCAAAACAAGTATGTTTTAAGGGATTTTATGACAAACATTTGAGAAAAGTTAATGCTTAAATAATCATAACTGAGAGCTCAAGTCTCCGTACGTGAATCTGCGTTTAATAAGCTTTTAAAATGTATATTTCTAGTTTTATTTTAATTTTAGGGGAATTTTATGTGCTTTTATGCTATTTTTTATTAATAAGTTTGATAATAATCAACATAATGAAATGAAAAATTTGATGTTGCTATTTAGAGTAAACTTATGTTTATTTCAGTTTAAGTTGTTACTTTTTATTTCATCCTTGTTAGGTGTTCATTTTTTGTTTATTTGTGTGAGAAACTAATGATCGAAATGTCTAAATATTTTATGTTGAATAAATGTAAATGTCTGAGATGAAAAAAACAGTAAATGTTTTTTTTTAGTAAACATTGATAATGTGTCCCACACTATACAAGGGTTAATATTTTAAGGCCTCAACTATTTTTGCTAAGGAAACATTTCTAAATTTGTTTAGTTTATGTCTTTCCAATAATATTGAGGCACATATTTGATTTCAATGTACATAAATGTTTTTATAAATGAAGTTTTAGTTATCAATAATAGCACATCTCAAGATTCACATCTTTATTTCACAACTTCATAATCTTGCATCACCTTCCACTGTGGGATTATAAATAAAAAAAGATAATGGTTTTAATATTTAACAAAATATGTATACTGTAGTTTACATTATGGGCGAAATTTTTATAATTAACTAAAGTAGTGCATTGCCTTATTTAAATCATTGTTGTTCTTTTCGATGCAAACATGGTTACTTTTTATGTATATTGACCTCATTATGGTCAATTGACAGCACTATTTGCTTAGCACTTCCAACACACCGATCAGTGTTGTCATGGTGTCATTTTCCTGTGGCTCCTACAAACACAGATGACAGTAAGGTCACATGCTTCGAGGGGGTTAATGTTATATCTTTCTTCAGTATTATAAACCTGCTTGATTTACGCTGGCAGATTATAGATTAAATTACAGTGACTAACATGTCAAACGAAGATAAGACGTAAATCAACTCAGTTCAGTACTTAATCCTCAATCTTGAACTCCGTCCAGCAGTGTAAGAGCTTCATCAACTCTCTCTCTCTGCTAACTAGATCTTGAATTTGATACTCAAGGGGAACCGGTGACAGGCGATGAATCTCTTTCTCAGCCACAACGAAAATGCCTCTGTATAAAGAGCCAACAGATTGTATTGACAAATGAATAAGATCAATAAATATTTATAATTAGCTTAACTGCATGCCCTTAAAGGAATAGATAATTCAAAAATAAAAAATCTATTTTCATAAATACTCTCACGTCATTCAAAACTCTATGACTTTCTTTCTTCTGTGGAACACAAAATAAGAAATTTGAGTGGTTTAGTGTCCAACAATGGAAGTTAATGGTCAATAATGTGTCTGATAAACTGTTCAAGATGATAAGATGGAAGATTTTTGTAAGATGGATTTTGAAATTAACCTTGTAAGGACGAGAAATTTGCCACTTTGTATACTAACCGTTTGCTCCAGCATGCTGTAGATATGAACGGTCTGATGTTTTAGAGCTAGCACATATGTGTCCCTGGACAACAAAGCAGTCTTATGGGTCCATTTTTCGAAATTGAGACTTTTACATGATCTGAAAGCTGAGATAAGAGTTTTATTGATGTATGAGTTGTTGGAATAGGACAGCATCTGGCTGAGATACAACCGTTTAAAACTCAGGAATCTGAGCGTGCAAAAAAATCTAAATATTGAGAAAATACCTTTGAAGTTGTGAATCAGGGGCACTTTGGCAGGGCATCCACTCACAAAAATAAAGTTTTTATTAGTGGTGGGCATAGATTAATTATTTTAATCTAGATTAATCTAGATTAATTCCAAGATTAATCTAGATTAATCTAGATTAAAATGGCTCATTTGAATTCTGCCTAAGGCATTCAGAATATGTGTGCTACCCAAATAATGACTAAAAGTAAGTCTTTGAGAACGGGTTTCTCAAGCCAGGTGGCGCATTAGACCAGGGGCTCATCTCCTGTTTCCAAAATGCATCACAAACTGCTTGAGAAAGCTGTTCTACTATGATAATTGGTGATGAAAATTAAATTATGTTCAATAAGATGAACTTGTGTTTACTTCCGCATTAGCTAAGGGATGATTTGCGTTTAGGTGGTACTTGAGACTGGAAGAGCTCCTACAGTATATTTACATTTAGTCATTTAGCAGACGCTTTTATCCAAAGCGACTTACAAAGAGTGAGGGAGCAACAAGCGATATGTCATACAGGAGCCATAATACATTAGATCTCAATACAAAGTTACTGGTTTCAACTAAAGCTAGACCACTACCTGTTGAGAGAAAGTGTTTTTTTAAACCAATTCCGCATTGCACAAGGTGCAAACAACCTTAGTCTTGTCGATGTTTCTATTGGGAAGCTTCTTAAAAATTTATATTCCCTGAAGCAAACCCGGCGGCTTCATAGCTGCATCCATGTTAGCACGTCACGTTTGATGCGGTAATTTCACAGTAACGTTATGTTGTGTTCAGACCAAACGCGAATGGCGTGTCAAGCGCGAGTGATTTATATGTTAATGCAAAGAGCCAATAGACCTACTTGCGGCGCGAATCGCGCGAATGAAGCCCTGATTATGAGATGATGAGGCGGCTTCTTCTTCCGCGAATGACGCGAATCACGCGAGTTGAAAAATCTCGTTCTCGCCCCGTACAGTGCAGTTAAGCTGGTATACATCCGCGCTAAAATATCAAGGTGAAAGTCATCATAGCTTGCGTAGTATAGACCCAGCTCCCAACCCAACTTTGAGAATAGATTAACGGCGACATTTTTTTTATCGCGCGATAAGAGTCTCACTGCCGTTAACGGCCCACCACTAGTTTTTATATATTTAAGGTAGGAAATGTACAAAATGGAAACATGGAACATGATCTTTACTTAATATCCTAATGATTTTTGGCATAAAGGAAAGATCATTTTGACCCATACTATGTATTTTTGTTCCTGTAAGATTGATTTTGTGATCCAGGGTCACATATGGGAAATACACCATCCACCACTCCATCCAGCCAGAGGAGCATGCTGAGATGTGCCTTTCTTCATCACAAACATGCCAATGAATAAGACATTATCAGAATTACTTCACAAAATACAAACACAACACTTAAGTCTGTGGAGACAGAGGGAAAACCCTATTGTTTATAGGTTACTTTTTATAAATCAGGAGATGTAATGCAGTTTCATATATGTAGGCTACCTTAATTTTCTGTGTAATGTTTGTCCTAAAATTCCAAAGGAGAAATACATATGGAAAGTTAGATTATTTTTAAAGTCAAATGGTGCTCAAATGTGATTTCAATAATTTAAAAAATCTTTCCCAAACATCCTGGCCCATTTGAAATGAATTCCCCTTTTCCATATTTTGTTTCTCTTTGATATTTTGTTTTCCCAGGCCACGGGAAAAGGTTGAGAGTGGTTTGGCTCTGATAGTCATGGAGAAACTATCTGTCACAAGTGGCCACACAGACAAGTCTCCTGCACAGCCAGAGCCACGGATTTGTGAGAAAAAAACCACCTGTCTCAAACACTCCCATCTGTCCCCACACACCTTATAAATGTTCACTGCAATTTTTTGGCTGTTGGCTATGAAAAGCTTCACAGAAACAGATCGCATCTGCACCGCTGACTCGCGGATGCAGAAAGGTGACATGTCCTGGATTCTCCTCGGGGTAGAAATGGGTTTAAGCGAGAACGTGTTAAACACTGTGACAGAAGCGTCCCACAGCACCGAGAGATGATTCAGAATAGGGACTGTCGTCAGCTGGCCGATGGCTCCACTTCAGCCCATCTGTCTCTTCTCCACCTCCCGCACAGCAAGACTTCCTTCACCGCTCACTATATTTCCAGTCAGATGCTCCACGGCTCCCTCTTTGGTCCCAATATAGAGGTTTTTACCGAAAAACTCAAAACACTGAATGCTGGATTTGTCTCTGCCTCTCCCAGAGGGTATTTTTGGCAGACTAGTAAAGGCTTTCATTGTCATTTTTTTGGTTTGGATAAAAAAATAGACCTAAAAACTAGACAAGAAAACCTAGGGGAGGAAAAGACAGCTCTCATTATCTCGGATGTCTTTGTTCTCTAAAGCATAAAAAAGGCCAAGCATAAGCATCTCAGAATTAGCTTTTGATAAAATACAGTACTGTGTTCGTTGGTCAAAAGGCTAAATAAAACATATAGAGAATGGTCTCAGGTCATTAACGCTGAAGCTGTCTGTTTTTCACTCAAGTGTATTTTGACCTTGCCGTATGATTCTCATCCTGAGAGGAAGTCTGTGTCAGAGGTTTTATGCTGCTTTTAGTGTGCATGGTTGCATATTGCCAAAAACTCAGGAAAGAATAGAAATATATGAGAACTATGGCAAATACACATAAGTTATGTTAGCATAATACTTAATATTTACAGTTATGTCTAGTCATATTAGATGAGGCCTATACAGATCTGGTTTGTTCTGTACGGGTGGGCCCACACCCGTTAAGGACCCACCCTTTAATTAGATGATTTAATGTCAAAATATGAATGATAAAAACCTATTCAAAAATAAAAATGTGCTTTATATAAAAAAATGTGAGTTAGAAACCTAGAACTATGTCGTATTGAAAAGCAAACAAACAGTTTACCTTGATGTATAAGATATGGAATAGGTGGAAACAACAGACAGTATGAAAGAAGAAATTACACATTTATTAACAAAATGCTTTTAATTTGAGCTTGAAGTACAAATCTCAAATGCGATGCCATTATGCATCTCACACATCACACTACACAGGAAATGGCTTCAGTGCATCCGTCTATTAATCTTTCACGTTTCTTCATAAAGACTTTCTACACAAACATGTTTCATTTATTCAAGCAGAAAAGAGAAAACCAAATTTAGAATGAGCAAACCTTTACTGTCTTAGCAAAAACCAACCTAACTGCCTACACAAGCATTGTGGTAAGCTGTCCAGCAAAAGTTGGAATACTGTTGAGTGAGACACTCAGGTGAGCTCACTTCTCCCTGCCGCAGTCGGTACATAGGATGTCATCACGCTGGGTTAGAAACCCGCGGCCCACCAGAGAAACGGAGCACTGCATACAGGTGAAGCATTCACTGTGCCATTGGCGTTCTTCAAAGGAGATGTACTTCGCACCTGCCAGGCCTGGACCACACACACAGAGGTGACAGTCAAGAAAATACTTTCACCCACAAATGTTGTTTTAAAAGTGCTGTAAACAATATTCCACATTCTGGGATTGACACGTCTATGGCAAGCCATTTTGTTTTACTAGTATCTATTTTTAGGCTACTAGTACTTATTGTTTAGTTACTAGTAACTATACCATTAGATACTAGTACCTCATTATTAGATATTAGCTTTACATACTAGTACCTAAAATTAGATACTAGTGCTTATTTATTAGATACTAGTTCTTATTCAACTAGTATGTAATGAATAAGTTATATTATCTAATGAATAAGTACTGGTATCTAATAAATAAGCACTAGTATCTAATGGAATAGTTACAAGTAACTAAACAATAAGTACTATTAGTCTAAAAATAGATAATAGTAAACCTCAAATGATAAATGACAAAATGGCTTGCCATACACGTCCACCAAAGCGTCTAAACAGACGCTAGTTGTGTTGGACTTCATACAGACCGTTCGGTGTATGAGTACCGCGAGAGCGATACGAATATAACACGAGCTGTCTGCTCTCGCGGTACTTTGACGTCACACCGATCGCCGCATCGTCAAACTGACTGCTCATAAATACTTATATAGACTTATATGTGATTGCTTATATAATTCCAACATTGCTTTACTTAATAGAGAGAAACGAAGGTGTGAGTCTGGGCAGTTTGCCTGGTTTGACTGTTGGTTTTAAGTGATCTCTCATTTGTATGTCGCTTTGAATAAAGGCGTCTGCTAAATAAATAAATGTAAATTATTTTATTGCATGTGTTCATTAATTTTGCCGGATAACAAAACATGTAACGTTACTAAAACATCCATATATTATTACTAAACCCGCAGCAGGCAAAAGATCCGCGCCATGTAACTAGGGTTTCTCACGTAGGCCAAAAAACGCACGAGTAAAAGCACGGAAATATTAGCGACAAGCGTTTACTTTGTGACGGGATTGCGTTTTACATGATCACAGAAGTCGAAAACCGAATGTAAAACTCCTCTTGAGTTTCCTGGCAGAAAAGAAAACAGACTTAGTGCCATATCACGTCTGTGGCACGAGTTTGGAAAACTAGTGTGGTCTGAGGACGGCTGAGGTAAGGAAAACTGCTCCATCCAATTGCAGGCGGTTTAAGTATTCGAAGACTGAAACATTGACAAGTTATATTTCCGGACACTGATTTCAGTGATATCTCAGGAAATATGCAGGTTAACTAATTGGAATTACATTAGAAATGCTTACATTTGAATGGTAATTTATTTAAAGGAAGAAACATACTAGTAATTGCCTTGGTGCAGCCCACACATTTCTTGGCATACAGGTTACTGAAGCAGTCAAGGCAGTATGGGTAGTTCTCTCGTGAGGTGAAACGCTGGCCTGCCAGTTGTCTCTTGCATCCAATGCAAGTAAAACATTCCCGGTGCCAGGGCTTATCTTGATAGGTGACACCACCAGTTGTAATGGCCTACGGAATTGAAAGTGTAATGAAATCAATTTGCAATTGCAACATTATCTCATTGCGATATTATCAGTGAGTTTTCGTATTGTTCATATGTCTGATTTCTTTACAAAGGTATATGACTTACTTTTTTGCAAGCACAGCATTGGTAGGCAAATTGCTTCTCAAAACAAGCGACACAGAAGTAATTGTTGTCTTTAGGGATGAAAGACTTTGTTCCTATTGGTTGCTGACAGCGTTGACACAGAAAGCACGTTTCATGCCAGCTGTTGCCTTTGTACTCCATTTTTCGCGAACCTAACATATGAGGAAAAGACTGCTTTCAGATTCAGTAATTAACATTTAACGAAAATGATTGTAATCTAATAAAATCTAATTCATCTAAAACGACTTTCCATTCTCATGTGACATCATCATGCCCTCTTATTTTTTAAACCCCTCCCCTCCAGACACCTGTCATATATAGATCTTTTCATCTTTTATCTCATCAATTACTACAACAAAACTCTCTCTCTGCGTTTTCTGCAAGGTTTTTTCATCCAGAAATATTTCCCAGATATGACGAATATTTTCTGTATAAAACACACACATATACATCAACCACACATGTGCTACCTAGAGAGTTGTCTGTTAAAATGATAATTCCCCACTGCTTGCTAAAAAAAGCTAAAATTATTACCATTTGGTACAGAAATGGCGTAATGCATTGTACCTGGCATAATGGTTTTCTTGCATGTGGTGCACTTTGAAGAGTACTCATGGGAATAGCACTCAGTGCAAAGCAGAAGGTCATCTTTAGCAGCAAATGGTTTGTCCACCAATGATTTGCTGCATTTGGCACACTTGAAGCAATTTTCATGCCAGTGTCGGTCTTTGTAGGAAAGGTCCTTAATCAGAAAAATATGAAATAATCTGTTGTGAAATTGTCACTCATTAAATACTCAAGCTATCTGAAATCTTCATTTATTTTTCTCATAAACAAAACATTTTGGTTGCATTAAAATAATACGATTTTATATTTTAATTCAAATGTAAATGCTTACATTTTGATGCTTACAGTGATATATCAGTAAGGCATACCTTACAGTTGCACCCGATTGGCAAAGAACACTCCTCGCAACAGTTAGCGAACAAATTCTCGTAACACTTTGTGCAGTACTGCGTGTCTTCTTTCAAAATGTATTTCTTTCCGAGCAAAGTGTCCTTGCAGTAATGGCAGTCGAATCGTTCCGCAGACATGATGCGTTGTTATGCCTTAAAAGCAGTAAACAGAGCCATAAAGCGTTACAACGTCCCAGATTAAAGCAATCAGAGAAGTGCCATCTACAAAATATGGCCACGTCTTAAAACATTAATACAACATGATGTCATGGTGGTCTCCAAACTAGGTTCCCTTCAAGGAAATCTTAAACCCTCTGAAATCTTTCTGCAAAGCTGACCTCTGTCTGTAAGAGTGAGTAAAACTCTACCTCCAATGAGCTTCAGAAGGGCTGCAGGGTGACTACCGGGCGTTGGGATGGTCAGAGATTGAGGGGATGCATTAAAATGACCCTCTATAAATACTATTGCTCTTATTAGCTGAAATCCCTGGGGACAATGAACCAGTTGCTTATCTGCACACCTTTTATGGGAGGTAAATCACAACATGCTTGTTATGGTCAAGATGATGTAAGTACGGAGCCTGTGATCTGTTAAGATCTCTCTGTTTTAATATCAGTGTGACGGTGTGTTAAGAGAGCTTTAGGAACTATTTATTTCTTGTTTTCTGTTTAGGGCACTACACGAGAAATTCACCCATTTAATCTCTTTTAACTTTTATTTTTTATAGACACAACACTCTCATATATCTGTGAAATTTCGATTGCACTGTCTTCAGATACTTGATACCACATTGCATCCACATCTGAGCCTTCAAGCAACTGCTGATGGCTTGGAGAGAGCTGGAGGCAAATGTTTTTCTCGTTGCCAAGCTTTTCTGCAGCCTTGAAAATTGCTTTTCTTTGATTGAACGTTCTATCGACTGTACAGGAATTTCCACAGCGACAGGTTTCACATGGAGGGCTTTCCTTGACTTCTGCTTGGTGCCGTTTAAACGAAAAAAATATTTGCGCTATTGTGTGATTTTCATTCTCCTACAGGAATGTTGAAGATGATGTGCATACATGCTATGTTTCATCTGATACCGTAGCTTTGTGCTTTTTTGTTACTTTGGAGCCAATGCCCCCGTTCATTTTACTGCCTGCCTGCGATTTGAAATCTTTCACACTTGCTTGAGACTGCCCTTTTGACTATGACTCAAAGTTTGCGGCAATAAATGTACTTGAACCGAATCCAACTAATTAAAAATGATTCTCAGAGGTTGTACTCATATCATTTTTCAAGTGGATGAGAGAAATGATGTGGACTCAAAAATAGCTCGGAAAGATCAGCGGTTAAAGAACTTAATCCGTCATGCATGTGTGTAGTCCCTCAGAGAAAGTACTGATCAATGCTGTCTGAAGTTCGGCCTTATTGTCTCAAATACTGCTTAAGAAAACATTCAACACTTGGTGTACAATAAGGAGCTTTGGTTAACATTCAGCATTGATGTACACGTAAGTGATTCTCAAGAACCGCATGCCACTCTTATATAACTGTTCACCGTAGCTTGTTATCTTCTTCAAACATTCGTATCTGTCTTTTTAATCTTACACCTGTAACAAGCGTCAACGTGACCTGGATGTCTGAATTGGAAACGCATCCATCATCGGGAGTTTTTAGCTTGAAGCATGTCTGCTGTAGTACTAGATTAATCTCCGACTGAGCAGATAGCAGCTTCGCTCGGTACAAACAAACACGCACAGACTTTGGGTTGCTAGGCATCAGGGAGTCGACTACACATTTGTCTGAAACTAGAGAAGTGAGTACAGTCATTATATTGTGTGCTATTTTTAAATATGTGGGTTTTTTATTTATGGGTGTATTTGCCTGAATGTACACACAGAGATTAAGGGGGAGGTAAGAGTGTAACTGCAGGGCGAAAAAAAAGATTTATAATGAAACTTATAATGAAAGAAATCAGAACGACGAGGTGACAGCGTGTTGATGCGTCGAGCATGCATAACCAGCATATGTCTTGCCTGTTCTATATGGTCGATTAATGGAGCTGAACATATCCGTTACATTCCTTTATAAATGAGGCATGGTGGAGACTATTGAGGTTGGGGGATATAAAGACATAATAAACTGTCTTTATGTGACAAGTTGAGTTGTTGGGTACAGTTTGATGAAGGGTTGACATCATTTAACTTTAACCTAGAGGAAAATACAGTATAAAATAACCTGAGATTTTACTTTACATATTGTTTAAAGGTTCAGCAGAAACAACATAAACAAACTATTTGTGGCCCTAACTAAACTTCCGGTCGACCTCCTCTAATTTTATTTAACACAAATAATATACAATTATATATTAATATCAATTAAAAATATAATATAAATTGTGATATGATAACCAAACACAGACCGGAAGTTAACTTTGGGCCAGGCACATGCATCCGAAGAAACCGTCTAAACAATATATTTTCAAGTTTATTTAATGAACAGAGATGGCGATACTGCGGCAAAGGTTACGGATTGCTGCCTTAACTAACGTCATGGCATAGCAACTGTTTTTACAATAACAGTAAATACAGTAATGTACTCTACTCAACTGTTGACATGTTTATAGCTAGCTACTGAATAATAAAACATCTGGTTTATTAGCGCAGACATTTCAAGAGTTCTCCATTATCCCCTAGAGTGCTGGTGGTTGTTACCACAGTAAAGAAAGCACACATGAAGGGTTTACAAGAGCACAGCACGCTTGAAATGCATTGGGCAAGCCCTCACATGTGTATTTGCATTGAGTAAACTTTTGCCTGGGGTTTGGCTGGTTGGCATGGCTCACTTAGCTGGTCGATGTTGTAACACCCTTCACCATCTCTGTTGGTGGCCATTCGAAAGTGTATTGTGATTAAAGAAAAATCTGTGCAATGTATAAATGTAAGCATTGTAGACATTTACATGGTAACTTCTAAGCCATAACTGTAACAAACATTTTCTAATTGTACTGCATGACCCCAACTTCCAATCCTTCGTATCAACAATTCTTTTTGGTCTTCTGTCATCTTTTTTGAACCCAATTACTACAAGGCAGTTTCTTTAGCCACCTCTCAGTTACACATTATGCTGTGGACTAACAAAGTGTTGACAATATAAGTGGATGGGTTGAGATCAGGTGGCCTTTACAGTAATAAGTGGCCTCACACTATTCAGCTCCTTTGAGCTCGACGATAGCCTTTCTCAGTAGCTCCAAGCTGCTGAGACTCTCAGTTGGAAACAGGATAGGCTTTGTAGATGAGGAGACAAAGAGTCTCGTCCGCAAACCTTATGATCTTGCAGAACTGTATACACCCCTTGGGGATCCTGAGATGCTCTCGTGATGGTGGTAACGGTGAGACAAAGTGACAGAATATGCAGAAAAAGCTGATTCAAAGTTTTACTGTAACATTCAACAGTTTCATTTATGAACCAGATTATAAACTGAATGAACAAGAGTGTTTAGAACCCGGTGGTTGCTATGGTGCTCCAAGTGGTTGTTAAGGCATGAATTGAATCTGATTTTGGTTGTATACACAAAAAAATAAAAGAACTAAAAAAGGTTCTTCATTGCCATGCTATAGGAGAACCATATTTGGTTCCCAAATAAATCAAAATAAGGGTAAAGGTCCTAAAAAACATTTTTTTCTTACCTTTTCATATTCTGTTAAATAATTTTCACTAAAAAGAACCTTTCATAAAAAAATTATGTTAAAGGCTCTTTATGGAACCATAAAGCCAAAAATGGTTCTTCTATAACATTATTTAATGCTTTGAGTGTCTGTGGAATCTGTGGAATTGTATTTATTCACAGCTGTGTCCACATTAATTTGTTCTCACATATATATATATATATATAAAGAATAAATGGTAATAAAAATAATTTTCCCTGCTGTCCTTCTGAAACCTTGTATCTCCATATTTCATGATTTTTTTTGCCATAAATCATTATAAGTTTATTTGTTTATTTCAAAAGGATCCCCATTAGCTGACGCCGAAAGGACAGCTAGTCTTCCTGGGTCCAAACAATACATACAAAACCCAATAATTACAATCACAATTACTTCCAAATATATCATATAAGTCACCCTTTATGTTTTAGTTTAGAAAATATCTAACCAATAAAAGTATTAAAAAGAACTTGTAAACTGTTTTTTTCCCCCTGAAAAACAGCAAATTCGGACATCCGAGGTTTTGGAAGGACAGCAACGATTTTCTTATTTCTTCCTGAGAAGAATATTAATCTGCGTCTGAATGTATTTTATTTTTCTGATGTCTAAATGTTTCAGATTTTTAAATAACTCAGTAAAGAACATAATTGAAAACGTAAGATTTGTCCTTTAAGAATGTATAACTGATATCATCTTCCTCTGAAAACACACAGACACAGTCAATATACACTCATAAAAACATGTATTTCCGCTGCTGTTCTTCTGAAACCTTGTATCTCCATATTTTGAGGTTTTTTTTGTTGCCATAAACCATTATTATTAGACACCATTTACATTTATCACCGTATTAAATATCTAAACAATAAGAAATAATCAATAGTGCTTGTCACTATTGTCACTATTGATTGACACTATTGAAACACAGTATATAATTATTTAAAATGTAAACTGTTTATTCCGTTTCTTTTTATGAAGATTTGTTTTGTTATATTCTTAACAGCCGTCTTTGATCTGAGAAATACTATAGGATAAGATTGTATCACCTTAAAGTGATAGTCACCCAAAAATGAAAATTCTGTCTCAACTTCAGGTTGTTCCAAACCTCCATAAAACACAAAGAAAGATATTTGGAACAATGCTATCAACTGGGATTTCTGGGGCACCATTGACTACTATTGTAGAAATAATTTTATTAAAAAAATTCTGTTGAAAACAAAAGAAAAGGTTTTGAAGAGTTTAGGAAAAAAAACCGTACTGGGTCACATTTGACAACCATTTTGATGGTTGTCATTGGTGCCCCATGAATCTCAGTTGCTAATATTCTTCCAGATATCTTCCTTTGTGTTCAACCAAACAATAAAGATTTGGAACAACTTGAGGGCGAGTAATTCATGACAGAATTTTCATTTTTGGCTGAACTATCCCTTTAATGTAATGATTCTCAACCCTGTCTTGGTGCATCACCCAACACTGCACATTTCGGACATGTCCTTTATCTAACCCACAACTCATCTAATTTGAACAGACTGTGAGAACAGCACTGGATGTGTGTAAAGCAGGCATCCAGCATGGGGGCGCTCCAGGACAAGGTTAAGAATCACTGCCTTAGAAGGTTCAGAGGGATGACTCCAAATGCCAGTGTATCAACACAGAGAGGTCACAGCAACAGCGGGGGATTTGACAGCCAGAACACCATACTCTCTCTTTGGTATCATCATTCAACTTACAGTGGATTTGGTGGGCTATTTTTATATGTTGCTGAAAAAGCACGTCGATGTTCGACTGCGGGTGGTGAAATTCCTTGTTGCTGATATCTCGGAATCAAGACACAGAGCGTTCTGTGAATGTCATTTTATTTTTGTCTCCTTATTTCACTTACAGACATCTACAGTAACTCATTTGGCAAATAACAAAATTTTGGCAATTAACATTTGCAATGAACAGTTCTATACACCCTCGAGTTCCTCAGCACAACAGGAATGTGGGTCATTTTGCATTTGAGTCCATAATGCATAGAGGAGATATTGTACTCCATGTTGGCGACACCAGCCTACATGTATGAGTCAGCAGGAGCTGTGAGTCAGACACCACTAACACACTCATAATGCAAAGACTGTTTTAAAGGGTACCAAGAGCTCACAGCAAACATTTGTACACAGGAAAAATAGAAAGAGAGAGGACAAAACAATACATGTCAGTAAGCAAATGAGCAATCTCAGATCCACTTACAACAACCTAGTTCACAGGTCTTTTTTTCGAAAACCTCTTTGATTCGAGTCCATCTGACATGTTATCGGTCGACAGAAACCGGCCTTTCCCCCTAACACAGCTGTCTTTGTCTCCGGACTTGTCTTTTGTCTTTTCTTCCATGGTGCAAAGGCTGAGCACCCACTTTACTCCGCTCATTTCCGTGCATCGTCCCCACGGCATACCCTACGGGTAAGAGATCATCCAACAATACGGCTATTTACAATGCATAAAGAACGTTCACAGCAAACCGATTATCATCAAACAAACAATGATCTGAGATGTGTGGTGTGCACGACCACATCTTTTCCACAGTTCATATAAAGGTCCGGCAAATTAAACAGTGTTTGAACATTTTGAGCAATACACAGATAATGCATTAACGACATTGTTAAATCATCTGATGGTCCCTTATTAATACAAAAGTAAAAAAACACAAGCATTGTGTATTTCGCCACGGATGATGATTCATGGAGAAAGTGTTCAAATGCGCAGAAGGACAGAGACAAAACAACAACTGTGTTGTGTGCTTATGAGTAATTGGACCTGTAAATGACCTTAAACAAACATCAGCTCCAAATATTATTGATTCATTGTGCATGACCATACAGCTTTCCTGAAGCTGAGTGGTTAGCGCATGGCGCTAGCAACGCCAAGATCATGGGTTCCATCCCAGGGATTGCAGATACTGAAATAGGAATAGGATGATGCGAGTCGTAAGTCGCTTTGGATAAAAGCATCTGCCAAATGCGTGAATGTAAAGAGTATCAACGATGCAAAACACAGTCTAGCATGTTGTCCTCTTAGTAGTCAATATACTAAAACTCTCTTATTTATTTACTTAAGCACAAACAGTCTTTCACTGTGAAATGAAAGCAGATCTGAGAAAGGTGGATGTGTAAATCCCAGAGTAAAAGATCAGAGATCCTAGAAACCCATGTCAGCAAACAAGTCTTTTAAACTTGCATCTGAAAGGTGAGCATTGCTTTCTGACAAACACAAGATGGCACCGTTTCATTTCTTGTCATTTTGCCCTTCACATTACAACTAACTTTGTCTCAAACATGGGAGCCTAATCATTTGGCAACATTTGGAAGAAGGTCTACTGTATGTCCACCATTCCTCGAAATTCACATTAAATACATGTATCTGTCTGTTAACAAAGTAACATGACATTTAAAAAACATACCTTACAGTACCTTGACACATATCCAAGCCATGTAAGCTAATGAACAGCAACCTAGTACAGTGAAATATTATCAGCAACGACCCACTGCTGGCATATTTGTTTTTCAGTAGCAAATGTGATGACAGCGTTACATTACGTTGATCACTGTGATGTCATAATCAAAAATATGAGCGCTTCATGATTGCGAAAAACATCCATACAAAACCATGAAAATGGAAGGCATGTCTTCTAAAAACACGTACTATACACTTTACATTCACAGTACAACATATTTCACAACATAAGATTTGTAAACACTGCATAGATGATTCTATCACTAACATGTAGACACTAACCGATGGTATAAATAAAGCATAAATATCTGTTTTTAGAAAGTGCTCTGTTCTCATTAAATAAAAAATTTCTCATTTGTACTTCCAGTTTAAAGTACCGAGAAAACGGGTTTAAATTTATAGGATTGAATTTAAATGCATTTTGGTAATTTTTTCTCAAATTCAGATCAAATAAAATGCTGAATAAAAAAAACAATGATTTTTATGAACTTTAAATGCATAAGTCATCTTTGTATAAACAAAACCAAGTGCAAAAAAAATGAACAACTAATTTGGGGCGTTTACAAAAATATTTTTTCATTTAAATGAAGTTACATGATGTTTTTTCTGTCGTTCTACTTTAGCAGAGATTTGGGTGTGAATTATACCCAATACCATTTGTCAAGATTGTTAATTGTCTTGTATTCATTGTGCCTTCTGACGTAGTCACAAGCGAGACATGTATGTTCTGCCCAAAAGTAGGCCTTTTTCACTTTAAAATGTTTGCGCCAGTCAAAGTACTTCAGGTAAAGCTCTTCGTTTTTGTCAAGGAACAGAAGATATTCAGCCAGCTCCTTCGCCGAGGGGAAGTCATCGATGTGAATGAAAGCATTTCCCTGTACAAAGTTCTGATAGTTCTCTCTCGGGGGTCCAAGCACAACAGGTACCGTTCCAACGGAAAGAGGGTTGTACAATTTCTCGGTGATGTAGTCTTTGTGAATAGAGTTCTCGAATGCCAAGTAAAATTTACAGCTCGCAATTGTCGGGAAATAGTCCTGGTCGGAAATGTACTCACCGAATGCTTGTCCGTATGCATGAACCTCAATGTGTTTGTATAGTTCATTGTAGTATTTTACCCTTACGTGATCTGGGTTCCAGTTGCTGACTATCCAACAGATAAGCTTGTTCTTGCTCGGTGGTACAAAGTCCTCCTCTCCTTGTGCTGCGACAATCGATCCATAATGCAATTGTATATCAGCATCCTGCCGATAATTAAGAGTTAAATTAAAGAGGTTTTCAATACCAGGTAACTGAGATGAATGTGACGGCGACTCAAAGTTCATCCAAATCCATCTTTGCAAAGTAGGCCGGTACACAGGGGGCATGTTGGACAGGTCGCTGCTGATGTCCCTGTGATGTATGACGACAGCGTCAGATTTGTTGTAAAGGTTTCGGTCGGCGGTGATGAAGCAGCCATCGATGCTGAACAAAGAACTGCAGACATTCAGATCGTAGGTTTCTCCGAAAGGCCAAAGCCAGACTAAGACTGTAGTCTGGTTTTGTTCACTTCTGTTGGTAAGGAGACTTTTCACTTTGGCTGTGGATGTTTCTGACTCAACGGGGCCTGACAACCAGCTTGTGGATGGTTTGATGTACATTAAAAACAAAGTCACAAAGCATCCCAGTAAAAAGGTACCAAGCAGGAGGGGTCGTAGGATTCTGTAAATTGTTGAAGATGGCATAATCTGGCCTTCAATTAGGATATGAAGAGAAAGAGAAAAAGGATGGGTCCTTTAACATCACTAAAACAAAATCATCAGATGAAAGAGGATGCATTATAGCAATTTCTTAATATGGACTAATGTAAATCGTCTTGATATTTTACCTGACAGATTTGCTTATATCCAGACAATAAAATGATGGTACGTTGCAGGTTCTTCTTTTTGTTACTACAAGAATGTCAGTCCTACAATCATAGGTCTTCTTATCAAGGTTTCCATGAGGAAAAACACAAAAGATTCAATAGATCACTTAAACATCACAATTAAATATAAGATGTTCTATATATAAGCATTTTGATGCCAGGGGCCAGATTCACAAAAACGTTTTAAGACAAAATATAAGAACTTTCGTAAGATAAATTATAGGAATGATAAATTATAGAAATGATATGTTCCTATGTGCAATTCTCAAACATTTCTTAGAACATTCTCAAATATTTTCTTAGGAACATCTTAATTTTTGTCGTAAGAATCAAATAATATGATTTAACTCGCTTGCTCGTGTGGTTAATGTATATGTTTATCTACACAATAAACTTAATGTTTGTAACAAGTACATCGCGTTCTTATAGCCTACATATATATTAGCATGTGATGTGTTAAACGCCATTTACGATCGCATGTTAGCTAATAGCCTATGTAAGCAAGCGTTAAAAAATATAATTATTATATTTAAAACTGTTACTTCGACATAAGACTTGTGACCCTCTCTTTCGAGTCACTTTGTCCCAGAATAATGTAAAAAGCACTATAATAATGAACGCTAAAGTGAGCTAGACCTTATTATATCAAAATCAATATTCCTTAATGGGAAGTGAACGTCAAAATTATGATTCTGGCTCAATACAATACACGTCACATGTGAAACAACAAAATACACGTATTAAACATTTTACCTTTTGAGATTTAAGATTTTAAAGGTTATATTTACGACAGCTTTTTTCGAGAATTTGGATTCTTCCTAATTTTTTCTAAAATCAATCTTGAATAAAAAATTAAGGACGGTCTTAAGGAGTTTTTTCGGTCATACATAACTTAAAATTCTTAACTTTTCTCTTAAATTAGAATTTAAGAGAAAACATGGCAGTTAAGAATAATTTTCTGCTTAAGAATGTTTTGTGAATCCGGCCCCAGGTCCTTAAAATATACTCTTATACAGAAGAACAATGTTTGATGGTAAAGCGTATGTATGGAAACACTGCCATCTTCAGGATATAAGAAGATTATTGAACCTGAAGGCCAATTTACAGCGAGAGAAAATCTGTGATAAAATAAAACATGTTTAAAAAACTATGTGATTTGCTTGTAAGCTCTAAGCATCTTAAATTACGCATTTTTCTGCAGCCCTTTAAGCACTGCAACATAAATAGACAGAGAGTACAACTACAGATATGTATTTTATCGATTTTGCTCTACTGAAAATCGGGTTCAGGTTTTGCTATAGTTTATAAAACTGACCGTTGACTTTTAAATTGTAGAAGCGCGCGAATTTTGTGCAAGCAAGGACTGACGGAGCGCGTGTGATTACCTGAGGTAAAGTATCATGAAAATGACATTTCCTATAAATTAAAAATAGTTTTGATTCTTATAATTTCACGTATTTTAGTCCTGCTCCCGTAGGGGGCTCTCGGCACTATATATTTGGGACATGTTTCCCACCTAACACCTGTTTTAACACCTATTTGTCCCCTATAATTATAATGTTTAGGTGGGGGTTTACATGCTGCCTGGTATGCTTTGTGGCGAAAGGAGCATTAACATTTGCCATTGATCCACGTACACATACGAGGTGTTTTATTGTTTGTTTTAGCATTTTACACAATAATCCTCAAAACTCAGGAAGGAAAGCATTTTGTTTTAACTGTATTGTGATGTATTTTGGGGCACTTTTGAGTTGCGTGTCTGGCTGTTGGCTGCAGCGTAAAAAGATAGATGGAAGACGTCAAGAAAAATAAAAGATGCAAAACATGACAGCAAATTTATTTGAGATCTAAATGCACGAGGGTGTAGTCAGCTATACGAATAAACGTAGCAATTCCGTATATATTTTTTAACATGTTAATGAATAAAGATCAGAAAGCGTATTCTCTCTGGCTCGTAAGAAGATAGATGGATGAGCTATCACGCAAGGTGAGGTTTGCTTTCACCAGTGATGAAGGTCATCTTAAGACAGATTGTCACATTTTACATTTTTCTACGTGAAATATGGCCATACCCCCAGCTCTGCGCTTAAATATCACACACTCTCTACATCTCGCCTGCGTCTTCTATTTTAAGCAAAACCGCATTGTCTCCAAAAGGACGCATGCAGCATTCCGGGGAGAATAAACGTCCCTGCGCTCGTGCCATGTTTAATTGTTGCAACTCAAAATCCGTCAAGAGATGAATGAAAAAACGACGCGGCATGCAGTGCGTGCACGATACACTCAGTGTCGCAACATATGCAAAACATACAGGTAATCTATATTTCAATAAATCCTTTAGCTCACCTCTCCATAAGAAATCATTCTTGAGGAAAAGCCACATCGTGCTCTTCATTTATAGCTTCCACATATCTCTGCGGTGCAGAAATACCTCCGATGATGGTAATATTTGATAAATAATTCGCCAGGACCAGGATGCACCTGAACCCATAGCCTTCCCCCGCGCATCAGTGCATGTTGCAGTGTGTCCACAATGATGACAGACCGAAATCTGTGCCTGCAAGTCAAAACATGCAAGAGCCTATACAGAAATAACAGGAATTATGAGCAAGTGCGTCGCTGGAAAAGACGGCCATGTAACGCCGTGTGATGCGATGTAGAATAATGTCCCCCGCCCCCTCCCGACATGTGCCCGGTTACCTTACCAGTGCGGTTCATACGCATGTATACACATGGATTTAGTGTGCGCGTGTGTGCACTTAATATACGCAAATATAAAAATGCGTAAAAAGCAATGATGCGAAATATGTATATGTGGCGTTAGACTGGATTATGCATGTAGGCGAATCTAAAGGATTATTCCTTTGTTCACCAATTCAGGTTGAACACACTGCTTTGCAGCCCATGCCTTGATGTCAGAAAGCATTATGTAGACAAGTTTTGAAATTATTTATAATGTGATGATGTGAAGAACAGTTATAACAACGATCTTAACATATGAATATTAATGTATTAATGCATTCTTAGTTTTAATTGAGCAAAAACAAGCAATCAATTATATTATTTATTAATACAATTTTAGTGCAACTTGAGGCTTCATACATCATATTTACAGCTTCAGGTGGAATTTCATTGATCTTCAGTGTAATGAGTTAAGTTTCGATACACTGGGATAAAAGTGTAAAACAAGTTTAACATACCCACACAACTCCAATAAATCAAACTGAAAATCAATTTTCATTGTTGGGAGTCACAAAAAATGGAAAACGTTTTACTCCGACCATTTCTTTAGCTCCTCACTGAATTTTCTGGCCCATTTGTTTGTTATCTCTAAATAAACTGTTGATTTGTGAGGAAGGTAGTCGAGGTACACAGTTTTTCTCCATGTCTTTGGGACGGCTCTTTCAATTTGTGTCCCTTCATGCCATTCGTTGAAAGACGTTATAGAGATTATCTGTGGCCGGGCACCCAGTGCTGCATTAAAAGAGGTCTCATAATATTTCCCATTGATGCGGTTCCTTGTATTCTGGGAGTTCCAAGGCCTAATACTAGTGTCAATGTAACCAGGCCCCACACTTGGTATGAACATCAAGTCATTGTTATCGCAGAAGGTTTTCATGGATCTCCAGTTGTGATGCGAGGAACCGTAAGTAAAGCCATTGGTGGCGAAATACGTGTAGAGTCCGTCAAATCCGCCATTCAGTACATTTTCCTTATGCCTCTCCTCCACAAGAAGAGCAATGAAGATGCCATCGTATGGCGTGTTCCTGATCGTGTGTTTACCATTCGACTTCAGCAGCTGTGACCAAACTTGTGGACTTTGCAAGTAGGAGTCATATATGTAGTACAATGGAAGAAACTTGCCTGTGTTTGTTTTGTATCTGTAAAAAGCAGGATGGCTTCCATACCTGTAAGATATAAATGTTTTTTTTCCTTTTGAAAAGCAGACACACACATCTTACAATAGAATAACACTCACAAACTGTCTCTGTGCAAAAGCTGTGAAAATTATGTTCAGGGCTTTCCAATTATGTATAGGCGAAGTTTTCTCCTTAAAAAACGTTGAACAATCACATTTCATTAATTAACCAATAGAAAGATGGCTATAGGAGTTTTATTCTCCTGCCTTTTCCTTTTATGATAAAAATAAACAGTTCATTACAGTTTGGACATCATTAAACATCAATAACAACCACACTTACCTGTCCACAATATATTTAATGTTTTCGTGCATGTTTGCATCATCGCGATTTTTGTATGGCTCAATATGAAAAACAACCTGTAAAGGACACAAAAACAGATAAGTTTGATATGATACAAAAGAAAAGACTAAAAATTAAATCTCAACCTGTATCTCTTACAATACCTTCAACTTATATTTATCCGCTGCATTTAGAATCAAAGGCACCAGGTTGTCAATTTCTTCACCATTGTCATCCTTCATATTAGCTGGATACCATGAAAGTGCAAGAACACCTAAAATAACCAAAATTATGGAAAAGCATATTCGGTAGTTAGATAAAGATGGCTTAATACAAACATAATACCCAATTCAAGCAGACTTCTTACCAACACCAGCTGTGCATAGTTGTTGCATGTGTTCCTCTAAAACAGATGGATCTTTGGAGCTGTACGGTCCCAGCGCAGGGTAGAAATTTGTCCCAATGTCATCAGGAGGCTCGTGTCTTCCGGTGGGATACGATAAAGCCACTTTGGGGTCCCAGTGTGGTAAGATAAGATGATCCCAGTGAACGTATTTTCCATCAAACTGAGGGTTACCGTACCATGCATAGTAAAACGCATGCACATTATAATTCGGTTCAGGGAGATCTTGCATCTTGATCTCTGGGCTATCAGATTTCTTTGCACCGATCAACTTCAGTGTCCACGATGCTTTACTTGATACAGGATCTCTGGTGTCTTCTTCCACATCTCTTGAGGATGGAAGAAGTCTAAATGCAAACTGGCTGCCAAAACTGTTATCCTCAGGACTTAGAGACTTTAGAATGACCGGTATAATAAATACAACCAAGGCTAAAGCGATTATTACACAACATGACTTTCGTCTAAACCTTGCCATTACCCTGGAGTTCGGTCAATGTTCATTCCACCATACGATGTCAGCCAATGACAGAACAAGGTTTTTTTCCAATTCCTCAAGGTGTTTTCTTCATAATCATTATTATTTTCCTCTGGAATGCATGTACACCTGTCAAAAACATAAAAAACCCAAATCTCTAGTTGAAGTACGCAAGAGGTGGTGTTTTATCAAGGCACCTGGTTGGCTTTGGCTATACAAATGATTAACTCCTTTGCCTACACAAATCATCCCCTTTTAGTAGAAAGGACACAACATGGATACGTTTCAAGGGCGCATACATTTGCAAAGCTGAATACGGAACATAAAAGTCGTACAATACAAATAATTACCATGTAATTTACTAAACAGCTGATACGGAAATGTTACAAAGTCAACATCATACCTTTGTTGAAGAACGACAACCATCATGTGGTCATCGAAGACGCATTTTCTGTATATTGTACGAATGCTCTGTTACATCTGACACCTCGTGAATTAAATACTGCATTTAACTCATGCGGAAGTCTCGAGACGAGAGTAGTTTTTCTTCAGTGCTGTCTGATCGGAGTAAACTGTAATATAAACAGTGCGCGAGTTTTACCGCTGTCTACTGGACTGGAGGGACATTACGAATCCTACTATTGCGTAGGCCAAGCTCACGGTATGGCGCGCAGTAAGCAGCCGGTCACGTGTCCTTATTTACGTTCACGAGCTACCCCTCGCCGTAATAGAATTCGTAAACCAGCGTGACATGATCGCTGTGACAGCTGTCACCTGTCTTGCGTTTTCAGAAATGTCCTTAAAATGGAAGCTAAATAAGTTATGCTTAAGACGACTTGTCTATTTCCACTTCACATAAATTCTGCGTCTAACGTAACAGGATGATAGCAAAGAAACGTTTTGTTTACGATCTCTGGGTAGTTTTTTTAGATTCATTTTTTCAAACTTTCAATTTTACTAAATGAATTTCTTATTTTATTACGTATGATCACGTCATCGTCTATTACATTGTTTCATATTTATTACTATTATTTTATCCCTACAGTAAGGGTTTCAAAATGTTGAAGTAATTTACATCACATCCGCTAGAGGGCAGTGTTCGCATTACTTAACGTGGTGACTACAAATCAGTGTTAAGCGGTGATCATAAGCAATGATGTGGTTTTTTCTGATTAAGTATATGATGGACATGATATATTCATAATGTACATTTACATCCCAATACAACCTTTTCTGTCTACAGGATACTTGGATACATCGACCCCCATATTTAATACAGACAAATAGTAGACTCATGAATAGTATATCATAAAGTAAAAAGCATATTATTTAAAATAACAGGGAAACAATAAGGGAAAGAAAATAAATAAATAATAACTGTCACAAACACCCCATTGTTGTTAACACTGTGCGCCTTTGCAAATGACAAACAAACCCTTGTGTTTGAAATGACTTCAATAGCTCATGCAATACTGGAAGTAATCCTTTCCAAAGTGCACCAAGCACACTGTGACAGGTTCCACTGATGCTGTGTGAAGTGGATGCATAACCGATGCATTTTTTGCATTTTAAGGTATTCATTTTGTGAGATAAAGAGTACTTTGAAGTCAGTGCCATTCTGCGCCTTTGAGAATCAGTCACGGATATTTTTAAACCTAACAGTGAAATTATGGCTCGTATGGACCAGAATCAAAGGAGAAGCCTGAGCTGTCTGCGACAACCTGATAATTCATATAATTGCTTGCCAGTTCCTTTGGGGTACAGTGAGATTAAGTGCTGTTATGCTTACTTAAATGTGTGCTGGCCTAACTCAAATATATACAACAGATTTGAATTGTCCTTGCATTTCATCAATAGAGGTAACCTAGGTCACTGTGTAATATCCCTTATTATAAAATTTTTTTATTAGATTTTAAAACAACAAATAAATAATGACAAAAACAGACATTGTGATTGAAAGTTAAAATTAAAAACATTTACATTCTGAGTCACAATAAGACACATTTCTACGGAATTTAACCGTGGTCTAGATCAGTTCGATTGTCTAGATACTAATAAAATACTAAGTATTATAAAACCTGTATAAAGACAGAACTTTAATGAATTATGGATGAAGAATCGTAATGTGTCCATTTCTCTAAACTTCTATTATAATTTCTTGAGAGATTTAAAATCAATGCTGAAATAAATCCGTGCAAACATTTTTTTATGAAATCAATAACACGCCAAATGCGTTATATTCATATCCACAGTGCGTGGGTAATTAACAGGTGCTAAGATGTGAAATTCACAAAGAGTGGAAGTCCTGCACTGCTCGTTCTGTTTTTTTCTTCACTTTACTATGGGCGCATCGCCATGACGTCATCGCCCCAATGTCAACAATGTAGCAATTTAGAGGAGGCGCGTGCTGGAAATCCCACCATCAGCAAAGAGCGAAGCAGAGGCGCGCGGTTCAGCGTGCAACCCAACGCAGACAGAGATTGAACTCGATTATAACGGTAAGAAAACGAATATATAACCGTGCACGGTCCAGTTGTTATAGAGCGTCCTGTCGAGCGTGGGCACCATGTGAAATCGTCTCTCTGAATACCTTCGTGCAGGAACAAGTGAAACTTTAGGTGAGTGACACAGCTGCCGGCGGTACATTGCTTTATTATTACAGTTTGTGTATGTTTTGTTCTAACGGACTGTTTTGGGTACGGCCATTCGTTCCTTTAAAAGATGAGGGCTCTGTCTGAAATCTCACGTCAACGCTTATGGGTCCACAGTCAATAGAGCTGCAGTGCACTGACATTTTTGGGTCTTCGTGCTGCATTCAGTCACTAGTGGGTGGCAGCAGCAGGTACAGTTATGGGATGAACCAGATGCACTCTTGAGACAAAAGGAAACAGTGATTCAGCAGTAAATGTTTAGTGCACTATTGTGTATTTGGTTTTGTACATATATAAATAGAAATCAGTGCATTAAAGATGCATTAAAACAGGTCACATGATTTTTTAATTATTTTTTTAAATGCATTTATTCATTTATCCCCCATCTGTCTCGCTCTCTATTAACTCAATGTATTGTTGGTATAATACAAAACATTACAAAGTGAACTGATGTTGATCAGCAAGGCTGTATTTAATGTACATTTTCTATGTTTTTTAATCGTATTTATACGTTAGTTCACGCTTATTCATCCGTAATGCAATCCTTATGTTAGTCAGCATTTCTGGTAGTTGTTTCACTGCGCTCTGAGCAAATTAGGTTAGATAGTGTCGAAACGAACGTTAAAAATAAAGTGAAATTACATCAGTGTGTTGAAATGAAAGTAGCATGACAATGCATTGCTTGATGGCTTTTAGATCTTTATTGTCGGCCTTTGTATCTTAATTGGGGCATTGTCTTGGGTTGCTTTTCGAATTGGTCTGAAACAGAGCTATATCTTTACATATTTTTACAGTATAACCAACCATTGTGTCATGTTTCATTCTCTTTTGCATTACAATGTATAATGCAAAATTTCTAGTCCCACAAAGGCCAAAATCTGGTGTGTTTTTGATTTTGAGCAGATAGTGGATAGGATACGGTTAATATGGGTGTTGTGGTTTACATCCTGTGAGAAGAGATGTTCACAGGTCTTCTGTGGCTCAGCATATAGAGTAGCTCATTTCCTGTGCTTTTTTTTGTTGACATTTAAATTATGATTCTTAGTATTGAGATTTATTGTGGATGGATTTATCACATTTTAGCTTTTCATTTTGCGTAGCAAAGGAGAGCTCTCATTTTTTTCTCACGAATGTCTGATGCAGCTCTTTATTTAGAGCTGTGACCTTACTGTGGTAATAACCTGTGCAAGAATTCCTGCAGTCTGACATAACAGATTGAAATCAATGACTAGTCTTCTCTATTGACTGTGCAGAGACGTTTCCTTATTCATTTAGTTTGTTTTTCCGATGAAGCACCTGTTTACATTTGTGTGTTTTGTCAGCAGTTGTGGGTTTGACACTTATCACCGGTTGAAGTGACAGATGTTCCTTGTCTTCTGCTTGCAACATTAGACAGGTTTCTTCATTGGCTTGCAATGCTTCTGTAGTAGTAGTCAGGACTCATGAGTGATATTGAGGGGGCTGCACTGTTTTACGTGGGAGGCAGAAAGCACCATTAGAATCTCAGTTGTTACTTTTAGACAAAATAGTCATACCCAAAAGTGATTGAGAGAGTAGATGTTCTACTAGAATTGTATAGGTTTGGGTCTCCCATGAAAACGTGAGTCATTGCCAAGGTGTTGCTATGCAGTTGCTGTTACAAGTTGTTTTTACCGTGTTGCTGCTCTGTGATTTCTAGTTTGTTCTTGTGGTTGCTTATTGGTCCAAGTCAAAGAGGCCAATCTCTTTGCTTGGCTCTCTATAGTTTGAGTCTTCAGTAAATTTATATGGGATTTGTTGGTACATTTTATCATCCGTCAGGTACAACAGTAAGTCTGGTTGCTTAGAAATTAAATAGCGCACTTTACCTTATTTGAGATAACCTTTATGTGCGTTGTGTAATTGTATGCATTTTTCATCATCAAATCAAAGGTTACGTTTAGGGATGCACGATAAATTATCACTCATATTGGTATCCGCTGATAAATGGTCATTTTTTAATGTGATCTGTATCGGCCAATAACAACTTTTAGGCCGATAGGTTATAGCCGATGAATTCTGAATAAAAATTCTGGTTAATTTACTTCAGCTTCTCACAGTTAAAATCCATTACAGAACTGTCTTTCTGTCATGATCATTCCCTTACTGCTATTAGCCAAATATTGTTGATGTAGTATGTAGATATTTATGAATATGTGAATTGTAGGAGCATAAACATATAGTTTAAAGCCGACAGCTGTAAGAATGCTTTCTGTCATGAGACCCGTTAGACTTGTGGCTATTAAAAACACCTTTCTGGGTTGCTATGGAAGAACATGTAATTTGATCATTAAATGAACGGTAAACCAGAAAAGTGTTAAAGTCAAAGAATCTTTGATAAGTGTAAAGAAGGCTTGGTACATGATTTTCAGGGGACAAATAGAACGTTCAGTCTCAGAAAATGTTAAATGAATATTTAGGCTCTGTATATCGGCCAATATATCGGCTTCCAATGTTCAAGATTTATCGTTTATCGTTATCGGACAAAATGTGCATATCGGTGCATCCCTAGTTATGTTAGCTTTGCTCATTTCTCTTTAGCATCTAATGTCCTCAGATGGACCAAAGGTAAGAGAAACAGCTGGAATGCACTTGGCCAGAGCTGTCATTTATTAACTGTATGGACTTGGTGAACCCACTAAGCAATGATTCACTTCCTGCTGGACAGCTAGAGTTGTTAGTCTAAAAGATTGACCTGGTTCGAGGAGATGCCTGTTAAAAGAACTAACAATCCAAATTTTGTTGTTACCTTTCAATTCTATTAATTACTTAAATTGCTATGTAGTATCCCTACAATATTTTGGATGGAAATGAGAAATGCATTTCAAAGAATTCAAGTAATTTGACAGTGTCTAACACTGGGTTCACACCAAACGTGAATTAAGCGTTTTACACGAGTAAATTAGATACAAAGTTAATGTAAAGACGCATATAGATGCAAACTCGTGTCAGATCGAAAATAGCTCATTTTTCCTGCAAGTAAAAAAGAGCGTGGAACGCAATTGTTCGCGTTTGGTGTGAAGCCACCACAAGACTCCCATGACCGTTTTTACAGTATATCTTGCAATGTGTTGATAGCAGTGCATATATCTCAGTCATCGTTGCTTCAACCCAGGGGCGTGTCTGGGGGGCCCTATTTTTCTTGTGCCCATCCAAAAATATCCAGCTGACAATTAAAATATACAAAATGTAATACCTACTAAATACTTGTTTGTATTATCTATTTAATAATGATTCCTTCAAATTAATCACAGTATATTTTTTTTTATTATGCATGCAATGAATTGTATATCCCCCCCCAACCAGAAATGATTCTTTGACCCCTAGTTGTGCCGGCCTGCTTCAACCACTAAATTCAATCCTTAACCTCAAGACACATTCACACCGAAACAGTGCACAAGAATTGCCAACAACATCCCTATCCTGTTCTCTTATCTATGAGTTCTTTAAATGAAGGTATTATGATGCTTAGCACGGCACTTCTTTTATTTTACCAGAACCATCGACTTGTGCGAAAAGATGAGAGAAGCGTTTTTTCTTATCCTCTTTTTGAAGTAGGTCACGATCAGCTGACTTCGGTAAAAGTGACACAGTCAAATCAGCACAGAATATGAACGCAGGAAACCAGCTGCGTGGTAAGCAGGAAACACACACAAGGGTTTCGGTATTAAATGTGGGTTGCATTTACATGATAATACAGCACTGTAGTGAAAGTGAGATCAACTTTTGGGTTATGCTTTATGTCACCGAGAGGTTCACTTAACAGCATCTTTTTGGTGAGGCTGAATAATACAGCTGAATGAAAGGGGGGGGAATATGTAATGTCATCTTCTTTGTGTAGTAGCCTATAGTTCATTCAAGCTACAGGGCTGTGCTACAGTATGTTATGAATATACTGTTAGGCCCTTTAATCCCTTTAGTCGTGACTATATTCATACTTAAAATTCTTGCTTTTCTATAAAAAAAGAAATACCCGGCCCGTCATGTAAATATACTTAATGACTGGTGTTGTGCAGTGGTTTAGTTTCGGACCGGAGCTGTCCTGTTAATAAGAGTAATTTAACCTGAAGGATTCTGAACTTCACTGAAGATTTTAGTTACCACCCTTCGGATGCCCGGTTATTCTTTGACTTACTTAAAGCGATCGTTCTGGTTATAGTCCGCTCTCAGAATGAGCAAACTTCCCTCGGGCGAGATGTGATGTCAGTGGCTGTTCTGTAATAAGAGAGGAACGGACGACAGCCTAGAAAATGGAGTGATGGGACGGAAAGGTCATTCCCAGTGGATTAAAATACCTGCGCTTATTTTGGGAAAGATCTATTGAAACAACAACAGTGAACTTCATCTCATCTTCAGGGTGGTGGTCCAAAATGTCATTGTGTTCTCAGTTTTCTGGGAACTTACTTAAGCATATATTTTCTTTCAAGCTTGCTATATTTATCAAGTTGGTCTTAACCAAGTGCAACTTTTACATTGCCTGACAAGATTTTTGATTGCATTTTGGTCAAATATGATTTATAATTTGAACAAATGATGATGTAAATCTGGTGAAGCCTTTTTGATTTTTTTTTATAGTTAGCGTTCCCGTAGCTCGGTGGTAAGAGCATTGAAAGGTTGTGAGTTCGAACCCAGGGGGTTGCACATACCTATGTATAAAAGTATAGGATAATGCAATGTAAGTCGCTTTGGATAGAACCATCTGCTAAATGCGCATATGCAAATGTAGTTGCCGCAATACATCTTCGTAAATGTCCTAGTTGTCTTTACATAAACACAAATATTTAAATGGTGCATGAGTTAAGAATGATGAAATTTTATTACGCGTTCAGACATTTCAGTCTGTTTGCATCCCTTAACTTTGCAGTTTTACGACAAGTTAATGAGATCCCAGTCAAATTAAATCTTCAAAGCGTTTCAGTGATTCTTAGGTTAATGGTTCTATCTGAAATATTTGAGCCTGTAATGCACGTCTGAGTTTTTCATCCCGGAATGGGGAGAGAACCTTGAAATTTTACAGTAGTGTAAAAATGAGGTTCGACCTGCTGGCTTAACACCATCAGTCTGTCTCTCCCTCACATGCTGGCCTCAATAACCATCTGTTTTGATGGCATGTCCAGACCTTGGTGATGGTGACGGCCCATCCACACTACAAGAGAGTGACGCGACAAAGCTAGAATGCTCTGGTTGTAATTCACAAAGTGCAAACTGTGAAGTGCACTTCCGGTCAAGGCAACTTGTTGATCAGCGTTGAATTCTGTTGTGTTGCTTTGCTTGTTTGTAATGCAGATAAGATCTGAAAATCTTGGCGTGTTTAAAAATCCAACATGAAAACTGACTTTCTTAACCACTTCACTTAGGGTAAAATCACCGTAAAGGCTCAGCCTTCGGTGGCTTTTCGCTTTAGTCGAAAAATGAATATGTATTTCCCTTGAACATCTGCTGATTTTATTCCACACTGCTTGTACTGATATGTTTATCAACTACGCTGCAAGCATCTGTGTGTATTTATAGAGGGCTTGCTGTGTTTCTGTGTCACTGTAGCCCATATTAAAGACAGTTATGAGTCACTTCTCACTTCGGTCTGGGAAATCATGATTCATTCAAGCTATGTTTCAGCAGCCGGTGCCCAAAATACTCTGGCATGGAGTCACCATCTATCTTTGCACTGAAAAGCCTTCTTAGGAATGCCCTATATGAGCCGTGTTTCACTTGTTTATCTAGAACAGATTGAATGTTAAAGGGATCACCTAAAAATGGAAATTCTGTCATCATTATATATTTTGAAGAATATTTGTAACCGAACAACGATAGTACCCATTGACCTGCATTGGTTCCATTGGTGTCCAATGTCCATACAATAGAAGTGAAGGGGTACCACTGTTGTTCGGCTACCAACAAGACCAGGATCCCTTTAGATTACGATTCTGCTATGCCATCAAACACATTTTATTCTTCATTTATGCTGCAAGGTGTCTATGTGCACTCATTTAAATCTGACTATCGTATTGACTAGCATTATGTTGAAATGAGTGCATCTTTAATAACATTAAATAACGAAATTGTCATGCATTTATTTCAAAAAGGCTACACTAAAGAATTTTGTGTCTGTGTTACATTGAGAACTCGAGATGGGCGGCTGTATGAATGCACTCATAAGTGCATTTTGGGAAATTTCCCACGGAGTATCAAAAAATGTCTTGCATTTTTCAAAGAGCTCTCAAAATTATTTGTTCACTTCCTTTATGCTGGCTTGTGAACATGTCAGCGACCCTCTGAAACAGAGACAGCTAACCTTATTTTCAGCACAAAAGTTCATTGTTGAAAATAATGATGTCATTGTTGAGTTTCCTCCTGGAAAATCCCTCCAAGATGAGCTCTTATCGGAGGTGTGTTACCTCTCTGGTTGTTTGAAAGCTTCAGGACTGTTTTTAAAAGCATTCTGCTATGATCGCAACAATAGCATGAGCTCATGGATCTAGAAATGGCATACTGTATATTTAATGAGAATATGTTCATTCATAAAATGTTCCTACCTCGAGAGGGTCGGATAGACAGAGTTCATGTCTAGGTCATGAGAAATCTCTGAAAATTAGATATAACAATTTTTAGTTTTTTTACTACTCTGAAATATTTCACTGGCTATTTGTCTGTGTTTGTCTGTATTTTTAAAAGCATCTGTAATCTGAAGGTAAAGTTCACCTAAAAGGTAAAGTTCTGATGAACACAGAGAAAGACATTTGAAAGAATGCTTCTAATCAAACAGTTCTTGGCCACCATTGACTTCCGTAGTAGGAAACATTGCTTGATTAATTTCTTTGTTCTGTTGAAGGCAAAAGAAGATATTTTGAAGAATGTATAAAAGCAAACAGTTCTGGAGCACTTTTTACTACCGTTGTAATTTCTCCTACTATGGTAGTCAATGGTGGCCAATAATTGTTAGGTAACAAGCATTCTTCCAAATATCTTTGGAACAACTCAAGGGTGTGTAGATGATGACAGAATTTTTTTGTGTGAACTGTCTCTTTAATTCTAACTGCTGGTAATTGATCAAGTTTTTCTTTTGTTCAGCATGTTAATTCGCATAAGCTATTTTTAAAAGACAATATACTCTTATTATTCTCAGAAAGGTTTTTAGGGGTCGTAACTGAAAGGACCGGTGTTTTAATCAGGTCAGTATGAAATTAGGCCGGTCTTCTCTTGGTGGTCATAACGGCCCTATTGCCCCCTCAAGTAAGGAGGCTTTGAGTTATATGTACTTTTTTAATGAATGTCTTGGCGATCATGTGGAAAACGAGGTCACCAAGTTTGTGCTCAGTCATCAATTTAATGTTTGTCATCAATTTAGTGGATTTTCTATAACTTAATCTTACGTAACTGTGTTTGATTTCAACATCAAATATACAATATATTGTTTTTCTCAGTTTTCTGTGTGTTAAATTTGGATTAATTGGTTCCATTATATTTTTGTTTGTACAATCTCACAATTATTCGATTTCTCTTTTTCATGAGCGTGTATCTTTTCAACACTTTTTCAAGTGTTGATGTGAGATGCTTATCCAAATTGACTTTATTTTGCATGTATCTTTACGTTTATTTTATTTTTTGCTAGAATCTAACCTTGTTCTTGCTTCCAGTTGAACCACAAGAACACATTACAGTACAATATCAAACCAAGTTGGTGATGGCTGTAGATCTGGGTCAGGGAATTTGGGGCTTCATAAATTAGAAAGATCTCCGAGCTGGTCAACATAGTGGCCATTTTAAAAATGTTTTCTAATTATATTTCTCATTCAGTCCTGGAGGACCAGAAGCTAAATATACTCGTTCTGTTGAGATCACACAACCACAGCCTAGTTTTTGGTGGACGTTAATTTATTCCACAACAACCGTCTTCTGGTGAATTATTTCATTTCACTGTGCCCGATTGACAATATGCAATACTTCAGGTTTCATTGTAAAAACGCTCATCTGTATTATGGTCCTGGCTGCTAACATTGTCATGCATCGTGTGTTGATGATGATGAAACACCCTGTAATTCCTTCTGTGTGTGTTTGCACGATGCTTATTTTCTTCGTTTCAGAGCGTCTCTGAATGATTTGGCACGGCGGTGATATCTCATTAGCGCGGGTAGGCCATTGGAATGACAGCTGTTATCAGACGGTCTGCGTCGGTTCGCGTGGGTCTGCATGTGCTTAAATCGGAAACATGTTAATGATTCATGCGCTGATGCAGAGTCGGCCACAGACGGGATGCTCAAATGTGTTGTGATGTATGTCTGTGTGCGAGTTACTGAAGAGCGAGTCATGTTCTTCTGTAGACTGGTTTAAAATAAGTAGGATATTGTTATTTTATTTAGCTTTCACAACACCTTTGACATTGAATATGGGACAACTGTGCAGATCCATTGGGATTTGGGGATTTAAAGGGATAGTTCATCAATTTTTTTTTATTATTTTATATTTTATTCATCCTCATGTCATTCTAAACCTATATGATTTTCTTTCTTCTGTAGAACACAAAATATATTTTGAAGAACGTTGGTAACCAAACAACACTGTCCCCCATTGACTTCCACTGTATGGAAACAAAACCACCTAGACATTTCTCAAAATATCTTCTTTTATTTCATCACACAGGCAACAGATCACTTGAAATAGTGAATACTCTAAAGCAATCACTGTGAAGTTGTTTGATTCAAGCTCTGAGGTACAATAAAGAACAAAGCAATGGCCCTTGTCCTGGCTGCTTACCTGATCATTATTTATGCTTTAATGTGTTAAATGTGTTCTCGCTTTGTTTGCAGGCTCACAGCAAGGAATGTCTACAGAGGTGAAGCCTGAAGCTCCCATGTACGTGTATGAGTCAACAGTGCATTGTGCCAACATCCTTCTGTGCCTAAATGAACAGAGGAAGCAGGACGTCTTGTGTGATGTGACCGTACTGGTGGAGGGGAGGGAGATTCGTGCCCACCGGGCAGTGCTTGCGGCCTGCAGCCAGTATTTCTCTCTGCTGCTCAGGGGCCAAATAGAACATGAGCCACTCATCAGTCTGCCAGAGAAGGTGAGTGTCTGCATGAGTTTGATTTTGGGAGCTTGATTTTGACCAAAACCATAATGGGTAGAATTAAACAGTATAGAGAGATTGCATATATATAACAGAATTACTTTTTGACTTTGGCAACAATTTGAATTCATTGAAATAAGAAATTGAAAATAAAATAAATAAAGTATAATTGCACGTCTTTATATAATATATAATATAAAAATAAAATCAATTAGATCAAATAAATTTGAAGCATGCATATATTTTTGTACGTATACATGGTTTTATGTGTAAATGCATATCTTTTATGAAATAGAAATATAAGAAATAGAAATCAAAAACATAAACAAATTAGATTGAATATGTTGTTCACTGTCACAACCTACACACAACTTTTAAACGTACAATACCTGTAAAAAGTTTGGGATCACTTGACACAAATTTTTCGCACAATTTAAAAAAAAAATCATCTCAATGCAAATGTTTTAATATTTTAAAAAACTTTTATTGACAAAAATATTGTTTCAACATATAATTTCTATCATTAGAAAACAACTTTTTTACTTAAAAATATTTTTCCGAATAAATTCTAGGCAAAGGGTGACTGTATTCTAAAATACAACATTTATTTTGGATGCCTTTAGTCACAACATAATTTTCACAGTTACAATTGTGTTTCCATGGTTTTGATGGTTTACTGTAATTCTCAAATGGTGGGAGATAGTTTGGGCTTTAGAGAGGTGGGCAATAGATTAGCATTAAAATTCATAATAGTTCAACGATACATTTTGGGATCTACCAAATTCTGGTTATACTTTCTCGCAGAATTGAGTCAATGATTTTGGGGTTTCTTGCGCAATGCTGTACCAGCTGTGTTGTCATTTTTGCTTTTATTTATGCTATGAATTCATTCAAAGCATACAATATTATCAGTTTGTGTGCTGAAATTTGTAATATAGCTACAGTAACATCAATTAAGATGAACTAACAGATAGAGCTATCAGACTGTCAAGGGTTCTTCTGTAGCTTTGAGTCTCTATAACCAGTTGTCTTGTCTTTGACAGCTGTCGCATAAGAGTTCTCTTACAGAAGCTGCTGGACGATTGATTTATTCATTGCTGTCTCTGTGTTATGGTAGCGCTGTACTTGTAGGTTTTTTGCACCTTAAGACTGACCTGTAAAACATCCCACATCTGACAAAAGGGCTTTATTACATGGAATGTTTCATGTTATAATGTCGTTCCTGTCTTTGTATGTATGCATGTGTGTGCATGTGTCCCAGCCCGCTGCCCTCATTAAATTCACTGGTTGTAACATTAAAGGAATATCATATGGCGCTTGGCTTCCATAAAGACGTGCGACTGCAGGCGGCAGCTGCTGATGTAAGCTGAAAATAGATCCACCGAATGCTCAGCATTTTCCCCCCAGCTTTTCAATTTATTAGCAGCTCTTGGAGGACCGAGTGTCAGGGGGAGATGTTCTTCAGCTGGATGACTTTCTATTTAAAAAATGATGTTCCTGATGCGTCCGCACTGCCCCGAGCATTCGCGAATACCTGCCAGAGTGATAGCACGATTGAAAGTGATGAGAAGGGCGGTTTATTTTCGCTCTTGACGCTATGCAGTTCACTTCTTTTCATTCCTTGACTTGACGCTTGCAAGCCCTCGATAAACAGTGCTCAATCACTGTTTGCAAACTTTAGTGGAAATCACCACATGGTAAAATTGTTGTTTTTCTGTAAGATCAGGTTAAGAGGTCAATTTCACTTTATGGAAGCCATATTTTACTTACTCTTTTAAAATTAGACCGTTAAATGTCATTTTTTTGGAGGATTTTTGACAGAAATGCAAAATAATTTACATAACTATGTGTTCAGGGGTGTATAAAGACCTCACAGAATAAAGCGTTAGCATAATGAGCTATTTCTATCTACATACAACACAGGTTCCGTTACATGAAATTTGCCATCTTGTAGGGCTGGGCGATATATATCGCGATTCACGCAAAGTATACATGTCCAAATCGATTCTGAAATCAGCTATTCCGTGAACCTCGGCTATTTGATCAGTAGGAAGTACTGCTCGATCTAAAATCACTACGACATTGAGTCCTTTATAACGTGCATTTCAAAAAGCAACACTTGTCAAACATCATCACTATAAATATACTTTATTATCCTGAAAATACCTGGAAAGGTTTGAAGAACAGCGATAAAATATGGCCATTGGCATTTCCTGGAACTAATTGTTCTTCTTCTGTTTCTCATATTTAGAGTTTCTGCGCAAGAGCATCCTCTGGCTTTCGGATGTGGCTGCATTTAACCGTTATTTAATGAGAAACTGAGAACATAAGAATCACACGATATATCGCCCAGCCCCAGGATGTTGTGTCTACAGTAGCCCTTAACAGACAAACTGCTACAGAACACGTTTCATAAATTCGAAAACGCAACAACATCATTGTGTTGTGTCAGTCGCCGTAGTGCTTCGAAAGGGAGGGGTGGAGTGAGCAGTTAATTGCAGTTCGCAATTTCACCACTAGATGCAGATAAATTGCATACACTTGACCTTTAAAGTGGCACACCACAGCTCCAAAAGATATTGTTTTGTTGGATTGGTTTTAGCTTTAATTGTTTAATGTGCCTGTTCTGTTTTCTCTCCAGATCACTGAGAAAGGCTTCGGCCCACTCTTGCAATTTGCCTACACAGCCAAGCTGTTACTAAACAGGGACAACATCCAGGATGTCATGTGCTGTGCAGAGTTCCTGGGCATGCACAACCTTGAAGACTCTTGCTTCCTTTTCCTACAGGCCCAGATGAAAAGTGAGGTTGACAACACGCACACCAGCCAAACCCCCCCATCACCTCACCCACCGAGTCCGAACCATCACGGGTCAGAGGACCCAAACATGATGCCCAACGATTCCAAACCACCTTTGTTTGGATCGAGGCTGCATCCCCGTGACATCAGCTCGTCCAAGAACACGGAGCGATTACAAGTCAACAACAACCTATTTGACCCACCACTGACCTTCGACCCCCATCTTTATCCTAAATATAGAAAGTACCATCAGGCTAAGCACAACATGAACACCTCACACAGCAGTACCTCAAACTTGCACGGTTTACTCCAGGAAACTGTCACCGGTGGTCCTGGTGGCCCGGATCTCTACAAGGTGAAAGCAGAACCAACCAGCGGAGAGGGTTCAGTGCCACTGGACCTGTCTGAGGTTGAGCAGGATGGTCTAGTCAAGGGTAGGGGGGTTGAAATGGAGATCGAGATGGACATGGAGTTAGATGACAGGCAGCTTAGTTCAACACCCAATGAACTTCCTGATGGCAAACGTTCCCCAGTGTGCCTACACTCCTTAGTCAAAAAGGAAGTCATGTCTTCGGATCCGTGTTTTTCCGTCGATCTCCATTGTGCCAAGAGGAGCTCTAACGTTCAAGCTGAAAAAAAGGACTATCAGGCTTTTGTTGGGGAACTTGGCGTGACTTCCTCAAAGAGGGCTGAGAAGTTAACCTCTAATGTGTCCATCAAATCACCATCCTTTGAGAGCGACCGAAGAAGCGTCATCTTTTCATCCAGGGCCCCCAACCATCTCCCGGCACATTCCTACCCACGTGAGAGCTATCTGTGTCAGGATGCCCATGAAGACCCATGGGCGGGATCCAGCCAGTCATTTCCCTGCTCCCAAACACTGTCACCCACTTCTGTCTCTCAAGAGCCCCCGATGTCCTACCGCAGACGGCCAAAGAGCAGCTGTCCGGTGCCCATCAAAATGTGTCCGCGCTCCTCTCGCACCGAGAGTCACATCAGGACCTCCAGCTCGTGTTCGTCCTATTCCTATGCTGAAGATGGTAGTGGAGGTTCTCCTCAGTTTGAGCTCTCTACCTCGCCTTGTTCCACCATGGAGAGGTGTCTGACCCTCGAGCACAGGGAGCGCAGTACGACCGGGCCACCCAAGATCAAGTCAGAGAAGTCGTACGACAGTAATTCCAGTGACGAGTCTGGATCGTTCTCTGATGGAGATAGCGAATCGTGTCCGAGCAAAGAGCGCAGACACGCAGAGGTTGGTTGGTTTCAAAAGTAATTTCAATGTGAAAATTGAGCCTTGGGGCTATCATGGAGGCACAGGTTCGGATCTATTTCCTTGCCTGTCGTCCAATACATTTTGTTGCTCACCATTGTTAAATACTTACGGTAACAGTTGACCCAAAAATGAAAATTACTTTTTTAGAATATGTGTATTCTAAGACTTCCCTGAAGTTGTTACAAATCTGTATACATTTTTGAGATGTTTGGAAAAGTGCTTGTAACTAATCAGTTCTTGGCCGCCATTGGGTACCATAGTAGGAAAATGGAATTATATATTAATAGTTTATTAAATAAAATAAAAAGATATTTTGAAGAATGCAGGAAAGCAAACAGTTTTGGGGCACTTGTAACTACTATTGCAATTTTCCTGTTTGGTTACAAGCATTCTTTCAAATATATTTTGCTGTGTTCATCAGAACAAAGAAATTCATAACGATTTGGAACAACTTGAGGGTGTGTAAATGATGACAGAACTAATATTTTTGGGGTGAGCTGTTCCTTTAAAAAGGAAAAAAATCCAATAAAAATTGATTTATTAACTAGTTAAGTAGTCATATTTACTGTGCAGTAATTTCATAATTACAAAACATGCCCACATATGATACCCAGGCGAGCTGCAGGAACTTGGCAAACACTGGAGGGTTGCCATGGCAATAAGCGCAGAGCAGTTCTTGTTCCTCGGGTCCCATTGACTTAATTGTACCTCCTCCTGACAGCATTTTACACATCGGCAGTTCAAAAATGTGTGTGTGTGATCGCTGTCTCATGAAGTCTTTTGATTTCTAATGACCCACTTTTGACAAGATTTGTCCTGATGTTTTGTAAGTATGTGAAAGAATCAGAAAACATTGTTTTTCCAAAAAAGAGAAAGGTTAAAAATAGTGTTTGTGATTCTCAGTTTTGTGATTCTCCTTGTGCATAAAAACCTGGTTAATTTTTATTGCAGTGTAATGAAACTGTAATGGGTTTGATCCCAGGGAACATATATACTGATAAAATGAGTATATATGTAATATAATTCATATAAAGAGTAAATATATTATACATGTGCTAAAATGCATATATATATATATATATATTTTAAGTAATTTAAATGTTGTTGCTGCATTCTACTGCTTGAATGAACAGTTTACCTGAAAATATTGTTTTATAAATCTGGGATGACATAAGGTTGAGTAAATTATATTACACAAAACAAGAACGCTTTTTCAAGTATTTTAGTAAAAATAACAATCATTTTATGGTATGGTGTTTAATGTAGACATATAGTTTAAGTATGTGCTTTAAGAAACTTCAACAAGTTGCAACCTATTGACCTCTTCAAATGATGTAAGCAACGCTTGGTCAACACTGGTCCAGAAGAACTTCCTGTGTGAACAGTATTCAACCTACTGAGTATATATAACCGTTTAAAATGGTAAACAATTTTTTTTAAGATTTAATAATTATATGTCCGACTAAAAAAATACTAATGCTAAATTAATTAATAAAAATGGAAACCAGAAGTGCTTCTGGGGCAGTGTTTACATCTTGCAAAGTGGTCTATAAATTGATATAAAGTGATTTATATATACTGTATATATTAGAGTGAAAATCTTCGTTTTCAGGTAAACTATTCTTTTAACATGCCTTAATGATTTTAAAATCATTACACAGCCTCTTTTGGATCTATATTGTACAACTACATAGTCACATATTGATTGTGTCAATCAAACGGTTTCAAAAATTATAATGGCATGTGCCAAGATGATACCCAGAAAAGAATACCACAGCATGTGCCCACTTGTCCAAAAAACATAATACCAGGGTGCTTTTCTGCGATTTATGTTTGAGAAGTCAGCATAAAAAAAAACTTAAATTAGGCCGCAACAAAATATGCATTTCATAATATTATCCCAGAGGAGTGTCACAATCTCTACAGAAACAATCTTTATGCAGCCGTCTTTATTATGCCCTTCACCATACTGAAGTTTGGAGCTTCCAGCTGCTGGTCCCCAGAAAGAGAAGTGGGGCAGCGGCCCCCAGGCACCCATCAGATGATGATCTGCTTCACCTCACAGGCTAACAGATGAGTCCTACTTCAGAGAATGAGCTCCTTCTCCCAGAAACGACCTGAGAGAAGAAAAGAAAATGTGCTGCTGGAAGCGTAATCTGTCATTCTAGCCTTATTGCGGTCCCCACAGTAGTAGAGCGGTTAAATATAGACCTCCATTTTACACAGACTGAGCAGTGGCACAAGGTCATGACAGAGAGAGGGAGTATTCGTCACGGTCAGCACTGATATACTCCCTCGACAGAGCCTTAAGTCAGGTTTCGTCTTTGTCGGTGCTGTCTGTTTGTAGGACATCTTCATTTGCGTGACATTTTCAGAACCCAAACGTGATTGGCTGAATAATCTAAAGACAAACTACAGCGCTCTTTGCTTAAAATAATTACACGCATAGATCATTATTTTCCTGGTAGTATGAAATCACTCATTATGTTTCAAGTAATGACCCAGTGAATTCACACAATCTTCATTCTTATGATGAAACAGTTTTGTTACGGCCGAAATATTGGGAGAGGCATGATTCCTTGTTATTGAAAGCTTCGATTTGTAAATAAATGTTTAAATAGTCTCCTAATACTCAAAACAATTTATCATTTGAGATGTTTGCTACAGTTTCACATTAAATATCAGTTTGAGGTATTGCCACAAAAGTTTGGTTTTCATAAAAAAAATAGATTATTTGAATCAAACAATTATAGAATTAATTTCTTTGTCATCTTAAGGTAGTTTCTTTTATTAGGGGTTTTTCATATTGCGGTTATCGTGGCCGGAGTGGTTTGTGGTGCTGATATTCTCACGGTATTGAAAGTGGTCATTTGGCACGACTAAAACCAATGTTATTGTTTCTTTTAGATGTAATGCAATATGCAATTTCCAGATCATGTATGACATATCACTTGTTGCTCCCTAACTCTTTGTAAGTCGCTTTGGATAAAAGCGTCTGCTAAATGTAAATGTATACACGATTTAAGGTTAAAAACCCTGTACACATACCGTGCATGTTTGTATCTCCTCTTTGCCCCGCCTCTCTGAAATGAGCAGATTTTTTACAAATTCATCGCTCTGAAAAGAGTTGTGCAATGATTGGCCAGTTAACCAGTGCGTAGTGATTGGTCGAATACTGCAAGCGTGTGACCGAAATGTAACGCCCTTTACCATACTTGGAACATAAGGTTCGCTTTTAGATAGAAGGCATCTTCTGTTTGTACTTTAATTTGAGCAATTCTACGTGTCTGCTACATGCATGGGGAACTTATAACACACCGAAGACACAGAAAAACATGTATTTGTGCCATATAACCCCTTTAAAATGTATTGAGCGGCCAGATAATACTACATATATATAGAGAGAGAGAGAGTCTGTAACCATTGTGGCTGTAAAAGCAAACTTTAAACAGGTGCTGAATTATTTAATTTATATATTATGAGATGTGTTGAATTAATTTATATATTATGATATGTGTAGAATTAACTGAGTATCGATAATTATCTTTTTTGATATCCAGGTCATTGACAATAACGGTATATTGTGACACTGATCTGAGTAAAAGCAATATCTTTATATCTGTTGTCTTTACATTTGCTATAAATTCAGCTGTTATTTGTGTCCTTTACCAATGTATACCATACCTTTTCTTGTAGTGTGCAATACTCTGTATATCATCCTAGAATATTAGAGGTGTTGTATGCTTTTAATTTTTTAAAGATAGTATGAGCGGCTCAGTGTTCTGAACGCAAAAAAATAAATCATGTCGTACATGTTAGTTGGCAGTGTCATCTAGTGGTGAACTGTCATACTCTGGATGTGTGAAATTTCAATTTTGCTTTCTTTCCACAATGTGAAGTTGCACGTATTTGCAATAGATGCATGTTAAACGCATGTTATTTAGCTTTAATGCACTGTGTGCTTGCAGGTGAAACTGCCGTTTTCATTGGATCAGATCACAGAGCTTCCACGGAACGACTTTCAGCTAATGGTAAAGATGCACAAACTGACCTCGGATCAGCTAGACTTCATCCACGAGATGAGACGTCGCAGTAAAAACCGCATCGCAGCTCAACGCTGCCGGAAGAGAAAGCTGGACTGCATCCAGAACCTGGAGCGTGAGATTCATAAACTGGTAGGAAGCACGAACCTCACGCAGCATCTGCCAAGACAGATTTTTGGCTGCTTTCATTTTGAAAAAGAAAATGTATTTAAACAGTTTCATCTATCAGACGTGTTTTCTGTCACTTCTCATTTAGTCCTCTTTTTATTTGAAGACTTTTGGAAATGTTTTGTTTGGATGGTAATGACAAAAAAGTAGAAAAATGGTTTCGTTTTATTGAATTACAAACTGCACATAGGCTACATACCAAATTAGTTATTTTCAATGTACCTCATTTAAACACTATTTTTATGTAGGGGCGGTTAAAACCTCTTGAGAGTGGGAAAGTTCTAGTAAATGTTAATTTCCAAACTTTGAACAAATGAGGAAAAACTTGGTAAAAAAGAAATAATAAGTTGAACAACTACTCAACATATTTCTTTAAAATCATCCAATACATTTCTGGGATATCATTGACTACAATTGAAGGAAAAAGGATTGTATTTTTTTTTCCTTTGAACACAAAATAAGATATTTTGAAGAAATTAGGAAAGCAATCCGTTCTGAGGCACCATTGACTACCATTTCAATTTTTCTGACTATGGTAGTAAATGTGTCCTATAAATTTCATTTGCTAACGTTTTTCCAAATATCTTTCTTTGTGTTCAACAGAACAAAGAAATGTATACAGGTTTGGAACAACTTGGAGAATGTAATTCAAGACAGAATTTTCATTTTTGGGTGGAGTATTCCTTTAAAAAATAAAGTTGTGACATTTCTGTGTTGACCCTATGCATGTTTTTCTTTTGTAGGTGTCTGAGCGACAGAAGCTTCTAACCGAACGAAACCAGCTGAAGGTCTGTATGGGTGAACTCTGGGAAAACTTCTCCTTTTTATCTCAGGAGGTCTGCAGAGAGGAACAGCAGATTCCCGGGCAGACCCAATATCTGTATCATCTGCACTCGGACCCCGTTTTGTCCAGTTCAACCGGTACAGACAATAAAATATCTTCCAGTCCCACCAGTATAGACCTCACGCTCACCTCCCACAGCACCGTGGAGACATCTTCAAGGTTAAGTGACTGCCAGGCCAAACATCTGCGAGTGCACGGGGAGGACGTGATGCTCCCGGACGCCGTCACGTCTGTGAGGTCAGAGCCTTTGCTTCAGACGAGCGGTTCGAACGTGACCAGCGATTTCTGCCAGGAGATGTGTGAGAAGTGTACCACAGATGAGCAGGCCAAGAAGAGCTGAGTTTTCATTATTATTAAATAAGAATTTTGGTTCAGTATCTTTTTTAATGTTTTCTGTGTTACGTTTAGTTTGTTGCTACTTTAGGGGAAAGTCGCCGTGTGTTTTGGCATATAATGTAAGATTTTATTTCTCTTTGTAGCAGTTTTAATCTTTCGTCTATATGGTATCGAGTTCTCAGATTTATCTCAGGAAATGCAGGGTTTGTTTTTTGTAACGTCATATGAAGCAGCATAGATGGAGTATTAAAGCATTTCAAAAGGTTTGGACCAATTTCTGCAGCATTTTCTGTTTTGCGTTCCTAACGTACATCAAGAGAAGAAAAAAGCAAATTATGAACAGAAAAACTTTGAAGTAAATTGTTGCTTGTCTGAATTCAGAAGTTTTTTTAATTGCATTCTTTAACATTAAGGCTATCTCTTGCTTGCCAGAAGGCAAGCAGTCTTTTGTAATGCATGGGATTTTATCATAAAACACTCCAATTTTAATAATAGTTAACTTTGTAGATGATTGTCCTCTACAATATTTTGTGATAAAGTGCCATTGGATACAGAAGCAGTTTTCTAAAAGTTTTTAAAAATCAGTTTTCTAGACTGTTATAATTATTGATCAGGGAAATCTGTTGTATTTACAGCTCCTAGTAAACTTTGATAACTTAAATTATTCTGACTTTGTAAAATTTTGGCAGCTCAGATTGCAGCTTTGACTCCTTCAGGATCTTGTGCACTTGTCATTGTATGAATTATTTGGTTTCGGTAGAATTTTGTTTGGATTACACATTACACCTTCTTAAGAACACCCTCAGCAATGAAAATGTTTTATCCTGATATACACACCTCTGTAATTTTAAATGTCAGTTTACATGTTTACTTTTTGTAAGAGTTCCCCTATTAGTCTTAAATCATTTCTACACCTTTGACTTAATAACACGACATGAAAAAGCCTTAAAATGACACGTTAAAGAAACGCTCACTGCTACTTCATTTTGTATTGTATTTCATGTGATCATTTGTTACATGTTACTCACCTGTGCACCGTCACAATACTGAAGTTTAAAGGTGAGATGTTTTAAAGTGTAATTTTACTGAATTTACTTAGAAATCTGTACATTGCATGACTTTAAAAGAGAATAAAGACTAAAATAATCCCGCAACCAAGAGTTATACACATCATATAACATATTGATATCACGTTTCTGTAAACAATTTGGGGTCTTGAATCATTTTGTTATTATTTCTATTGGACAAAACCAGTCAAATAACTTTGGCCTTAAATAAAACGGCTTCATTAATGCATGACAAATCTCTCATTTGTATACAGATATGGCCACAGGGATTTTTTTCGTTCTTGTGATCTTTAAGTATAGATGCTAATAATGATGTTTAGGTATAAATTAAGCATTTCATAATTTTTGTTTTATGCATCATTGTGATATAAAGTAAGGGCAAATCTAAATATTCATTAACAGTTTACATGAAGTAAGTATAGTTTGCAACATTCACAGATCTACCTGTAACATCTATATACCTCTCATCTCTTACAAGGTTTGTAGCAAAAATGGTTTACAACCTTTTAAAAGGATGTTTTACAGTCGTTTGTTTTATGTAGATTTGGTATGTATTGTAAATAAATTCTGTTTGTAGATATTTGTGGCATTCTTAACAAATGATTGTTTCGCTCTTTCTTATTTGTTACTCGAATCTTAAAAAGTTGTGACCTCAATGTTTATAATCTAAGTGTATTTGTAAAATTCTTAAATGTGTCCTCATTGAAATTGTCTAATATTAGGATATTAAATAAATTACCAAGCATGTTTCATGCTGATTTTATGTGTCTTGAGAATAATGTTTGCGTGATTATTCCATATTGATTCAAACAGAAACCCTTTTGGAAAAAATAACTTTTTATTTTCTTCATAATTTGATGTGAGAATCCACATAAATGATTTAAAAATGTTTTTTTGCCAGCTGTCTGTAGGTCTGAAGCATAATTATGAATGTCTTGTCGCTTCTATAAAATTAGTGGAAAAACTGTACACAGTGCTTTACTGGTAAATTAAGGTGCTTATAATAAAAAATAGACTGTACAAAACAGCCCTCCTTAAACCACAAGAAAGCTGCGTTCATCTCCATTCAGTTCTGCTCGTGAACAGCCTGTTACATTCCTGGTGTCCTTCTGTCCATCTTCATTTCACTTCTTCATGATTGAAGAGATATCCAAGAACACACTCTGTAAGCAAACATGTTACCATTTAGTTACTAAATAAATTGAATTTAATGACATTATAAATCTGATTGTTTTGGATATTTTATAAATAAAAAATTATTTAACAAAATATATTTTAAAATAATAAAAAAGTTAAGAACCATTTTTACCATTTGTTTTATTAATTTTGAATATTAGATATTACATTATTTAATACAATATTTTATTTTTTAAATAATACTGATGAATATATTTTTAATTTGTATTTATTTCGTAATTTGTTTAATTCATTTTGAGTATTAGATATATTATTTTATAAATTCAAGAAAAATCAAGATTTTTTTATACTTTTATTATTAAAAATATTTGAAATAACTTTTTAATATTTAATTAACTTATTCATTTATTATTTCAGATTATATACCAATTTTTTTAGAATGCATTCAATTTCTTTAATAAATTGAAAATTGTGAAAATGGAGAGACTATTTATAATGAAACTAGCCTCTACTTGCCATAGACATCCGGCGTCCCCCTGGCGGTGGGTTCATGGGCAGTTCACTGAGCGAACCCAATTCAGACTCTGTGCTCCTGGTGGAGGGACAGGACGGACTACCGGACACGCTGTCTGAGGGCACACGGGCCATATAACTGGCTTTCCTGTTTTGCGGATAGAAGTCGCTCTCAGAGGAATCCATAACCTCATCCCCCAGGTCTGGCACGCGGCTGGGCCTGTGCAGAGCGTTGCGAAGGCATGCTGGTATTTCAGTATGGCAAGCCCCTTGGGTGTGCTGACCTTCATAACCCAAATGACCCGAGTTTAAAGGTCTGATGTCCCTCTCTGAGTCATGACTTCTTTCTAGATGCTGGTCACGACTGTCATCTAGCTGGTCCATGAAAGCCTGTGAATGCAGTTCATGGATCATTCCCTGGATGGGCTGACGCATTTGGCGAGGTTGTTGGGTCACACAGGACACTGGTAAGGTGGCTGCGGCAAAACTGTTGTATCTTGGCATGTCATTGCTCGAACCCACGCAAGCGCTGGTGAGGAACAACGTTTCAGGGTCCATTTGCCTCCGAGGGATAAAAGTCTTCAACTGCTGGTTTTTATGGGGCGACGAGTCTGTCATCACGCACAGCTGCTGAATGTTTGAATCCTTGGGTTTGCAAAGACTGTTGTCCTCAGCGAGCTGGAGACCAGTTAGAGTCTGTTTGATTTTCCTTACCCCTAAGTGGGATATTTCCAAGAGGTTCAGAACCAAAGAAACCCCTGCGATGACAATCATGAAGACCATAAAGATGGACTTCTCCGTCGGCCTGGAGACGTAACAGTCCACACTGTTAGGGCAAGGCACCCTCTCGCACTTGTACAAAGGATCCATTCCTATGCCATAAAAGATATACTGTCCCACGATGAACGCCACCTCCAAAACTGATCTAGTAAGGATATGAATAATATATGTGCGGAGTAAAGAGCCCATCAACGGAGCCTTCTTCATTTTCCTCTGCTCTTCTAACCTCCTAAGTTCCTTCTCCAACTTCTTGTAGTCCAATAGCATGGTCTCCGTCTCTTCCAGCTCGGCCCTGAGCTGGATTTTTCTTTTGTGTCTCTGCTTCTCCAAAGACCTCAGTCGGTACAGTGCGTGTCCCATGTAGACCAACGAAGGCGACGACACAAAAATGATCTGGAGCACCCAGAAGCGTATCAGCGATATCGGGAATGCCTGGTCGTAGCAAACGTTCTTGCATCCCGGTTGATCCGTGTTGCAGACGAACTCGCTCTGCTCATCCAACCAAACGTCCTCGGCTGCCACGCCGAGAACCAACATCCGGAATATGAACAGGATGGTCAGCCAGATTTTCCCCACGATGGTCGAGTGAATGTGAACTTCCTCTAAAATGCCCCCCAACAAGTTCCAGTCCCCCATCTTCACCGCCACATGTCCGTGCTTTGAGGGGGAAAAAGCATTTCGTGTGTTGGCTTTTTTTGGAGTAATACATGAATTTAAGATGTTTTTGTGTACATGCACGCAGAAAAAAGGCAATTTGAGGTCTTTTGCATTCTAAACATCTTGCACAAATACCTTACTATGTATTAAATCTTGCACAAAAGGATGTAGGCGAATTGAACAAAGCTTTACACACAAACATGATAAACTTAACAAAAATCAACTTACTTTTTAGTGGGATTTGCTGTCTAGAGTCCTAGCTATATAAACAAGCATGTTTTCCCTAGCAAGGAAAATCATTCCGTCATTTCAAAACCATGGAAGCAGCACTTAAAAGCACAGACGGTCTCTCTGCTTCATGTCGGCAACAGCGAATGTTCCCCCACAGCTGTTGCAAGCACAGAGTTCACGGGATGTAGAAATTGATCTGAAAGTGAAGGGTCAATGCCTATGGCGGATCTTATCAAAGCTCCCCCTCATACAGAAAAAGTTGCCCACGATGCCAACCAACCAAATGTCCCTCATGCAGTCGATACAATATTCTGCCATCAAAATATGGTGATAGTGTTCTCTAACCATTTAGTTGTAAATGCTCTTTTTTCATCTATGGTGTTGATATCAAAAATAGTTTTTTTTATAAAATAAGAGTGCACATTTCCATCATATTTCGTTAAAGTGCATTATCTACAATGTGCAATGTTGTGACTTTGTGCATGACTCTATTGAAATATAATTTTATCTAACCTACCACACGAGACAGGAAAAACAAAATATCTGAATAAAACATATCAAGCCTATTTCACCGTTTTCCTTTCCGTTCCCCAGTGAGTTTGTGTCAACATCTTTCCATGTTGTTTACATTTGCGAACGTTCAATGTCAAATGAAAGACCTTGCGCTCGATTGCATCAGCCTCTCCCCCCGAACTCAATATCAATAATGCTGTGATTTGTCGAGCTCGTTCTTTTTCTGTTTTCATCTGGCACAAATCTCATTAAAAGTATATTTCCACAACATCGTGCAAATCCAGCGACAATTGATCAAAAAGCACGATTTTATATCGAGACGACAGCGGGGAGCCGGATGCACCAATCAGCGTGCGGACGTGAGTCGGTTATCCATGTTCAAACCTTTCACAACTGATCACACTACGTGCTTTATAAAATGACCAGCCGTGCCCGAGGGTGTTTTACTAGCTTTCCATCACATGCTGGCAGGATCAGTGAAGATTGATTTGATTTTCCTTTGCAGAAGCTTGAACTGCAAATGCCAGAAGTCACATCGGGGATGCGGCGTTACCTAATGAGTTCATCCTGTGCTTGTTCATTTGATCTAATTGCCTTGACTGTAAATTGTGCACTGTGAAATCCAGCAGTGTTTTGATATATTGAGATTAGGTTACTTAGTGCTATTTAGTCGGGATTTTCAACCCATCAAAAATGACAAGCACAACAGTTGAGTACTGTAAAGTAACCTATGCTGGGGGGTTTTGGGTTGTTTCAACTCTTGCTTTGGTAAAATATTGACATTTTCTAGGTTTATTTGCAACCCAATGGCTTGGTTTGTCCCTGTTTGACCCACACCAACTCTTTTTTGGTGTTCACATTTTTCACTGTTTGACAAGTCTCAATGTAAAATAATGCGGTTGTAAGCTTTTAGAATATGATGTGCTTTTTGCATGCATTTACTTTATCTGTACACACTAAAATAATGTAGGATTATTTTAAACCCAGCGTTGGGTCAAAAATTGACAAAGCCACTGGGTTGTGATATAACCTGTTTGGTTGTTTCAACCTAATATCTTGGGTGGTTTAAACACATTGTTGGGTCAAATATAAGCCATGTGCTTTGTTAATTTAACCCAACCATTGGGTTTGCCCATTTTAACCCAATGCTTGGTTGAAATAAGCCCAACATTTTTTTGTGAAACTCTTTATAGCCCAACACAGAAAAGTGTAGCTGTAGCCACTGGGACAAGCTTTTATTTGTGTTGTCGTGTAAAAGCATCGGGGGCGTGGAGTTAGAAAATGGATGTTTGAGGCATTGGGGTGGACATCCACCATGCTGATAGATTACTTTACTCTGATCCATTTCAATCAATACAAGCTCGTGCAGCCCCGATCTCTCTGTTTGGAGATAATGAGATTCCAGAGCGCCTGCGGATATTTACAGCGAAGAGATTTAGGGTGTGAATGGGGTAAAGAATAGTGTGAACAACATTTTACCTCAAAACATCCGAAAATAATACGAAAATATGAAATAATAATATAAATAAATAAATAAACAAAAATCAATGACATTAACAAACTGGAGATTCACTCTGGTACTGTTGGACTGTGTTAAACAGAAGTAGACAGGTCATCGTGGGTCATGAATCATGATGAACTGTTATACAACATTTCAAACATTTTAAGCTTTGACTATTACACATACAAACAATTTTTTATCTAAACATAAAATATTTTCAATGTACAGTTACACAGACTGAACAATTATACAATATTGAACAATGTTTCACAACAACACCATATCTAAATGAACTTTTGATTCAGTCCGTGGTAATACATGTTTTTACTGAACTGTCTATTCATCTGGCCATTACTAATGTAAACTGACTGACATGTCTATACAAACCAGGAGCTTTACTCGCAATATTTAATTTCATAGGTTCCTGCATGTGAAAGCTACAAACATTTTCAGCAACTTTAATATATCAAATCAATATTTTATGTCCGAGCAATAATGCTTTATTATTTTTCAGAGTCGCTGGTACTTTGCTAAATATTGTAAATAATTTCAAATAAATATCAAAATGTTACATCTCATTAAGTAAATCCTAAAATATCACTATAAAACTAAAAAACCCATGAAGGTTATCGAAAGTTTACTTCGAAGTAAATTGTAATTCTGAAGTACTTCAATTGTGACCAAATTTTCCTGACATTCAAAACAAGTTGATAAAATGAAAATATTCAGGGCATTGCTAAAAACATTAACTTTTCTAAATTAAGTTGTAAAGAGCAATAGTTTATAAAGCTATTGTTTTGTTGACAAGAACACTCTCCATGAGGTAGGTGTATGTGTGTCAAAGTCAACAATCAAGAGAAGACTTTACCAGAGTGAATACAGAGGGTTCACCACAAGATGTAAACCATTGGTGAGCCTAAAAAACAGGAGGGCCAGATTAGAGTTTGCCAAACGACATCTAAAAAAGCCTTCACAGTTCTGGAACAACATCCTATGGACCTAGATCAACTTGTACTAGAGTGATGGGAATAGAAGAGTATGGAGAAGGAAAGGAACTGCTCATGATCCTAAGCACATCACCTCATCGGTGAAGCATGGTGGTGGTAGTGTCATGGTGTGGGCATGTATGGCTGCCAGTGGAACTGGTTCTCTTGTATTTATTGATGATTTATTGAAGACAAAACTGAAGGGAAAATGCCCCAAGAACAAGCAGGAACTGAAGACGGTTGCAGTAGAGGCCTGGCAGAGTATCACCAGGAATGAAACGCAGCGTCTGGTGATGTCTATGCGTTCCAGACTTCAGACTGTAATTGACTGCAAAGGATTTGCAACCAAGTATTAAAAAATGAATGTTTGATTTATGATTATTATTCTGTCCCATGACTTCGGTCCCTTAACAAGTGGGAGGAACATATGCAAACTGTTGCAGTTCCTACACCATTCACCTGATTTGGACTCTCAAATTAAAGCTGACAGTGTGCAGTTAAAGCACATCTTGTTCGTTTCATTTGAAATCCATTGTGGTGGTGTATAGAGCCAAAAATGTTTTAATTGTGTCGATGTCCCAATATTTATGGACCTGAGTGTATGTAGATCAACACTTAGTCTCTGTGTCAGTGCGAAGCCTCTGCAGCTCTTCCTCCAGCGTTTTGATCTTCTGCAGCAGACTGACTCTATCCTGCAGAGCTTTCTGTTCCACCACCCTTTGTGCATCCTGAATCTTCCTCTCATACCAGCGTTCCAGCTGCGTAGAGACCGTCTCAAAGAAACGCTGTGTCACTTCCACAGCATGCAAGTTTGCCCGCTCCTGGATGAAGGTGGCGTCTGCAGGTCCCTGGGCAAAGACCTCTAAAGTGGACATGGCGCCGCCCTGCTGGGTGTGCGTGTGGTGCGCTTTAATTCTGTTTTTCAGATGTTTGCTGTGTTTCCCGGCTGGGCCGGACAGTGTATCTGTATCACTGTTATTAAATTGCCTGCTCAAGTTACTGGATGTTGACAAGCTGTTACTGGCAATGCTGTCACAGCGGTCAATTTCCTTGTATGTTGGTACGTCTGCCATAGGTTTTCTCTGCAGTTTTGTTCGCTCCCACTGGGGGTCAGCGGTGGCCAGCTTTCCCAAGAGTGGTTTGTGTGTAAATGTGGATAGATGTTTCAGATTAACATAATCATCTGTGGAAATATGGAAAGACACGTTAGGAAAACATAAAGTGTATGTGGATGATTGGATACTGCTGGTTTAATTTCAACCATATGAAAACATAAAAAAAGGTCAATTTTTTTTTAAAATATATATTTTTTTTATTTATGTTTGTAATATTGTATGCATATTGTAAAATATTCTCCTACATAACATCATATCAATATTGTAACAATAATTTTTACATAACTTTTTTTAATAATTTGCATATATTCTAAAAATTCTATACAGTGTGTATATATATTTCTTTTTTCAAGGCATTTTTCAAACCTGAAGAGCCATTTGGCTTCGCATTATAGTGTTTCCTCCCTAGGGCGTCCTCAAACTCAAGGCTTTTCCCACCCACTCCTGGGTTGGGTAACACATTGACGTATGTAGCCAGTGAGCTGGAGCTCTCCTCCGAGATGAGTGAAAGCAGAGGCAGACCACCTGGTTCTGCGTCCACCAGCGAATCGTCCACCGAAGGAGACCGCAGGAGCTTATAGTGTCGTGTCTCAGGTGTTCGCACCTCGAGATCCTGAATCTTAGACATGCACCAGCTTTTCACTTCACTCGTCGTGGCCACCTGCTTGAAAGACCGAAACTTCAGTTTGTTGAATCATCCCAATATTGGCGAAAAACTTTTTCTCTTGGGTTGTTGTACGGTAACTTGTACCTGTCTTTTCTCTCCCTCCATGCATTCCAGGGTGGCTCTCTGATTGATCCGATAATGACACTCCATCCTCTCGGCGGACACGTGCTCCTGTGTGAGTTTCTCAAGCACTTTAAACTGAACAGAATTAAGATACTAATGAAACGTTTTCAGCCACCTTTCCAAAATATTTGTTTCTCATGATTTTTCCACATAAATCATCACAAAATAAAATTTGCGTGAAATTGGTGAAATGCAAACCAACCTGCTGTTTGTTTTTAAGCTCTACTTTGCCCAGTCTGCTGTTCATCTCCTCTTGAACAGTGTGAATTTGTAATCTCATCTCCATCTCTGTGGCTTTCAGTTCATTCGCAAGTTTTCTGAGGAGGGGCTTACAATAACAGTCCTTTGCAGGAGCCTGTTTGCAGAAGTCAGTGGTTAAGAGGTTTAAAACAAGCAAATGCATGGTATTTAATCGCTCAAATGTAACCTGCTTTATCTGTCCATCTTTGTCTCGGTATAGAGTATAAAGCTGAAAGGCTTTTCCATGTGGAAGTTCGTCTTCCTCGTAAAAGCTGCTGTCTTTCTGGAAAACATTTTCTGAGCATCTAAACAACAATTTCTATCAGAGCAATCGTAACTATTAGCACTTTATTATTTCTTTGTAAGATAATTAAATTCGACTTAAATAAAATGTACTGCAATATAAAGTTATTCCATAGCTCTGCGATTCTGATAAATCCCTTCACGGTGATATGAAGAGCATATCCAGACAACATACCTAATATAATATAAAATGGTCATGTAATAGTAAAATACATTATATATATTACCTTCTGTATTGATCTCTTGACCTTTCTCCTCGTACAAGGGCTCAAAGCTGCTTTGTTCTCCTCCGGTTGTATGTTGTGAAGTAAATGGTCACCACTTTGTGCCTGGGCTTCAACCACTTCAGTAAAGTTCTGCACAATAATTGTAGCACCCACTTTAAGAGGGATTTAAAGACTAAACCATCACATGACCGCTGGTCTCATAGGGTTAAAAAAGTTTAGTGGTCATGTGACTTTGTCTTCTCACTGGCCCCTAGACCCCAATCATATTATAAATGATGAATCCACAGCACCACAGATGAAAGAGATAACTGAACCTTATCTGAAATTTGTAGCTTCGGAGTCCATAATACGTCTTTTTTTTTCTTCACTGTCTTTCCACGTGCAAACTTTTGGACATGGCAACAACACAAAAAGAGATTTTGTTTTGAGTATTTGTATTTTAGTTTATTCATGTGATATTGGATAGGACAAATAATTGGTACTAAATGGTATAAAGAAACTGGAGTATCGGCACACACCTGATTAGACTTTGCTAGAAGAATGGCCAGATCTCGATTATTATTGTCCCGGGCTTTATCAAGTACAGTGTGTCCTGCCTGTTGATATTAAACGTGTATGAGAAAGAATATGTGCATTCATTTAGTGTAAATGTTTTAACTTTTGATAGTGTCAATCATAATGAAATGCAAATAACTGTATAAACAAACTTATTTTTTCAGCGGGATACGTGCACTCAAAACTAATTTTCAGAGTCCTTCCTAGACCCAAAAGAAAATGATATGGATTTAATGGTTGTAATGGGAATTTAATTGGTTTTTATGGAAACTTTAATGGTGTCTACTGGTGTTGATGTGATTCTCCCTGCTGAAGAAAACAATAGATACCCAACAGAAACCATTACAGAAATTCTCATGGTTTCCATTAAAATACCATTATGAACCATTAGCTATTTCAATTAAAACCATTACAAAAAGTTTTGGGCATTATTTCAATAGGATTTAACATCCCACCATTATAATCCATCACATACTAGTAGAACCATCACAGTTTCCACTAAAGCCAGTAAAAATCCCTTTTCAAAAAACATCATGGTTTTTATAGTTTTTTCAGCAGGTTATGAACCAAGGGTTATAGTTTCCATTAAAACCACAATAATTCTCATTATAACCATTAGATTCATTAAATTGTAAATTTTGTTTTGGGCAGGGTTCCATTGTTTTCTCCAGAAGTTTACAATTCGGGGTAGATCTTTGAATAAATAACACAAAAGATTAATGCCATTAGACTGCATAACTTACATCGTTTTTGATGTATGCATCAGCTCCAGCTTCCAGTAAAAAACTTACAGTTTTCTTGTGGTTTAAACCAGCAGCGACATGAAGCGCCGTCTCCCCGGCCTGTAAGTAAATTATAAATTAATCAATCTCAAATTTTATTATTATTCACTTCAGAATAAAGAAAAGAAAGTCAGGATATATTCTTCACAAGGCATTGTTACCTATTTGAAATAATTCAGAAAATCAGCAGTACTATAACAATAAACTAAACTATATGATCATACTGCTGATGGAGTGTTGATGGACCTGACCTGGTTTTTCTCAGTGATGGGACATGAGGAACCCAAGAGGATCTTAATCACAGATGAATGATCGTAGCGAGCAGCAATGTGTAAACATGTGTCACCTGTCTGGAATATAAGAAACGTTTAGTTTTCTTTTTCAGCCAATTTCTAGATATTCTAGTTTTTGATGTAAAAGATTGCAATTGCATTGTTTTTGCTGTCGGGCACAGCTCCAGCGAGCAGCAGCATTCTGGCTGTCTGACAATGTTCATTCTGACACGCCAGATGTAGTGCTGTGTTTCCTGCCTTTACAAAATAAAACAGAAGGCACTGTTAAGCAACAGATATTATTTAAATGTTATTTGGAAAATATATCTACATACATTGTTCTTCACATGGACATCTGCTCCAGCTTGGACCAGCAGTTTCACACATTGACTGAACCCATGCCACGATACTTCATGCAAAGCAGTGTTGCCTTCCTGTTGAAAGAAAGTCTGATTCTGTTGATCTTTTAATCAAATTCTAATTTTTATTGTAAAATTGCTTTTTTGCTGTTGTAATTTTTCAGTTTTTGACCGCATTTAAAAAATAAAAAACATATTTTCTGGCAGCTGTGGCGCCAGAAATAAACTGTAAAATAACAGGTTCCCTTTCTGTCGGTCTCTCGACGTTGTGTCGAGAACGACAGATGGGGTTCGCCCTTGAGAACCAATCAACTCTGACTACTATAGAAAAGGCCAATGAAATTTGGCGAATGCAATTTGCATGCCGGGCTCCGCCCCCGGAAATCCGGTATAAAAGGAGGCCGGCGTGCAGCATTCACTTACCTTTTGTTCTTCAGAGCCATCGCTCATGAGTACAACTCAGGATTCAATCCTCTACAACTACACGCTGGTGCTACGACGTGTTACAGCGGATCGTCCCTTTCTGCAGCGACCTTCCCCTGGGCGTCTCGGCGGTTCCGGAGGTGTTAGAGATTTTTTCTAAAAGTCCTTTTCAGGACTGACTGAGCATTCTCCAGCGCGGCATGTCCCGCTGTTCTCTTGGGTGCGGCACCCTCATCGAGGAGGGGGATGGACACGATCGCTGCATTAGGTGTCTGGGCGTCCAGCACACTGAAGCAGCGTTCGTTGACACATCTGCCTGCACTGCGGGCAGATTGTCATTCAGAAGTTGCGGTCACGGGTGGCTGTCTTCCTACGGGAACCAGCCACCATTTCGTCTGCTACCCGGGCTGTGACATCTGTGGCTACGGCCCCGATGACCACCCACGTTAGCAGCGTTAGTGATACGGGGAACTCTGCGAACGTAAACCCGCCAGCCAAGTGCTCACGGGCCGATCGCACCCCGATTCGCTCTTCTGAACGTTCCCCAACCGGCGGTGGCATACCGTCCGGATCCTCACGCACACACTCGGAAACGATGTGTGACGTAGATGAGATGTCGCTCGCAGCATCGGAGGGAGACTGGCATCCGACTCTGCCGAATCCAAACTCCACCCCCAGCGGTCGAGTTCAGGAGGAAGCAGAAGTGATGTCATCCGTGCTAACCCGGGGATGCGTGGTTCCCGAGGTCGGTGCGCGGTGCAAACCGCGCCCACCCCGGGTGCCATGTTTTTCCCGGAGGTGCATGAGGAGCTGTGTAAAACTTGGAACGCTCCTCTCACGGACCGTTCCAGTGAAACCAGCTCCGGCTCCCTTACTTCCCTCGATGGTGAGGCAGCCAAGGACTGCGTCGAGATCCCCCGGGTGGAACGTCCGCCTGCGGTGCACCTGTGCCGCGGACGGCTACCACCTGGGGGGGATCGACCACTCCTACCGTCCAAAGCACGTAAGACTTTGGCATCACTGGTGTCGAAGGCTTGCGATGTTGCGGGCCAGGCTGCCTCCTCTCTCTATGCCTTGGCCATCCTGCAGGTCCGCCAGGCCAGGGCGTTGAGAGGGCTCCACGAGGGTAAGGCCGACCCGGGTATAATGCAGGATCTCCGTGCCGCCGCTGACAGCGCTCTACGGGCGACTAAGGCGGCGGCACGGGCCCTGGGTCGGACGATGTCCACGGTAGTGGTCCAGGAGAGACACCCCCTGGCTATACCTTGTGCAGAAGAGTGACAGCAAGGAAGTCCGCTTTCTTGATGCACTCATCTCGCAGGGTGGGTTGTTGGTAACACCGTCGAGGACTGCGCTCAGCAGTTTTTTGACGGCGAAGCAGACAGTGGCAATTAACCACATTTTTTTCACGCCGCGACTCGGCCGCCTACAGGCCTCCGAGATCTCACGTGACGTCTGCTTCCCTGCAACCCAGGACCCTTTCGACATCGGCTCCGGTTCCTGTGCCCCCACAGGCGGCACCCCGGAAGCAGAGGTCGAGGGGGAAACCTCCACCCCGTCAGCAACCTCCTCGCGTGAAGGGACACTGACGGGAAGACCCCAGGGAGAACAACATCGGGCCCGAACCTTCACAGCCACGGCTCTGATCGGTCGGTACGGGACGACTCCTGCCTCGTCACCAAAGCCGGGCCCTTGTTAGGGCTTGGCGCCCACTTACTCACTGAGTTTTCTGTTCTCCCCGGGTTTACTTGCAGCCGATCGCACACTCCACTGGACTGTGCTCGGCGAACCGACCTCACACCCTGGCGAGGCGTGAGGTCGTACACATATACGACAGCCGTCACCACTCTCAAACCGACAGTGCGTGCCGTTGTCCCGCCAGGCAGGTAAGCAGGCGGAGCAAAAACCTTCCCTCCGGGGACTCCCCGCGACATGGTTAGCTCCGCCAGCCGACGAACCACCCCCCGTGGGAATGATGAAGCAGACCGTCCCCTTGGTCACCCTGTCACAGTCCCTGGGAGCTCGAGAGCTGCCCACACTGTCTCGCTGGCTAATGAGGGCGGTCCGTCTTGGTTACTCGATCCAGTTCGCCAGAGACTCACCCAAGTTTCGGGGCATCATCTCTCCCTCTGTCAGAGGCAGGGACGCCTCCGTACTTCGGGTAGAGGTCACCACCCTTCTGGCAAAACAGGCATCGAGTTCGTCCCTCAAAACCAAGATGTTCAGTGGGTCACCACCCGCACTTCATCGTTCCCAAGAAAGACGGCGGGTTGCCCCCAAAGGCTGCGTACCCTGAACAGAGCACCTTTACAAGCTGCCATTCAGGGTGCTCACACAGAGGCGCGTCCTGACATCTATGAGGTGTCAGGATTGGTTCGTGGCAATCGACCTGAAGGACGCTTACTTTCATGTCTCGATCCTCCTCGACACCGACCGTTCCCACGGTTCGCGTGCGAGAGGCGGGCATATCAGTACAGAGTCCTCCCTTTCGGTCTGTCCCTGACCGCCCTTTCTCCCTGAGAGGAGGAAGGCGAGCGGGTACTAAACTATCTCAGCGACTGGCCTATCTTGGCACACTCGCGAGATCTGTTATGTACACAAAGGGACCTGGTGCTCCGGCACCTAGGTCGATTGGGACTCCAGGTCAACCAAGAGAGGGGCAAGCTCTCCCCAGTGCAGAGCATCCTCTTTCTCGGTATGGAACTCAGCTCTGTCACCATGTCGGCACACCTGTCCGCAGTTGTGCCCAACCAGTGTTGAACTTTCTGAAATGAACATTTTAGGCAGACAGCGGTCCCCCTGAAACAATTCAGAGGCTCCTGGGACACATGGCGTCCTCGCGGGCTAATACCCCTCGAGTTGATGCACATGACACCGCTCCAACACTGGTTTCAGAGTCGAGTTCCGAGGAGAGCGTGGCACACCGGCAGCAGGCGCATGGTGATGCTGCCCTGCTGCCGACGCACCATAACCCCTAGTCTTTATGACTTTTTCGACGGACTCAGGTCCCTCTGAGCAGGTTATGAGGCAGGTCGTGGTGACGACTGAAGTCTCCCTGCAGGGGTGCGGTGTAGTGTGCAACGGGCACGCAGGTGGGGTGTTGGACGAACCCCCGCCTGCGCTGGCATATCAATTGCCAAGAGTTGTGGGCTATGCTACTTGCACTGAGCAGGCTACGGTCTCTCGTGCGAGACATGCACGTGCTGTTCCGAGGACAGCACTATAGCTGTAGCGAATACAGATCGTCAGGGTGGCGTTCGCACACAGCAGCTAAACACAACTTGCTCGACGCCTCCTCCGGTGGAGTCAACAGGTGACTCGTTCCCTGCAGGCCACACACCCCGGGCAAACTGAACTAGACAGCCGACGTGCTTTCTCGCCAGTTTATGCCTCGTGGAGAGTGGCGACTCCACCCCCGTGCAGTCCAGCTCATTTGGAGGCTGTTCGGGTAGGCCCAGGTAAAACCTGTTCACCTCCCGTAACACCACCATTTGCCCGCTTGATAGTCCCTGCCCTCGGCACGGATATCCTTGCGCACAGCTGGCCGCGGGATGGGCGGAAGCACACCTTCCCCCCCCCAGGAGCCTTCTTGTACAGACTCTGTGCAAGGTCAGGGAGCAGGAGCACCAAGTGTTATTGGTTACACCACACCGGTCTAACCGCACTTGGCCTCAGAGCCGATGCTCTGGACAGCGACTCCCCCTGAACCATTCCCCTGACAGAGGACCTGCTCTCTCAGGGGAAGGACACGTTCTGGCATCCCAGATCAGACCTCTGGAACACCCATGTCTGGTCTCTAGACGGGACGAGAAGATCCTAAGATGGCTACTCCCCCTATACGGCTGAGACCATCACCCAGGCTAGGGCCCCATCTACTAGGCGGTTACACGCCTCTAGACGGTGCCTCTTCTCGTCCTGGTGTCTTTCTCAACGAGAAAGACCCACTGAGGTGCTTGATCAGGATTGTGTTCCCCTCCTCACGAGACTGGAGACTAACATCTCCCTTCCACACTGAAAGTGTATGTAGTCGCTATTGCCACTCATCACGACTCAGTCGGTGGAAAGTTTCTAGGGCAACACGACCTGGTCACCAGGTTCCTAAGCAGCGAGAGGGCGGAATCCGCCTCATCTCCGCTCCATACCCTCTTGGGACCCTAAGTGGTCCTGGGGAGCCTCAGGGCCCCCCAAAGAGCCCCTCGGAGGTTCCGATCTTCCTCATAGAGTAAGACGGCCCTCCTGACGGCGCTCACTTCTTTCAAGAGGGTAGGGGACCACCGAGCATCCTCCGTGTCCCTGGATTGCCTTAAACTCGGCCCTGGAAACTCTCACGTTATCTTGAGACCCAGGCCCGGATGCGTGCCCAAGAAGTTCCCACTACTCCCTCCGGGGCCAAGTGGTGAACTTGCAGGCACTCCCCATAGGGGAGGAAGACCCAACCCGATTAGTGTTGTGTCCAGTACGTACTGGACCGCACGCAGAGCTCTGAAGCTCTGACCAGCTCCGTGTCTGTTGGAGGACAGCAGAAGGGGAAGGCTGTCTCCAAACAGAGGCTGGCGCACTGGGTCGTGGACGCCGTTACGACGGCATTCCGATCTCAGAATCTCCCATGCCCATTGGCAGTGAGGGCTCACTCCACACGGAGTTTAGCCACCTCCTGGACACTGGCAGAAGCGCCTCTCTAGCAGACATCTGTAGAGCTGCGGGTTGGGCTATGCCCAAACACCTTCGCAAGGGTTAACAACCTTTGCGTAAACCCGGTGTCAGCCCACGTCCTGCGTGGCGACATGTAGGACTGGCATCCGGGGGGGCGTATGCCTGCGAAAGCACCTTTCCACCCTCTAACAGGTTGGGTCAGTGTGCTATTTACCTTTTCTTCTTACCCGAACACATCGCTAAGAAACTGGTACCTCACCAGCCTCCCTTCTTACCCAGACACTGGTTAAGAATAGGCATTCCATCCATCACCAAACAAGCACCCCCTGGGGGCTGGCTGGGCAGAGCAGCCTTCCCCCTTAGGCCGGGATACCATGTGAGCTATCACAGATAGCTCTAACCGGACCTAGTGCTACCGGACGTCTGTAACACCCCCTCCGTGGGCTGTTCCGTCTGATGTATCCTCATGAGAATGGTTCCCACTCCTGGTAACCCATGAGCTTCCCCAGGTGGGCCTCCACCTCGCGGTTAACTACTCAGTCCGCACGTTCCATGCGTTCTCCTCCAAGGACGAGACCATACCTATATCCACCATATTCCTCCCCACGGGTAGGAGGTGGCCTCTGTAGCGCTTCTCTGATTAAGAGTCGCGCTTACCCGGTGTAAACTGATCTGGATGGCCTCTCGCCTATAGAGAGCTAAGGCCCCGTCCGTGAAAGTTACCGGTCAGGGCTGTACCCATCTTTCTCCAAGAAAGCTCTGGAACCCCCCGACCACCACACTGGAAGGTTACAGTCTCACGAAAGCTTCGAGATGACACGCCCAGGCTTGTTACCGTCGCTTCGCTAGAGATTGTGACGCGATACAGCGTTGTGGCGTTTTCCATAGGCAACCCCATCTGTCGTTCTCGACACAACGTCGAGAGACCGACAGAAAGGGAACGTCTTGGTTACGTATGTAACCTCAGTTCCCTGATGGAGGGAACGAGACGTTGTGTCCCTTATGCCACGAACACGTATCGTATTCTGCTGCAGTTTGAGAGGTCTCAGGCTCTTCAGAACAAAGGTAAGTGAATGCTGCACGCCGGCCTCCTTTTATACCGGATTTCCGGGGGCGGAGCCCGGCATGCAAATTGCATTCGCCAAATTTCATTGGCCTTTTCTATAGTAGTCAGAGTTGATTGGTTCTCAAGGGCGAACCCCATCTGTCGTTCTCGACACAACGTCGAGAGACCGACAGAAAGGGAACTGAGGTTACATACGTAACCAAGACGTTTTCACTGTAAAAAAAACAAATACCAGTTTCCCTAAAACTTGCTATATTTTACTGTAATCTTACGTTTTTACCGTATTTCAAAAATACCAAAAAAAAAAAACGTTTCAAAAACAATAAAATTCTTTTTTTTTTACATTTGACAAATTCTGTAAAATTACTTGGCGAGGTTCAAGGAAAAATTGCTGATATGCGAAATAAAAAGTTGGTGTCCTACTTTAAAATTTTGTAGTTTTTTTATGTATTTTACCAAGTAATACGCATTTTTAATTATTATAAATTTGTCCTTTTAATCAAATAAAATGTCTACTATATGCATGATCTAACAATTGTTTGGGTATATGACAATTAAGTATTTAATTATATGAACACACCTTGTCTTGTAGATCTAATGCACAGCCTCCACGAATGAGGACAAAGATGGCGTCACGATTTCCCACAACAGCTGCCTGGTGTAAAGCCGTTTGGTGACCCTAAAACACATCATTAAAAACATCAAAGTTGTGTTGCTCTAAATTTCATTTCAGCTAAAAGCTACAAAAGGTCATAAGTCAGCAACATTGTAAGATTTGCAACAAATAGTGGCCTTGGCCCAAAATATATTTGTAGTTCTTGTCTAATCGCATCTGGAATCAATCTCTTAAGGGAATAATAGGTTGACACAGATAAAAACAAAGAAACAAATGAGACCATGAGTTTGCATCCTCCAGACTCCCTCGGTAGCCGTCGACTATGCTTCTCTGCTCTGCATGACCGGTATGTGAAAGCAGGTGCACTGGACAGCAATCGTCCTGAGAAAACAATTCATGCATGCTCAAATAAAAAAATCATATACCGATGCATCACAATCCATCACGCAGGGACTTACAGACAAAGAGCGCATGGCCAGCTGGCTTTACAGACATTAAAAAAGTCACATGGGTAATCCCTTGCACAGGAACTCATTGTAGTCTTTATTATAGATGCACAAGAGGAAATTTGTCTGAGAATGAAACTCATCAGATGTAAATGTCTTAAGCTCTTGTTTTCATTTAATGTCTGTCTCCGGCTTCTCTGTGCCAAGATGACCCTCTTTTATAAAGCCAAATAAATAAATGGACACTTAAATGGTTAAATTGTGCATTTTGTTTGTACAGAGATATTTTTTTCGACCCTCACAGCTGGCTTAAAAAACCTTTCAGAAAGGACTACGAGTAATTCTTGTAAAACATAAGGTATTAAAAATCAGCAATAAGCAAAGAACACATTAAACATTATGTAGACATAGATTACAATACGGCTGAAGAGTAAACGATGTGATCTCATGGTTTAGTAAAACATCACAAATGTTTGATCTAATAGCTGCAGCTGGGCACATGTTAGAACAAATAGACACACGTTCTGTTATAGGCATGCCATTGTTGAACCCATGTTAATAAATAATGCATTATCGAATATAAACGTATACAACTTTTAAAGTTAACATGATTACTATGTAGAAATTAAGTTAAAAAAAATAGTATATGTTAAATTTAGGGGGAAATCTTAAGATGAATGAATGTTTTTATCTGCATTGCATATGTAACTGTACTGAATTTAACCTTATTCTAAAATCACACAAGAATCAACAAGAGCTTCAGGAAGCAATATTACATTTACATTCAAAAATAGGACACATGGCCTTGATGTAAAAGGATTGAGAATAAAATCCTATATGATCCAACAAACAGATTAAATCTGCACGCCAGGAAGAGCTTCTCATCTTTCATATTCATAGACAGCACAATACTCTCAGCAAAATACTTGTGCATTGGTTTTTTTTGTTAGATAAGGTAAACATAGACCCTTAAGGTAAAAGCTGATGGTTACTCCATTTTTACAGTATGATATAAATGTGTCACATTTGAAGTATTATGATGGAAGTATATATAACATGTGGTACCAAGCATTGTGGGTATAACCTGACATCACAATAACACAGTCAGCACAGCTTCATGTGCTCTGTTCTGTGTATATTTTATTTGGTTTCAAGGCCACATTCATGAATCAATTCAAGAATTGAGGACAGTTCAAATGTGCTGTAAATGAAAGTTCCCTATTGTTTGCATGTCTCTATTTTTCGCATTGAAGACAGGGGAACCTTATTTGACAGCGACCATCTTAGCTGTCAGAGACCATCCCCCATGCTATAACTTACAGATATAGCCTTAAATGGCTTCACGTCTAAACAGGCCCTTTACAAAAGCCCAGTGGTTTAGAGCATTGGGTTTATGATTCAGAGGTCATCGGTTTGAGTCCACTTTAACTTCCCTCTCTTTTTATCATTGAACACAGAGGGAACAATATCTGAAAGCATTCTTGGTTGAAAGGATAAGTACTCCTGCTTTGTTAAAGAATTTAGTGAAATCAGCCTGAAAATCTGAGAATCTTGAGACAGATATGACTTTTATATCATATGGAACTCAGAGGGAACGGGATGTGTCAGGACGATACTCGGCTGTCAGATGCTGTTCCCCCTGTATAACCTTGAAGGGCTTCACGTCTAAGCATGTCCCATTCAAAAAACCCAGTGGTATATCGGTTAGAACATTTGGTTTGTGATGCGTAGGTCATTTTTCTCATTGAACACAGGGGAACCTTAACATTCTTAGTTGTCACGTCCGGACACGTTCTCCTGCTTTGTTTGAAAAATGTTGTGATAGCAGGCTGCATCTCTGATAACCTTCTTTTCATGGTGTTTGAAGTAAGCAATGTCAATTTTTAAACAAGAAAATTAAACTGACAAAAAAGTACAGACATACATATACACAAATTTATTATATATATAAGGCACACACACACATACACATACATCCAGATTCTCGCAAACAAACCTTCATCCTGTAACAAAAATCATTCATTTTTCCAAAACGTAGAAATCTTATCAGCTTATTGGACTTTTCATGAACGTTCATAAATCACTAAATTAATACATTTTAGGAATTAAATCAAAAGTGTTGACAAATATTTGCTACAATTGCATGTATACAGAAATATACATCAAGAGATACATTTCAGCTAAAGCTATTTACATCAATAGCCATAGTAGACTTTTGTGCCAAATCAAAGCAGCTAGAGCACCACCCAGCGGTTTACACCGGTCATACATGCAGGTCATAATAACGTTGATATTAAATTATTATAAAATGTATAATATATAAATACTTTTAATAACGTTTAATACACTTACATAATGCGTTAGCAGTTATTCAAATAAATAAACAAACTATTCAATAAATAAATAATGCATGCTTTGTCTGATTAAAAGACTACATTTCCCGAAATCCGGCCATTTCATAAAGACTCCATAGTCTCTGTTCGGTGAAGGGAGGCTTCCTCTTTCACAAAGTTCATATGTACAGTTCATGAGACTCTTATCTCTGTGATGGTGATGAATGGTCTCAGTGTGCTGTGACTTCTCGAGCAGGCGGCTGGTATTTCAGTCTGGAGGAGAGAGAGAGTTGAAAGTTCATCATGGCTTGCGCATATCAGGTGTCAATGTGGAAAAGTTTGGCTGTCTCGGCATATTAAATGTCTCAGACTCGGACCATGACAAGCAAAGGGACCTACAATGAGGTTTACGGGAAAACCGACGCGCTGCCATTCGATTATTATGAGGACGATTTCGACACGTTCACGGACGGGGACGCAGACTTCTGTGATGAAGGAGGTTGTGATTGTTTTCTTATAATTCATAAATAAATAATGATGCATTTAATTGGCGTATACTTTTCCATAAGTATTCCCTTAAAATTAAAGGAGATTTTAAATAAAGGACAGAAAATGAAATTATGGTATAGACGTATTGAATTGAATTGTAATACAATAGTTTTATTAACCATAGTTATCATATTGAGACATTTCTTGTAAATATTGCTTTAATACAAATAACATAGTTAATGCATGGTTCATTTTAAAGTATTTTGTTATGGTTTTTAGTAGCAGCAATATCTGTATTAATTATAACATTTTCGTTATAGCCTAAACATGAATGTATTCAATATGTATATTATATTAAAGCAGACGTTTGTTTTGAAGTCCAGGAATAGAATTTGACTTTGTAATACAGAAATTGTCTTAAATGGATTTAGGGCTTTAGTTTTTAAGTGTAACTATATGACCTTCAGATAACATTCGCTCTTGACCCAGGAAAAGTGTCCCAGCAGGTTCATTTTAAATCAGAAGTTGGTTACAAATCATTCGGCAAAACCAGACCTCCTAAATCTGAATTCCCGTCTCTCCTGGAGTTGAATTTTTGTTTCTACAGTGTTTACTTATGAAACCCATAATAGCACTGTGCAATGCCCCAGTTAGACTGATAAATAAACACAGCAGGATTCTTAAGTCAGTATTTTGAGACTTGAAGTGGCTCTTGGTCTCTCCAAATGCAGTGCACATTCCTCGGCTGAGAGTGAACAAGGTCACAACCATCACATCAGCTGCAACACGTGATAGGAGGAGCGTAATGCCAATGTAGGCAGTGCCAGTGCCCACAAATCCACACACATCTGACAGAGAGCCATTCAATTCTTACTATACTTACTTTATAACTCTGTAAGCCACATGTATGATAATAAACAGGTTCATAACGAGAAGATACTAATAGTAGTTTATGCCCATGCTTGTAAATTTCTTATGACAAACCTGCTGGAGGAAATGAACCGATACAGTTTATTGTCAGTTTGTTTAGGGTTTAACTGTACATTTGTTTGTTTGATATCAGATTGTTGTTTTCTATAAACACAAGAGACCGTTTTAAGGCACCCTAACACTCTTCTAGAAAAAACTGAATTGACAGAAATCTAAAAACAAGGCACAATGTATGCGAATACATTTTTGCAGTTGTTTCATCTGAATATTAAATTTTGCGTTGCGTTTGTGTTAACAGAAACGTAAAATTAATATTATTGGTTAATGTCCTGGCAAAAAAGTATTTTTTGGTTTGTTTAAACAACAGTATTAAAGCGCTCAAAGGTTTTTCAACACTTAAATGAAAAGTTTGTTATTGTCTTAAAAATGTTTTTATCTGAAGGTGTATGCTTTGATGTCTGAAATTAGTTTTCAGACTAAATAAAAATTGTGCAAATGAAGAGTTTGGTTCCAAAACAACATAACAAGAATAATGTTTTTTGTGCATTTTAATTAATATCAATCGAAGTACAGTTGGTTTGTTTTGATTAAAGCCATAATAACAAAAACAAAATTACAGCTTACTTACACAATAAAACATAAAAAAACATGATAACAATTTTTTTTTTTAAATGTATTTCATTTTGGAGACAAACACTTCCAAATATAAACTCTTTTTATTATACACATATTGAACTTGGGAACTCCTAGAAGCTGCTTGAGAAAATGGCAAGAGAAAATTTCTGTAGATTTTAGGCGAAAGGTGACCATATTCAAGATGCCAAATTTTATTTTTTTTGTTTAGGTTTTTTAGTCATAGTTAAAAACTATTTTTTTCTCATAATTCCCTTTGTGATAGTCTACAGTTTTGATGCGGTACAGTTTCTATTCTTCTAAAATGCAAGACAAAATGTGAATAAGTGAGTAAGTGTTCAAAACCTTTTGACCGGTAGTCTATATATTATTGACTAGATATTCACTAGATGAAGTAAATAGAGGTTTGTTGATATGCTACTCATGGCATTATTTTTAACATTCATATTTTACAAACAAATGCCTAAAACTTGTTTTTTGGTTAGCCAAATATGACCTGATTGTGTTGTTGTGTTTGACAGTTCTTGGGTTCAGCGATCCGTTCAGCAGTGAGGTAAAACCTCGAATCCTACTCATGGGCCTGCGGCGAAGCGGCAAGTCATCCATTCAGAAAGTTGTATTTCACAAGATGTCACCCAACGAGACGCTCTTCCTGGAGAGCACCAATAAGATTTGCCGAGAGGATGTGTCCAACAGTTCTTTTGTCAGCTTCCAAATCTGGGACTTCCCCGGTCAGATTGATTTCTTCGACCCCACGTTTGACTATGAGATGATATTTCGTGGAACGGGGGCTCTCATCTTTGTGATAGACTCACAGGTATCTGTGTGTCTGTCCGTCCATCATTTTGTATTTAAGTCTTTGTAAACGCATTATTAAAAAAATCATATTTCTGTAGGACGATTATGTGGAGGCATTAAGCAGACTTCACCTCACTGTGACAAGGGCCTACAAGGTCAATCCAGACATCAACTTCGAGGTGTTTATCCACAAGGTGGACGGACTGTCGGACGACCACAAGATTGAGAAACAGAGTGACATCCATAAACGAGCCAATGATGATCTAGCTGATGCTGGTTTGGAAAGAATACACCTAAGGTTTGTGTCCTTGTAATTGTTTCAATGTTTTATTTAGATTTTTTTTAGTTGGAGCTGTGATGTGAAATGTATGATTCGTTGCAGCTTTTACCTGACAAGCATCTATGATCATTCGATTTTCGAGGCCTTCAGTAAAGTCGTGCAGAAACTAATTCCTCAGCTTCCGACTCTTGAGAACCTGCTCAACATTTTCATATCTGTGAGTAGATATTAAACACATCGTTCATGCTGTTTGACCGTCCTTCAAAGGCAGCAACGTTTCTTAGCCCAATTCTTAGTATTGGAGTTGATTATGTAATTGCTTAGTGACTTATAACAACCAATGTTTCTCTTGTTTACATGAGTTGAGGTCGACAGAATAAGCCAATTATTGACTTTCTTTGGTTTCAAAAAATTATGCATGGAAAGAGCCGAGCTCAATTTGTTAACATCGTAACAACCGTTTATATATTAACTACAGCATTGAGCTTTGCGTTTAATGCAAGCACATGTTAAAAATGCATTAGAGCTTTTTAAAGTGTAACCACACCAGCAAACTTAGAAACACTTTCATTCCCTCATCTGTCAGCCTACTGAACTCTAAACTTAGGTGCTGAACAGTACATTCTTATTACAACCATTTCATACCTGCACAAAAACATACAAAAATGTTGTTACCACTGTTTAAATTGTTTCTTATAGTGCCTTATAGTACATTTCATCATTATTTATCCCAATATTATGTACAGTAATCTCCTTTCTATCAACATATAATTGAATGATGTGCTTATTACATTTTATAAGGAAAGCAATTTATTTGAGAAATATCCTAAATATCTAAGATGTTGTTTTAACATTAGCCAGCTGGTGGCAGCAGAGGGTAAAATTAGATGTTTTGGAGATGTGAGTTGAACAATTTGTGTCTTGAAATAATGAAGCTCAAATCTCTTAACCATCTGCCACTCATAGTATTACAGAAATAATGAGTATTTTTATCCGTTCACTTTTATAGAAATCATGTTCATACATGCATGTATATTTTCGTACATTTTTATATTTTGACATATTTATAGATTCATAAGGTTCAATAACTATAAAAATAGAATATAATATAATGTATAGCTAAATAAAATTCTATTTAATAATGGATATTACTTTTTAGATAACAATATCATTTATTAAGTTAAATAAATCACAGTCAGTTATTTTACTATTGTGAGAAAGGGTTTTATAGAGTTAGATTGTTGTTATTCCAAGAAGAGTATTTGCTGTACAGTTCATTGTTGGTTGCGTAATTCATTTCCACTTCAAAGTGTTATAAGATGTGATGTTCCACTGCATTTCTTCTTTAGAAAAGCACCTGACCTCTAACCCCAGCCTGTTGCACTCTTATTGCAGAACTCAGGGATTGAAAAGGCTTTTCTCTTTGATGTGGTCAGTAAGATTTACATAGCGACAGACAGCAGCCCGGTGGATATGCAGACCTACGAGTTGTGTTGTGACATGATAGATGTTGTTATTGACATCTCGTGCATCTACGGGTGAGTGACACTGAGAACACACTAATTCAGTCTTCACAATTACATGACATTACTTGGTCCCACATGAAACCGCGTGCATATTCCTTTCAAGTCCGAATCAAAGGTTCTTTGCAACGATGCACATGCGAATTAAATTTAGCATGCAAAGATTTCCCTGCAGCCTTTACTGGTTGTGTTCCGATGTTTGGTGGATTAGTAGTATGTAACTCCAGGATATGTAAACAATGGCTGTAAATATTTAAAGTGCAGAGGTTGGCACCTCTGGCACCATCAAGTGCGTTTGTCCTATGATTCATCGAGTCAATGAGGTCTCGGTAGGTGCAGAAAGGCAAGCCTGACCCCGAGCCGCCCAGCTGTCAGTTCACGGTGGCCTATAAAAGCAGATGAGCCACCTCATCACCATCAGACTCATAGGAGAGAAGGCAAAGGGTCGGACCTTTTTAAATTGTGGTCTTAGTCTATGACTTCAAGCCATGATTTACTCTAAAAGTAGTCATATTGAATTCTTTGTGTTGTGATTGTGGACTATATTGTGATCAGGTATGTAGCAGAGACAGCATACGTGAGCCATTCGATCGGTTGATTTCCCCCAAATGTGTAAAAACTTGACTCTTTGACGATATCGAAACATTGCTCATCCAATGGTTTTGACGGGGCTGTCTGTTTGTCCAAGCAATGGCAGATGGAGCAGTGGACCTATTCAAATACAATCAATGTTATCACAGTTCTGTATGGCAACGCTATAGAAATGAAACACTTCAGCTTTAAAGATGACTGATTTGCCATGTTTGCATTGATCAACATTCTCAATGTGAGGAAGCCTAAATTACACCCTTTATTATGTCAGCTCTTTTTATTCGCCATCTTTTCCGCAACTTGAAAAGCATCATTGGAGTGAAAATATTTATATATTTATATCCGAGCATAATAGCGTCAAATTGTTTTGATATAAAAGCAGGAGATTATAACAGGGCATCAGTTCATTTTGATCATTATGAATCAACATCTGTTCTGCGAGGCTAAATTTAAAGATTATTTTTTGCTGTATCCCGTCTGTTCTTAAGCTGAAGAGGGGAAGAGACTTCCTGATGCAACAGCGCGCCTCTCTTGAGTTTTTAGGCAATATGCCAGAACTGTTTATTAGCATTTATCACTTTCAAAATCAAAGCCGTTCACATCTGTTTTTCCTAGGTTGACTGGGGATGAGACAGGAACTCCTTATGATAAAGAGTCCATGGCCATAATTCACCTGAACAACACGACTGTCATGTATCTTAAGGAAGTCACCAAATTTCTCGCTCTGGTGTGTTTCATCAGAGAGGAGAGTTTTGAGAGGAAAGGTGAGCACAACCTGAACCGACCCGCCTTATATGTGACCGGAGGATACTGTAGTTACAAAAAAAGACGATTTAACCTCACGTCACCTGTATAGGACTCAAAAGGAGATATTTTGAAAAGTGCCTCAGCGCTTTTGTCCATCTACAGTGGAAGTCAAGGGGGCGATGTTGTTTAGTGACAAACATTTTTTCAAATATCTTCCTTGTGCGGAAGAAGAAAGAAAAGTCACAGGTTTGCAATGACATGAGTGTTAATAAAAAAAAACATTCTTGGGCAACTTATCTTCTTAATATCACTTTTAAAGGAGTCATATGACACGGCTAAAACAAATATTATCACAAACAAATTTTTTTTTCTTTTAGATGTAATTTAATGTGTATACATGATTTATACCGTGCTTGTTTTGTATCTCCTCTTTGCCCCTCCTCTCTTAAATGCATGGATTTTTAACAAAGCTCATCATTCTGAAAAGCGAGGTCTGCTAGGATTGGCCAGTTAACCAGTACGTAGTGATTGGTCGAATAATGCAAGCTTGTGACGGAAATCTAACGCCTTTCACCATATTTGGAACATTTAGATAGAATGCATCTTTTGTTACGACACTTTAATTTTACCTGTCTAATACATGCATGGGCAATTTATAACACATCAAAGACACAGAAAAACACGTGAACCCTTTAATTTTCACTGCTAATCTAACATCACCGTTACTATTTCTGATATTTAGGTTTATGAATTGGAGTATTTAGCTTCTGTTTGTAACTCATTCTGTACTTTTTGTGCTAAGACATCTGAAGTCTGCTAAGTCTGTTACTACCCTTCTAAGTGATGAGACTTTTTTCTTAATAGACGATAAAAGAAGAAATCCCATCGGGTTACACTTAAAGAACCGAGTCATAGAGACTATGAGGCTTTTGGGGTGGGCTCTTTTGAATTGGGTTAGTAGGAAACAACCCAAAATTTTAGCAAAGCACAAGAATTCCTACATTAATACAAAATCATGTCTGTGAGTTTGACATGGCCCTTCACACATAGTTTCCAAAGACAATGTGAACTTGTTTTTAATTTTCTCCTCATAGTAATATGCACACCCTTACTGATAAAATAGCATGTTAAAATAAAAATAGACACTAAATAATAATGTTTATAGTAATAACAAACAATTATTAGCAGTTAAGTAATAATTCCCTCTGTAATTTAACTATAACAGATAAAGATTGAAAAGGAATAATAATGATCTTTCAGATTTTGCCTATACAGTAAACTGTTTTATCATTTACAGCTACATGAAAATCTGCTGGTTTGAGCTGCACTGAGACGATGTGATATTTTGAGAAATCCTTGGCTGTCTAATGAAGATTAATATCCATGCACGGGACCATTAGGAATGTGTCGCGATCTAAGATATATAAATACAAATGTCGGTATTACATTCAAATGCGTGCAAATCAATCCAGAAAAAGTTATAAAAAAAAAGTTAAAAAATCTAAATCTGAACATGTCTTTCCCATCTGAATCCACCACCGCTTATTTTGGAGAAGGGCTTTATACTTTAAAAACAGCCTTTTACTTTTTTCTGTGCGGTGGTTAGCAGGGAGCTTTTTGCTTTACATGCATGTTCTGTGCAACATAACGCAATATCACATCATTTACATGTTAAACATTCCCTGTTTCAACCTTCAAGCTAATAGAGCTGTTGCTATGAACCTGTATTCGATATTTCTGTTCAAACTTAATATTTCACTATCTCTGCCTCTGATGACATCAATCAAGCAGTGTTTTACACCAGCTTTTTAAAGATTTTCTTCATGTCGATGTTGGTAAATGTTTCATGTAGATTTTTTATCTCTGGATCAAAGTGAAGTGCCGTCCCGGTCCTCTCAATAAAACAAACACTGTTGTTTGTCTGCCTGCGTGGCAGCAAAAACTTCATTCAAAGTACGATTGTGCAGCGATACAATTGAGGAACCGACTGATCTTCCTGCTGCTTTCTAATTACACACTTTTTGTGTCGCACAGGACTCATCGACTACAATTTCCACTGTTTCAAGAAAGCCATAGAGGAGGTGTTTGATGTGCGGTTACAAGTGCAGAGAAATCGCAAGCTTCTAAACCAGAGACGCTGGAGCAGACAGAAGGTGCCTAATGGATCTCAGTTGCATCCCCATTGAAGAGCAGTGGAAAGCTGTCCAGTCTGTTGCCGTGACTCAGAAGTGAAGGATTCACGCAGACTTGATTGTTCGCTTGTTCTGAAGGGCCACTTACTGCTCTACAGGAATCCAGAATGTCAATACACACCACATTGTGTGTTCAAAGCCTTGCACTGCTGAACTTATTCACCCATGTGTTAACTGTCTGCGAGGAAGAAACCTTTTTTTTAACAGAAGGAGGCCGTTAATAGTTTTCCACAAAATCTAATGCATAGTCGGATGCATCAGATAATGCTGATAAAGTGCTTTTTGTATATAGGCACAACAGCTTTTACAATATTATAGTAGCAAATGTGCATTGTAAAACAGTGGAAAATTTAAAGATGCAATGCACCTTTATTGCAATATGTGTTTGAAACATAAAACTGCAACCTTACGTACTTATCTTTACATGTGTTGAAGTTAAATAATGTACCAACCAGCGAAACCATCCAGACACCACACATTATAAATCTTTATTATAAGATGAGGAGAGAACTCCTTATACTTATTTTCTTTATTTTTAAAAGTTTACACTAAAAAAGTAACTGATCAGTGCACATTTAATATATATATATTTAGATTATTTTGTTAACCCCTTGATCAAAAAGTTAAGCATATTTTTTCTCTCTCCTGTTTATATGCAGAGTAAACTATAAGTAAGCCATTTGTCAGATGAGTGTAATCCTTTTTGTAAATTGTTACAGCATTTATGTTCAGAAAACAATCATGATGTGTGTTTGACTTACATGCATTGTTGTGCATGTTAATTGACATCAAAGTAGCGCAAGAACGACTCAAAAGCTTTTAAATTCACAATTTTCAAGAATTTGTGATCTTTTTGGTCTGCGACTCATAAAGTTTAACACGCATATTCTTTTCACGATGCTAGTGAAACCTTTTTTTAGGGTTCAGCAATTTTCCTTTTTGAAAGTAATAATAAACTCAGAAAAAATGGTTTTCATTACCCCTGCAATAATTCTGTATTTTACTCCTTTGATAGATATGAAAAAAATTATTTCTTCACTTGTGCAAAAACATGTCAGCAAACACAACAAAGTAACAGCAAAGAGCATGTAAATAGTTGCTCTTCATCTGCATATATGGTCTACAAGCACAAAAATGAATACTAATTTGCTTAACATTTATTAATTTTAATGAATATTAAAAGTAATTTTGTTCTCTTACTTTGTCATAAATAGTATTTGATAGATTAAACTACAAAATGAAAAGCAAGAAATCACGCATTTACTCAAACACACTTCGTTCTCTGCCGTCACAGGAAGTGCGTGGACACGCCTACGCTCCGGCGCCTAATATCATGTAACTGATTTCAGTGGCTTGTGTGTTGTCAGGGGTTTAATGCCTTTGCAGTGGGCGGCGTCTCGCTGTGGGGTTACAGCACCAGCACTAATCCCAGGGGATACCTTTGCCTCGCGACGCTGGGTAAATCTCATGAGGTCAGAGCCGATTACGCAAGAGCTGCTCCTCTGTGGACGCACACGAAATCATCTGTAGTGAAACTACAATGTGTTACGTAAAACAATTTCATGTTTAGTATTATAATCTCTATTAGAAGGCCGAGCACTATTTACTCGGCAAGAACAGGGACCCATCTGTGAGTGAGGGCTCCTCTCATTAGAGGGTAGTAAAGTTGAAGGTACCACTCTCTTGTGAGTATGTTAGAATATGGAAAGGGTACATCATCATTTTGAATAGCTATGTTGCTCTGTCAAACCGAGAGTCATTTAAATCCATCACTCTTGGTACTCGGGCACATCTAGTCAGCAGCGAGTGAAAGGACCAATCAGAGACTGGCAGGGTTGATTGAGGCTGTCATTGAGGATTAGATTGCTTCACAACCAAAGCTGTCTTTTCACATTAAGAAAAGGCTTTAAGGGCTCTTCACAAGAGCGTCAGAGATTGGGTGAAAACAGAACAGCCTTCGTGTAGCTCGGTCTGTAAGATATGAAGTACAGTACATGTGGTGACACTCATTTTCTTACAATTTTTTTAACTACTAGTTTCTACTACAACCTGTTTTCGAAGCATCACTCTTTTATGTAAATAATGTATGAAAAGCAAACTTTTTTTATTTACGCATTTTTAGCATACATTTACATTTAATCATTTAGCCGATGCTTTTATCCTAAGCGACTTACTCAACTCAACTCAACACAACTTTGTTTATATAGCGCTTTTTACAATTTCCATTGTTACAAAGCAGCTGTACATGAGACATATTGACTATAAGCGAAATAACTGAAGTCATATAACTGTAAAAACAAGAAAAAGGTGAAAACACAGAAGACAGAGATACCCACATACAAACGCTCCACACACACAAAATGCACACAATATACACACATCGACATAGACACACACGGACGGACACGCAGACACACACACACAACACGCACAACAGACAGACACGCACGCTCGCACCCACAGTGAAAGCACACATTTAAGATAAAGGAGAGAGAAACACAGGTCAAATATTAAACAGACTATACATTTCTATATGCAATATTAATTATGTAAAATTCTGAATTCTAAAGTGGCCCCCCCATCCAGGCAAATAGTGCAAAACAGTATGCAAACGGTGGCGAGGAACCCAAAACTCCAATCGAGATAAAAAAAAAACGTACCAATGAATTAAACAATGGAAGCAATTGGAACAACATAAGGATAACGAAAAACAATAAACCCACAGTATACAGAGCAAGTTTACTATTATTTTTTTTAAAGAGAAATAGTAGAAAAATGAAAGAAGTCAGACTTAATCGGTCAGGTGCTGACGGAAGAGGTGTGTTTTCAGCCGATTCTTAAAGATGGCTACAGAATCTTCTGATCTTTTAGCAGTGGGCAGATCATTCAACAATTTTGGAACCTATCCACCGAAGGTTGAGAGAGATTTTTTTTACCTTTTCGGGACGCCACCACAAGCATATCAGAATAATTTATAGCAAATTATGAAAACGTTCATAGCTAATTATTATGCACGTCAACTTTTTATCTGTATCATGTGTTAAACATTAGCCTATGCATTGAATAAAATGAGAATTGATTTAATGATATTCAGAAGTGTTTATGTAATCTTATACACTGATGTTGATGAAAGTTAATCAAAAGCATTAACCAGTTCTTTCAGATAAGCAAATAAATGTAATTCTCTAAAAAGATTTCATCAAGCCGGGTTTTAGTCAGTTATGCATTTGTGGTTCAACAGCAGGAAGTCCAGAACATCTTCAGATCCAACGTCTCTTAAAAGTAATCTTTGTTGTTGCATAACTTTTGCCCCCGATCAACAGCCCTAGATTCTGAGAGGACAGCCCAGCTTCCATCCTGCATAGCTTTGACCTTGCTGTTTTCCCAACGGAATGAAAACCGTTGGAAAAAACACGACGGATCTGACTTGTGAGTTTACCTCCCGCTGACACATGAATATGCAGCCCGAATATTATTATTAACAATTCAGAAGTGCTTCATTAAAGATAACTTATCATTTAGACTCACAGCATCCAACAAATCTAAGAACCATTTCGTTTTCGAGAACTGAGGCAAACGTATGATGTAATCATCATTTAACAGTTTATTCACATTTGTGTAACCTACTTTCAAATTTTACATTATTTACAACCTTCATGGAAATGAAGGTAGAACCATAAAACGTTTAATGCACTTGAAGTAAACACATTATTGGAAAGAGACCAAATGTCTTTGTGTTTTTTTTTTTTACTGTGTATGATCTCATATAGGCTGACAAAACTATAGACCTTATTTGAGCATCAATTGACAGACATCACAGTGTTTCATGTTAGGTACAAAAGTAATGAAGGCTGTCTCTTCGTATCCTTTATGTTCAGTGTCACATGTTCCTCTGGTTTAGATCTGTTGTCACATAATACTTGGTACAAAATATTCCACTTGTATCCAAGTTGATTGTTGCAAACTACAAATCCACATAAGAACTGAGACCGTTGTCTATATTTAACCTTCAGCAATGAATCATTTTTCTGAAGTATCTGTCTTGGGAAGACAATATCACCTCTTGTTGACAACTTTTTATGTTACTTTTATTTCTTTGGAAAATGTATTAGTTTTAAGTTTTAAGATAAGTACAATTTTAGATTTGTTATGACAAATTTCAAAACCCAATATGGCCTGTAAAAATATTAATATGTTCCTCTAATCACAGAATGACATGTTCAACTTCCCGGTTTCGTTTTGCTTTTTAAATATGAATTTATTTCTGGATAAACGGATGATTTCTTATTCTCTCCTCAGGCTTGATGCTGCTTTTGAACAGCATGTTTCCTTCACTGGAGTTTGTTTTATTGCACATGAATAAGTAATTAACTCTTAGTATTCATTAATTGTTATATAACTGGTTTATCTTTCTTTTTGCATTTTGTTATGCCGAACTCGCAGTCATTTCACACTCATTTATCTCTCTGATAAACTCTGTTATCAATCCGATATCTGATTTGTAAAAAAAGTCTTTCAAGCTAATTGGAACCTTTTTATGTCATGTTAAGTGTTTCAAGAATGAAAAGTCCTATCCAAACTAATCGTCAAAAGGGTTTTTTTTGTGGCGGGGGGCTTTTTACTTTTATCTATAGGACAGTGGAGGCAGACAGGAACATGGTGGTAAGACCGAATCCGGGTCCCCTTGAGCCAATAGCTTACGTTTATGTGTCTCGAGTGCTAACCACTGGGCTACCGCTCTGACATCAAAATGATTTTTACGTAGCTTTCTGGAATACTGGAGTCTGATTGGTTAATGGTGGCATCCAGGGGTCAAATATTTTTCTGTGCTTCATTATGTAATTATGCTGTGACCCTTACATCCCTCCACAGTCCCATTATTCACTCAAAATAATTCAAATTTAAATCACTATTTTATGATTGCAGCTAACACTGCTGTTTTCACATTTAGTCCAATTTCACAATTTTTCAGAAAATGTAAAAAACACTTTAATTTTAAATGATTTAATCCTTTTTTATTGGTTAGATTTGCAAAACCCAGTGACAAACATACAAGGGTGATTAAAAATAATGATTTGTGGTAAAAAATAAAAATCCCCAAAAATGGAGATAGGGAGTTTGAGAAGGACAGCAGCGACACAAAAGTGACATATTTTGAGTTTTGCTATCTAGGCTGTGGTCAATGGGCTGTTTTGGGCTGGTTTTGATAGGAAATTGCGTTATGGTATTAGAATTGTACAGTATACATTAAGATAAGTGATCTGCGGCAAACATAATGTCACTTTTCTCAATGTCTACATTATACATGCATATTTATTATGATTGTACAATTGAAGTGTTTTCCAGCGGTCTGAATTGAAAGAATGTTTCAGCTCCCATCATCCAAGGAGGATATGAAACTATTTTTAGAGATCTCACCTGTGTGCATGAGCAGTGCCCTTCAAACCTTGTCACTTTGCCGGTATGCCAGTCTTCATTTAGACTTGGACAATGTGCCCTTAAATATAGCTGACACAGCAGGTTTGACAACTTAAAAAAGCACAGAGGAGAGCTTTGTTTACAATTGCATTTTATCTCTCCGTTTTGATTTGCAAACACTGCAGCACAAAAGCGCTGGCTGTGCAGGGGACAGATTTATCCCTTTAATATGAGAGGCCTGACAAACTTTTACGTAACAGATCCTTTAGAGACACACTGGCTTTGCTCCAGCTCAGTCGCCGGCATCAAGTGGATATGGAGCTGGGGCGTGGCAGCGATGAATTGCTGTGAAATCCCAGATAAGCTGAGTTTCAGTGGCAGGAGAACCGGAGTTGAGATAAAGTAGGAGGACAAAGGCATGAAAAAAACGAGCCATACCATCTGCTGCTGTGGCAGTGGTGGTAAGTCAGACTTTCAGGCAAGACCCTGGATGGATATCCCCCAACCCTCCTAAATAAGCTGGTGGGTTTGTAAAATCTTGGAGAAACTGAAAGTGTTGCTACAGGCTGTGCACACATCAGTATAGCACTTTTAGGGAAATGATGCATATGAATCTTATTTTACAAGTTTGAAATGCTCACATATTCCATTCCATTCCATTTTCTACCGCTTATCCGAACTACCTCGGGTCACGGGGAGCCTGTGCCTATCTCAGGAGTCATCGGGCATCAAGGCAGGATACACCCTGGATGGAGTGCCAACCCATCGCAGGGCATGCTCACATATAAAACGGTTAAATTATAATAGGCCAAGATTATGGAAGAACTACAAAGTATTCGTTTATTTTTAATAATTCTATTTTACTGTGCACATAGCCTAATTTATTTCTTTAAAGGGCTAGTTCACCCAAAAATGAAAAATGCGTTATCATTGATTCAACCTTAGGTTATTCAAAACCTGCTTAAGAATCTTTATTCTATAAACAGAAATAAGATATATTTTTAAAAATGTCTCTATGATTTTTTGTCCATACAATGCAGTCAATAGGGGCCATTCCTGATTGGTTACCAACGTTCTTCAAAATATCTTCTCTTGAGAGCTGCAGAAGAAAAAGTCTTGCATTTGGAATGACAAGAGGGGGGACACTGCATTTTGACATATTTACTTCAGGTCTATTATGCATGAGTCAGAGAAACGTGAAATTGCATTCGTCACGTTGAGGATATTCTTCTTAACGGATGCAAACGCATGCAAATTTGCATAAGAAATTCAAGCAGTCTTACTGTATACAGATAGCCAAACATAACAAGCTGCCTTCTGTCTGATGTGAGCCCACAGAAAACAGGAATAAATTACAAATGGGAAGAAACTGTGGGCACTGGCAACATGCCTGTTGACTACTAAAGCGTGATACTTTCTGGGTCTCTGGGTTGTTCCTGTCAGTGCTTATTACATCACTAAATCAGGGCTGGATCAAAAGAACATGGGACCTTGAGGCGCAAACATCACAGGGCCCTCAAGACTCAAATCAATCCACAAAAAAACAAAACGTAACTTTTGTGCAATTGCTTGTCTTTTGCGGTTACAAGCAGTGGATGTGAAAGGTGGGCTGGTTGATTTGGAGAGGTGCTCATTTTAGCCTGCTGGCGCTGAAATTATAATCCCACCCTCTTTGCGATTCGCCATCCAAAACCAAACCTCCTCCAAAAACATGAATGTATATCATAAATCCACGTAACGAATAACAAAGTTAATCCATTAAATGAGCGTGCTGATGACGTATAATGTCTGCGTGAACAGGGTGTGCAGTGGAACGCAAAATACGTTGGCTGAAAAATAATAATAACCAGTCACAGCGTTCGGCCAGAACTTTTTTATTGGGCGAACGTTTTTTGGTCCTACGCCTTTCACAGACGACATATAATTGCAAAATATCATTTGACCACTAAACTTCTTGATTGCTAACAGGATGTAAAGGGATTTCCAACCAACATGACAAAAAACATTTTTGGACAGGATCACCCACCCTGCCTTTAATGGGTCCGTCTCACACCTGTCCTGTCATTCTTACCAGTGATGCTGATTCTTTATATTGCTTTTTCTAATAATCACGTTTTTGTATCATTAACACATTCCAAAATCATCCAAATTGAACACCTCTTACAAATTCTCCTGAGATCAGGTTGGTCTCATTGCTTGGGGCCGGCAGGAGTTAAAGGCCACCTGTCCATATTGCAGCCTTGCAGGTTCATAAGCACAGGTCATTGAATGGTTTGTAAACAATTCATAACACTCAAAAGAAAACACATCAAACATAAACAAGAAAGTGTGATAGGTAGGCTATATTATGAAGTGCACATATGCATCTGCTTTTCCTGCCAGTGCAAGTGTTGTTACGCCAACAAGCAGTGCATTTCACTTCTGCATTACAGATTTAAAGCATACACACGCGGAGCTTTTTGAGGTCGTTGTGTCTTCCTAATCCCTCTTTCCTGCAACAGCACAGACAGATGTGGGAAACGCGCACCGCTCACGCCATGTGTTGAACGCTGCGGGTCCGCGCGCTTCCGAACAGCTGTGCGCTTGATAACCAATGACAAACACAAAACGCGGTGCGGAACTGGTGCTACGCTTAGCGCTGCTTTTTAAACCATCGACAGAACGCGCATGCCGTAGAGATGAGAGGGTCAGAGATTCCTGCGCTTTGAACGAAAGGATGCTGCATCCACCGAGCCGTCGCGTTCACGGATTAAACTGGATTCCGGGACGCACCTGTAGATTTTTCACCTGCTGTGCATGATGCCTTATCTGAGACATATACTGGTTTTAGTGGTCTGTCTGGACTCGTTTGGGGAATGCCGAAATAAACACAACACGAGAGAGAGGAGGTGGACGGGTCCCGTGGAAACTCAGAAGCATGGCACGTAAGTGGCATTTAAAGACACTCTTGGGTTGTCATCAAGGCTGTGTATAAACTTGACAATGGTGAAATGTGTTGGAACATTAAAATGATGATGCTGATATGATATTTATAATGATGGGGATGAGAGTTAATGTGGAAATGATATTGAAGATGACTGTCTGTCAGTCACCATACTGATGAAGATAATTTTACAAGTGGTGATTGAAACATTGCGACTGAAATGATAGAAAAGGAGATAAACACAAAATTGTGTGAATGCGTAGACATGTTTTTCATATTTTCACTAAAATTGAGGGTGCTACAATGCCAAAGAATATTTTATTTTTTGGCTGGATGCTTCCATAAGCAACCTTTAACATCCAGAGAACCTTTCTGTTTCATAAAACGTTATATAGTGGAAATGAAAAGGGTTCTTTATACTATTTTTGGGGAACCAAATAATGGTTCTTCTATTGCATTGCTGTCAAGAACCTTGTAGCATATTTATTTTGCATATTTATTTGATATGCATTTTCACGAATTATTCTTTTTTATGTATCACATCGTCTAAATTAACATTAAAACTATTATTTGACATAATCAGTAGTTTTAAAAGAACATGCATATATTTATACATGTATGTATGTATTTGTGACCCGTGTGGGGTTTAGCTTCGAATTTTAAGGCGAACTGCTTAAACAACACAGTTGTGAAAAAGAGCTAACACATTTCATAATCATCCTTCAAAATGACCAAATATTGACCGATTTTATCGACCTGACTGATATATAGACCTGTCATCATTTACACACATGTAAGAATGATGATAATTATATAAAGAAGATGTCTATGTGGTGCTGAGGAAAGGTGACTGGTGGCATCAATTATCATCATGTGAGTCCATCCCAGTTCCATCACAGACTCGTGTTTCACCTTTATTAGCCTGATGACAAACAGAGTCCCAAAAATGAGGCCAGAGGCGGGTGCGCAATTAACGTGACCCAGACAGATGATACAGCCACTGAACCGAACGCGTATCATTGGCGTGCCTGAACCAGCGCTCCTTTCACAGATAAACAGCCATGTGTCACAAGCATGTTTCACCCATCTGCCGAGGACCGTACGCTGGCACCAAGCTGTCATGACAAAAAGCTGGTACCAATACACCCAACTGTGTTTCATGACTATTAAATGAAAACAAACAGTCTTGAGAATTAACATGTCATTAGCATGCAAATTTCCATGAGAAAATCCAGCAGTATGAATGTACTCGGGGTGCCAATCATGACATGCCGCCTTACATCTGATGTACTCTCAACAGGAAAGAAAATACTAATGGCAGGAAGCTACAGGGCATGTGACAGGCCACTCGACCGCTTTCTTGCGTTTTTAGGTCTCTGGGTTGGATCCGTCAGTGTGCATTATATCATCTGATAAAAAGTTCATCACGGTCTCCGCGAGACTGGAACCAAGTGCAGTTTATCAAATCAAGTAGTCAGAAGTCATCCGAGTTGCTTTCGATAAGATCTGCTGTAATTTGAAAACAGAGCAGCCGGCTGCAGCTAGTTCAATGCTGCTTTAACAATTTGTTGATACAAGCGCCAAGCATGATCCTCCTAATCCTTCATTACACTTTTGTTGCTGGGTTTTAATGGAAATTATGTAAACTGCGTTGACTTTGACATGAGCTGAATCGTTTTCTTTTTAAAAAAAGCTATTTTTTTACTTCATGATACGAGAACTCAAGTGTTTATGATTCTTTGAAATCCTTTCACAGCTCCTTGGCGAAGAAGCCACCAGACGTGACGAAATCACGAAAACTGAAAACAGAACAGTTATTGAAAGTGGATGATCATGACTTCACTATGAGACCAGCATTTGCAGGTTAGATTATTATCAACTTTGCATTTTCACATTTTTGTGTAGCCTGAAAGGTCTGGTGTCAGCATTTCCAAGAGCATCTGAAATCAAACTGAAGATGTGTCAAAAATAAGGCACCTCCACTTGGAGCAAGAGACTGTTTAAAACAACAAATTAAAACTCACATAGAAACAAATTCTGCATGTACAATTTTTTTAAACATACTATATGGTACAACCTTTTTAGGAACATTGTTTAGATCCAAACATTGTGCATATTTAGTATGGAGAGTGTGTGAAGGGTGCTTGTTTGACGGTCAGGCATAGGATCTACATTGGCTCCCTCTAGAGGGGTAAACAACCTTCTTATTACGAAACTGTAGTGGACTAATAAAACAAAACATTCATCTAAACTGAAACACATAGAATCCAGGAAATAACTAGCTATTTTACATCAAATGTACATTCATAAAAGTCTACACAATCTATGCATTTACTAATCTTAAAGGGACAGATCACCCAAAATTTTTAATTCTGTCTTCATCTTGCCTCAAGTTTTTCCAAATCTGTATGAATTTCTTTGTTCTGATAAACACAGAGAAAGTTGTTTGTAAGAATGCTTGTAACCAAACAGTTCTTGGCCACGATTGACCAACATAGTAGGGATAATTCTCTGTTGAACAGAAAAGAAGATATTTTGAAGAATGTTGGAAAGCAAACTGTTCTGGGGCACTTTTGACCACCATTGTTATTTTTCCTACTATGGACAATGGTGGCCAAGAACTGTTTGGTATCTATCTATTTGGTATCCAAATATCTTTCTCTGCGTTCATCAGAAGAAAGAAATTTATACAGATTTGGAACAACTCGAGGGTGAGTAAATCAAGACAGATTGTAAATCAATAACTGTCCCCAAATGCAACGTTATTGTAAAGTGTTAGCAAAGCCTTTCCACAAGAAGTCACAGAACTTTCAGACAACAATGTAATGTTTAAGACAGCACTTACATTTTTGACTCTCTCATGCATTACAGTAAAAAAAATCTGTTAACGTTATTTGACATATCAGAAGGAGTGTGCCGTAGAATGTTTTACAAGTTATTATGCTCTGATTTAATTCAAACATCCACCCGTATTTACTCTGACCTTGATTTTACATATTTCCTCTGCAAAGCAGGTCTTCATTAATTCAGAACAAATGAATGGCAGGCATAGTTTTTATAGCTCTGGGCATGTCAGATGGAGCTCTTCACACTTTGCTTGAGCTTTTACACAAGTTCCACATGACTGTCACTGTGATCACTGTTTGGAGAGTAAACAGTCAATAAACTCATGTAGCAACAGCTGGATGTGTGTGCAGGTTGCTCCTCTGGGAACAATGATGTTTTTAATGCGGAGATTTCGTCTAGTCTGCAGTGGGACTGTATATAATATATGATATTTCAAAGGTATAATGCATATAAAAATGCATAATTTATTCCCTCTCATGTCGTTCAAAACCCTTAACACCCTCTTTCTCCTGTGGAAGATAAAAGATGTCTCAGTGGATTTGTGTGCATAGTGGAAGTCAATGTGGGCCGATTTTGTTTGGTTACCAACGTTCTCCAAATTTCTTTTTGTGTTCTGCAGTAGAAAGTAAATGGTGAAAGGACTTTTTCTTTTTGGGTGAAGTATCCCTTTGAATCTTCAGGTTTTCACATAAAAAGTAGACATGCACAGGAAAGTCAGGAAAGGTGTTTACATGCATAGTAAAATGACATTTTCCTCTACAAAAGAACACAGTTTAAGGCCTTTACGTGTTCTTACACACTGTTAGCTCATAAAGTACAATTCTGGCCCGTTGTGTAAACACTCGGTGTGAAAACACAACATGAACCCGCTATCGCGTTTACGCCGCCGCTTTGTTTATGCTCCGCTTGCTCATGTGGTGCGAAATGAAAGTTGTCTGAGTCCATATTGTTCCCGATACTTCTTTATTGATGTGTTCCTATGCAGAACAAAGCAAAGAAATGCATTCTTCAGCATTTGATGCTGTGAATAGAGCGTCTAAAAAGGCTTTCGTATGGATGCTAGGATTCCGCAGACATTTGGGAATTGCTGATGTGACAGCGGGGGGTCGCAGCAAAAGGGAATGAAAATAGCCCAAACATATTCCGCCCCTAAGCTGCTTTCACAGTCCCACCTTGTCTGAGAGAGAAGCATTGTTGCATCTGTTTGACAGCGAAAATCTCACAGTATGATGGGTACGTTTTGATCATATTGTGGTCCAGTGGAGGAACTGGGGTAAACATGTCCAGCTTTTCTTTTTTTATTATTTTAATGAGTCTAATGGCTTTTCCTTTGCAATATTCATACCGATTAAAAATGTCAATCGATGGAAGTGCACTGTTTAAATAACTTTAAGGGATAGTTCACTCAACAATGAAAGCTCTGTCATAATTTACTACTCACTCTCTTGTCATTTCAAACCTGTATGACTTTATTTCTTCAGCAAAACACAAAAGAAGATATTTTGAAGAATGTTGATAACCAAACAACGACAGTGGTTTTGTGTCTATACAATAGTAGGGAATGGGTACCGTTGTTCGGAGACCAACATTCTTAAAAATATCTTTATTTGTGTTGTTCAGAAAAAAGTCATACAGGTTTTAAATGACAAGAGGGTGAGTAAATGAAGACAGAATTTTCATTTTTGAGTGAACCGTCCCTTTAATGTACATTCATTTGCATTTCTTTCATCTTCTTAAAACTGGAGAAAATCTAAAACTACATTCCGTCTCATGTAATTATCAGTTCTACAGATCTTTAAACAGGGATCGTCACAGAAAACAACAAATCAGTGATTTTCATGAATCCATAGGACTTAACGAAAAAGAAAAAAAAATGTTGGTTAAGTATGCTGTCAACATATTTAGAGCTGTCAAAAGATTAATTGCAATCAAAAGTTTGTGTACATAATGTGTGCTGTGCATATTAATTGTGTGTTTTTTTAAACACATACACATACATGTATACATATTTAGGAAATATTTACATGTGTGTGTATATATATATATATATATATATATATATATATATATACGGTATATCTGTACCAATAATTTAAAATATATATATTTATAAATCTTTATACATTTTTATATTCTTCTTAAATGATTGCATGTATGTGTATGTGTTTATAAATACAAAACTAATATGCAAAGTAGAGACACATATTATGTAAAAACTAACTTTTTTGGATTCTGGATGTGATTAATCCCCAAACACATGACCTCATCTATTAATATCTTTAAACATATCATCACAAAAAATGTAATAATATGATACAAATCCTACTTTATGCAACTAAAGTTAACAACATAGAGAGACATGAGAGTTAACATTGGATACATTTAGACCTAGTGGCTTATTAGCCCACATTCACCTCCTTCATGCAACACATAAGATTTACTTTCACGATTTTCTTAAGTAAAATTATAGCTTATTAGCAAAATTGTAAAAAATGTCAAATATATCTGTACACAAATGTAACATGTACACCCTTAATAAGGGATGAATGTTAAATTAACCCAGCAAATGGTCTATACCCAACACTGGATTAAAACAACCCATTTTGGGTTGAAACAACCCAGCTCAGGTTAATTTATCACCAACGGTTGGGTTCGTCCTTTTTCCACCCAATGCTGGGTTGAAAATAACCAAGCATTTTATAACATTTATGAACATAGTTGTCATTTGGTGGTTTAAATGACCCTTCTTCCTGCTTCGTTCAGTGTATTAAAGGCCTAGGACCAATGCTCAATGCTAATCTTACCCATAAAACTTTTAACCAGACATATTAAAAAACGGTCAGTTCTGGTCCTTGATTCTGATTAAGCCAAGTTCAAAGCCGTTATAAAGGTCCCCCGATTTATACTGACCGCATGACACAGCCGAAATATCCCTTTATTTTATGAAACTTTGCTATGCATGAAAATACTGTTTTAAAGAAGCAATAAGCCCCGCAAAGCAGTGGGTTACAAGTGCATTTTATAGGGGTTTTAGGCACTTCGCTTCATGTCGCTACCCACTGCTTGAATAAAATTAACCTCAGGAGCAAAACAGAATTGCTAATGTACGACTGCAGTCTCATTTAATCCAGAGAGGTCAAACTGATGGTGCATTCATTTTATACCTAATCCTCAAGGGGAGTATCTGTTGATGTACGTGAAGAGCATATAGCACTTATATCATGTTTATGGGTCATAGCAGGGCGGTGTATGTTTCTCTCGATGGGCGGGATTACACATTAAGGATTTTTTTCATGACTGTTTATTCATTCAGCATTTGCAGATGGCTCCTCATCATGTGATGGTGCTTTCAGCATTTCACTCTGATGTTTGTTGATAGTCCGAGAAATGTGGAAGAAGCCAATTGAATCAGGAACAGTCGGTAATCAGATCTGAATTGAAAAGATTGAAAGATCAGCACATACAGCTCAATGTCACCTTCTCTCCTTTAAGTCTGTTTTTATGCAGTGTTTTTGTTTGTTTGTTTGTTTGTTTTATTCATACACACCTCAGATGAAAGGTGAAAACGCTGACATTCAGCTAAAAGGATCAGTCCTTAAAATCTAAATCAAACAACACGTGTAACTGAGAAAGACTGTAATGACATTACATTTCATTGCTACCGTGTCTCTTTCTCGCTTTCTCTTTTTTCGCACGTTAAAGACTTAAGCGGTCCGCGCTGTTGGGCTCGTCCATCTGGAGGATCGCTCGATCTGTTATAGACTGCGGCGTTTTGGCTCTAGTGACAAGATTAATCTGGCAGTGGTTTGCGCTGACCGGCCGGTCAACCAAATTTGTGGATTAGCGCATGCGAATATCCCGGGCTGCTCTGCAGACAGCTGGTTTAAAGACCACCTAGTGAGCATACATCACCCGGCAATGAGTTACGTCAACAACTTCAAGAGAAAAAACACAACTGACAAATTGCTTTTGAAAGTAAAAAGGGTGGCATGAAGTCCCTACAACCTACAAAAAGACAGATACCCTAGGTTCAAAAAATGGTAAACAATTATTATTAGTAAATTACAATAAGAAACTTTTCCACTAAGTAATAAAGTGTATTCTTTATAACACCAGCAAATTTGATCTTGCTTTTTTAATACAAATGTACAGTATGTACAATTTTCATATTCATTTCAGATCGTAGTCATTTTACAGAGGATTGTCGCTCATCCAATCTGAATTTTAGAGTATTTGGTGCATCACTATTGAATGGCGTTTGGTTTCGCCAACCTGACTTCACAGGAAAATATAATAATATTTGGTGATTTTGGTGGTGATTTTGCATGAATTCCCATCGTTCAAAACGTATGACTTTTATAAAGAAAAATAGCATGATGTCCCACCCCTAAACCTCACTGGGGCCAAAGCCCAAAGCTGATTGTACAAAATCTTACAAATGAGAATTCATATTAATTTGTAAACTCGAAAAATAATTTCAGATTGGTATATATGTGACGCAGTCTGTAAAATCCAGACTAAAGTTTAAAAATCTCATTGAGAAAATGACCATCAAATTTTGATTTCAAACATTAATTTCACTATGATTTCAAGCGTTAACATGGCCTTACTCAGTCAATATTAAAGATAGCACGATTATATTTTTACAAAATGATCTTAACATTGTTTAGGATGATTTTATGTACACATAAAATGGGTTTTCACAGACTACGTCACCATTTGTGTTGGCGTTGCTCCTCTAATCATAATTTAGAGTCAGAACATTTTATTTTAAAATCATTAATGGGTATCCTTTTAAAAAACCTTCCACACACCTAAAGTAGCACAAATATTAACTCTCTCAATAAACACTTCCAAATGACCTGAAGTGTCTTCTATGCTGAACAATGTGCACCCAAACTCAAGGTCATTCTGAATGGTTTCAGTCTCAAACGGGCAGCATTGGGTTGATTAGTTTGGACAAATCGATTTGACCCAGGAGCTGTGTGTCCTTATTGAGGCCAATTCGTGTTATATGAAAAGCCTTGATGGTACATTGCAGGGAAATTGACTAGATGGTTCAAACTGGCATTGCTTGAATCCTTCGCAGATGAGTATGTGGATTACATAAATACATTTTTAAAAGTCATCTGCGCATTTTCTACATTAAGCAACGTATGGCTTTTCACGATTGAGGCTTTTTCGATGAGTGACATGTCGTAAAGTGACACATAAAAGTTTCAGTCGGTGTCAGTATCATTTTAAGCATCAAAATATAATCCACCATTTAGCATCTCCAGTAATCTCGTGGATTACTAGAAGTGCGGTGGCGGGGGAGCGCGATGGAAATCTGGTTTCAAATCTGTCTGTCTCCGAATCCCGATCATCCATATGTAAAGGCCGCCCCCTACATATTTACCTAAATGCCTTACCTTCTGAGCGGCAGATATGGCTATTACACTAATCCTGGTGAAGAGCAAGGGTTTATGTTCGCCACGAAAGACTTTACAAGTGTAGCCTCGTGTATCAAAGCTGCAGTTCTGCTTGAACGCTCTGAGAAAGGACTTTTCACAGAGAACAAGCGTTCTTTACGACCCGTCAAACGTCAAAGCTGCTGCTAAGCCTTTTGTGAAAAGATCTGAAGAAAAAAAGAAAATAGATTGACGTTTACATTTGAGGACATATTGATGTGATGATGCTTACAGGGGTTTCGGTGAACATGGGGCTAATTAAGCTGTTTGACTCCAACGAACAAAGAATGCTATGAAAAAATAATCCATGACATGCAAAGGAGGTCAAAAGGCAATAAGAAAGATTCATGATCAAATTTATGTCGTATAAATTGTTTTTCAGGTCCTGCTATTCCGGTTGGAGTTGATGTGCAAGTGGAAAGTTTGGACAGCATTTCCGAAGTCGACATGGTGGGTCATCCCAAACCATTTATGTTCATATAATGTTTTGTATAACATGCATTTAAAATCTAAATGATTCAATATACTGATACACAGTAAAGAATATTTGTTTTGCACTTTTCTTGCAACAAATTCATGAAATAATGGGTAAATTACACAAAAAAACACACCCAGACATCTCACCGTAAAATCAGAAGACAAACATTTTAAATTAAGAAAAAGCCTTTTTTGTATTTAGTTGAAGGGTATGTGTTGCTTATTATAGAAAATAAGTTGCAAGCAGAAGACTATATAGAATAAGCCAAATTTTATATTTCAATTTTATTTTGTCCATGTAGTAAACATACAGGTTTTGTGAGATACACTTTCATATTTGTTATTTTTGCACGTCTTACTGGCTGTATTGCAGTTACTGCGTAATACAAGGGTATTCCTAAAAAAGAACCTCTGATGGCAGAAACTTTGATCATGTATTTTCTTTTTACTTCTGTTTTAACAGTATATGACACCCATGCTGTCAATCCCTTCTTATGTTTGCGTTTCCCTCTAAAGTCTTTGTGTGATGTAACAGAAACGAGAGTGCTGTTGTTGACCATAGATAATTACTGACCGCTACAAATGTTTAAGGTTACATAACTGAAAGATAAAACAGAAGGGATGATCTGCTTGAGCGATTTAGAGAGGCACGGCTGTCATATGATATAGAAGAATGAGTGATGCGTACTCAGACATTCCATTTAAAACAAACTTGAAAGAAAAGAAGACATATAAGATATTTGTGTGTGAGACATAGCCTGTTTGAAAAGTAGGTGAATTTCACATCATCTGTCAAAACCTGTATTTATTTTTTGCTAAAAGAAAAATGAAGGTTTCCAGGAACATTCACTTTTTTTCATTGTAACATTATTGTCACGACAGTGAAGCAACCCCCCAGTTCTCATTACTGTAATGCTAAAAAGCTATAATCATTTTAATGAAGTGTTTACAGTTTATAGTACCATTGGTAAAAGGTACTGTATCACAGTAATGAGAATATAATGACAATGAGCATCAAGAATAATTGGAATTACAAAAAAGGTGAAATGTCAAGGTGCATTACGCTAATGAGAAATTGGGGGTAAATGTTCTTAACTATCATAAAAAATACAAAAAAAAACGTGTGCGGCCCTAAAATAGCATATTTGTTTAGGCAATATACTGTATTTATATTCATATACTGTATATAAGAAAATCCCATACATGTTTTCATAAAATGTTGCAGATTTACTGGCATTGTCAAAAAAAAAAAATAGCGAATGATTCAAATAGTGCAGTAAATTATCATTGCAATGATTGAGAATGAGTTTTGCTTCAAAACTGTACTGTACCTCTTCAACCTCGTAGGACTTCACTATTACATTATACCTGAGACATTATTGGAAGGATGAGCGCCTGTCTTTCGCCAGCTCCACAAATAAAAGTATGACTTTTGACGGGCGTCTGGTAAAGAAGATCTGGGTTCCCGATGTGTTCTTCGTCCACTCCAAGAGATCTTTTATTCATGACACAACCACAGAAAATATCATGCTGAGAGTGTTTCCTGATGGACACGTTCTATACAGCCTGAGGTAACAAAGCAGAAAAAAGCCAATTCTGACTTATAAGTGAGTTATTATATCTGATATATTTATGTATACTTACATAATAGCCATTGAGATAAAGAGCTTATGTATATGCTTTTATTAACATGCAATACCTCCAAGCAACTGAACTTTACAGAAATGTGGTTTGGAAACAAAAGCATGTCAATGGGTTTAAGCATTTGCATACTTCTTGGGTGTTAAAATTAGAACGATGCTTCTGGCCTGTGATGTTTGTGAGATGTCTTTTGTGATGCAAGTTATAAATTAGGCCAAGCTACCTGCACGCAGGCTTAAATCGGGCTGAGTTCAAAGTCAAATTTCAGACTGTGTTCTAGCTCCAGGGGAACTATTATTATTGACGAGACCGGCCCAGATTATTTCCACTGTCCGACAAATGATGGACACAACTATAGAGTACGGGGCAGAGAAAAATGAGACGGTCTTTGTGTTGGTTCAATAATTGGTGATAGTGTGCCATTCTAGACTGCATTTTTGTAAATAACAGTGCATTCAGCTTAGAACATTTTTGAGCAAATTGCTTACGAAATGTCAGTGAATTATAGTGTAAAAGTGAATACAAATTGTGCAACTGTCAAAAAAATGTATAGTCCGGCTTAAGATGTCAACATCACTGTATTTCCATTTAATTGAACAGAAATCTGTCACTCGACTACAATCCAAAATTTGTCAATCTGCCCATCCCCAGGGTCACTGTAACAGCAGCCTGCAACATGGACTTCAGCCGTTTCCCGCTGGATTCCCAAACCTGCTCCCTCGAACTGGAGAGCTGTGAGTTAAAGTTTGGGTTATTTTTTAAACCGCAAATATTCAATCCACCCAACAAAGGTTTTTCCTAACATGGATCCTTGTTTTCCAGACGCCTACACTGATGAGGATCTGATGCTGTACTGGAAAAGTGGAGATGAGTCTTTGAGCATAGATGAGAAAATCTCCCTCTCCCAGTTTCTTATCCAGAAGTTTCATACTACCTCTCGACTGGCGTTTTATAGCAGCACAGGTATCGCCTAAATTGCTTTCTAGTTCACTTAAACATTCACTTTTTCCAATAATGCACTGCAAAATGAATGCGATGCTCACTATCATCAAATCTAACTCCTCTTACCTGTAGTTCGAAATCACACGAGCCAACTAAATATTTAAAACATAATATGTTTCAAAAAGACAAACTTTGTTGTGGCCACTTCAGAAACTCGCAAGGTTACGTTTGACGTTCATGGTGTGCTTTTTATCTCTCTCTCTCTCTCTCTCACTAGGATGGTATAACCGTCTGTATATAAACTTTACGCTTCGCCGCCACATCTTCTTCTTCCTGTTGCAAACTTATTTCCCCGCTACACTGATGGTTATGCTATCCTGGGTATCCTTCTGGATTGATCGCCGGGCCGTTCCAGCCAGAGTTTCACTTGGTAAGATTATTGCATTTTCGCCGCTAGCATCATCTAACGCTCCTCCAGATCTAAACATGATGTGATGATTTTATCCAGGTATTACCACGGTGCTCACCATGTCTACCATCATCACTGGGGTGAACGCCTCTATGCCCAGAGTTTCCTACATCAAAGCTGTGGATATTTACCTGTGGGTCAGTTTTGTATTTGTGTTCCTATCTGTCTTGGAATATGCGGCGGTCAACTATCTGACCACAGTCCAGGAGAGGAGAGAGAGGAAGCTCAGAGAACGTGCTAGAGAACAGGTAAAAACAGCAATAGGTGGAAATGATGTACATTGCGAGCAATTTTAACTATATTTTGCAAGATCCCATTGAAATCAAAGTTAACTTTTGTCTGTTAAAGCTGCAGTTCATAATTTATGACTCTCTATCGCCATCTCTGTTTGAGACATAAAGTGCAGGTTACTTAACATTTTTTGCGTTGAGAGTTTTTAACTATCATTTTTATAGTATTAAAATGGAATAAAATAAAAATAATAATAGAGCAGACTGATATATATATATAATGTAACATAACATTATAAAGCAATAACTAATAATAATTTACTTTATTATCATTGTACAAGAGTACAACGAAATTCTGTCTGTAGAAGTAGAAGTAGGCAGTTTTAATTATAGTTGTTGATAATATCGGCTGATATTTGGATTTATTTAATTATTGACATAAGATGATCTTTTATTTCATTTGATAAATCTTTCCATTAAGCCGCCATATAGTCCATTACCACTTCGTTGTCTAATAAAATCCAGTAAAGCCAACATCTGACAGACATTAAATGACAATCATCTTTGCTTTTCAACATTACATTGTGTTACACACAATAACTTTTATTTAATTCTATTCAAAATCAGCCATATTCAATTGTCCCAAATTAACGTTATGTGTGGAGTTTCCCTTTTATGTGTTTAAGTTTGTGAAGCTACGTGCTGTAATACACAATAAATGTGTATTTATTGTGTCACTAATATCATTTACTCAACTGATTTTGTTTTATTTTTAAATCCCAAAAATGTACAAACTACGATATAAAACTGTTCAACCAAATCGTTCCTTTGTGTTATTAAGTAATGTTGTTCAGGTAGTCAGCCATCGCTACACTAATGCCAATATCTTAATTTCATTTTGCTTGTCTACCTGGGTGTCCAACCTGTTCCAGTCATTGCCCTGCACCTGCGGTATGTCCCACACCAGGTCCATGATGTTGGATGGGACCTACAGCGAAGCTGACACCAACAGCTTGGCTGGCTACACAGAAGCCCCAATGGTTCCAGAGATGGTGGTGCCAGAGAAACAGGAACATATGGTGGTTCACTTGTCAGTTAGCAATGAGTCCAACACCAACAAGAAGAAGGGCATTCGCGGCTTACGCATTATACAGAACACGCACGCCATTGATAAGTACTCCCGTTCGATCTTCCCAGGAGCCTATATAATTTTCAACATTATTTACTGGTCGGTTTACTGCTGATCACGCTTCGGCTAAAGTATATGCTGGAGTTTCAGACAATGTAGGACTTAAGATTTATACAACCATCATTCTGACTTTTGATACTCATCAAACATGGCTTATGTGAACTGCAGTTACATCTGTCACTTTTTCCTGAAGTCAAATGGAAAGATGTTGCATGTAAATTATGTAGGTCTGTCTGTTGCATCAGACTTAAGTTTTTAATTTAGGCCTTTTCAGGCTGATGAAAAGTTACATGTAAAGCACATCAGATTTTTTACTGACTTATGTGTTTTATTTTATTGTTCATGTGGATTGTGATACGTACTGTACAGCAAGAAAGCCTGTCGTTAGCTTTTGTTTGACGGGTTTGATTTTGTTTTAAGGTGTAATTTTATTTCACTTTTCAAATTTGAATTGTTATTGCACCTCTCCAAGACGCCGACAAAGAATAAATCACAGACAAGTTAACCAAACAATACAACACAATACATATTAAAGACACAACACATCGAAGAAGGCTGTGCCTGCTGGAGTTATAATGCAATGGGGTGAAAAGAACCTGCACTGCATTCAGCAAAGCAGCACGTCTCTTATAACAGCCAACCTCCTCTACTCGACCCAGAATGTTAAAGAATTAAATTCGAGAATGTCCATTTGTGTCTAGCCAAAAAGACATAGATGAACAAAACAAAAACAGCTTATGGTAGCAGCACAAAACGTCTTGGATTTATGTCTGTATCTGAGTTTGTGACAACTTGATTATTTATATTTTATGACAATTATATTTTAACATGCACCTACAGATTTGTCATTATACCTTACCGGATGCAACTTTATGAATTCAAACGATCTTGAACACAACTTAAAACAGCCTTGTGTGTAACATTACACAGCAAAGGTGTCTACTGACATTTTGATTATATATTTATTCGTTGGTTTGTTTTTCTTGGTGGAACAGCGTGGTGCACATAGTAAAATGCAAACTTTTAAATACTGTAAATGAAGTCACTCTAAATTAAAAAACTGTGAATACGTGCTTGAAGGTCTTCTTTGTATTTATTGGAAAGGTAACCACACCATCACATCTAGGAAGACAATTCTTCTCCCCAGGATAACTGTTAAGAATGTAAAATGTGTTGACTAGAAAAAGACGAAAATAGAATATATCTTTTGATATAAACATGCCTATATTTTTAAGCAAACTGATGCATTGGTGAAAAGTTTTTGTTAGAAAGGTATGAATAAATAAAGGACGCCTGGCATGGGACAACACGCAACTTCACCTGACATTAGGCCTACATCTCGAAACAGCACATTTTGGGATCATCACCATCAGTGAAATTTCTCAAATGTACACAAACACAAACTTACAAAGTATATTGTATTTGTCGCATTCATTTGTCATTCCCTACCCTAAAGCCATGTAATGTATAACAAATACTTAAAACATCACTTTTTAGATGCTTAGACAAAATGAAAATGTGTGATGCAAACGATAAAGAAAACTATGCAACATCTTTGTATGAAAAATACATTGGGATCTTATGATGCTTTGTAGTGATAATTATATGCCAACATTTATGAATGCGTTTAAAATCAACCGTTAATTTAAAATGCGCGCCTATCCTGTTAACCCAGTTAACGGTCAGTTTATGGCTCTATTTTTTTATTATTATGGCGCGCTCAGTGACGCAAGATTTAACTAATCATCCTAACCCTTGTGCTGTGTTCAAAACCAGCAGTTGTGGTGTAACCGGGTCAAAATGATCCGGCTAATGAAGATAGATTCTACACTTTTTATGCAATATTATTACCAAATATTGGATTAAATCATTTTGTTAACATGTTTTCTTTCATTTAGGACTGGTTTGGTGTTTCAAACGGATGAATCGTAGATCTAGTTAATCTGACTTTAGGCACCTCAGTCTTTGACTGAAAAAATATGATGCACTGTGGCCTACTTTAATGTTTAACCACACATTTTGTTTTGAAATGCTTTTATTTCATACAATATGGCACAGAATCACAGTTGTGGTGTTCCTGGGTCAAAATTATCGGTCTACCAAAGATATCTTATAAATAACTCGATATGCTATATTATCACAAAATATTGGATTCAATCTTTTTTATCAACTTGTTTTCTTTCATTTTGGACTGGTTTTGTGTAACCTCTTCAAACTGATTAATTTTAGCCCTTAGTAATCTGAGTTTAGTCACTTCAGTCTTTGACTGAAAATAATAATAATTTTTTGACAATATTCAATAAAATGTGACAAAAATTTGCATTGTAGTTCACCATAGCCTACTTTAACTTAACTTAATCAAATTAGTTTAACCAGAAAGTTTGTTTTGAAATGCTTTAAATGCTTTGTGTACAAAAGGGCACAGGTATCTTTTAAATCACTCAATATGCTATTATCACCAAATATTGGATTCAATCTTTTTGTCTACTTGTTTTCTTTAATGGTTTTGTGTTTCTTTTTCTTACTGATTAATAGTAGGCTTCTTTGATCTGAGAAACCTCAAAAATGACCGGCCACTGAAAGTATTGAAAGAGTATGGAAGATCACAAAACTCAGGACCTTTATTTTGAATAAAGGTGGGATGTAACAATTTAGCTGTTTCTCCCTGCGTTCCAAGGGCCCTTCGGAGTGACAACAATCATGGCCGCCAGACTGAAGGGTTGTTCCAAACCGAAAGTGCTCATAACTGGCCACTTTAAAGGGCCCTTCAGAATGAAGGATTTCTAAGGGTACAACAGATGGTCACTTCCTGCTCCCATGAGTCTTTGCGCAGATTCTTTGTGTGGTGACGCCGCCTCCTTATGGGTTCAGGATAATGACGCAGAAGGGCATTTCAAGAAACAGTTGTTTGGTCCCCTTTAACCCTTCAAAGCTCTCACTCCGGAGGGCAAACCATTCGATGGGCTTAGGGCATAGGGACGAGACCTTTGAAATGCAGGGTGTGTCAAATTTGACCATTGTGGCATACAAGACAGAACACATTTACGCAATCACATAGGGAACATCTCATGGAACGTTTCATAGACAATAATTCCAGTAAGATATATTTTTTTAAGATGTAAGATGGGTAAAATTTGAAAGGGAACAGCACAAGTATAACTTTAGAACCCTTTTCAGAAATAAAAGCATTTCCTGAATAAAGGTTGTGTTTTTGTGATCTTTCACTTCGACTTTAAAAGGTCATTTTTGAAGGAACACCAAGTGTCACTTTGTGCGATTTTGAACAAAACAAAAGCATTTCAGCCTAAACTTCCTAATTAAACATTTAAGGACACTAGTGTGATAAACAGTGGAGCTTTTATTTATAGCTTTCCTGTAGCTCAGCGGTAAGAGCATTGAGTTAACAATGCAAGATTGTGGGTGCGGTCCCAGCAGCAAATACTTATGTAAAATGTATAGGATAAAGCAATGTAATGTCTGCCAAATGTCTAAATGTAAATATATTTAATATTTGAAAAACTGTACACAAATAATGTTTTTTTTTCACACATTACAAAGGTGCGTAAGCTCAGATCAATGAGGCCTACGATAAATCGGTTAAAAAAAGAAAAACAAAACCAGTATTTACTGAAATAAAACAAGTTGACAAAAAATATTTAAACTGATATTTGATTATATGTAGCATATAAATTGACTTATAAACTCTCTTTGGAAGGCAGTTCATTTGAATTCGGGAACACAACCGTGATTCTGTGCCATTTTGATCACAATTAAAGCATTTCAGAACACACTTGCTTGTAAACAAATGAGTCTAGATTAAAGTAGGCTAGTGTGAACATCACTGCCAATTTTTGTCATATCTTATATAGTATTGCCAAAATTATTAACAAAAAAGACTTTTATCAGTAAAAACCTGAGGTGACTAAGCTTAGATTAACTTGGCCTCCGATTAATCGATATGAAAAAGAAACACAAAACCAGTCCTAAATGAAAGAAAACAAGTTGACAAAAAGATCGAATCCAATATTTGTTGATACAATAGCATAATGTGAGATTTATAAGGGTTCTTTGGTAGGCGGGTCATTTTGACCCAAGAACACCACAAGTGTAACAAAGTGGGGGAAAATCACAAAAAAGCACCAAAAAAAGATAATCTTTTATGAGAGGTTTTTATAGTCTTAATGAACAAAGTCACCAAATTTCAGTCCAATTCAATAACCTGAACTAGTATTTTGGGTTAAAATATTTTGTTCGTGTCACAACGTGAGGGTTAATCGATTGCTCGGTGAATCTGCTGCTTCTGTCTGTCTCATCCCTCGAGCAGCCCATGACATGCGACTGACAGGCCTGCGGTCGGTCTGTTCCTGACGTATCACCGTAACTTTGTAGCTCGAAGGCAACTCATAAGATCGTTTCTTATCAAAATACTCGCGTCCGATGCACATAAATCCGTAAGTACAACCAGTTTATTGACTCGTTATGACCTGTGTGCTTAGTCATGTCTGTTCATCAATATTGCCGTTCTCTGTTACTTTCTGCTAACAACTTTCAAAGTGTAATGTAACTTAATAGGATTTAGCGCAGCTAATTGAGTTTGCCTGGTCGAGGTAACGTTAGTGGTTATGTATAATACCGTTGTGTTATTACATATATAGTTATTTATACACAAACAAGCGAAGAACAAACCAGCCAATGCCTTCAAACTGGCTAAATGACATGCAAATCGCGAGTTAATCTTCTGTGAGAGGGCGTGGATATGTTTTGGTTGTGAATTTCAACAATAATCTGTGTTTATGTTTTTTCTGGTGTTATTAGATTGCTAGCGATGTTATATTTGGATGTGTTTCTTAAAATTGTTACCACCTTGTGTTTGAATTTACGGTTGTAATTTGTTGTGTGCTTCCCTGCATTTGTTATTCTTGCTGTTTCTAAGCACTGTGTTGTGTTGTGTTGTGCTGTGTGGGGAGTATTGTTGGTGTATTTTCATATGAAAGGGTTGTGTGAATTGCCAGGGGAATGCCAAAGACAGTGTGGTGAGAGATATGAGTCATTCTGGAAGTGGCCCATAGTTTTTATTTTGGGCGCCAAAAGACTCTTTATGTTTTTTTGGTTTTATTCTTTTACTTGTTGTATGAAGAACAAGTTTAGTAACAAGGAACCGAGTTAAGTTCCCCCCTCGAGTTATTTATGGAGCATTGCGATCGTTCTTGGCGGAAATATGCCATAGGGTGGGGTAATCTAGTGATTATAAATATGAGCTGGTAACCAAATGTTTCGCCTTTGCCAGATGTGTTATTCCCCTTCGCTATTTCGACTTTTATTACTATTGTAAGAAACATGCTCACCCTTGTAAAAATTAGAAATGCACGATAAATTATCGGCCATATCGGTATCGGCCGATACGGATACAATTTTAAATGACTAATTATCGGCCGATACCGATATGGCCGATAATTTATCGTGCATTTCTAATTTTATATAATATAGCCGATTAATCAGAAATATTTTCACCTGGTTAAACTTGTTCAGTCTTTCTGTCATGATCATTCACTTTCTGCTTTTACCAAAACACTGTTGATGTAGGTAGATGCAATGTAGTAGCGAACCGTGGCATTTGGACCTCTTAACACATGATGCGTTTACAATGCTACTCCAGACATGAAAGGCAACAAGCCGAACTCAGTTATTGCCAAAATAACAAGCAATACAAATTACAAATCATTTTTTACACATGTACAATAAGATCGGCGTGTCGCGCGAGTGTGCTCTTCAACGAAATAATGGACCACATGAGTCATGACAGACGCTGCCTCCCAGTGACATCATAAAACCAACACAGACTAATGTACACAATGCCAGTTTAAAAGGTGATACCTGATTATGGCACTCTCAGCGAAGAAAACTGGTGCCACACTAGCAGACAGTAAACAGAGATTTACCAGTGGATAAACTATGACTGTAATAAATCCTAAAATTAGACTGGTAACGTTACAGTGAACTAAAACTATGGAACTGACCGTAGTAAATTTACCATTTATCTAACAGCAAATATGCTTGCACCATATGTTAAAAGCTCATATGGCGCAAATACGTGTTTTTCTGTGTCTCTGATGTATTATAACTTGCCCATGCGTGTATAAGACATGTAAAATTGACATGTTTGAAAGTTAAAGAATCGTTTACTAGTGTAAAGTAGGCATTGTATATGAGAACTAATTGTTACATTGTTGTCTGCAGTGAATGTTTTCAAATAAAAGCGGACCAAAAATTCAATTTTGTTTCAGTCTTAGGGAATTTTATATTAAAGGCAAGTTGTCCGATTTCAGAATTACGCTTGTTTAGACAAAGTCGGGCCGAGTATCAAAACAACATTGTAGCCAATCAGCAGGAAGGTGCAAAGTCCATAGGATGGACATTAGTCGAGCCAAGCGCTGACAAAAGCGATAGATGGGGGTAGGGGGGTCTGTTTTGGTGATTTGAATATCAACAACGGCTATGAGAAATCGGACACCCTGCCTTTAATATTTAGATACGGTTTATCAGTTCTCGGCTTCCAATGGTGAATAATTATTGGTTATCGGTAATTATCGGCCAAAATTTACATAGCGGTGCATCACCAGTAAAAATGTTTACGGCGCTTATCTAGACTTTTGCCAAAGTACAGCAGTTGAAACACAACGCAGTTGATCCTTTACATTGCTCCATACTAACTTTTTTACTAGGAGTGCTTTAGCCCCTAACTTAATACTTTAGGAGCACAAGCAAAAAATATTTTTTTAATAAATAGACTCAATTCAGGGAAATTACAATGTGCAGTTTTATATGACATTACTTATTATCAGGGTCATACGGAATCTGCACTTTTTATTATTTACTTATTAATTTCAGAAAAATCTGCAGAATTCGGTGGAACAGTTTTAAATGCGTTTACATTTGTACAGAAATGTAAATATGTATAAATGTGTTAAAAATACTACCTGTCTGACAGTGGTTTGGTTCTGCTCATCATTTAAAAAGAGCAGAGCTTACTGAGAAGCTTTAGGTGCTAAGTAAAGAGACTGTCTAAACTCTGAATACACCTCTTACAATTGGCTCTCAAAATTTTATGTCGTTTGAACCCCTTTTTGTAGGATCTAGGGTGCATCACTTTTTGCCCCCCTCAATAAACATCTTAAACTTGAAATTTAAAATAAACCAATAACATATTCAGTAATACAATAAGGGCTGGCCGATATTTATCGCGGTTCATGCTAATTATACATGTCTAAATCGATTCTGAAACGATTCGATATTTATGCACAGCTCTTCTATGAACTACGGCTATTTGATCAGTAGGAGGTACTGCTCGATCTAAATCACCACTTTGGCTTTCGGATGTGGCGGCATTTTACCATAAGTCATTGACAAACTAAGAGCATAAGAATCGCAGGATATATTGCACAGCCCTAAAAAAATACTGAGACATCAATTATTTGTTGGGCTTATTTTTCTGATGTTTGATTGCATAAATTGTATGATAAATTCCTATATTTCATACAATGCCACAAAATCTGTGGCCTCCCTGGATCCAACGTAGGGCTCTAACCCCCAGTTTGAGAACCACTGCTCAAGGCAATTATCACAGTTTTACTGTTTTTACTTTACTTTTTATTTATGCATGTTTGTAAGTTACAATGACACAAAGACTGGTTTTGTATTATGTGTATTGTTAATTATTCAAAGAGGAAGATGACCAAAAAAAGGGCGGCATCATTTATTTACCCGCATGTTGTTAAAAACCTGTATATGACTCTTTCAGAAGAAAGTTGGTCTTACAGGTTTGGAATGATATGAGGATGAGTAAATGATGAACAAATTTTCATTCTTTTGTTGAACTATTCCTTTAATACAATTCCCATTACATTTTAAGCCATTACTATGCCATGCTTTACCAGCAAAAGTATACCAGCAACTAAACAATAAATGTGGGTACGTATGAGGGTGTAGGGTGTAGTAACTTGACTGATGTTTTGCTAGTACATAGTTTACAGTATGTGTCCACTTTTTTGCATTAGGTCTGCCTTAAACCTATGACCCAACACGAGCAGCATGAGTTCAGGGAAAGTTTGGAGGAAGCCCTGTCCTGGATGCAGGCTATCCAGGAGAGGCTTAAGCAAAATGATAACACCCAGGGTCCCCTGACAGCACTGGAGGCCAGACTCAGAGAGACAGAGGTGAGACCTCACTTGACCTTTGTCCTGCGAGGGCATGATTCTCCTGAGATACAGCTGTTCCCGTTTCTCAGATGTCACATATTCTAAATAAAAGAAACGTTTGCTCGTTTAGTCTAGAACTAAGAAGCGTAAATATGTATATATTGTTATATCGGTAATACTTGATTCTGATTGGTCAGTTGCGTCATTCAGTATTTTCCTAATGATTGCTGAACTGTAAAATTGACTACAGTCTCAGGACACTTGTTTCCCTAAAACATTATTCTAGTTTCATGTGTCTTGTATCACTGATGTTTGTTGTACAGGAAATCCATAGGTCAGAGACTGAGACTGGTCATGTGAAGATGGACAGGGTACTGGTGGCGTCTGAAGCTCTGCTCCTAAAGGGAGACGAAGAGATGAAGAATCAGACTCATTCAAAACTGAAGGATCTGAAAGCGCTGTGGGATGAGACATTGACCTACATAATTCACTGCCACAGGTACAGCAATTGCTGTGGAGATCTGAGATAGGGTCCTCATATCCCTCAAAAAAATGACTCATTATGATTGTGATGGTTCTGTGGAAATCTGCAAATGGGTTTTTAATGCAATAAAAACAATAAATGGCAACATCTTTATTTTCTGATGTCTGTCAGGAAGTAATATTTGCATATTTACTGTTGTTTGTTTGGTGTCTCTGTTAGTCGCATCGAATGGGTTTGGCTTCATTGGAGTGAATACCTGAAGGCTCATGAGGAGTTTGGGATGTGGCTGGAGAAGATGCACCGATCTCTGGAGCCACAGCTTGAGCTACAGCTGGGTCCGCAGGAGAAGCTGTGGCAGGTTGACCATCTGCGAGTCCTGCACAGTGACATTGAGGCCCAGGGTCAGTTTCTGGAGAGGCTTCTGGACGAGGCTTTATCCCTTTTCAACCGCACTCAAGATCCCAGTGTTGATGAGCAGGCTCAACAAGGTTTTCAAGATGCCTACAACCATATTCAAGACATAGCCCAGGTCTGTTGGAACACATTTTTTTAATCAAAAAGTTTGCTTTGGATATTTGAGGGCTTTATTGAAATAGTGAATTTCAAAGGTATGAAGACAACCTTTGAAGCAGGGTTATTGTAAATATTTTATAAGGCCTCTCATCATGGATCTATGTTAAGTCAATTAACACCAACCTTTTAATCTTTTGTCTTTCTGTGGGTTTTTACTCACTCTTGCATGGTTTCAAAAAGGGATAGTTCACCCAAAAACGAAAATTCTGTCATCATTTACGCACCCTCAGATTGTTCCAATCTTGTATAAATCTCTTTGTTCTGCTGAACACAAAGGAAGATATTTGGAAGAATGTCAGTAATCAAACAAATCGCATCCTCCATTTCTGCTATAGTAGGGAAGATAAATTCTCGAGAAGTCAATGGGGGATGAGATGTTTTTGGTTGCTGACATTCTTACAAATATCTTTGTGTTCCTCAGAACAAAGAGATTTATTCAGGTTTGGAACAATCTGAGGGTGCGTAAATGATGACAGAATCTTTGGGTGAAGTATCCCTTAAAGTCGGCATGAGACTGAAGTGACGATTGTCTTTTTTAACGTATCGTCACATATACCCAAGCGATACGACTTCTGAAATGAGAAAAATGGGGCGGGACTTGATTTCATCAACTGACAACTGATTGGATCGTTTAAAGGTAAAAAAAAACGCCAGTTTGCAATCTGTCAGTCATTGCAGCCCCACCCCCGCTCCATTCCTCGTGACCAGAAGTGAAGAGGGGTCGTTTCGAGAGGGGGAGGAGGTTAACTTTTTTGATTAAACATTTCAAGTGCAAATTAATAATAAAAAAAATGATGTGCGCAGATAAATCATTTTAATAAATACTTGACCACTGTGTAAAACAATTAGAATGATCATTTTTTATTTAATCAATATAAAAAATGCCTTTCTTTTTTGTTGGACATGTTGGAACATGTGTGGCCCCTGAAAAATTAATTATTGTGGGTTATAAAATCTAATAAGTACATAGTACAATTATAAAGTGTACAAAATTCATTTAAATGCAATTTATAACTCGGAATTCTCTCAATGCTAAATTCCTTATTTTATTAAGTCTTATGAAGGATTCTGATTCAAAATGTGGTTATTGTTTTTTTTTCAGGAAAGGTTGGCTTTGGCAGAGAAAAGAGCAGAAGAGCACCAGCAGTACCAAAGTTGTGTTTATAAATTCCAAACCTGGCTTGTGTCTAGAACAGAAGAAGTCAGTCGGTTCAGCGACATGAAGGATACGACACAAAATAAACTCAAAGCCCTGCAGGTACAACGGCCTACTTATTTGGGGGAGGTGAAGTCAAAACGGTCAACTGGGAAAAAGCTTCCTGCTTTGAAGTCAAATTATAGATATATCATTGTGGTGTAACTGTGAGTCATATAATGAATTACTGTCTCAACCTTACTACTCAAGTACTGTACATGTGACTTTCGGAACCAAAAATCTACTCTTAATACAAAAACATCGAAATTTTACATTGAAATTAAGGTTCTTACCAAAAATCTCTGAAAACCAATAATTGGTTTAAAAACCCTGTTTTAGTAATTACTAAAAAGAGCAATCCATTTTTATTTATCTCTTAGTTTGACATGCATGAAAATATACTGTTCTTTTCCATCCTTTAATCCACTATCAGGAACTGAACACCAGTATAGCCAAAGAAGAGCTCACACTCCAGCACATTGAAGGATTGTCCGAGGCGGTGAAGACCAACACATCTCCAGCGGGAGCGGAGAGGATCACAGAGAAGATGGAGGAGTTGAGGTTGGCCTGGCAGAGGTTACGTCTGGCACTAGCTGAGGTTCAAGAAGAGCTCCAGAGCGCAATGGACTCTGAGAGCGAGTATTCAAACCGCTGTACAGAGCTGAGGGTGGACCTCGCGAAGCTCAGAACCCAGGTCCAGAACCTCAGTGTGGAACTGGAGAGCAGGGATGGAGAGAGGACGGAGGATCACATGGTTGCTCAATGGAAGACTCACACGGTTAGTATTCTGGTATTGTATTGCGCCACTCACAAAGACATTGAGTGTCTCGATGTTTGACACGGATTCTTGAGGCTTAGCATATTTATGTGGCAGCGCATCAGTGATTTAGGGAATGCCTTGGGTCAATTCCTCTGCGGGGTGTGACAGCTGTTTTCGTGAAGATGGGAGAATTTTACACGTTTTGTGAAGTTGTTTGGAGTTCTTCCAACTGATTTATCTTGGGCATGAATACCAAGCACTTATAATACAACAAAATGTAGCTATATACTTTTAAAGATTTTTTTTATTATTTTGAATTGTTATATTGTAGATGAAAATGCCTTTAATGATTAGTTCATTGAACATTTTTATTCGGTTCAGGTTTTTATTGGGTGAATTAAGTGTGAATTTACCCTTTGTTTATATCTATTGATTGTTGTCAAAAGACTAATAGTAATTATATAGCCATAATATTTTTCATTTGAATGGCAATAAAATGGATTTGTCTGAATTTAGGATAGTGTTGTTTGAAAACTGACGTTCTCACTTCCATCCATCAGAATAATCACTTGAGCCAAGTTCGCTGTTAGCATATGGGAACCAGCAAGGTTGAAAGGCTTTTTAGATCAGTGAATGCGGGTCTGGACCCCATGTGGAGAAATTTTGCATTAATGTCCGTTAGGATGAGCTCTTTTCTTCAGACTCTTAATGTGCGCACTCATTTTATTGATTTGTTCTTCCCGTCCACTTTACAGGGTGTGCGTAACAAGCTCGTCGCAGAGGAGCCCCATGTGGAGCAGTTGAAGTCTCGGTTAAAAGAGCTTTTCAGATTCCCGCAGGACTCTAGAGCGCTGTCTGATGAGGTGCTCGCTGTGGTAAAGGAGTACCTGAGGTGAGCTGGAACCACACGTAGGAGCCTGATACGAAACGCTTTGATGAATATTTCATCCGTCATTAGCTATTAATATGTTTATAGACATTCCTTTACCACAGACGCAATGTAAGGCATGTCACACGCTGGTTAACTCCCCTATTGTCTTAAAGTCAATATGATGTTAGTCACAATGCCCAGTCAGGCATTAACAACGTGTACCCAGCCCTAAGAGAGTGCTCATGTGAGCACTTAACACACTTTGTGCATTACACATGGTTTTACGGCATTTATTTATTCGTTTGGGTTATAATCCCTATACAATAGCAGTGAGGTGTATAGCACTGCTCCGTTGTTTTGAAGGGCTGTTTTATGTTTCGCCTGGCAGTGTGAAAGGCAGATCGTTCAGGTTGTCCTCCGAGAGGGAATCGACGCTGCGACAGATACTGCAAGACCCTCTGCTCAGGTTCAGCCAGTGGAGTCAAGCGGTTTCGCAGCTCCTGGAAGCCTCCGCCGACGTGACTGAATTCACCCATATCGCTCTGCTTGTACAGAATATCGAGGTAAAATAAATATTTTTTCTTAAGCTAAACTGAGTTCCCCGTCCTATAATAATACCCAATATTATGTGTTCTTTGATTTTGGAAGAACAAGGCTGAAAACTACGTTTTAATTATGCATCAGCTTCGTTTTGATATGATCGTGTTCTTTTTTTTGCCGGCCTTTGTTCTCTTTGAAGTTATTGACCGTGTTTTTGGTTATCGCAGAAGTTACTCAAGACCAGCTTGCAGCTGCAGGAGCGCTTGACTTTGCTTCAGGTGAAGAGTGATCTTCTCAGCTCTGTTTTTGGGCAGGAGAAAGCCGATGATCTGTTGAAGGAGCTTAGCGGAGATATGAAGAGGAGAGAATCACTTCACAGTCAGCTCCAGGATCGCAAGAGTCGTCTGCAGGTACCAGTCCTAAATGTACTTGCTGTATGTAAATCCGTGAGCTACATGAACAATCTCTACCCTGCCATACCTGGCAACAGTTTTTATGTCTTCGCTTTGACTCGTTGGTCTACGTGATACGCAGGTTTATGCCGTATACTTACTAGAAAAGATCAAAAATTTCCGTATACACACTTAAAAAAATGCAAGGATACATAACAACATTGCTTTGAGTCAGAAAAGTGTGACGCTCTGACTTTTGGACCATTGGTGCTTCCGGGAGATATGAAACAAAAGGAGATCAAAGGCAAGCATTTAAACTACACATTTTCAGTGTTTTCGCAAGCCTGCCCCTGAAGCTAATGGTGCTTCGTGCGACGCTGAAGCAGGTGTTACAGAAAATGAGCCCGAGGCTCATGCTTCTTTGTACGCGGGGTCCCCCTTTGTCACGATTTGTTATCATTAATACATTTTAAGGGGATTGTTGGCATATTAAATTGTGTATAACTAGTTAGCTTCACAAACGTGAGTTTGCGTGGCGAATCGATAAATGAGGGAGAAAGGGAGAGAAAACTTAGACTACAATGTAGGCTGTATATAATTGTTTTAGATGGTAAGAGATATGAACTCCTGGCCAGCCTTGTAAAAGTAATGCTAGAGACACTACCAGCAATCTATAAGTGCAACGGATGCTTGATAAAATTGCACAAATGTTGGTTATTATAGTTAACTATCAATGTCATTATTAGGCGCAACTTACACTCATAAGTGTGACCAGGTGTGTCATAATTAGGCTAAAAATCAAGTTATTACTCAGAGTTTGATTTTAACTTATTTCACTTTTTAGTTTATGTCAGTCTTTGACATGGCCTCATTCAGTCAAAACTATATCAAAATTTTAAGATTTTCCTTTCAAAGGATGTTCTTTACATAATGTTGACTGCCCTGCTGAAAAAATAGAAACCTGCCCAAAACACAAGAGATGCAGATGGGGATCAATAGAACACACATCAATGCCCGAGACATTTTTTTTTAATTTTGTGAAAAAACATTTGTGGTTCATAATAGTAATAGTAAACCAATAGAATGTATGTAAAATAATTTTTTAGCAGGGTGAATTTATGTTGAAATATTATATCACAAATAAATGACTTTATAGCTGGGTTTTCACATGGATCACAAATGTGACCCGGCAACAAAACCAGTCTTATAGGTAAAAAACTAAATATTGAGAAAATTGCCTTTGAAGTTGTTAAACAGAGGTGCTGTGCAGGCCATCCACTCACAAAAATAAAGTTTTTATATATATAAAAAAGGTAGGAAATTGACAAAATATCTTCATGGAACTTGATCTTTAATGAATATTCTAATGCCTTTTTGATAAAAAAAATCGATCAATTTGACCCATACAATGTATTTTTGTCTTTCACTAAAAATGTTCCCGTGCGACTAAAGACTGGTTTTGTGATCCAGGGTCACAAATGTGCATTGAAAATTGATAGTTATGCATTACCATTACCATTACCATTACTGTACCGTAAAGTGTCTCATGTGAAACTGTAGACTTTCTCAGCGGCAATAACATAAACAAGTGTTACATTTGGCCCAAATGTACTTCCATTAGACTTCTGCAAAGAATCAACTGTTAAGTAGATTTATTGTATTTTAATAGAATTCATATACAATAAATACTAAATAAATATAAAATGAATTGTTATATTTTATCCAAACACAAACCAAATTAAACCCTGGACAAGTTGGATCATCTACAAGACACAAAGCTGTTCTCTCAAACCTTCTGAATGTTGTCTGACCCACCCATAACCATGTGTGTTATGTCCATAGGGATTGATATCAAAGACAAAGGACTTTTCTGAGGCTTATGACTCCATTTACAAAAAGCTGAGCTTCATAAAGACGAGGTTCTATGCAGCGAATGGCCTCCAACCTGATATTCTAGCAAAGAAGAGCCAGGGAGACCAGCTCAGGGTGAGCAACATGTTTATATGTATAGCTTGCTTTACCCACAGCCTTAAATTTAATTCGACACAGATGTTTTGATCTCTGCATGTGGTATCCTATGGTTGTACAGTGACTTTTGATTTAGGTTGTCTTTGGGCACAAACTCAAAGAGTCGTGTGAATAATTCAATGACCTTGGGGTACCATCACGCTGAGCTTGCTGTGTTTTTGCGCTGGGTGATCAGGTGGGAACAGGAAGGACTGAGGTGACAGATTCAATACTAAAATATTGTGTATTTCTGCAGGTCATTAGGAAAGATTTGGAGGATTGCGAGGCCCATATTTTGGCCCTTGAGACGCTGGTGTCATCCAACCCAACAAACGGCACCAAGTTTGAGCGTCTATATGCAGAATGGAAGTTGCTATACAATGCGGTTCGGGTAAGATCTGTTTTTGCAAAAGTTTTTTAATTGAATGGAACTTAAAGTTCACTGAGAAGTCTGCAATTTGTTTACTCTCATGTTGTACCCAATCTGTATTTTTCTTCTTTGGATGACAAGACAAGATATTTCATAACTGACTAGTTGAAAAAGAATCTAAAAACAAAGTACCTTTGTAAATAACTTTGAAATGGTTTTCATTGAAGATTAGTCTTAAAGGGTGTTTATCATAGATGCAGCTAGATGCCATTCAACAGAATGAAACCAAATGTGGGGGTCTCAAGGCGCTTTTTGGAAAGCTGTTCTCTTTTGACTGTTTTATAACTTCACATCCCGTCTCCCTAATTAATAGAGCTGTGAATTTCTGGTTGAGGGAATGGCTTACTATCTGCTTTAGAAATGCCCAGCTTCACAAGTGATTCTGATTTAACCCTGAAGATCAGTAGCTCACACCCTGTGGTTTCCAGACCTCCTGCCGAGTGTTAATCACGATGTTGAAGAAGATGACTATAACGGCCTTGATCAAACCCTCCTTACTTTGCTTTTAATGCACACTTGTGGCCCGAGGAGATGTTTTCTTTTACTGGGAGAAACACGCACACTAGGACTCTTACTGAAGCCCTTGATGATGCATGTATTTCTTTGTGTGTTTTGTTTGAACCAGATTAAGGTGAATGATAGTGAGGAGAACATTGTAGACCATGAACTTTTCCATGAGAATATCCTGAATTTGGAGAAGTGGTTAATGACCATGCGACAGAAGCTGGAATCGTTCCGTGGGGGAAACGGAGAATGGGGCATCAATAATCGGCAACAGGAGGCGGAGGTACCGTGCGCTTGATAATGTACCTCAGCCATCTCTCAAAACAATAACACACTTTTTCATTCATTTATTTTTGATTTGTTTTTAATTCTCAGTTTTTAAGAGACGCATGTAAACGAAATGTAAATTGATTCTGTTTAATCTTTGAACTGTATTGCTGTTGTTGTCCTCCAGAGGGCGCTAGGGGAGTTTCCAGAAAAGGAGATCCAGCTGAACCAGATGGAGGCACAGGGTCAAAATGTGCTGGAGAAGACCTCCGATGAGGGCAAAGTTCACATTCAACAAGACCTTAATCGCCTCCGAGAATCCTGGATGTCCCTCCACACGCTTAGTCTCAATCTTTACAGGTTATAATACTTGATGTATTATGTGCCAATGTTGTTGAATCTAATGCCACAGTGATTTTATGAATATTTGTTGATTCCTTTCATGTTAGACTTCTGAATGGACATCTTGCCACGGAGGTACAAGACTCCCGGTCACGCAGAACCGAGTGTCCGGATAGATGGGCGGATGGGGGTCACGAGGGCTCAGGATCTGGAGCAGCGTCCGGCTTTGAAGGTGGATACCTAGCCGCAGGTGATGAGGAAACAGGTCAACGTCCACATCACAAGCTCGATTCACAGTTCCACCTGCGATCGGAATCAACAGATTACCCAAAGAGCATCGAAGCAACTCAAAATCCAATTCAAGTTGTGTTACCCGAGGGCATCGAAAGACCAGGACGTACAGAGGTCAGGAGACGAGAGATGAGTTACCATGAGAGGACCCTGGATGATGAGGTGGATGCAGTCACTTCTGGAGGTGATGGAAGAGCAAACAGAAAACAGATTGAGGATGCGGGTATGGACAGAAGTAACTTGCTCGGGAAGATAGAGAGCGGGAGTGCTGATAGGACTGGAGAATGGGTCGAGGAACATATCGCCGGTTCTGGGATTGAGGATTTGGACGTGCAAGGCTTTGTAAGTGGAGCCCATACTGATGATGCAAAAAGAAGATCGTGGCCAGACAGTTTTGCGTCTTGAATTTGAGGATAGTTTATTTACACTTTATGTGCAAAATTGTTCAAACTGTTCAAATTTATTTGCTCTTTTAAATGAGTTGGTCTGAAAAAATCTCCAAAGTCATTGCATGCTATTTTTCTTGTATTAAGACTATTCAAGATATATGATACTTAAATATTTATAACAAGTCTCAACAACAACTGAGCAATGAATCTAATACTTAATTAGCGAATAAATGAACGTGTCCTTATTTCTGCTGTAGATTGGCTCTCAGGGGCCTCGGCAGCATGTCGACACAGAGGCCATGCGGAGAGAGTTTGAAGCGTGGCTTCTCAAAGAAAATAACAAGCTCACAAAAATTCTGAACAGCCAAAGCACCTCGAGTGCCGAAGAACTGACGATGAGACAGGATAGACTCAAGGTTAGTGGTGTTTGTTGAAATGTTGCCTTTTTTTCTGTGGTTAAAGTTTAATGGGTTCACATATCAAATAGTGTAAGAGTTAAAGAACAATCTTGAGAGAAAGCTTTGATGTCTTATTAAACAGAGGAAATGGTATTCTGCTTTACGTCGGTTATAAACCATTCCCCAGTTAACTTCCGGTTTGTGTATAATAATATATACATTTTTGTATGTTATTTTATTTATGTTCATATACATTTTTATTATTATTTTACTGTATAATAATTGTATTAAATAAACGATTGGTGGAATTTTGTTGTATTTTATTTTATAAATAAACAATTTGTTTGGTCGTATTTAAACAGATCGTATGGTAAATTTACATTTGAGCTTGGTATCGCAGTCTAAATTCTTAGTAAACCGTACTTTGAGGGAGTATCTAAGAGCTTCACACAATGTAGGAATGAATTGCAGATTCGTTTTAACAGCTTAGTTTTTTTGTAAAATTTGCTCATAGTAGTAATGATCATGGTCTAAAACTAAGTGTTGGATTTCATCTATCACTGTTTATTGTCCAAGCAATCATTAAAAAAAGCGAAAGGTTATTTGATAATATAGCAGATGGCAGAATTTCCTTATGTATTGTTTATGTAATGTGCATGACTTAGTAAAAGTTCAGTTCTAGATTTTATAAATTTGTGTCAAGTGCCCTCATACTTTATACATTTTAATACATTTTTGGCACAGGGTTTGCGTGCTGGTGTGTCCTGGGGTCAAAGTCAATTCCAGAGGCTAATGGAGAATAAGTCACCTAATGAAGATGTGGAGGATCTGCGATATTGTTGGATGTTATACAAGTCCAAACTGAAAGAGGCTGGTGACCTCCGAGCTCTGAAGACACACAAGGTGCAAAGAGAAAAAATATATATATTAAAATTTGTTCCTGTATTTTATAAGTGTGCCCTTTCCCCATTATCTTTTTTTTTGTTTGTTTAAAAAATACTTTTTTTAAAGGTTTTAGTTCTTTCTTTTTCTTTATACAATTTTAATTTAATCTGACTGACAGCATGACAAGAAAACGGATAAATATAGAGACTATCATTTATCACATAAAAAAAAAAATCTAAATACATGTAAAAGTATAACTGTTGTTTTGCTTGATAGTGAATATGAACTTGTTTTCTATGCAGTATCTGAAGTCTGAAAAAATACAGAACATCTTTTATTTTCACCTGATCCTCCAGTTCTCATTTTCTGCAAATGAATGCAAATAGAAACAATATTTTTTATTTGAAATTTGTATAAATATTGTTAGTAGTTCTTAGAAGGAAACAAAAATTATAATTTTACCTTATCTCTATTAACCACCGCTGTATAGTAGCATGGGTCCACCACAAGGGGGCAGACGTATATTGTGCATAAACTTACCAAATGTTTCTGTTTATTTCAGGGTGCAAGTGCACAAGGACAGGAGCTCGTTCGTGCTGGAAAGGTACTTTTCCTAAAAAATACATCCCTTCATAATTGTATAATGAGCTGCGAAGGTTGATTTCATGTTGACCTGACAAATTATGTAACGTTTGTAAAATGTCTAAAATGATGCACGACATTTGGATTACTTGAAAGACCTCACCCGCACCTCTTATCTCCCAAACCAAATGCCTGTTTTTCCGTGGTCCATTCATAGTTTAAGAAAGACCAAGGCTGTCGCTCCAATTGATGTCTATGGGGAGTGTGTTATTCTCTGCGAGTAATGTTTTCTGGATTCGCAACTTTTCTTAACAGCTCTCTTTCCACTATTTCACTTTCTGGCCATCTGTTCATGAGCGTCACGTCTGTATGAGAAAAAGCACAGGTGTCCTACGCACTCTATTTAATAACTGCTCGGTTTGCCTTTATTATTTATTAGGGCTTAGTATTGTAGCGCACCTCACGATATGGTACACAGCACAATACTGTACACATTAGATTACAGTCGTTACAATTCAAAAAGTTTTTTCCTCTCGGAAACTTGCTGTCGTGATGCTACCTTGTAGGTTTTCCATCTAGGTGTATGAGTGCAAGAATGTGCCATATGTAAATACGTCTGAGGGCACTTGTATCCATAAAGACAATATACACCTTTCTGTATATTGTTCCAGGCTGAGCACCACTGTAATTACCTTTCATTGCGAGAACACTTAAATAGAGGCTGGCAGAAGAAATACGTGGAGTTTCAGCCTTCATCCACCCACATTTCCTCCTACTCTCCTTCTCGCACTTTCACGCCGTCTCTCTCTTTTTCTCAAAGACTCGCAGAGAGTAAACGCTCCCATGTTTCTCAGCTACAGAGGCGTTAAATAGAAAGGCTTGTATTATGTTCGGTATCTCATGGCATATCGCTTAGTTGTGGACTCGTGTTTGATGGTGAGCTGTGGGTGGACATATACTCCCACAATTCCACAAGATACTCTCCTTCTATGCATTTAATATAGTGTATGTTTGTCTGGGAATTTTCTTACGTGCATCCAATGAGTCATGCATATTTGTTTTTTTGATGATGAATTAAAAACTGTTGCACTTTTTTCGAGGATTAAAGCATGAGCTGGCTTCCTCTTGATTGTCAAATGAAAGGCAGTTTTGTATTTGGTCACCAATCCCATAATGCACTGCAGCAAGCTCAGATTCATTCATGATGGCAGATGGGAAATGCGTGTGGTTGCTAATGTGTGTTGTATGAGCTTGCCGTGTATATTGTCTGGCTCAAAGAATAATAGTGGTTGAGATGTGAAGAGCAAGACTGTTTAGGATTTGTGACGGAGCCATTTAGCATGCAACAACTTTTTATGCTTGTGTGTTTTGCAGGAGAACAGCAGCCCCGGGTTCTTGTACCGCGTGTGTCGCATGGCTCTTCCTCTTCAGCTCCTGCTATTGGCACTGCTGCTGTTGGCGTTTCTTCTACCCATGATGGATGAGGGCACAAGCTGCTCGCTGTCTAACAACTTCGCTCGCTCATTCAACATCATGCTCCGCTACGACGGACCACCACCCACTTAAGGATGAACACAACACTTCTGGCTCAAAAACTTAGCTTTTTGCGAAGACGGCAATCAGTGGTTGTTTATGTATCATCTACTTATTGTATATTTTCTGTATTTGGGTTTTATGTCTGTTATTTTTGGTTCTTGGATGGCTTTGGTCCACAGTACACCTACTGGTGGACCCAGCAGATCAGAAACCGTGTGTGTGTTTGTGTGTTTGAGTTTGTGAAAATGTGAGTGGGTGGATGGCATAGACGCTCACAACCTGCTCTGTATGATTCAAGCTGTTCCTTCTCTACATGCATTTGGAGAAACCAATGCCTTTACAAAGAGAAAAAAAGTCCTTTAAAGATATCTCTACTCAGGAGTTATGTCACATCCCTTACATTTTTATTTACATTTTATGTTTTATTTCTAAATATTCTGTGGTATGTCTTACATTTTTAATCAGAATTTTGCATGTTTTTTTCCCCATGTTATGTTTATTTAATCTGCTATTTTACTCGGGCATGTAGACAGCGAAACCTGCTGTATTATAGGATATATCTTTGTGTTCCATATAAAGATTCAGATGTCATTGAGACTTCCATGTCAACGTTCAGTTAAACTCAAAGACGTTCTTCCGACTTTGCCGCTATATGGTACAGATTTAGAAGAGAACGCGGTCTTTAAAAAGGAACAGAGACATTTCTTGTCTGTCTTAAACAGAGAAACAAATCACTCCATAGTTAAGGTGCTACGACATAAATGTCTCAGAATAGACGGTGTGTTCATAAAAAGTTTTTTAGACTGGGGGATTGTGTTATCTTTTTTGTTGACATAGTTTGGCATTGGCTGGCTTCTGACGGTTGTCATGCCTTGTTTGAAGGGAAATGTCCTTTTTTGAACAGAATTTTGGAACTCTGACCTTGGTCTGTTTTGTTTCTCTCAGACCGAAGTTATTCTAAGATGGGAGTTTTAAGGGCTCGTTCAGTTCAGAAACATCAGTAGTTGAGATAGGTTCTGTTAGGAAAACAGATGAGAGGCTGTTGTTCGTAGAATTAATCTCTTGAGTTTTATTTGTCCAGCACAATTAAGGTTTTTCTGACAAGGCACTGACTATCCTGTATTTCAAAGTGTTATGTTTGAGATGTAAGACACGTTACATAGGAGAATCTGAGACAACTTGCATGGCTTTTATGGTTTGACTAGTATTACATATACTGCACGCACATTAGATTCTGTACTGCTTTTATCCTGTAGCAAATATCTTATTCAGAACTGCATATCTTAACGGCTCTTAAAATTGTAATATTTACGTTAATATTTGATGTACTATTTATTGTTAAATCCATAAAACGGTATAGTGCATGCGCAGAGAAAGACTTGAGAAAATATGCTGCAAAACTGTACTGTTGAATTTATTGCACTGATTTGTTTCAATTTAAAACTCTTGCTTAATGCAAACCCTTAACTGAACTATACCGATGTTATCCACAATACGGTTGTTGAAGACTGAAAATGCAACAAAGTTAAGCTGTACAAAATTTGTTTGAAAGGTTCGACTGTGTTTTAGGATCAAGTAATGGTCATTGAACGGATGCTAATATATCTGATTTGCAGCACTGTGTGCACGAGAAAGATTTTCATGGGAATTTTTTTTAAGTTCACTGCAAAATGCAAGCATGTAGAAATTCTAGTTTCAAATGCATGAAGGGTTATCGTAAGACAATATATCAACAAAGTCTAAACATTTATTTTATTACATATTTTGGTGAAACCTATAACGCATCTAACTGTTATATATAAAACATATTACCAGTATTTTTGTATTTTACCCCAGGCAATAAACATGCTGTGCATTTTCATTACATGACCTGTGTCTGTTTCTTCTGTTACTATGGCTTTAGATCAGATAAATGCTTTTCAATATAAAGATCTGTTTGCCTGCTTTTGGTATTAGAGTGAAACTGAACTGGTTTAACAAGATGTGGAACAAAAACACTGATAAGGAAATATAAAACCAGCATACAAGTATGAAAAAACCTCACACAGCATGGCCTCCTCGACTTTAAAATGCCATGTAAGGTCATAAAGGTTATTTAGGAATGAGTTCATTTATTTTTGTTAGTTGGAAACCAAAACGATATCAGATTTTTCATCAGCTACGTGTTCAGACTTTTGAATGAACATGTTGTTGCATAGATCTGTCATCATCTCTCGGTCACCTACAGTAGTCAACTGGATGATCGTCTGTACAGTTTCTATTTCTATTTAAAGGGATAGTTCACCCAAAATCGAAATAGCTCCGTCATTATTTATTCACCTTCACGTCATTCAAAGCATTTCTTCTGTGGTACACTAAAGAAGATATTTTGAGAAATGTCTCAATGGTTTTGTGTCCGTGAGTCAATGTGTTGCCACCTTTGTTGTTTGGTTGCCAACATTCTTCAGAATATCTTCTTTTGTGTTCTGCACAAGAAAAAGCATACATGCGTTAAGCGACAAAGGGTCAGTAAATGATGACAGAATTTTCATTTTTGGTTGAACAATAACTTTAAAGGCGTGAAAGTTCACCTTGATATTTAGAAAAATGTTGGTAATAGCACATCTCCCCCCTTCACTTCTATTATAACCAATGCAAGTGGGGGGCTGATAACAACATTCTTCAAAATATTTTCTTTTGTGTTCTGCAGAAGAATGAGTCACTAAGTTGACAAGAGGGTGAGTAAATAATTACAGAATTTTCATTTTGAAGGTGAACTACTCCTTTAATCTGGATCTAATTTTTTTATAAATACAAAGTAATATCAGAACAACATGTGTAGTAAAAAGAAAAAGAAGCTGCTGCGTCACCGAGAGTACGATTTTTGTTTTGGTTAAACATTGGTCATAGTGGAGGCCGTTTATTGACAGTCGCTCGAGTCAGGTGATTGTTTGTACTTAAGGTGTGTATATGAACTTTAGCATTATATTCATGTATGCGTGTGTGACTAATGATATAGCCCAAGCACACATTCATGGTCTGATTTATTCAAAAGGGATTTGTGTGAGAAGGACAGAGATGATAGCACACGCTCGCCCACAAACACATCAACAGACTTCACACAGTTTCCTTCCTGCTTAGCGTTGGGCAATCCAAAATCATGTTTGTTCATTGATGCCTGTAAAGCCAGAAGGAAGGATCCAGAATATGATATGTGGAGGAACAGGGCACATTTTTGAATGACCATTACATATTTTAATATAAAGGAAACCCCACAAATATTGACAGTTTTCAATTATGAAATCAGACGCAGAAGATTTAGAATATGGAAAACACATGATAAACTTCTGTGTTCTATGACCCTAACATGACTCACATTGCTAAACACTGGAATTTTCTTCTTACTTTCTAATAACACTTAGGTTTGAACAATTGTTAGTCTTGTGTTAAATATTAAGGAAGGTTGGCGAGTGTAAAAGTCAAGCAGATGCTTGAGGCAACGGGATAATTGGAATGAGATGAATAAGACACATTTGTAGCACTCTCATTTGTAAGCACGGGTAATAAAATGTGTCTCTCCACCTGCTCTGTCAATATTGTGGTGGAAGGAATCTGGGTTATTGCATCGGCTGGCCACTACCACTGTAGTAAATATTTAATTTTGTGGCATGTTGCCATGGCAGCCGAGATTCCAATGTCATAGGTCTTTTCCACTGGGAACATCAAGAAAATGCAAATTGACAGGTCCTTCAAATAAAAGCGTGTCTTAGTTGACCACAGAATTCTGGAGAGATCTAGATGTCGTTAATCGATTGACGTAAAACTTGTAAAAACAATGTGGAATGTCATTGCTCTAGGGTTGCTACGTGGTTCATAAGGTGTTCAAAGTGGTTCCTTGGACATTAGTGGACTGGAGACATTCAATGTAAATCTGTGGCATTTGTTTCAACCAATTTAGTCGAGTTGTCTAAAATGAAATCTTTTCATCAAAAAGACATTTCATCATTTACGTGTTTATATGACACTTTCTTCTGTGGGACACAATCGAAAATATTTGGATAAATGTCTTATGTTTTGTGTCAATCCAATGGAAGTCAATGGTAGACACTGCGGTTTGGTTACCAACTTTCTTAAAAATATCTTTTGTGTTCTGCAGAAGAAAGAAAGTCATGATGACATAAGGGTGAGTAAAGGATGAGAATGTTTTGGGGGGGTTGAACTATCCCTTTAAATCACACAATCATTCGTGTACCTTGCATACACGTGTAGTTTAGAACAGGGTTTTGCACAAATCAACAAATTAAAAGTATGCATAATAATATTAATGAACAATAAAATTCAAATATATTGAGATTCATTCCATTACTGTTAAGAGATCTTAAGATTTGTCACATAAAAAACTTTACATGACTGTTTCTGACTTGAGGTGATGATATTGCTGCTTTGACTAGCTATTCATGTAGTTCCCATTACCTCAGCATACACACAAAGTGTGTAAATATGTTCAATGCCTTGTATGTTTGTGACGTGGCAGGGAAAGCCAATCACATGAATTGTTTAGTTATTTCTGTTTGATAGTGTGTGAAAACAAAATTTGCATTTACGTGTATGCATTTAGCAGACGCTTTTAACTGAAGTGTCTTACAGTGCATTATATATACTAAGGTATACATTTTATCAGAATGTGTGCTTCTTGGGGACCAAACCTTTGATGAGCTTTGCATTGCTAACTATAAAAAAATATTATACATGCCAGCAACCACAGTATGACATCCGCCCTCCTCACAGGATTGCATTCTAAGTTCATCTGTGGTGAATCCATGTGGCACTAAGCATGCAAAACTGGGTCTGGTTGACCTGAAACACACTTTATTGTGGAGTGACCTTTGTAATTATAACACGCTAAATCCATCCAGAGCTTAATATTGTCTTTATGGTGGTCTCTGTCATGAGGACAGAAATGTTGTGCTTGGTCTTTAACACGCCCATATATGGTGAACCAATAATCCTGGTTAAAAGTTTCCTCTGACCTTCAGTTTAGGCACTAAACAGCAAGCAGATGGAATGATGTCACTCCGTTAGTGTTCATTTAACCTCTTCCACTGTGACATTTCTCTATTCTTCCATGTTTCAGAGGACAGATGGGTACCACCAGTGTGTTGGCACTTGATTTGTACAGCTGATGGAATAAATCCAATCCGAGCTTCTGAAGAAACGGCACTGCATCAGAGCTGCAGGTCAATGTACAAGATTCAGGCAACAGCTGTGACCCACATCAAAACAAGGTGACTGCCAAGTCTGTGTAAATTAAATATAGATTCTGTGTCTCTATTGTGTGTCGATATGAATCACGATTCAAAGCACAGTGACTTTCCTTCCCTTGAAGGTTTAACATAATTGTTTCCAATATTGATTTCATTCCTCAAAAAAATCGAAGCACATTATTCCCACAATATTGATTACATTGACTGTAGATCTAAAGCTGTACATAACAATAAATATAATGCAACATTGGCCCCCACTGACTTCCATTGTATGGACACCTGAGACATTTTTAAAATGATCTTCTTTGTGCTTCACAGAAGAACGAAGTAATACAGGTTTTAAATAACGTGAGGGCAAATAAATGTTAAAGGAATCTGTATTTTTGCATGAACTATCCCTTCAACGCCCGTTTTTTACTTCAGGCTGCAGTTGTCAGCCTCAAGTCTCAACATGCATTTTAATGTAATACTGAGCGTTGCATTATAAGAGCAGGACGCCAAAGACAAAGCCCTCTGGATGAAATATTTTGTTCCAGCTTCTGTCTGTGGGTGGTTTTAAACTTCTCATCTTTTTCCTTGTTACACAACAGCCGCCTCTGCCTGGAACAGAGGGTGGGTGAACGCTGATACCCATTAATCCTTATGAATATTCTGCAACGCTGACCCTCATTCATCTCATCATAACCACCGCAATCCTTTTTAACATCTCGCTTTCTCTTTTTCTTTCCATCATTTGCAGGATGCACATAATCGTACTTCATTGCTGTGGTGTAGGAAATATTTTTTAATGTATAATGATTGAATTGGGTTAAAGTGACAGGATGTTGGTAGTCAGCGGACTGTTTGCCTTATTACTGTAAATCTTTAAAAGCTGCTGTGAGAAGTGATTATTGTATGCTACTCTACAAGATTTTACATAATCTAATTTAGTGAGTAAAATATAAAAAATGATCCTTATAAGCGCTGGTTTATTTGCATTTTATATGTGAAAATTAAATAACTTTGTCTTGAAATCAACAGGAAAATATTATGAAAATGTATATGTTGTCCCAGTGGAACTTGCAATTGATGACGGCTTGTTATAAGCATTTCAGAACGTTTTTAGAATATAAAAAATTGTTAAGAACTTTACTTTTGCAATTCTTCAAATTATGATTTTGCAAGGTTGGGGCAGAGTGACCAATGAAACCAGTTCATTTAACAAATGTTGATTTTTTAAGTTTTACCAATAAAGACATTTTATGATTAAAGTTTCATGCATTTAAATGAACTTGATCTCTTTCAGTATCTTTATGTAATCATTTTGCTTCCAAAGATTTATTTCTATCTGAAGTACAAACAGGGCAGGTCAAAATAAAGCTTGGAGTATTGAACAGGCTATATAATGTGTTTCCTGCAGCTGCAACTATCTACATCGATTATCCATATAACCTTTACTGTGACTATTCCTGTTTCTTATCAGATTGACTTCTGCAGTATTTGTCTGTGTCATTAGAAAAGAGCATGCAGGAGTGATCAAGATAATGCATGGTTGTCGATTACAGTTCAATGTAAACGAGCAGTCGTGTCTGTGATAAAGGACGGAGTGTGTAAGTGATTTGCATATCACGTGAAGCAGATTTAGCTCAGTCACTGTGTAGAAAAGCCAGGCCGATCCATATGCCGCACAGCAATGCATATATAAACACGGTTTCTCCCAGCCGTGTTTCGTCACTGAGATCGGCGCTGGGAAGTCCGATTCAATTCAGGGAATCGATTCATTCGGACGGTTCATCTCTAGGATTCCACGAATCTCTTGAATCATCAGCTACAGGAGTCCTCGTGCGGCACGTTCTTACGATTCATTTATTTCTGTTCATAAATGTTTTCGGTACGCTTACTTAAATTGATGTTCCTTTACGAAACATTAACCATGGTTAAAATATAAAAATAAACTGTATAAAAAAATACAAATTTAAAATAAATAAATAAAATAAAATGGTGAAACAATGAATAATAAATAAAACCAGCTCTTACTACCAACTGTCCATCACATTTCGCACATTGCAAAAAGCATCTGTAAACTACATTGTAAGAAACAATATGTTAAACCTGTACGCAGGGGTGCCGCCAGAAATTCTGGGCCCTATGGAAACCAAAATTTCTGGGCCCCCTACAAATAGGAAAATAAAAAGGGGGTCTGCTCTTCTGGGCCCTAAATCAGCCTGGGCCCTTAGAATCGTCCTAACCTTCCACCCCTTTATGGCGCCCATACCTATACGTAACACATCTGTACACTATATGTTGTTTTTTGTCTATATATTTTCACTTTCTGTATATAGTGATTCTATTTTTTTCTATCTTAATGTGTATTTGCACTATGTTTGCAGCATGTACACTTTCTTCTGCACTAAGCTCCAGTCACCAAGTCAAATTCCTTGTGTGTGTGCAAACACGCTTCTGATTCTAATTCTGATTTAATGACTTTTCGTAAGGTTTTATTATTCTGTCATTAGTCAATGGCCTATTTTTGATCATTTTTGCACCGGTCCTTGCAATTACTGTCAATTTTAAAAACTATTATTTCTATTTTGAAAACGACTTGAGTACATTTAAGCAACAAGTTATTATTCCCCCCCAAAAATATCTCCCCATCTCGGATTGTTTAACAACGGCGTACAAGATTTACAAACACTGCGAATCGGTTCCACTGAATCGTTTGAAAACGACGATTCGTTCGCGAGTCGGACATCACTGAGCGAGACAGCCCTGTCCTCAGAGTATCAGAGGTAGTGTGGGCGTGCACAGAGAGTCTTCCAAACATTAACCAGGTGCTTTTTCCTCTCACATTTCCCTCTCGTTTTTCTTCCTCCAAGCAACGCAGCAAAGGCTCCTTTTGGCGTCCCGGGGAAACAAACTAACTTTACCGGAGCGATGCGGGACCCGAACACCAGCATCTCTTCGGATCTACTCCCTTAAAATCCCACCCATGGCCACCGCCTGGCCACCGCAACGTATAGCTCTTTAAAAGAGGAGGAAATCGCCGACATCACGGGACGGAGGTTTGATCCAACGACGCGCCGAAGACGAGACGCTCGTCTGTGATCCAGATGGCGGGACACGAGTGGGATGACTGGTTTGAACGGGAGGAACTGATCGGTCAGATCAGCGACATGCGAGTGCAGAATCTGCAAGGTAAGAGTGCTAGAGGCATGGGATGGGTGAAAGAGTATGAATAGTTCATGATCCTGGACATGCACGTCGGAAGTAACTAGAGTCGCTTTCTGCTCTGAAGCGATAGTGATACATTGTAGCAAGAATGTAACAGTTTACCCTCGAAATTGTTTCAATGTTGCACTTTAACGTTCCGTTCTTTTAATATCTGACGCTGTCATTGTTTGCTTTACGTTGATTGGTTGCTTGTCTTCCCTGTGTATGTTTCTATAAATCTGCTGAAATTTAACAAAAATAAAGTAATTATCAACGTGACGCTGTTTTAATACGCAAAAACTGTGCTGAAGGCTTTTTTAATGGGCAACTGGTAAACTTTCCACAGGTGGGAAGCAACAGTTTCTCTTATATATGTAGTTTTCGTGTTCACCTGCAAAGCAGTGCTTGTCTGACGCATAAACAAAAATAAATCATCGTCCTGGCAGTGATCGGATTAATGAGCGTGAGGAAAAGCGTCAGTTTACACAGCAGTGATCGTGCTTTACTGGTAATGACTTTAATGGGAACCATTAATCGCTACTCGTGTTTCCTGGGTGGTAGTGTTTCGGAGCAGTCTGCGCATTCTGTGTTGCATGATGACTTTAAATGACGGAAAACATTTAAAGCAATGGATTGAGTGGACTGCTCAGGTAGCCCTCAGATAACTATTAAAACTGCTTTGAATCTTAACAGTGCCCTAGTTTTCTTTCGTTTCGTTTTCAACTGGATTCAGACTATAATGTGGCTTCTCTATGGCTTAGTGGCAGAGATATTACTGTAGTGAAAAATGTAAATGAAACACTGCAGATGAGGAAGCACATTGCATTAAAAAAATTCAATTGAAATAGCAATGCCCTCTTCATCAGACTGCTGGAATTGAGTGCAGTGGTTTCCCATAATCTGCAGGCCTGCTCGAGGACCTCCAGGCTAATTCAGATGCATCAGATGCAGTGCATGACATGTCTGCTGCACTTCTGCTTTCCAGGATGCAGAACCCATATGTTAAGCATTTGTTTTGACCGTATGCACATGATCTGTCCACGTACCTAGTCCTGCAGTCTTTTTTTAGGTTTGCATGTGCATTTCCTCATTCAGATGTCAAGCTGAAGTTTAATACCATTGCTGGAATGCAGACTTTTAGGGAAACCATTTGTTTGCCTTCTGGGTCTGTACTTTTTCGTGAGTGCCTTTTTAATAAAGAAAATGCTTAGAAGTCTTTTAAACCTGTGATATTATAAAGCCACGAAGCAGACGGTGCTCACAATAGTCATTTTTAGTACATCTATGAGTCGGACATCTGAAGCGTGTTCTGAAGTGTTCTGAAGCGGAGCCATTGTGCTATGGGGTTGAAAAAGTGGAATAAAATCTAGATAGGCGTGACTACGCTTGACTCTCTCTGGGCAAAATGACTTTTGAGATGTCAAGCAGATTTTCATATAAAATATAGAATGAAAAATGGGTTCATCACCCCTCCCTTACTCTTTCACACTTTGCATGCAGCAGGCACATTTTGCTGGAGCTGTTCTGCGTTAGAGGGCTTTTTAAGAACCAGCCTTAAGTGACCTTAGACAAGAAAACTTTGGTATGAGTTTGTTTAAACGTCTGAAAGTCAGGACAATAACCTCCTTTTTCTCTCTATTGTGTATACTAGACTACAAAACTGTCCTTTGGCAAGTGAAGCAAGTCAAATAAGCACTCAGCACAAATTCGCTTTAATTTTCCCCTTGAAGTCTGTTGCTGTTTATGCAGCGAACACGCTGAAATGATGAATTCTTAAGTAGTTAATTCCTGAAGTGAATCATGTTGTTTAAAAAAGACCTACTTGCTGTTCCCAAACTGTGAAAAATAATCAATGAGCTAATGCATCGCTCTGTACCCCTGCCATGCTCAAATAATAATTCAATATTATATTCGGAACGATGTGTTTGGATTGAAAACACTATTCTCCGAAGGTAAAGTGTTGATTGAGTCACGATTTAAAGGAATACTTCACCCAAAAATTTTAATTCTGTCATCATTTACTCTCCTTCGTGTTGTTCCAAATCTATATATATATATATATATATATATATATATCTGTGTTCTGATGAACACAGAGAAAGATATTTAGAAGAATGCTTATAACCAAACAGGTCTTGCCCCCCATTGACTCGCATGGTAGGAAAACATGAGTTTATCATTGTTTGTTGTGTTGAACACAAAAGAAGACATTTTGAAGAATGTAGGAAAGCAAACTGTTCTGGGGCACTTTTGACTACCATTGTATTTTTTCCTACTATGGTGGTCAATGTGGGGCAAAATCTGTCTGGTTATAAGAACTCTATCAAATATTGTTCTCTGTGTTCATCAGAACAAAGACATTTATACAGATTTGGAACAACTTGAGTGTAAGTAAATGGTGACAGAATGAAACATTTTGGATGAAGTATCCCTTTAAATGGTTCTCTGTTGTTTCTATGAGCGTATGGCCAGATAACTACCAGAGGAATCTCAGATAGACGCATAGTAGGATTGTGAGGTTTATGACAGCTGCATATTACCGTCTTGTTTTAGAACTGAGGGATTTTGTTCGGCTTGGCGTCATCAAGAGGTGATCATTGGTAGAAGAGAGCCGTACCGGCGTAGGTGTACCATTATCTATATTTAGCCGGCAGCTTCTTCGGCACGCGTGAATGACTCGCCGGTCTGACACAGGCTGTATTGAAGGAGAATGCAGCTAAGTGCTACTGTTGAAACCTCTGCAGCTGAGAAATTATGTAAGATGTGTTAACTCTGTAGTGTCCAGCTTGTTTGCGTAACTCATATTTAAGATTTAAATAAAGCAACACGGATCCATGACCACATCCCAGCATGATTTGAGAATGATCCAAAAAGGCTGTCAATGTAAATCTCATCTTCTGTATAAAGGTGTTAAGACGGTCATTGTCACAAATTTGGTTACACTTGATTAGTGACCCAGAAATCGCATATCATCTTTTCTAAATAATGTATATAAGATTTGTTAATTTTATGGTACAAATTGTCTGTCTAATAAAACATCGAAGTGCATTTAATACCAAGAATAAACATTTACAGATTTATAATATTGTCCTATTATATAGTCAAGACAAAAACATCACCATTGCGTTTAAATGGAAATTTCGACCCAAAATAAATCTTGGCCGCCATTGACTACCATGACAATTGTAGTCAAAATTGACCCCAAACTGTTTGTTATCCTTACATTCTTCAAAATAGCTTATTTTGTGTTCAAGAGAAGAAATATTGTTTAAAAAGCAATCGTCCCTACAATGGAAGTCAATGGTGGCCAAGTAGAATTCTGCCAAATATCTTTCTCTGCGTACAGATTTGGAAAAACTCAAAGTTGAGTAAATCGACAGAATGTTCATTTTTGGGTGAACTGTTCCTTTAAGAAAACTAACAAAAATGTTTGAAAAACTCATTTACAAAAGTGTTCAGACAAACATTTCCATCTGACTAATAAACCTGTTCTATTAGTGTGACGTATTTGTTTCTGAAGTGATGTTTTGTTTTAGGGTGATGAGAACATCAAGACGACATAAAGACCATCATGGTTTATTAGTTGCAGGTGTTTCAGCTGTGCTGAATAGTTTCAGTGTTTTAAAACCTGGCTTTGACAGTTTTCTGACTAGACTCATTGTCTGCAATAGCCGAGTTTACTAATCTCGTTGAACTAGTTGTCAAGACATATTCAAAAACAAAAACTATGCGCTACGATGACTCCATTATATGCCTGAGTCTCAGAAGAATGTAACATATATTGTACAGTACAGTACAGTACAGTACTGTAACACTGAGCTATTCAAGAGAACACATGGTGTTACCGTATTATATGAATGGCTTTGTTCATCATTACATGAATAAAAACATAGCCGTCCTTTGACTCTCAAATGGATTGTGTTGGATTATCAACAGACTGAATAAAAGCTCATGGCCTCAACTGAAGTGCTTGTCATCACCATAGACGTTGTCAACGGTTGAAGGAGTTTTCCATGGCAGTCTCGCAGAAGATTTGATACTGTTCACTGCTCAACTTGTAGGGTAGAAGAACCGGCTATTAATTGCTCTTGCAAAAGAGTCTCTATATCAAGTAGAGTTTGCTTTGTGAAGGGATTAATTTGAAGCCTACGGCTGATGGATAACAATTCATTGACCAATAACAACAGCTTTTCTATGTTTACTAAAAAGATTCACAGCAATGTGACAAAAATAACCTTTTTGGGTTACATGGGCCATAAAATATCATTAAATAGTTACACTTGTAATGTTCTTCTTTCACCCACTCACTCTTTAATTTTTTTTTAGTTTCATCTGTTTAAATATTCTACACATGATTGGAGGACAACTCATTTCTTTTGACGTCGCACAGCTGGACTAAATACCTAGTCAGACTGCCCAAGAGGCCGTCAGATTGACATGTAAAGCAACCAATCACAGTGCGTTTTGTTATGTCTCATGTTTAGAGAACTGCATTCATTGTGTAGCGTCACTTTGTTGTTTATAACGTTTACACCAAGAAACATAACATTTATAAAAAAAAAAGATTTTTCCTTAACATTTCCGATTAATGTATTTACATTAGTGACGATTAAGGACAAATCCAGTACAAAGACAGTAATTTAAAATAATATTGCATTACAATTTTAAAGAGTATTTATTTTACAGGCTTTATTTGTTATTGTAACAAATTTTTATATTTGTTATAAATGAGCTATCAAACAATTAATTGCATCTATAATAAAGGTTTGTGTTTACAAAATACATGTCTGTGTACTGTGCATATTAATGTGTATTTATAAAAACATAAACATGGACATATTTAAGAAAAAAAAATTTGTATTAACATTTTATATAATTTAAATTATTGGTAAATATATACAGATATATATTATGTAAACACAAACTTCTGGATGCGATTGATCACATTTAATTGTTTGACAGCCCTGAATGATATTCAGAATTTGGGAGTAAAGTACACTTTGCTGTCATAAAGAATAATATCACAAATTACATATAATATATTTTTGTTTTTTGGACTTTGACATGTATTGGTGTCACCGACCCTAGTTTACTATAGTAATGAAAACAAAGCCGTGGTAGTAAAGCAGTCGGGCGTAATTCTTCATGTATCACGTGTAGCATTTTTAAATCATATGAGCCTTATCTAAATCTGTTTACTTAGTCCCGGGAAACATTGACATGCTTACAATGGCGCCTTTCAGTGTTTACAATACTAAAGCGTGACTAAGTGACATCACTATTATCCCATGTCAGCACAGTACACTTTTTGATCACTCAAAAGGCTCTTGTGCTCCGAGAAGAGCAACATTTATCTGTGTGGTTTCAGTGTGCATTTATAGTTTGTGTATGATAAATGTTAAGCAAAATGTGGATATGTGCAGGCCTGCTCACTTGGCATTAACTTTATATTATGTAAAAATAAAAAAAGATGCAAAAAGTTTTATTTTTGCAAAAAGATGAATACATTTTAAGTTTGCCTATAGGCATACCCATTTTCAGAGGCTCATCCAAATTACAAATTCTGTCTACGCCTCAAGCAAAATATACTAAGGTTTAATGCTTGTGAATTGATGGGAATTGATGGGAATTGAGAATTACTTCTCAATCATTTCCATGATGTTCGGTTCCCAAGCCTTTAATAGCAATAATACTTTTAGATGTCAAAGACAGACAGGTTAGAATCTAAAACGAAGATTTAAAACTAGTTAAACTCTGGATCCATCGAAGGGTCCATATCCCATAAATAACATGTAGGCCAAAAGTGTCCAGTGTTACAAACCAAACATGTGTTTCATGGGAAAAAGAAGTAGCCAAAGGTAAATGAGGATAGAAGAATGATGATTTTCAGTTAATATTATTAAGGTTATATAATAATAATTACATTAAGGTGAGACCTTTATTGTTTTTTTGAAGGTGTTTTTTCAATTTAATGGGCCACATTTGCATGGACAAGCTTCTGTACCTTACTATGTGCTTCTTGAGACACAATGGTGGAGTTGTTTATTTTGCCCTTCTTTGATCATACTGTATATTGGAATCTTTTCAGTTTTGGAATCACAATGTCTCTTGCTGGCATACGTTTCCTGCTCGACGATGTCGGCAAACCCAAGTCTTTGCATGTTAAGCAAATACAGAGCACATGACTCACGCTGTGCACGTATTTATCTGGCGAAAAGAGAGTAAAGGCAGAACGTGGGCAGAATGTTTCTGCAGATTCATTTATCTTCAAACCAGGACTGAAATTATTCTCTCAGTTCTTATATTTTAGGATTTCTGTGTGTGAGAGCAAATGACCAATCAGAGCATTCAAAACATTTTTTCTCCAAGCAGGAATTTCCCCCACAGAATTTGCATTTCACATGGTAGAATTATGTAATTGGACATTAAAAGTTTTTTGTTTGTTTGTTCATGTAGACCTATCAGAAAGATTCATAGCTGTTGCTTGACTGTCTTGCTCCAAACCATTATTTTAAAACATAGCTGTTGTTATCACATACAGCGTTCATATCATTCAACTGCTAAATAGTCTTTTTGCCCAAACCAACGTCGTAAACAATTGCTCTTTATGGGCTTGAACCGACAGCCTTCATTCCTCCCCCCCCCGAATTGCCTCGTTCTTCTACACTGAATTTCTTAGACCCTCGACACTAGAAGAAAAACCGTCTGACAGTTAAGCGTACCTGCATTTTAAAATCTTAAGTGCAATAGCTTCTAACAGGCAGCAGTCATTCCCTGAGAAGAGAAAACCAGTGGAGGGTTTGCTTTGCTAGGCAAAGTTATTGCAAAGCAGCTAACAATTAGCATATGAAAAAACTCATAGTCCTATATTTCTTAAGCTCTCTTGTTATAAAAGTCATTCAGTCTTTGATTCATAGCACAATAATGTTATCGCACCCATAGAGTTTATTTAATACGTTTGCATTGTTTACAGTATTGTACCAAACTGTTGACTGCAGCAAACAAAATAATCGCCTTAACAAAGACGTTTCTCTGAAAGGTTTTGTCTTTGTTCCTGAAGCACCGTCAGACAGCCTCAGTTCTGGCCTGTCTGTCACATTTAGAGAGCTCAAAGCTGTCCCGGACGGCCGGGCAGTGGCCTTTTGTGTTTATGAGGACTGGCTCTTTGGAGTTGGAAGCGGCCCCCTCATTAAACAGACATGGTCTGAGCAGAAAGACGAAGAGAGCTGTGTTCTTGGCCGGGGCCCCAGACCCAAAACACTTTAAAGCTCCTTTGGCAGAAAAGAAGAAAATGAAGGCTGCTGTGTTAATGTTCTTTGTTATTTTAACAAACGGGCCTCTGGAGATCAAAGTTAGCATTTAGTTAGTATAGATGGGTTAGAAGGGTCAACTAGTTAATCCTACAACTGATTTGACAATTGGTGAAGTTGGCCATAAATTGGTTTTTATTTACATATTTACATACATAAGCATAACCAATGCATAAAAGCATCTATGTAAGGGATAATCCAGAGCTAAAATCATCTAACGCACAGCTAGCCGTGGATTATCCCTTACATATATTTTTCATTAAATGTAGGGGGAATTCAGGTATATTGGTAGATTTAGACACGGATATGACAATGGTAGAGTAAATCAAAAATGCATATTCATGGAAGTTGACTATCCCTAGTTATATTTAACCTGTGTATTTTAATAAAACATACTTCTTCTTTTTTCAGTTTTGTTTATTTACCAGCTGTTTTCTTAATAAAATAAAGTAGACATAACATTAAAATATTGGTTTACAATAAAAACTGTAAGCTCAGGGCATATATTTTGTTGCATTTTTAAAAACCAATCCTTTGTTTTTTTTATGCATCATTAAAGGGATGGTTCACCCAAAATTGAAAAATCGGTCATCATTTACTGACCCTTAGAATGTTCCAAACCTGTGTCGATTTCTTTGTGCTGCTGAACACAAAGTTAGATATTTGGAAGAATGCCAGTAACCAAACAGACCTCATCCCCCATTTACTGCCATGGGGAAATAAATACTATGGGAGTCAATGGGGGATGAGATCAGTTTGGTTACCGACATTCTTCCAAATATCTACCTTTGTGTTTAATCAGAACAAAGACATTTTTACAGGTTTGGAACAACTTGAGGGTGAGTAAATCCCTTTAAAATGATTTTTGTGTTTGTTCTAGTTAGGGATGTCACGATATCAGATTTTTGTCCCCACTGTTATCGTGCCCAAAAGATTTTATCACAATATTTATTGCAATGTATTTTTTTTAGATAAATGATCCCATTGGTAAAATTAATCTTCATTTAGTTTGTTTTCTCTGTTATTTAGTCCATGAACCACACTCAAAAGGTTTATGGGGCAGAAAAAGAGTTTGTAACTATTGTGACTCTTAAGGCAAGATTTTGAATGCGTGATGCATAAGTTTATGATATTACAATATGCGTAGAATTGACAGGATATTGATCATCATTCTTTTTTCGATATCACGGTTATTGTCACATCTCTAATTGTACTGCAGGAACAGCCATTAAGAACCTAAAAATTTTTGCACAGTAACTGTTTCATAAACCTGACAGCTGACCAGCTTTTGAGCAGTCAATAATCAATTAGCCAAAAATTACAAGACACTTTTGTTTTACCTTTGCATTATATACTTGAATTTGGCACCACTGTGTTGTAGCTTAATATTAATATTTCAATGGAAGTGAATAAAGTGTAAAGGTTAGGTAAATGATGAATAAAGTGTGATGTAACTAAACAGGGAGACATTTAACAACCACTGCATTATCCAAACATCAGTCTTTGACATTTTGAAAAATGAAATATCTGCCCAAATGTTTTTAAATGAAGTGCTCTATTGTGAAGCATTTATGGAGTTATGAAAGATGACTTCCACTTGGAAACTCGGGCTGTTGCTTTCTGAATGTGCTCTATTGTGCCGTCTAGATCTGTGTATGTGGCTATATGCCTAGACTTCCTGTTAGGTCATTATTCCATCATGCCATTTGAACCACAGTTATTGATTCCAGCAAATGGAGCCTCTTTAAGTTTTGGCACTGAATAATGAATGAGGAAAGTGGCATCCACCCTTCAAAATGTTCCCATCCTATACGTTTAATGGACACCTACAGAACACAAATGAGCCGCCTTGGAGGCAGAGGAAGAGAAATGTTAGGAAGGAAGTTCCATCCATCAGGAGGTAGACGGATTAGACGGCTTGCCTGATGGATCATATAATCACACGCTCTCACGGGAGTTTCCAACTGCTAGGTTTTCTCTGGGGCAGATGTCTTTAATTTCAAGCGATGGACATTTAAGGTGGACACAGACCCGACACACAAGGGGAATACAACAATGTGTCCCACCCCTCCCCAGAGGTGAAATGGAGTCACCAGTTGGTTTATAAATGCTGGTCTTTAGTTACAACTTTGCATGAACTCCATGAAATGTAATTTTATGGAAAAAAAATATTTTATTTGTTTAACCCCTACGCCACTACCCATTGTTTTAGGATTAGTGTGGGATAATGTACAGGCAGCAATGTAGTTATCGCAGAAATATGCCCCGACAGTGTGATCATGCTTGTACATTATAATGATTATTACTCGGCTACCTCTCACATGAGAAAAAAACTGGACATGAATTTGAAACTCATTCTTACCTAATGTTGACCTTCCGTGAGGAAAAGCCGTTTAATTATGGTTTTAAGGTAAGAAACGACGTTGAATTATCACGAACAGGCAATTTGGGTGAATCGTTTTGTAAATATAATGTCATATACGTAATTAAAAGACATAAACCAAGCACAAAAGACAACCATCGTCATCATTAAAACATTCAACTTGAATTTTTGCAAGAACTGGAGGCCTGTTACCATAGTTTATCTAGATTAACAAACACTGGAAGCAGGTGTGTCACTCCTGTATCTGTAAGGTCATTCAGACTAAGGTCCAGCACTCTCAAATGTGATGGGTTCGACTCTAAAGCTGATGCCAGTTCTGAACATCCGGCGGCTGTAATTTCACAATCTGAGAGGCTGAGAAAAGTAAAGCCACATATTTAATTTGACCAAAAACCTGTCAAATTGATTTGCTGCATCTGGGTTACCGTGTGTTATTAGTTTTGAGAGGTTGTTATCTGGAAATACGGAACCTGCAGTATTTGACCATCACAACGCACTGGTTAACTGGCCAATCATAGCACACCTCGCTTTTCTGAGCGTTGAGCTTTGTAAAAAATCTGTGCGTTTCAGAGAGGCGGGGCAAAGAGGAGATACAAACATGTACGGTATGAGGAAAATACAGCTTTTTTACTTTAAGTCGTGTAAACACATTGCATCACATCTAAAACAAACAATGTTATTTGTTTTATCCGTGTCATTTGACCCCTTTAATGCTGTTTAGCTGTAATATTTGAACTGCACTTAATAGCAAAGTGTGAAATATTTGGGTTTTATTACACATTCGGTTAGGGTAACCATGCAAAGACAAGCGAAATTGCCCCTGGTCACATATTAAATACAGCGGCTTAGTTTTGATGTTAATGGCCACAGGTCATTACACATGAGCTATAATGATTATGGTCTGTTTGCTCTTTGTTGCCATGGTGAGCTCACAAGAGTGCAATACCTTCAGGCTATATTTGATTGATGACAAGGCAACATGGAGCTGCTGGTTGAGACGCCACCTCTGTTTCTGTGCATCAGTTACCTCCATGAAAGTGAAATGAAACTGGTTTTATATTTGTTGCTTTTTCAGTTGAGAGGGAGGTGGTGCAGAAGAGAACGTTCACCAGATGGATGAATCTACATCTAGAGAAGGTTAGTAGGAAGTCATTTGGACCCAGCAGATGGAGCTTATAGATTTCATAAACTTGAAGTAAACATTTTCCTTCTTGACGATTCATTGTGCATCTCAAAGGAGACATATTTATGGCAGGAAATTGATCTTTCATGAATTATTTATTAATTTCTTGGAAGTAATCTTGCATGATGATGTAACGCTTATCATAATTTTAGAAAGGGTCACAAAGTGGCTTAATGCTGAAATTCATAACTACTTTGGTTAATATTTGTTTCATATAACAATCAGTTTTAATTTAGGGCGTCTTGTTTATTTTCATGGGAACTGTCAGGTGACGTCATTTGACTTAAGCCCATGTGCAGTTAAAGGGACAGTTCACCCAAAATAAACAATTCTGTCATCATAAATTAAATTATAAAGGTTTGGAAGAACTTGAGGGTAAGTAAACGGAGACAGAATTTTCATTTTTGGGTGAACTGTCCCATTAAGGACAAAAGTAACCAGCAGTTTAATGTTTTAAACAGAGATGGCGATAGAGATACAAAATATCCAGTTTGCAGCTATAAACATTCATAAAAAATCAAAGCATTATTTACTTTCCTATTGTAAGTGTTAATATGAATGATTAATCATCTGTGGCCATTATTTAATAGAAAAATTTTAATAATCGAAACTCCAGGTTCCTTCTCACGTTTGTAACATAGCAAACTGTAAAAAAAACACCTCTTTTTCTCTATAAATGCATTTTCCCATAGCGCTTTTATTTTTTCTCATCTCGCTTTTCGCCCCTAGATTTTTCTTCCTCCCATCATTTAGGAACCAGACCCGGTGATTCAGACTCAACCGCTCACACATTTGCATGATGCATTAGTCATTGAACACAACAGTAGGTTTAGTCGTTCACTTTTGTTTGCTCTGGCAGTCCTCTGCTCAGCTTCTTATGTTGCAGACCGCTTGTAGATCAGAACATTGCTATATTTGAGAGCTCTGATTGAAAACAACCACTGATGAATCCTTTGTTTTCGCACACAATGTTGCTCTATTCCGTGACCTCAAGTTTGGCGATTCCTCAAACCTTCGACCCACAATCGGACAATTGCACACTGTCAACTCTGTTTCGATGGAAAATTTCACCCTTAACCCTCCAAATTCTGCTGTTGTGTCACATTGTTTCCTTCTAATAATGTTATTGTTGAAAAAAATTGATTTTTCATTGCAGCATAAATTCTTATTCATAAATATATATTATATTAGGGATAGTTAGGGACAAAAATAAAAATTCAGTTTTATTCACCTTCATGACGTTCAACACCTGTATATGACTCTTTCATCTGTGAAACAGAGAAGATATTTTGAGAAATGTTTATGTTTTGTGTCAATACAAATGGAAGTCAGTGGGGGCTTGAATTGTTTGCTTACCAGCGTTCTCCAAAATATCGGATTTCTATTTTCTGAAAACATTTAGGTATGATTTAGGTATGAAGATAAGTTTTTATTTTCAGATGAGCTGTCTCATACAAATCTTTTTTAAATGCTCAACTGTGGCTGTATTTTGGTGTGTAGTGCAACCCCCCTTTGGAGGTACGTGATCTGTTTCGTGATATCCAAGACGGAAAGCTTCTGATGGCTCTACTTGAAGAGCTCTCGGGATGCAAACTGGTGAGATTTCTTTCAATGGCTAATAATGAATCTTTTCGACTCACCTGTATCTGTGAACGACTAACAAAGCGTTGACCTTTGACCTTTCAGCTGCATGGGTTTAAGCCATCCTCGCATCGTATTTTCAGGCTCAATAACATCGCCAAGGTGTTGACATTTCTGGAAGAAAGAAACGTAAGTCCGGTTTGATATCACGCCCTCTTACGGAACATCCTTATTGTTTTCTGTTGAAATGGCATCCGTGTGATGAATCAATGTCCTGTTTCAGGTGAAGTTAGTGAGCATCGATGCAGCCGATGTTGCAGATGGAAATCCGTCCATAGTGCTTGGGCTTATATGGAATATCATTCTCTTTTTCCAGGTATAGTCTATAGCAACTTCTGTTGTAGCTTTTGCATTGAGTTAGACCGTCTATAATTAGATTTTGCACTTCGGGTATTTAGTCAAACAATGAATCGTGTGAGACTCTACAGTCTTTTCAATGTGCCTTTAAGTGGTTGTGATAATTGGCCATGAAACACTAGATCCAAAATGTGTTTCTTTGCACACTTATCCTATCAAGGACTAATTCTCTGAAACAAGGCGACACTCTTATCTCTGTCTAGTCAATGTTTAGATAAGATTAAAAGTTTGTTTAACAGCGTGATAAAAAGTACCAGGGAAGGCCATCACATGAGCAAATGTTTATTATTGCTTTGCTCTGCAGATCAAGGAACTCACAGGGAACATCAAGAGTCAGTTCCCGTCTTCCTCCAGCCTATCCTCCATCCCCACCAGCTCCGATTCTGACACTTCCCACTCCAGCACTCCATCGGATGAGAGGAAGCCCGCAGTCGCTCCGAGGGGCCACGGGAGGGCCATCAAGAAGCTTCTACAGTGGGTCCAGAGACGTACCAGAAAGTAAGCAAGATTTTATCATAGGTTTAGGAAGGAAACGGTTAGAGCGTCACTCACTAAATTTTTTTCTTGCAGATATGGAGTTGCTGTACAGGACTTTGGAAAGAGCTGGGCAAGTGGTCTGGCTTTTCTCGCTGTGATCAAATCCATCGACCCCAGTCTGGTGGATATGAGACGGGCTCTGCTCAGAACGCCCAGAGAGAACATCGAGGAGGCTTTCAGAACAGCACATTATAGTCTGGGCATCCCAAGACTTTTGGAAACTGAGGGTAAATGTTTTGATACGCCGTGTGACACGTTATGATTTCTTGGTGAACTTTGTCAAAGCTTTGATTCGTTCTACTACGAGTAAAGTAAATCGGCTCAGTTGAATTAAAAGTATAACATTTCTCCTCAGATGTTTTGCTAAATCGTCCGGATGAACAATCTATAATGACCTACGTGTCCCAGTTTTTGGAACACTTTCCTGGAATTGAAGAGGTAGGAACATCCTGTTGAACAACGATAGTTCACCCAAAAAATGAACATCATGTGGTCATTTACTCATCCTGATGTCATTCAAAACTTTTTTTATGGTACACACAATGACGGCTTCTGTCAATCTTCATTTAATTTAACTAATTTTGAACTAATGGTGCTTTATGTCCCTTATTGTTTCATAAAGGATGAGACATCAGATATTCTGGAAAGAAGTAAAACTGACGCTCGTTCGAGCAATTATCCTGTACGGAACGGCGTACAGAGGAAACGTGAATCTTACACAGTTAAGAAAGACTTGGTTCAACCGCCACCCAAGATCTTCGTCTCCTCTGTGTCGGAAGATCGAGAGCAGATCAACTCTCCTGTCCTCTCAAAGGCCCCTGACGAAAAACCGTGGTCAAATGAATCCTCATCTATAAGTTCAAGCCCCAGTCCTGCAAAAGACAAGCCGCTTTATGGCCCTCTGGACTTGAACAAAGAAACCCCACAAACTTCGATCTCGGACTCTGCGGTGAACTCGCCAGACTCGTGGAGTGAGAATACAACAAACAATACAATACAAGAGGAAACTCAACCAGTCAGAGACGACTCCATAAATGAGAGCAGTGTGACCGGCGAGAAGTTTTCTACCACCGATGAAGGGACGTCAGATCTTGGGTCACCATTTTCGCCAGAGAGCACGCCGGAGAACCATCTTTTCATAGACGAGGGGAATTATTCCCTCAGCTCCGTAGATAGTTTTCATGGCAAATCCACACAGTTGACGGAGGAGGAGGATGCTTATAAATATATCCTTGATCTTAAAGAAGAGGAACCTGCTGATAGTTTGCAGAGGAACGAGACGGATGCAGTAAGCTTAGAACGAACGCGAACCGATTCTATGGAATACAAGGAATCCGTCAAGCCATCCGAAGAACCTTCTTATATTCAAAGTGACTCGGGATACTTTCAGGATCACAAGGAAACCAAACCAGCTCAACCTGAGGATTCTGGCGAGAGTCCCCTTGATTCCAAAATCGATGTAAACATGAGTGGAGACGAAAATAAAACTGTGAATGAATCTTATCAGGACAATGTCGATTCTTCCAATACGGAAGCCACGGAGAGGAACCCTCTGGAATTAACCGATGAAAAACCTTTTGTTTTCGAGGATGAATCCGAATGTCCTGTTCTCAAGTATGAGCGGGTCTCCATATCAGGAAGTGAAGAGGACATTAAACTGTGCACAGATCTGGCTGAGGAACCAGGCACAAACAATCTTCCAAATGGCTTAAATGGTCATGATGAAACTAAAGACGACAATGTCGTCCACAACGGTCTATCTGAAAGTGAGGCGAAGGACGTGGTTATGGAAGACCTGCAGGAGCCTGTGGCGGTGTCGGATCAGATCCAAAATGAAGAAGAAGAATGTGATGAAGATCAGGTGTGTTGTATGTGTGGAGGTCCGGTGGCCAAAAGCTCAACGGAGGACGGTTATAATTCAGACTCGAGACATGAGTGGGAAGCAGGTGAAAGCTGTAAACACATACTAAATCAACAGAAAAATAAGCTGAATGGAACTTTAAGTGATTTTGGGAGTGACTCGAGAGAGACTAATAGTATTAGCAACAATCTCCTTAGTGAAGGTAGAAGAAAGTCGGAAAGTGGGTCAGACGGCGTGAGGGACCCAGAGGTTTCCCACAATGCAAATGGTGAGAGCCAAGCTCCGGTTTCAGAAAACAAGAAGCCTGGGGAAGCCAAGAATAACAGACCGGTATCAGTACTTCCCCGTGATGATGTGGACCATGATGTTCCTCTCCGGGAGGGGGACGGACGACAGTCGGTCGCAGGTCAGTCACCTGGCGGGAAAAGCGAGACTGAGCAGGTCATGGGTGTCCGCGGGTACCCTGAAAGACGTCCGGCGGAGCTACGTTTGTCTCTCAGCATGACTCCTCTTCAGCCCGCACCTCCTCAGCGTTCACTGACAGAGTCGGATACAGACACCGAAGATGCTTCAGAGGGCCACGGCGAGGGATTGAAGACGAGAAAGGTTATTTTTCACTTTCCCTTTTCTTTGGCCTAGAAAAGGAGGCTCGGTTTAAGGCACTGACCCAAAAACAACGATATCAGAGTACTGTATGTGCTCTTTTGGGGTCATAACCTCCTTTTCTGAATGTAGTTCACTTGAGCACGTTACTCTAGATGAGCTCCTCCTGCTTTAATATTCTGTTACAGTAGCTGCAGTATCATGTCTTTGAGTATAGCTTAGGATTCAGAGCCAGAAGAAAATTCATTGTTATGCATGCTTTTACCTCAGTTTTTAATATACAGCCGTGGAAAAAATTAAGAGACCATTTCAAATTTACATTTAAGCAGCATTTATAGATGTATTGGGGCCATTCAAGTACATTGTCTTGAATTTCAGCAAAATCAAACCAAAATCAAAGGAGTGACAAAGTCATTCAACAGCAATGTGAAAGACTGACAGAATGACAAGATGCATGAAAACTGATTTAAATGTCGAGGTTTTCGCATACTTTTATTTTTTAATTACTTCTCCTGAATATGAGAGTTGTATTGCTAGAAAGTGAATATGCACTTGTTTTCTTTGCAACATTCGAGGTCTGTATGAAAACAAAGCATCTTTTTGGTTATTTTGAACTGTTTCTGCAGCTTTCGTTTTCTGCAAATAAGTGAAAACAGAAAACAAGAAAATACAGAATAGAGAATTTTATTTGAAAATTTGGGATAAAATATTGTTAGTAGTTCACAGATTGAAACAAAAACGACAGTTTTACATAAAAAAACTATAATGTAACTATAAACTGTAAATTCAGAAAAACTGAATATAATTTTGAAATGGTGTCTTCATTTTTTCCACGACTGTAGATTGAAATCTGAGATGAGCTATGAAAGACTATAAACTCAAGTTAATTTCTCTCCGATTGTGTAGACTAGTATGTTACTTTTTATTACAGTTATTTGTACTAATAATTGCGGGATAAAATCATCTGAAAATATTATTAAATTATTATAAATACATTTTATTGAAAATACATAAATAAGTGTATTTTTATTATGAAAAAATCTGTTTTTGATTTTAAATTCTGTTTACATTTTCATTGTCAGTGCGATGCATTACAGTGCAATTTTTACACATGTACATATACAGAATAGACTTCACATCTGTATTTTTTCCCTTGACCAACATTTATCTAAAAGACTTCCCTCGTACTTCATACAATCAAATACTTCAATTATACTTCATAATATTATACTTAACATATAGAATAAAAATGCAATCAATTGTATATTCATACAGTTTGTGAAATGGTAAGTATTTTTGTTTGTAAAAGTTTATAAATGTAATTAATACAAATATATTTTAAAACTAATAACTATATCCCAAAATGTACCAGTACCAGTAACAATTCAATTTTATTTATGTAGTGCTTTTCACAATTTTGCATTGTTTGATGTATTGAGATGATCAACATTCACAGAGCACACACATGTACACTTTGCTTTCTCCATCGTCCTAAAACTTTGACTACAAGTATTTTTTAATATTATTATCACTCAGTCAATTTGCAAATTATATTCGTTAAAGCATATTTACAAAATTTAAATTTTTCCCTAATGATGTGTAGCCCTCGTTTTATCTTAAGCCATTTACACTAGATTAAAGGTACAGCGTGCAATTTTAATCAGCGTGTGTATGTACACTGAGAATCGAAACCCTGACCCATTTCTTGGCTCTACATGTGTCTGTTTAGCCAAAAGCTGGATCCGCACATATCCAGGAGCAAAACCCCTTTGACAGGCACCCTGGAGAATGGGGCGCGGTGGAACCCGAATCGCCAGCTGAGCATCGTGAGCTCATTAAGACGGATACAGACCTGACCAGTGCTGGTGCCAGAGAAAACACTGTGACCCCAAGGTACTAATCTATTGTTAGCCTCCCGTAGGAACAATCCATGCCACGAGGGACCTTGTGTTTTTTGAAGGATGTGACCTCACTGGCCTCTAAGATCCCTTTTACATTTCCTTAAATGTACTCTGATACTCAAATAACTTGTAGTTGGCAAGCGGGTCACATTCACTTTATATGGCTGAGGCAAACTTTTTGATCTCGCAGGATGATGTGTTACTGTAACAAAATCTGGTTTCCATTAACAGAAGTCCTTTCTCTGGCTGGGATTCAGTTTGTCATGAATAAATTAGCTTAACTGTAACATGTCCTTGTAAGGTTCTTTAGAGTCGAGCTTATGAATTGAACCGTTTTATCAGCTATGATGAATTTGTCTTTCTTCTAAAAGGGATGGAGCAGACGCAAGCCAACCTTTGACTACAATACACTTAAGGAAAACTGTTGAAACCAGCGAATCAAAGGTAATGCACAAGATATAGAAACGATTATTATCACCCACACACACATACACTCACACACAAAAACAAGTCCCACTGCAAGATTCGTTGATGCTTTCATCATTGCTACTGCTACCTCTTGACAGTGAAGTTCTCAATTCGTTCTGTAGCGGAGTAATAGCTAAGAGGTTTACTCTTTTTAATGTTTTTTTTTTATTCTACATTTTTAACTTGTGATCAAATCTAGAACTTAAAATGTATAACCCGAAAAAAATAACCCGAAAAATCACAAAATAAATGCATATCTTGAAAGTTTTTACATTGAACAAACAAACAAAAAAGAAAGTGTTATTACATTTATGTAAATGATCAATGGAATCACAAAGTGCCCAAATTTGTACACTAACAGCAAAAAGTCGAAATTAACAGCACTTGGGTTTTATGCTAAATCTAGGCCTTCGTTAAAGTCAGATATTTCAGCAGCTTTTATAAAAATACCATAGAAAAAAACGAAAACTTGAATCTTAAAATAAGCCAGTGCCATTTGTCTTAAGATTCAGACCAGTAAAGACAGTTCAAACATGCCTTTTTAATCTAGTCAATTATATAAATTTGAGGTTCAGTCGACTGGTCCTGAACACCCTAGCAAACTCCTCAGAGTACCTTAGCAACCATATGCAATACCCTAACACACATTGTGCATTGTGAAGAGGAACACTGCTCACATTATCTTAAGAACATTTAGGCCAATCTTACATGACGTTATTTTGTCTGAAGTTCAAGTGTCCCTTTTCTAGGCAGTTTAATGAATAGTTTTTTTTTCAATCTATTTTGCGAGTGTATGTCTTATGTCCATTGTTGTTGTTTTTTCACCAGGGACAAATTGCAAGGACCATTGACAGTGCCATCATAAATGAGAGGTAAGAGAATGTGTAATGTGTAATGGCCATTTAACACTTTAATGCTTGAATTATGAATACGGATTCGTGACAATAAAAAAAAACAAGATTGTAGCTTCATGCGAATGTTTTACTCTCTATAGAGGTGATAGTCTAGAGTCATCTTAATTAAAAATCTGTTATTAAGACGTCTGGAAATAGCCTTTAGGATGAACTCATCCATGATTGTTTTTTCCAGAACGGTCAATCCTCATTCCTACCACCCCGCACAATGCAGTAATAGCAGTATTGACTTTTAATCTACTGTGTTACAGCTGACTCTGTAGATTTAAAACCTACCCAGAGAAACAATTCCACCCCTCTTTAATGATCCCTGCTGCCTCATAGTCACACAACAAGACTGTTTGTATTCTTCAAACTGGGTGCTTTCAGGGAACCTGCTTAAATGAGTGTCACACAGGGCATGGCATGAGTCTTTAATCCTCAGACGTACAATTTCATGTCGTTAATCCTGTGGACAGAGCAAAGCGTTCGTACAACAGTAATCCTAAAAATATAATAGGATATTGTGTTTTACATGTGCAACCCTTTCATGTCCTTTAATTACACGTGATACAAACTTGTGTGTGTGTTTGTGTGTTACATCACAGCTTGGAGAGCAAGACAGCAGCGACTCCAGCAACCACATCTGATACAGCCTGGTCTGATATCTACATCCTATTGGTTGCTTGGCTCCTCATATACTGCATCTTTGTCCTGCCTCAGATGGACTCGCGGACACTTCCCAAACTCTTTTTTAACACAGACGAATGATCGTAACTTCCTCGCACCGACACCTCTGATCGTGATTCTCATTTGATCAGGTTCCTAACAGAAACCGGGAGCTCTGACCACAGGTTAGCTTTTTAAAAGACAGGACACAACATCGATTTATTTTGTTGCCTTTTATTTCATTTTTTTATACCTGCACATGAAGACTAATGGAAAGTGTTTTCTTTCTGCTCGAATGTTATTGGTCATCGGTTAACTTTTACTGGGTAACCTTTGGATCTGTGTCAACCGTGCCTGACTTGAGGTGCACATGCTACGTAGATTATTTATAATGCTTCTGAAGAACATGCCTTTTGGCTTTTATGTTGTGTGGGCTCACATTATATGATGAAAAACAATTGTTTGTAAAAACAAGTGAAGGTTCTTTGTATGCTTTAAAGCTATTAAGCTATAATTTTTTTGGAATGTATTTTAACAAGTGAACGCATCGGTCACGCCCCTTTTATTAAATCACATGCGTTATCTAGTTTTTTCGGCACAAATATACGTTGAGATGATATTCCACAAAGTGAAATTTTTTTATAAGATGAGGCCAGGGTGTTTATGGTACATATCGGTTGAATAGAAAAACCTCTATTGGGCTTTCTAAGTTACATTAGAAAGCTTTTTATGGCTTCAGACGCACTTTTGACATTTTAAGAGAAGAACTGCCAAAGATTCAGAGAAGGAAACTGAAAACTACCCCCAACACAGAAAAGAAATGATTTAATTAGTCTATTCCTTCAACAATACACACTGATCGTATATACAGTATGTTATGCATTTTACGAAATGCGAGAGCACACATCTTGAACATCTTTTGTTTATTTACACATTTATAAAGACAATATATTGACTGAATTTAATATTTTTGGACACTGACATTGTCAGTAATGTTTTAGGTCTCTAGACTGACGTAAATCCTATATGACAGAGTTTAATCTAAGCCTGCGGGACCTCTTATGTCTTAAAAACATGTTTTCCCTTTTATTTTCATAAAAGAGTATAATCCTGAAATCAACACAGTGGCTGCTAGTGGCATGATCTCGGCGAGTTACACTGAACTCAGAACAGAGACTGTTGTAACGCATCCTAAACATTCACAGCCTGCAACATACATCCAACACTGCACATAAGCCAAACGTTAGACTGCAAGTCTGCATGAGAAAGTACATGGGAAATAACTTGTGTCTTTAACATTTTAAAAGTCACCAAGTGAATTTCTGTCCTGCTTTTGTAATGGAGATTATTCATGTTAAATGCACTGGAGTGCAATAAATGATATATCCTTTTGTTGCTGTCGTTGCTTTCTTTTGCTTTGAGTAAGTGTTTAAAAACAAGCCATTTAGTGATAAAGGTATTTCGACATTTGGATCAGGTTCAGTGTAAAGACTTTGCCCAAGACGCCACCTGGAAGACAAAAATATTTTTAAATATAACGGAAATTATTTTTGTATATTTATTCAAATATTTTGGGTCCAAGCATATTCTTAGTCATAAATGTAATTCATTCTATTTGAATTCAGATGTATTTAATTTATAATTGAAAGATATTTAGGCTTAGAATTCAAGTAGGCCTAATGCACTTTAATAGGCAGATAGACGATAGATGTTCGCATACATCTTACTTGGTTTACGTCAAGTAAAAGATCATGAATTTTTAGAAAGGAGACTATGATGTAGTTTCACTTATCCAACCAAGACGTTTAATATATTTAACTCTTCCGCCACCTACCGGATTACAAAGCTGGCGATTTGTTTCCGCCGGTGGTGCCTTATCAATTGACACAGACTTTTAAATAAAATGTATTATATTGCTTTCATTAAAACAAGCAAAATATACTGTCTATATTTTTTCATAATACTCGTTGCCCTTTACAGTTTCTGTGTGCCTCGCGAAGAAGATATTTGCAATGGGCCCCTCGTGCATTTACGTGTGCGCTCGGTCGTTTCCGTAGCGCACATCAATACACCAATGTGCACTTTTCACCGTGCTTAAATTAGAAGTATGGGTTTATATTTGAAATGTTTGTACCAAATGGTCGACCCGCAGTTATATATAGTGAATGTCAAACTTGTTAACAGGTGACTATGAATGGAGGACAGCTGAGCATTACACTAACTTCCTTAGTCTTCAGAGCCATTTCGGTCTTTGTTAAAGTCCAAGGTAGACTGTTATCGATATTGTCACAGAAAGCACAATGTATGTTTCGTGTGGACTGTGTATTTCAGTACTTTTTGTGTTTTCTTCACACCATTAAAAAATGTGGAACATTGTATCCAGCCAAGTAACTGTCCACCAGTGCTCGAATTGAACCAAGTCTTATGGGGGTTCCCCTCATAAGACTTTTTTTTTGGTGGGGGTTAGTCTCGCAATATACAATTGAAACAAAATACACAATATATTTGATTATAATATTCATAACTAAATACTTATATATTTAAAACAGGCTTACATAGGGAAGAGGCTTCTTTCACTGTCCTGTGCGGTCTTCAGACGTTTCAAATTTAAAGAGACATGACAACTAGCCCATAAACAAACTTAAATTAAATTATTGTAAATAATAAATACACAAAATTACCTACATCCATTGCATGAATTTAATCCCATTTGTCATTATAATTTTTAATCAAATGCAAATATCTGAGGGACCCACAAAGTCCACTTTTTACTTCTTAAGGGGGGGCCTTATGCCCGGATCCCCCCAGCCCCCCTTCAATTCGAGCACTGCAGTCCACCTTTTGTAACTTAAATAACGCTTTATACCAACTGCATACATTGCCAGGCTTGATTACGCCTTCTGGTAAGGTCATGTAAATGTACAGTATTATGTCGTTGCTCATTGGATTGTAGTTTTATGTGTGTCATTGTTTGTAAGGATTGATGTCCAAACCTGAACAAGCCTTTTGTTACAGGCCAGAACATTGGTAACTCTTGAGGTTTTATAATGAATTTTATTTGAATATAGTCTGTTCTGCCAGCCATTAACAGTACTGAATTTAATGTACTCTCTCATGTTCTCTTTCTTCTGTGGCACTGTTTAACCAACTGGCAGCTTGTCCATCGCAATTGGTACAATGCCTTAAGGCTACAAGAACATTCAGTCCTTTCCAGTAAAATTCAGCTCAATACAACTTCATCTTCAAATCCGGTCCAGAATAAATACACTTTCACAGGCTCTGCTCCGTCTTTAAATACTCTTATAGTGAATGATGTTGTAAAAATGATAGGCTATGCGTCAAATCTGTATGAATAGATCCATTCATCGTTTCCAACAGACCACAACAGTTTTGGTTTTGAAGTTTATTTACTTACACCATTAAAAAATGAACTAAATTGTGTACATCTTTACATTTGCATAAGCATCTATATATTGCACAAAGTCAGGAACAAGCACAATCATAATGCTCATAAAGGCAGCCGAGCACGTGATAGTCCTTGTCACTTTATTAATAAAATGTGAATTATGAAAAAGCAGTGTTCAACATTAGTTGGAACAGCTAAATAGCAGCAGTGCAAAATGAGCAATGGAAACTAGAAATTAATGAGCTCACCTGTTTTGGTTATAAACTGTGACGCAAAAGCAGTGGTCAGCATAGACTACAGATGGAAAAGTACTCGTGTATGACAAACAGCAGCAGTGCAAAGGTACAGAATATAGTTTCTTTACTGTCGATCAGCAATTTGACAATAAATTATTACGCATATAGCTGTGTGCAGGTGTTATGTGCACACCAGAGCCATTGATAGAGAGAGCTCTGCCAACAGAAGTCCAAAACGCTGGAGCTTCACGTGATTAATGGAACCTTCAGCAAGTTCTTTAAATGCTTTATTTCTTTCATTTTTATTCATCAAATGGCTTTCGTCTTCAAATTGGTCAGATGTTTATTTTAGTTGGTCTGTTTAGTTGCAGCTCCATTGGTAACTTACTTCTGGGAACTATTGAGAGCCCCTGTCACGTAAATCATGGAGCCTTCAGAAAGTTGCAGGAAGTTATGTTTTCTCTTTAAATGCTTTATTTCTTTCATTTTTTATTCATTAAAAGGCTTTCTGTTTTGAACGGGTCAGAAGTTTACCTCTGTTGGTCTGTTGAGTCGTAGCTCCATGCGTTACTAGTAACTTCCGGTAACTATTGTAACAACATTGGAGTCAACGTAGAAGACTCTCTCTATCAATGGCTCTGGTGCACACCAAAGACTGAAATCTCTTTTAAAGACTAAATTCGAGCAATGCATTTCTCATCACCAAAAACATACTGACTTTAATATAAAATAATAATATGAGTAAATTAAAGCTACAAAAATGAACTTCAAGTTTTATTTAGAGAGTTAACAGGTTGTTATTTGACAATCTAACCACATACCCAAAGTTATCTAGCTACTGAGCACGGCGGGACAGGGCACTATAGCAGATCAAGCAGTTATTGGGCTTTTTGTTTGGGCAGTAGAGCGGAGTTGTTACCTTAAGGATTTTTAAAGTGCAGGGGAAGCAGTTTTTACCAACAAAAGCTTGCTGAAGATGCTCTGAACGTCTTGACATCCTATGGTGACTCCATGGGTTAAATAACCTCTGAAGCACAGGAGAAAAAACAAACTTTTTTATCAACTGTATAACAACTTTCAAGCATCAAAATAACATTATGAATATACAAATGTTTACAAAAATTCAATAAATATTTAATTATTTTAACTTAAAGGGTCGGTGTGTAATTTATTGGAGAATCTATCGACGAAAATGCAATATAATATACATAACTATGTTTTCAGGAGTGTATATAATCCTTACATAATGAATGAATGTTTTTTACTTATTAAAAATGAGCTATTTCTATCAACATACACCTCGGGCCTTGCATGGAATTCACAATTTTTCTACAGTAGCCATAAACGGACAAATTTCTCTAAAGAGAGTGTTTCATTAATACGTTATCTCCTTCAGCAAAGAAGCGAAAACATGACGACTTCTTAGTTCTGTGTCAGCCGCCGTAGTGCTTCGAAAGGGAGGGCGGAGTGTTGCCACTAAATTTCATACACTGGACCTTTAATATCACTTCATGTAATTTTGTATGTTTCATTAATAACTTTCGTTACAATATTAAAGTGTTAAAGTTTATCTTGTGTGATGTTTTTCATCCTTTGATTTGCACCCGATGTTTGTGCGAAACACTTATGTTAGCTTAATACAAAAATTGGTCATTTAACATTTCCAAGAAATTTGATGAATTTATTCCCGCACCTGTTTGCTGATGCGCCTGCATCTCCTCCAGGCCAGACAGAGGGCGGAATGATCTGCGTTCTTTGAAGGCAACAGTAGGAAGCATGTCGTCCTCTTCCCTCATCTCCAGCTTCGATGTTTTTCCAGGACCTGGTAGCCTGATAGCAGGCTTCGCATTCTCGCCGGATAAAGTGCCCTTCACTGATACTGGTTTCTACAGGACACAATAAGGTGAGATTTTTCCTTCGGGGCAGCAACATGCTGCATTTTAAAACCAGTCTCACCTTATCCTCAGATTCAGTCTTTCTGGTTCTCTTCATGATTTCCTCTAGGCGCTTATTGGGAGATATGTAAAAAAGCATTATAAATACAGTATATGCTGCAGGCGGTCGGTAACAAGAGAGACGTTTTTAAGTCTCTTTAAAGGGATAGATCACCCCCAAAAAAATGTCTGTCATTATTTGCTCACCCTTTAATCATTTCAAACCTGTATGACTTTCTTAAGATATTTTGAAGAATATAATGGTGGTATCAATTGACTTGCATTGGTTGATGTTCATACAATAGAAGTGAATGGGGACCGCCATTGTTCAATTAACAACATTCTTCAAAATATCTTCTTTTGTGTTCTGCGGAAGAAAGTAAGTCACACAGGTTTGAAATGACAAGAGGTTAAGTAAAGGATGACAGAATTTTTATTTTTGGGTGAACTATCCCTTTAAGTGAGTTGGAGAGTTCTCTGTATGTACCTTCTTTCTTTCTTGGCGCTCTGCCTCTTCTCTCTGGAAGCGAGTTTCTCGTTCCAGCCTCTGTTGCTCTGCTTGTGCCCTCTGAAGAGCCTCTTCCTCTCTCTGAGAAACACATTATTGTGATGTCTGTTTCTATCTGTACAACCATAATGTAATAATACTGTGCGGATTTGGTAAGAAATGCTCTAAACCTGAAACAATGGGCATAGATATTATTTTCCCGGTTTTGAAGCCATTGTGTCTTAGTTTTACAAACAAATAGTCTTGCAGTGTGGGAACACAATGCTAAATCATGTCCAGTACTCCTGTAAAGTATAGCTTATAACAAACTAAACGCCATTGACAAATCAGCATTGAGGACAGGGTCCTTTATTTACATACCTGTTGCTGAAGTCTTTTTTCTTCCTCCAGTTGTCTGCGAGTGTTCTCAGCCTGACGTCTGTTTTCTTCTTCTCTTTTCTTCTGTTCCTCCTCCAGTCTCACAGCTTCGGCCTCTTGCCTGGCGCGTTCTTCGGCTCTCCGAAGGGCCAGTTCCTCTATTCCCCTTCTAAAGAGTTAAATCACAGACCGGTCAGATCTCAACATCTTTCATAACATTTTTGTGCATTCTGTCAGATAAAACAAGCTAATTTATGATCACAACCCAACTAACACGATTTTCAGGTTCTTCAGCAAAAAATAAATGTAAAGCCACTGACATTTTAGTTAGCGGGATTTTTATTCATTTGTCCACAGGAAATTATAATGTAAGATCTCTCTGTCAGTAAAAATATAAAACTGCAATGGAAATATGTGAGAATACAGAAGTCTGTCTTTACCTCTCAATCTCCACCTTCTGTCTCCGTTCCTCTTCTTTTTCTCTCTGAAGCCTCGCTTGCCTTCTTTTCTCTGCCAGCAGGCGTGTGGCCTCCTCAGCCTTTGTGGTCCATGCAGGAGATCTGATTTGGGCTCTATCACCAATCTGACTTGGTCCTGAGATTGTACATAGGTGGGAAACATTAAACGAGTGTCATTCAGTGTAAATAAATGTTTTTATGACTCAAAGGACCCAAACTTCAATGTTTGGATAAAAATATTATATTATATAAAAATAAAATATTAATATTAATGTTATAGCATCTCTATATATGTGTCTTTAGTAGCACGAGTATTTGTATCTTGTAGCAATAGCCAAAAATACATTACATGGTTCAATATGATTAATTTTTCTTTAATGGCAAAAATAATTAGGATATTAAGTAAAGATGTTCCATGAAGATATTTAATAAATTTCCTACCTTAAATATATCACAACTTAATTTGTGTGAGTGGATGAAGCGAAATCGTGAATAAAAATGGCCGGAAAGTAAACTAACCTACAAACTAATCTCGTTGCTGCACGGTTGATTCTCACGAAAGCATTGAAACATCATGGCGGTAAAGATTTGAATTATAAAACATACAATTTGGAAACACATAGAATGATCATAAAAAATATAACTGCGTTCTCTATCTAGGACAAAACATAACTTTAACATATGAATTAAGTATTTAAGTATTTCATTGCTTCTTCTGAAATTCTCAGTGTATTAGATGTTGTAATTGAAACAGAATAAAATTCAAATATTGCGAAATAAAACTAATTTCAAAAAATGATTGGCAGAATATTCACGTATAATAAAAATGAAGAAACAGTGGAGAAGTTTCCTTGACTGATATTTTCATCCACTGTAAGAATTTTTAAACACACACAAAGATATTTACATTGTGTTTGATTTTATGTGAAGAAACACATCTACTTTTATATGGTTAACAAGTTAATAAATTACTAGTTAAAAATGTAATATTCTCTTGTCACACTGTGTGCATAACTTTCCCCCTTCTCATTACCGATACAGGTAGTTTTCCACATTTAAAGAAATTTTACATGTATAATATAAAAAAAAAACTTCATTAATGTCTTATTATGCATGATTAATAAAAACTTGCTCAGGCATGATGGCTTCGCTTGTTTTTTAGCAAAAACATGCTATGAGATTGACAGTTTTAAATGGTTATGGTGATGAGAATTTTTAAATCCTTTTTGGGGATTTTGGGATAAATCCTATTTAATGCCTTTAAACATGTCATACCTTGTTTTGAATTTATATAAAGGGAATTTGTTGATCCAAGGGATTAAAAGAAAATCATGTTTAAATCAAGATTTCGTGAGAATCAACCATCCGCTCTTTGAGAATTACCCACTCAAGTTTGGTATCTGTGTAAAACTGTGTAAAAATTTCCACTTTTGGGTTCCTCTACTCTTTACAACGTCAGCGGTAAGCCAATAGAGAGCGTTAAAACAAAACCTCTGATTAACAACTTAAAAGGCAATTTTCTCAATATTTTCCCAGATATTGAAATAGTTGTATCTGAGTCAAATATTCAAATATCAAATATCATCTTTCATGTGATGTAAAAATCTCAGTTTTGAAAAACTGACCCTCAAGACTGCATGGTTTTGTTGTCCAGAGTCATAAATGTATAGATTTCTACAGAAGACCTTCACTAACCATAAGGAGTCTGAGCGCAGTGTGGAGGATTCAGAGCTGTCTTTAACTGTACATCTTGTTTGAGATCTCTTTGTAGACATTGTAGAGATGTCGTCTCGGGTTGTTGAAAATGTGGAGCGAGCTCATACTCTTGCTCTTCCAGAACTGGAGGCAAACCTTCTTGTTTGGGTAAAGCGTGTCTAAGGTGTGGTCTTTTCTGCAGACTTGAGGTGTACATGAAAAGAATGTGTCAATGTTAAAGCGTTCAGTTTTACTGTCATCATTATTTACATAGAAAACATACCCTGGTGTTGGGGTTTTCGCATTCTCTTGTGGGTTTGTATCCTGTCTGGTATGAATTTCAACTATTGTCTGAGGTTGTGTTTGCCGGTCTTTTGCCTCAAAACCACCCTTTGCCACCTGAAAGCCAGTGCAAGAATGCATATGAATATTTGTTACTACAGTAATTTAGATTTCTATGCAACTAGAACTAAGCTTTGTGACACTTCGGAATGTCTCACCAGCTCTCTGTTAGTGGTTCTGCGGATGCTGACGCTTGGAACTGAGCAGGCAGGTCTGTTCGCTGCCTTCCCACAATGCACCTGGGCCTTTTGGGTGGTACTGGAGTGGCATGATGCTGAACGACGACAAACATGAACAACTAAAAAAATGTGGTCGATTTTGTTTCACAACATGAGTTTAAATGGGGATAAACGATTATGGAGAAAGAAAAGTTGGTGAGTAAGAAAAGGAAGAAAACACATTTGTAAATTCCCTTTAACTCAAAGTACATTCCCTCATTGTTTGGTTGTTTTATATCGGTACCTGTGTCTCGGGACAGACACACAGCACTTCTGCTTCTGGCTAGATAGGAAATGGTGGGAGTCTGAAGACGACTGACAAGCTTGATCTCCCATTGGCTAAGAGAGCGGCGTTTAGCTAGAGAACAGCAGAAAGCACAAACACTAACAGAACATGACAAGACAGAGCTGAGGAAATAGAGTCTGCAAGCTTAGAAAAGAAATTTAGAGGTGCGTGCTTTTTTTTATTTGTGTTGTTAGAAATTCACCGTTCTTGTGGCTCTGGGCGCTGTTGGTGGCCCGCCGTGAGCAGTGGCCGAGTTTGGCCTTCTGACTTTTCTCCAATGTCCTGCGCACCACAGACTCATAACGCTCCTACGACATTGATGCAAAACAGTGTTCCCATGATTCTGTGCTGTGCGTATGCTTTTAATCAGTGCAAAATCTCCAAAGCATTTCAGATCATATTCTGTGTTTATATTACTCGCATAAACTGACTGGACAGTCAACATGTGGACAGAACTTTATGATCTTAGATATGTTTCTATATTATTTTACGTATTAATTGCTTATATATAAAATACAGAGCTATAAATTAGAGCTTGGATATATACCTGTTTGACTTTCTTTCTTCTGCAGTACGTAAAAGAAGATATTTCGAAGAATGTTGGCAACCACACAACATTGGCCCCCATTGACTTCCATTGTGTGGACACAAAACATTTCTCAAAATCTCTTTTTTTGTGCTCCCAGAAAAAGAGTCAGATTCAGGTTTTGAGTGACATGAGAGCAGTGATTTGAGTATAGTGAACTATCCCTTTCGTGATTTATCGTTCATATGGGAACTCACTCTTTCCTCCTTAAGTCTCTGTTTGCGTTTCTCCTCGACTCCTATTCTTCTCCTCTCCTCCTTCTGTCGCTGCTGCTCCAGCTTTCTTTTGCGCTCTTCAAGCTGTTTCTGGTAGAAGTTTTTGGCTCGCTCCTCCCTCGCCAGCCAACTGCGCTCTCGCAAGGCTGCGGTTCACAAATACCACAGAAAATTGAAAATGAGACCGATCAAATACGTAATTTCACAGTAATAATCCTTTTAGTTCATTTCTCAGTCGGTGTAGATGTTATACAGTCGGACTAAATGGAATACCCAGCTGTTTTTGGTACGCCTCTCTTCGCTCTCGGGCCAGTTGCAGTCTCTCATCCACCTTGAGTGCATTCGACTCTAAATTGCAAAATAGTTAATGTCAGAACATGACAGTTTCAGTGCACAGAACGTTCGATTCAAACACGCTGATGGAAATAGCTTAAAAAAGTCAGCTTGTGCATGCTCAGGCTTTCATAAAAAATGATAACTCAGAGGTGTAGAACTGAAGAGTGACATTAAATCTTCATTGACATTGTATCCATGGCAGCAATGAATGTGGGGGAAGCGTTCGAGAGGAAAAATGGCAAGTGGAAGCGATATATAAATCGTAGCTGTTGCAGACCTGCTGCGTTTTCCTTGTTGATAATAATCTGAGTGGATTCGATGATCAGAGGAGCACATGATTTTCTATGTGTTGCATGAGTTTGGGTGTCACGTCAGAGCTGGGATCTAAAAACTACAGCAGAAGTAGCTTTGCAAATTTGCTTTATGTACTTATATTAGCAAGATCGATTTTAAGAGACAGTACTTTTTATTTATATTAAATACTTTAATGATTTTGTTTACACAGTTTTATTACTTCGCAAAACAACTACCTGAATCTGTTTTTACTCACACAAATTTGATATTATGAAGATCATAATATTTTAATATATTACGAAATATTTCTAAATGTTCTTTGCATTAAGTAGGATGATTTATTTACGTAACAGTAAGAAATACTTTAGCTGGATTTACACAGCCTGTGTCACATTTTTTATTATCCAAGCTTCTATTTAAATATTTAAGTTATGTTTTTACACATTTGCATTCTTCACACCAGAAACTTTCGGCCTCCCTGTTTGAAAAGCAGATAGGCGGGTTACCTGCAATGATTTACAACCGTACAGAAAGAATGAAGAATGCTGAGTACAATGAATGCTTTTCAAACACAATTATCTGTGTTTGGTCAGATCATTTCATGGAATGTTACTACCTGTTAAAGTCTCCTTAGTATTGATTCACATAATTGTAAACCCAAAGGCATTTTTAAATCCTAGATTATTCATCACCTAGCTCTTGACAAGAACTTCTGAACCTTTCAATCAAAATGCACTCGCCTCCCTTAGTATTAAATGTTTGTTCATAAAAATACCTTTAACACCCCTAATCAAAACCAAAAGGCACATATGGAAGAAAAACATGAGACCTGTCTTATGCCAGATTTGAGTTTTTTTTTTAAATAAAGATGGCCTGAGGCTGGCAAACAGCTACAAAGACAACATTTGTTTCACTGTTGCTGTGTAGAACAACATATTCAGCGCCTGACTGAAGACGTGCTGACACTGAACTTGTGAGGTGAACTTAACACTCAAAAGCAACACTATAGAGGGGTGGACCTTTAAAGAAAAATTAATCCAAAAAGTTTTTTTTTAATCCTTTATTGACCTTCACACTATTTCTAACTTGTGTGACTTTCTTTCATGAATGGAACACAAGGTCAAATTTAAAAGAATGTTGATATGTATAATTTTCCTAACAATGAAAGTGAATGGGGCTGTCAGTCACCATTCTGCCCAAATCTTTCCTATTGTGTTCCTTGAAAGAAAAATGATGGTTTGTAACCGCATGCGAGGGTGTGCATGATGACAGAATGCTCATTTTTTATCTCTGTAGTACCTGCTGAATATGCTTGCATGAATATTTATATTAATAGTAAAGCAGACTTGCTTTTGTGGACCTTTATATAACAGACCACTATATGTTTGTAACTGAGATTAACCCTTATGAAGACCTTTAGTGCATCTGGCACACATACATACACACACAACTATCCTCAATACGTCACCATCTAAGCTTATGAGAAAATGCCAAATTACAGCATTATTACAATGTATTCACACTCAGGGGAGTATATCTAGGCGTCTAACATTTTTCTGGAATAGGCGTCACATGTTTCATCTTGATAATATAATATCATATGCTACTACTATCCTCAGATATAGCAGGAGAGATTGACCTAAACCGCGCATGCAACTGAATTGTAGTTTAGGGGAACAAATGCTACATATGTTATTGCATCACTAACCTCTCTGCTTTCTCTCAGGGTCGTGCATCCTCCGCGGTCCCTTCTCTGAGACGATGGAGAGACCCAGCTCTGCCATCCTCCCCGCCTTCCTCCAATCCCGCTCCCGGTCTGCCAGGCTCAGCTGAGCTGGCATCTTATCGATTAAACACTTGTGTCGCTGTGAATGTGCGTGTTACCGGATACATGTAGAACATCTGTTCCCAGCTTCTTCTGTGAAAAAAACGTCAACTCCTGATATCAGCTTATCGCTGTATCTCTAACAGGGAATAGGCGAGAGCGAGCAAGAGAGGCAGAAATTCTTCCTGGGGGGGTGGAATGGTGAGAGGATTTGCTGGCTGGGTTGCGTACAGCACACGTGCCCACCCAGCAAACTCAGTACCCGTCTGAATGTAAAATGTGCACATGTGCCATGCTGTCGTGAGCTCCTCCTCCTCACATACTAAAGAAACCCACCCATATAGTGTTTGAGAATAGCTTAGGCGTGTTTCCCTTTAAAATCCATAATGTTGTCGGAGCTGCAGCAGAGGTGAAATACAACAAAGGAAGCCGGGATGGATGCAAGCATGGTTGCCCGGGCGACCGTGATATGCATGAAATGTGGGGGATGAATGAAAGCATGACATTGCAAGTGAGTGTCTAGAAATAGCACCACACCGGGGAGTCTAGGAACAAAAAGGGGCTTTTATCTTGCGTAAGGATAAGCGATCTGCACGTCTAAGTAAATGTGACATGTTTTTTAACAGATTAATTGAGCTGCTTGAACATGAGGATCTGGTGTCAAGCCTAGATGATGTCATCCCATCTCAATTAGTACTATAGTACAGAAGCTATAGATTAACACAAATTTGTCTTTTCAAGTAAGACACATATTTAACAGTACTACGTTTGTGTGTGTGTGTGAAATATGAAGAATGCATTTGCGTAATAATTTAGCCCTTGATTTCCTGTTGTGACAACTGGCCCAGTCTCTGTGTCAAGTGATAGTTTCACCAAAATTGTCATCATTTACTTAGCCTCTTTTCATTTAAACCTGTATGACTTTCTTTCTTCCACTTGCGAAACACAAAAGATCCCTTTCTTCTATTGTATAGACACAAAACCAATGCAAGTTATTGGGTACAGCCATGGTTCGGTTACCCGTTCTTCAAAATATCTACATTTAAAATGACAAGAGGGTAAATGATGACATTTTTGGATGAATTGTCATATTAAGATTTATTTGCTAAATTATGTAATGTAACCATATAGAATTTTCTTATAATTAAATGTCACCAGTGTCCACATTATATAATTATAAACTGACTTAGCCGGTACAGTAATACCAGTGAAACATAAATATAAATTTGTATAAAATTTGCATGTATTGGTAAACAGCACGACACAACAGAAACTAGTGCAGTCCTCTATTAGTCATATTCTAAAGACGTCTGGAAATGATTAACTATTTGTTAAAACTTTAAGATAAGAATTGTATTACTGTTTTAAATGATAATAGTTCTGTTTCTACGTATCACATATATTTCATTTGTGATTACAAAAAACGAAATATTTAAGACTGCTTTGAACACCTCATTTTAATACCAAAATGTCTTTAACTAGCTATCTGTAAATTGATCTTGGGCGTAAGAGGATGATGGAAATTGTTGAGTGAGTCACAGGCGGACCGTCTGAGTTTTGAGGGAGTGCAGAGGTATGAAGACAGGTGAAGGAATGAGGAAATGAGGCTTGTCAAAACTATATTCACCTGTTAGAAGGTCGCATCAGTAGTAGAGTCAGTGTTAGGCTGAAGTCTGCTGGCCTACGAGTGTCTATTCTTAGTCTGTGTTGACATGTAAAGTACAAGAGCAAAAGAAGAAATTATTAACTGAGAAGGATCGTTGAACTATTATAATCGGCTCAGATTCTTTGGGATTGGTTCCAGCCGCACATCTAGGAAAGTGAGTCTTGATCTCTCGTTGTTACTCAATCTTACACTGAGATGGATATTTTTATTATCAATGTAAATTTTGGGATAATTTGCGTGCACTGTTATTAGGATATATAAATATGTACAGAAATTGCAAGTTTATCCCTTTAGATTAACATGTATGTATAATGCATTATAAAAGTAGTTTTAAAGCATTGTTACGTACCTTTTAATGCATCGTAAGTTTTATAAATAATTGTTATACAGTTAATATGTTACCAAAATATTTATTAAAGTTTTATTGATCACACATTTATACATTACATTTATTTATTTATGCATTTGGCAGACGCATTTATCCAAAGCTTCTTACATTGCGTTGTATTATACATTTGTTTCTGACTATTTGCAATCCCCTGGGATTGAACCCATGACCTTGCTGTTGTTAGCGCCATGCTCTAACTACTGAGCCGCAGGAAAGCATTTGTAACGTTTAGTTAGCATCAAAAAAGAAAGAGCGAAACTGGGAGGGGTAACATCTTAAATCAGGTGGATGAAGGTTTTGTTTTAAGAACCTGTTTCTATTGTCATTTTGACTATGGGGTGCGGTTTCATTAATCCTCCCTAACACGTGCATTCTGTACTGCTATACATGTGGATCTACATATACTGTATATGTCTTTTTTTATTGTCAAAACAAGTTAAGTAATAGTTGTGTGGTAAAATCGTTTCCGTATGCTGCGAAAGTAACAGCAGAAATAATTTATAGGCCATGAAGAAGCGGATATTCTAGTTTATGATTAATTGTCATAAAATTACAGAAACATTCCAGGCCAAGACTTTTAACACATAGTGAATGGACTAGATCGAATGAAACTGTCATAGCCACTAAACATTCTTTAAATAGTTTCAGGGTCCTTTAAACACAACTGACCTTCTGAAGATTTACAGTATCAACAGTCATATGTGACACATTAAGGCAATTTCACTTAGACATTGATCCATTTGAGCATTTGTCAATATCAGAAGCATTTTCTTTTGATAGCAGTGAAACATTATATGAAAACTGTGTTCCGTGGTATCTGATGATGCTCATTAGATATGCAAAACAGTCAGTGAAAGACTTTCTGTTGAAACAGCTCATCAGCATTTAAACAAATGTCACGACTTCTTATGAAGTCAGTCATTTCTTAATAAGTGGTCAAGAGAAAGGTTTAGAAACCAAGCTATAAAGATGTGACCCAATTTTTGAACACTTAATTATGTCCTATACACACCTAACTTTTGTGACAAAGATCTGCTGGTGTGGCATATACATGTGTTCAACATGTTAATTACATAATAATGTAAAATATAAATCATCATTACATAAAATACATTTAAGGTATACATCATGTCACTTTATTTGTATGTCTTCTCTGTGTTGTTTGATACTGTATATGTTATGGATGTGCATCTGTCTGTATAAAATAATATTTATAACTGTATTTGATTGCTGCTTAGTCGTTTTGCGCTATCAAGTGGCGTTCATAAACAAACATTATGTACCGAGACACACCTTTTATTCTATGATCTTTCTGTTCACCTGTAGTATCTGAATCATGGCACCGATCAGCACCGATCTGGTGGGGTGGGCAATGTCAGAGACACCAGAAGCTGCATTCCTCTCCATCATCATCGTCTTCATCATCAGCATCGCTTTGCTCGTTATCTGCACAACCTGTAAAAAGTGAGTTGTCACTGAATGACATTTTAAGGTGTATGACTTTAACCTTTTATGAGATGTATGTGCCGCGTTATTATACAAAAGCATGTGTAGACACAGATGAAGTCAGGTGTTAAGAAGCAACCTTGCGTGTCCTGTATGTTATTTAGGTATGTGGTACTGTCAACACCAGAAAATGATGTAAGATGCATTCCAGGACAGCACTGTCAAGTTTTTTCACTACGACATTGTGTGGAATGAAGGAGGAATGTTGTTCATTCACTGTTTCGCATAGCTGACATGTGAGACATAAAAAAGAACCAAAATGCAATGAACCATAAACAGAGCAAAGTTGTAATTATTTGACTTGAAGGGGATGTGTGCATACTTGTATTTAGTGCCTTAGAAGAAAGAAACAAGTACAATTTCTATACTTTTAACACTAACTAAAGGTTAAAGTCATTGCCATTAGTTCATGTATTAGCTAACATCAGCTTAAAATAAAACATTGTAAGAGCATTTATTAATCTTTGTCAATGTTAGTAAATACAAATTCAGTTTTCATTATTCATTACCTTAGCTTTTGATATATTTTTTTATTAGTAAACATTAAATTTGACATGAACTAAGATTAATAATTGCTGTAGAAATAATATTTATTTATGTTTAATTTAATGTGTCATAAGAAGAATAATTACAGTTTTATTTCATTTTTATTCATATTTTAAATTAGGTTTTATTTTTGATGGTAATATTAGTTAAATATTCATTAACTTGGTTAAATGCTTTGGTCATTTTTTAGATTTTTATGTTGCTTATAAGATTAATTAATTTTAGGTTTAGTTTTAGTGTTTTAAACTACTTTCATTTTATTTCTGAGGCAACATTTCAAATTTTTGTTATCAATTTTTCCCCAATAATTTTTAGGCCAATATTTTCAATAAACAAAAACTTTTTTAGTAAACTCAAATAACGTTTCAAAATACCCTTGATACCCTTTTTTCTCTAGTAAAACACACAAAAGGTGTGTGTCTGCAGGCACTGGGCTCAACAAATAAAAGCTGCGCATGAATGACGCTCGGGAGTGCTGCGTCGTCATGAAAGTTTATCATTTTCACGTGTTTAAGTGTTTATGCTTTGACAATGTAAATATATGCAAGTGCATAATACGTAAAAGAGAACCTAATTTGATCCCTATGAATTTGATGTGCGTTCTGTGCGCAGCAGCTCACATAAAACGCATAAAAGTGCATAAAAACGCATGCACTGAATTGAGTCGGATTCATTTTAAACTGAAAAGAAGGTTTGGGCAATTAAATATGATAGAAACACATTTACTGACAAAAATCCTCGATTCGCATCAATTGTGCTTAGATCAATTGACAGCATAACTGAACTAACAAACTCGTTGTACACCATCTTGAGTGGTCTAAAGTGGTTTGGTATTACCTCATAACAGTTTTATAAAGCTGCGTTATTGCGTTTTTGTTCTCTTTGAAGATGGAGTGCTAGTTTATGTTATTTTAAATTTCAAAACTGTTTCTTGCAATTTCGTATACCATTAAAACGAAAAGTAATCAGTTCTTTTGTGAATGGTTATGGTTGTAGGCTATAAAGTGACATTGACTGTATCAAAAAACAAAAGGATTAATTACCCTGAAAGTTCAAGAAGTTAAGTTAAAAATGTATGATTCGCACAGTTTAAAGTTTGAAAGTATTTTCTTATTATATCCAACAAGTTGCAAGGATTTTGTCCCTTCAGGTACCCTCGCTTGCAAAAAGGTTGGAGACGCCTGCTGTATAGTTCATGTAAATAAATGTTTGACCATTTACATTGCATTTCTAATTTCATCCAGCAGATGGCAGAACAGAATTCATCATAAATGTGTGGGCTAAAAACTTCAGGCCTTATTAAGTTTGCATTGACAATAATTCTTGTGTAGTAACCACAAATTGCATAAGCTACATTCACAAGCTATTTTCCAATTCATCAAGAGCCATTTCTAATTTCATCTCTCTTACTTTGCAGACATTCATTTCAGTTAGAGGAAAAGACACCAAAGGAGAAATCTTCAAAACTTGTTAAAGTGGTGAGTAATTCCTATATTTCTGTGTGTGATGACAATGTGATAAAAGTGATAAAGTGTGATAAAGTGTGCTTGTCACCTAAATAGGAAGCAAAGGGGGATGTGGCCAGACAAAACCCTGCCATTAATGAAATCACCAGTGATGAAATTGGTAAACTGAGCTGTTCATTTATATTAGTTATGTATGCTATCAATGTTTGGCAAACCATCTAACCAGATGCCCTAATCTTGTTCTTGAAGGAAACGTAGAAATCGGTAAAGATGCACTCGCCTTCAAACCCTACAGAAGTCACACTCTCATTCCAGGTATGACTAACCATTGTTATTGAACTGTACTGTACTGTATTCGCAGATAATGTCAATCAAATAAGTTAACATCACATCATGTAGGATATTCTGAAAGATCTGATTTGAACTTATATTTTTATACCCATTAGAAATGTACTCAAACATAACATGACAATATTTTTGTTTTTTGCAGGAGCGAGACTGCATGGTGAAACGAACGGCAATGCTGAAGTTTCAGTACAACATTAGGGTGTCTAATAAAGTGTAAACACATTGAGTGGTCTGCTTTTAAAATAGTTTATAAACAAGGTTTCCACCTTTTTAATAGACAATCGATAGAAATTGCCATTGCTAAAACGTTTTCGCCATCCTGTATATAAACTCAAAGTTGCATTCCAGCGAAATGTCACATGACAATACAAACACAACTGTGCCTCTCTTATATTGTTTTAATGTCACTTGACTAAAATGACTTCGCTGTTAGAAGGTGTAACATCGCAGCAGCTATAAATACACGTTCAATGACGGAAACCTGCAGTTTTCCTCCATCTTTCCATATGTTACCTGTAAATGCTTTAGTAAACCAACAGTTGGAGACAAACAGTTTCCAGACTAACCAAACCGGACACATCCTGCTATGTGCAACTGCTGCTGACTTTAGAGAGTGTATCTTGCAAAGACAAAGCTCAATCAATTCAACAATTTGGATGACAGATCCAGATCTTCTGGTCACTCCAGTTTGGGAGACTCCTGATAGCGATCACTATTCAGGTGGTCACCCATTTAAATGGGTTATATACCACACTAAACCAGAACATCAAGAGTACCACTGTCCATCTCCACACCCATCAGAGGATGAGGTGGATGAATCACCATCACTCAGAAATAAACGAAAGAATCCCTTTTTATAGGCTAATGAAATGAAGTACTGTTAAATTGTTCTGTTTTTGCATTAATTCGTTGTACCTTAATCCCAGAGGTTGACTGGTGTGTATCTTTTTAATTTGATGTATTTTAACGTAAGCACGATTGTGAGTGTTTTAGGCTTTAGACAATGTTTTAGTTTTAGTGGGTACGAGGAAAGTTTTTAACTATTTTAATGTTATGTTTGACCTATCCACATATCCACACCCCAAATGAAACATGATTATAGAATTGAATACAGTTTATTGTCATTGTACAAATGTACCACAACATTTTTACTCCATACAAAGCACAACGTACACAAATTAGCAAAGAATGGGGGGTATAGACCTCAAAAACTGTTGTAGTGGTTGAGAAGATTCTCCCATCCAATGTAAAGTGCTTTGAGTGTCCAGAAAAGCGCTATATGAATGTAACAAATGAATCAAATAGTAATGCAAGTATGATTTGATGTGAACAAAGTCCATACTGTAGTAGTGCAAGTATGAAATATGATGTAAACAAGTATGCATTATGATATTAATAAAATAAATGTTGCATTATCATCAAAGTTGTCTGTCATTTGATCACAAATGTGCTGCCGTGGGTATTTTATCTGTCCATTTAAAAATCGTTTAATTCGATGATGAGTAAACAAGTGAAACGCAAAAACAAACAAACACATTGTCATACGTGTGTTGACGTGAAACAATATGTTCACATGACGCCTGTCCTTGCTGTCTTTGTGAAACGCGCACATATCTGTGGTTGACGTGCAGAACGCCTGGCCCGTCTCTGTTCTGGCATGAGGATGTGAGGCCGCGCACGTACGCGTTTATTGGCCTGAAAGGTTTCACGAGCGCAGCGCGTGGGGAGGCGCGTCACTGCGACCGACCAATGGCGTGCAGCGGTGATGCCAGCGGACTGGGGAAAGCACGTATTATGTAACCCTTTCACACCCTCCCCCTTCATAAATGCATCTACTGCACTTCAGATGTGCTTCACTGCTTTTCTATTGTACTGTAAATATGTTTGAAGACAACAATGCATGCTGTTTAACGTAAGATTGACGCTTTATTAATCTGGTTAAGGAAAGCACGCGCTGCAACATCAACCAGACACAATTTGCAAAGTACACGTGCAGAGGAGCAAATGTTGCATTGTGAAAACACATGTGCTGTTTAAATTCAGTGTTAGTTCAGTGCATTCTTTATATTATGCAACCACAACGACAAAACATGATCATATTGTTGGAATCCATTATTTAGAGATCATTAGAATCACAAATTATGCAAAATTGCATCCCTGTTGCACATTGTATCTCTGCGTCCATGTTTCATGTCACAGACGAGTGACAGAAAGCTACGACGAGGTCATAAAGGTGAAGAAAGCGATATATTAAATGCATTGTCCCATGTGAGGCCTTTGTGTTTCTTGACCCTTCCTCAACTTCTGCGTAAACAAGTTGGAATTGTAGGGCGTGTGTCTTGGAAAGCGCGGCTCGGCCAATCAGCGTCGACGTCGCTACCACATGGTCAGGTTGTTTACTACAAGAGCAGAAAACCCGCTAGAAGCCGCCAGATGGAAAACCCGGAACTGGATTTTGAAGGAGGTTTACACTCGGCACAAACGAAAGCATTTCTGATTCAAACTAAATCAAACAGAGACTTGATTTACCCGTTGCGTGTCAGGAAAACACTACAGATCCACACATCTGCTTTTATGCGGCTGGTTTTATAACTCTGCGGGTCATTTAGCCAACTCATTCCGTTTCACTGTAAAACTCCAGTTCGGGTTTTGGAATACCTGAACGCAACCAGTTCTGGGCTCTGTAAAAGGACATTTTCAAGTTACAGCCGGTCAAAGCAAGCCTTGTGGAAAGGGGGTGTGTTGAAATTTGGCATTGGTACGTGCGTTCATTGAAAGTTTTCTCGCTATTCTTACGCGTCTGTGTCTCGCTACACCGCACGCTTCTCCGGCAAGACAGCGCAGTTTCATGACATCCAGGTTGGTGCCTTTTATCAGCAAATTCACGCAAATAAGCCTTTCAATGTTCAGGACTTGTAGCGTGTTTGTGCGTTTGTGCGTAAATGTACGGCTTGTGAAACTGTTCATGTTTTACGCGTGAAGTCATGTACTTTATGTGTTATGCATATGTGATTAAGGAATTTAATTATTGAAGCAATAAATGAAAAAAGATTTGGGTAAATAATGCATGTGGTCCATTGAATGTTCTCGAAAATGCTTAACTTTCTCGTGTCGCCTCGCTGCGCTAAGAGATCAACTGTTCAGATGGCACATTCTGGACGGTTTTGCAAAAACAGCGTTCACGCTTCGACTGAATAGCGTTTGGATTATCCGCTCCCGCTGCGCGTTCCAGACGGTCGGAGGCGAACATGTGAGAAGCGACCGCGCGCGTGCAACGTTACGTACTAAACTATACTTTGGACAAATGTAATAACAGTGACGTCATGGGCACAGCATAATCTCCAATGCGGTTTGATCAAGCACACAAATTTATATGAGCGATTAATGGAACTTGTTTTAAGGCAAATCCGTGTGTTTATTTAGAAAATCTACAAATTTAGTTAAATTGTTCGGTAATTGTGAAAATGAGAGAAATCTGGAGAAAACGAAACTGAACGAGTTAGAGACCAAACATTACAGCGGTACATTATGTACCATGCACGTCTGCTGTGTATTGTTTACATTGGCTCGAGCCGCTGTATGTTCCGCAACGTTGGCATGCCGGGTGGATGTAGAGAATGTGTACATGATGTATATTTATGGCTCTGTTAGTTTATGAAAATGAATGAATGGATGTAATTAGTTCTTATAAAATGAATGCAGTTCAGATTCGTTGTTGTTTGCAAAATGATGCCGATAATCCAATGTTTTACAACATGGCCACCATTTTTAAATGTAATTTTAATTCATTTTGGAGTAAATAGAATCTTCTCGAATGATGTAAGTTGTATGAATATGGAGCTGTAGCATGAGTTTTCTCCATGATTTTTCATTGAAAGTAGGAAACTTGAGATCAGACTTCAGTTTAATGAACAGTATTCAGCCCACTGAAAGCTTGAACTCTTGCATCGTTTCAAATCTTTTTCATGGTTCAGTCGGTGGTGACGAGTAATGACTCATAGTCATTGCGCGGAATTGCACGTATACTTCAGCTTTTGCATCAGTTATCCTGTGATATCTAAATAGTTGGATGCTTAGCTGCCGGATATTTCACACATGGGATGACATTTCACAGATGAGCTTCAGCAGGTTACAACCGGGGACAAAGTTGCATCCGTTCTCAGTAACTCTTTTCTTTTTGATATTTTGAGTTTGTGAATTACTTAAAGCGGTCGTAACACACGGGGTTTCTGCCAATCTCATATTAATCTTGAGTAGCTATAGAGTAGTATTGCATACTTCGTATATTCGAAGAGTGTTTAGTTTGATCACAATTATAAAATATAGATACAGATCGATTCCGAAAACATACGGCGCGTGCGGGGGGGAGGGGTAGGCTGAACCAAAGCAGGTGCGCACCCATTGTCAACAAAACACATAAATCGGTTTCACTCACCGCATGCGGTTCATGTCCGGCATATTTTAGCGCTGGGACGGCTCCATATATCAGTTTCAAACAATCTCCATATCCAGCGTTATATTCACAGTTTATATAACATTCATCACCCAAATGCAGTGAACAAACAAACACCTGAACTTCGCGAACGTATGCTCTCTCTCTATCCTGAACACAAGTAAAAGTGACGTATGCGCATGCTCCTTCTACTGCTCTTCTGTGGCCGTGCCGCATCCTTTTCCGGGAGAATTTTCCAATACGGGACTAAGAAAGTTGTTACAAACGGTTTTATATGTTCGAAAAAAACTTTCCGAAACCTGTACGATCGCTGGGGGTGTGTATCGAGCACAGAAATACTAAGTTTTTTGACAAGTTGACCATTTTTAACATGGTAAAGAAGTCAGAATGCATCAAACAACGTTGTATGGCCGCTTAGATTTTATGCCATAAATAGTTAAGAAGCACTTTTAAAGATACTAACAGCATAATTCAGTCCAGAGGCTCTTTCAGACATGAAAATGTGCTGCGTGACCGAAATAAGTTATCGTTGGTTTTCTCTTTCCAGCTCTCCGTTTGTCCTTTGAAAAGTGCTGCTGAGTCTCCATCAGCAGTTCTTTAAAGCAGTTCAGAAGATACAAGGTGCTCGTAAAAGAAATGATACCGAAGACCAGACTTGGTAAACGGTCCCCATTGGGCACCCTGGTTTGCAGTTCCTCTGCCGAGGGCACGACTGAAATGGGGCACCATGGATCCTCAGACAGTGGGTTTTACCGAATCAAACTTTACCCAGGACAAAAGGTGAAAATGAATAAATAATGTGATTATAAAGAAGTAAATTAAACAAATAATCTGTTTATCTGAATACGAAGTCCTCATTGGTCCCTCTACAGTAATTCTTGCCGGTATTTTCAATACGCATCAATGCAATTTGTAATGTCAAAAGTAGCGCAAGCAGACACATCACAGGAATTCTTTTTTGATATGTTTTTTTAGGTGTATGTGCACTGTGGCGGTCAGGAATGTGGAGGTGTGGTTGAGCAGCATAACCACGTGGACAATGAGGTGTCCATCTTCCTGCCTCAGCTCAACCAGCATGTTCACCGCAAGCTGGAAGATGTTTGGACAAGCCCCACGTCCGATCCCACCACCTCAGTATCTTCATACATTGATGTGCCAAAAAGGTAAAGCTCCTTAAGGATGTCAGCATTTTTATATAGGATCCTATAAAAAGTTGACACATGACCATACAGTATATGAAATAAAGATTATATAGGTTATAGTTCCACTATTTGTTTTAGAAATATATCATGGAGACCGATGTGCAAACACGAGGAAAGAACATAATTTTCACTTGTGTTTTATATTATGTAAGATAGGAATTTAAGTATGTTGTGTATTTCATACATATACGATCACCAAACGTATTCATAAATACATAAGGATTTTTGACCTTTTGTTTGATCAAGGCTCTTACAACTTGACTTTATCACAACAGGAAGCCCGAGACGGTCGACATGGATGAGATGATGGCCGCTCTGGTTCTTACCAGTCTGTCCTGCAGTCCAGTCATCCAAAACTCAGTTCAGGGGAGCGGGACGCCAGGTTGGGAGAACATTATATATTTTTAGTACATTATACATTTTTGAGATATATTATAGTTTAAGTAATCACGCACCACAGTGACAATACAATGCACAAATCACATGACTGGAAGCAGCTGGGATTACACACTGCTTACTCAGACATTAGTCACCAAGAAGATGCTCTGAAGATCTGCACGTACAAATTATTCCAACATGATGAAATTCAGTTGCTAACTATACTTACACCTAGCCAATGTATAACATCTATCCACTTGTAAGACTTTTTCTTAACTTATATCTAAATGACCTCATCTCATTTTTATTCACCTCTGTATTTGTGATAGCTTTGTGTGGAATGGAAAGCGGTGGCGGCGAACTGTCCGACGGTGGATACTGGAGCTGCGACCATGGAAACGGAAGCCCCGCACCATCCCCACCCATCGCAGAGTCGGACAAGTCCGGCCATCTCGATGAAGGCCTGGACATGGAGATGGACCAAATGTTATTCAATGAGCCGACGCCAAGAAAACGCAAAGTAAGCCGTTAAAAATTATGAATGGATAAATCAAGTTTCAAATAATGTATTTGTAGTTTTATGTATAGTTAATGTGTACACTTTATTTTGGTAAAGTAAAATAAACTTGAAAACAAATGAAATCATCTTTAAAATAAATAAAGAATATTGTTTGTTTTTTTAGAACTCTGTAAAAGTAGCCTATCGCTGCTTGTGGCCAAATTGTGGGAAAGTTTTGACCACAGTGGTGGGCATCAAACGTCACATCCGGAATTCTCACCTTGGGTAAATATCTAATTGCTTAAGAATGTTGCATTCTGGGACTATCAAAACATTTGTATTGTTGTTTTAACTGTACGTTGTTGATCTTTCTGCAGGCAAAGTGAAGAACACTCCCACAGGGAAGAAGACTTCTACTACAGCGAAGTCTACCAGACTATGGAGCAAACGTCTCCCCCTGTTGGCCACCAGCCTTCCTGCACTTCTCCATCCAGCCCCAGCCAGCACATACCCCTTTCCCCTTCCACCCCGTATCCGCCCCAGCCCAGCACGCTCAGCCAATCAGCTCCGGGCAGTGTCTGGCAGGTCCACTCTGAGCACTCTTACCAGGTGAGATAACGTCACTACAAACCACAGTTAAAGCTCAGAACGGCTTTGATTGTTGCCAGATTTCTTTGTTTGAGTCCATGTAGCTAACTTGAGTACTAAAGAGCATGTTAGCGAAACAAAGGTCGTGGGTTCGATCTCATGGTACACGTGCTGATAAATGTATATAAACTGAATGCATTTTGGGTCACTTTGGATTCAAGTCGCTTTATCTGTAGCTGTTTTAAAATTTGATGTTAATTAATTTAGGCCCCTCCGCCTGTTCAGGTGGTGACTCAATGTAAACCGGTGACTGTACCCGTGTCGTGTCATTGGACTCCATCTCTCACGGTTCCTCAGAGCAAACAGGTAAGCATTTCTTCACTTTTCTCTGAATTTGCATTCCACAAGGCAAAAGAAATCACACAACAGAGATGTTTAACAATGCGCCTCTGTCGTGCAACAGGCTATATTTATAGCTAATGGATTGGTTATGCAGTGTTTTCTCTGTGGCTTTGAGAATATTTCAAGTGCCACATGGTCTCAGATTCGGATGTGTTTTCTAGCTGAAAATAGGAGTGACATGCCCATGTTGTTTTCTTTCTTCTGCTCCGCCTACAAGACAAGGCCAGTGTTATTGCAGTGCCATCTAGTGGAGATGAGAGAGATCACATCTGAGCACACTTTGTTCTCTTTGTCTGAACACATGCTTGTCACCATGTTTGTGACAAATATAGCATAATTTGTAATGCGAACATAGAGCTTTGCAAGCAGTGTAACGATGATCTAGTCAGGAAATCTATTAAAAACTATTAGCATTGTACATTTGCAACAATCTGAAATTGTAATTTATTTTGCACAGATGGTTTAAAGCATTGCATTTGATCCCCAGAGAACACACAAATTATAAAAAAAAATGTATAGATTAAATGCACTGTAAGTCGCTTTGGATAAAAGGGGCCGCCAGATATATTAAATATGATAAATCTTTTCATTTATATTACTTATATATATATATATATATATATATATAAATAACTTATGACAGTTTTTGACAAAGTTGTGTTTGTGGCTGTGACTAATGTAGGTCTCTTTCTCCTGCAGGGCTCACCATTCCGCCGTCGTTCAGTTAGTGTAGGTGAACAATGGCTTCAGAATAACAGCGCCACCTTCAGGCCACATCCCGCCAGTGTCTCCCCTCCAAGAAACCACTGCACTGCCAGGTTAGTTCCCACCTATTTATAAAATGTTCTAATTTGTTCTTTGTTCAGTTTTTTAACAGCACACAAACATACAAACAATATACAGAACATTTATAACCAAATAAAAATATACAGAATATATTAAGGGTTTATATATGTAACTTAAAATGTAAAAAATAACAGAAGTGCTGGGATATACATCTTGCAATGTACAGTAGTCTATGAAACAAAATATCCTAAAATGTCATCAAAATAAATATTCTCTGCTGAAGTAATGAAAATTGGGTGTGTGTGGAAAATATTAACCACTAATATCATAAAACACGTAATAAAACGCTCTTTAAAAATCCCCCTCCAACATTATTTCCACCAGAATGTTTTCCACTTAAATGTGATATAACGGAGGTAACGTGCACTGCAAATATAACGTCAAATGTAATTGATTTATTTTCCACACCAGGAGGATTCGTGGAGAGGCCAAGAAGTGCAGAAAGGTGTATGGCATCGAACACCGAGACCAGTGGTGCACCGCCTGCCGCTGGAAAAAGGCCTGCCAGAGATTCCTTGACTAAATACCTCCTGAGAAAGAAAGAAACTGAACACTAACCTTAAAAGATGGGATCTTACCTGGAACAATGGTTGAAAGAAACCAGAAGAGCACCTTTGTGACTTTTTTTTACTTTTTACCACCGAGCTTTTCGTTTTACAAAATCGTGCTAAGGAACCATCTTGGTGCTGAAAGATTTCTAAAGCGAAAAGCACAGACTCCGCCCCTGCAGTCTTCCTGCGACTTATACCATATCAGCAACTAATCCAGCGTGACTTTTTTTTAAACAAGACGCAGCCGTACACTGCACAACAGCTGCAGCCATATTTTGTTTAATCTGTTTTAAACCAACCAGCCCCCTGGCCTGAAATCTCCTCACGTTGTCATCGATTGGACAGTTCTCTTATCATTCCATGGCGATATGAGACAGGGTGGAGGCGTACGTTACATTGTTTTGGGGGCAAAAATGGCAGCTTTTGGTAAATTGTAGTTAAACAAGGAAGCAGAATAGCAAGCCTATAATGTTTATGATCATGCATGTCATGTTTACCTGCTTCTTAAGCAGACATTTCCTCTGTTTCCGTTATAAAGCTTTGTAAAACAAACTTTTAAGGAGGAAATGGATTTTGTATTACAGTTTTGATATCTGTGATGTGTGTCACGTCATTATCAGTGTATTTTTATGACACAGGTTATACTTCTGTGGAATAAGGTGATTTACTTTCCTGTCATGTCACAGCTAAGGAAAACCTGTATATGAAACATGCATGAAATGATACACTTTATATGTATTCCTTTTGCTTCTCGTTCTCGTACCAGTCAACCCACTGGCTGTCTGTTTATCTGGATTGTTTTCTTGCCAAAGAGATTCTCTGCAAGATAATTCATAATAACAATGTGAAATCACTCATAAATCTTTTCAAAAAGAAAAGCGTAACCAAACTATTTGATTGGTTCTAGTTTTTAACATTTGGGTCCAAAAACAATCTTTTTTTGTTTTGTATAAAGCTTATATGCATCAGCATTTTTGTTTTTATATGTAGCTTCACATCATGTGTACTTTTGTAAACGCTCGATTTGACTTTGTAAAACTGAATGTACGTTAACCTGAGTTTTTATTCATTTCTGGCAGTCAGAATAACTCGAAATAGTCACAATATTAGGCAATAATAGTTTGTCTGTTAAGATTGAGAGACGATCGATGGAGCTCACAAAAACAATCTTTCCTGCATTTTTATTTTCAAGTACTTCCTTTTAGGGAAAGTCCTGAACTGTCTGAGATTTGTTTAAGATTACGAGAAAATGTCTTGTTGATGAACGAATGTTGCTTGAAAATGCCTTTTTTAAATAAACTTGCAAACAAATGACCCAAGAGCAAATAATATGCTAGTTGTTTCTTTTCTATTTAATCTTTGTCTTTTTTTATAGAGCAAGTTCGCATGGTTCGGGAAAACAATTACGCCCAGAAATGACACCCTTCACCTTTTGTAAATTGCATTAATCATTACTGCTATTAAAAGCACTGGGTATATAAAAAAACATGTGATCATGTCAAAATGTAGCTCGGTTTTAGACTGAAATCTTTCAAAATCATGCAACGTGAACAAAATACGTCTGGACACAAAATCATTTGCTGCATGACAAGCCACAGAAAATAGTAAACAATTTTATTGATCGTTCAATGTAGCTATATACAGTTCATATATTGAACATCATGATTTATATCATTGGAATAAAGGGAAAAGCATGATTTAGCAATGTTTGCCTAAACACAGTTTTTTTTCATATGCACAGACACAAATCAACTTTGTCAGTAAAAAAAAAAAATGCTGTTTTCCATTCTTTGAGAAAGAAGAAAACTCTGTGTGACAGAATTTGCAGTGTTTGTATGGGCATATCACAGCCGTAAAATGGATTATGGGAAATCTGGCTTTATTTATTTTGCTGGAGACTGTAAATACAGATTGGTCTTCCTTAATTCCTAAAGCTTTGCATGTTGTATCATCATCCCACCACAGTACAAATTAGGTTTTCATTATTGAAATTCCCTTTGGCCGGTAGATGGCAGTGTTGTATTGGGAAAATGGATTTGGACCTCTTGAGGGTTTCAAATGATCTTTGTACAATAATTGAACTAAAGGGGTGAACCATATACAATATCAAAGCAATTTATAGATGATTTGGATAAGAAGGAATTGAATCTCTCACCTTATAATTTTCCTTAAGCTTTAAGCTAAAATCACTTATAAGTCCTGATGACAAATCAGATCAGAAGTAAATGCGCATCTAACCTTGTTGCACTATGAATTTTTTGTGTGTTGATAGAGGGAGATAGATATTTTATGACTAACTGTGAAGCATAACAATTGATGGTTTGGTGGATAAGTTTCTTGGCCTTCAAAGATCAAAGCTTATTTTTTCTCTTGGGTGTAATCATCAGATATCTCATTTAACTCGCTAGCTCGGGTGTTCATGCCCATGTACTGCTTGAGGAACTCGCTGAAGCGCTTCTGGTTGTTCCACTTGCGGGCAGATTTGCGGACCCCTATGAAGCCCCCATACCTCTTCTGCAAAGACCTGCCAGGATCAATGAACTTCCTGTAGCCATACTTGTTTTTGAGGAAGCCTCCAAAGCGTTTGATCAGGTGGATGGCCTGTTCTTCATCTCCTCCCATCTCGCTGTCTTCATCTTGCTCTTCCTCAGATTCCTGTGTGGCCTGTGCTTGTTGGAACTTGTATTTTTTACTCAGCTGCACGTTTTGGTCTTGATCTTGGTCCTGTGCTCCCACAGCCCGAGTTACATGGTCAAACCTCTGGAGGGTTTCAGAATATTGGCCATCGTCCTGGTTGAGAGGCAGAGAGGCGTCCGCTTCCTCTTCTGCCCTTTTTAGCATGGCGCTTACGGGCAGGGAGGCTTTTGGATTCTGCTCCACAATGGTCCTGCGACACAACTCCCAAGTGTCGCCTGGAGAAAGGTTACCATGACACTCCACCAAACACACCTAGAACGACATTATACGTTGTGTTAATGCAGCAACACAAAGGCTGAAAAGTTGAAAACTTTAAGTAACATTTAATTTATATTTAAGATAAATTATTATTATTATTATTAGCATTATTATTGAGAAAACGTGTAGTGTGAATCTGTCATTAGAACAGAGGAAACAGTTTGGTTTCAACAATTCTTTCATTTTTTATCTGAATAACGTTGGAAATCATATCATCATTTGATGATTTGAAATCATTTGACTACTTTGGTGTGAACAGATTTTATTTAACACACCTTTTTAAGTGTCAATTTATTAAGAGATATTAAAAAAATTGCATTAATTGTCTTACATTATATATTTGTATAAACAGATTATTATTCTATAAATAAAATATTATTTTTATTTGATAAAACATCCATCCCGTTTCGTCTGTATAAATATCACAAAACCTGTTCCATAATGTGTCACCGTTAAGGAAGTGACGTCATTTTTCTTGGTGGAAGAACAGAGTAAATCATTTGACTACTTTGGTGTGAACAGATTTTATTTAACATGCCTTTTTAAGTGCCAATTTATTTAGAGATATTAAAAAAAATGTATTAATTGTCTTACATTATATATTTGTATAAACAGATTATTATTCTATAAATAAAATATTATTTTTATTTGATAAAACATCCATCCCGTTTCGTCTGTATTAATATCACAAAGCCTGTTCCATAATGTGTCACCGTTAAGGAAGTGACGTCATTTGACTTGGTTGAAGAACAGCGTAAACTTCAGTAAGTATTGAATTTAGGGACTCGGTGATGTATTTTTGTCACTTTTAAACATTCCCACCTGATTGACCAAATTACACAAATCTATTAAATAATATAATTTAAAGGACTTTTAATATAGAATATTAGCTCTTATTATTATATCTGACCTGTTATCTTGACAGGTGTAACTTGTGTCGTGAACGTGCATCGTACGTTTAGCATTTACGATAACGTTACAAATGAAGATTTTTGCTAAAGATTTATTGTCCCATTTTGTGCATGTGAGTCGATAGCAATGTTTTAAACAGCTCTTTAAAATTAACTTGCGTTAAGAGTCAGTAAATCGCGGTTTGAAGACAAACCGTGTCGTCGAGTTAGCGCACCTGTGTGAGAATTACGAGAGCTTTCGTCACTTGCATGAATAATAAATAATACAGACTTTGATATGTGTAGACTCAAACTGTCTCCGGTACAAGAAACATCACTTTAGAAACCACTTTACGGAAATCCTTCAAGTTTATATTGCATAAAAATAAATAAGTATTTGTAATATATTATTATTTTTGACTTGGAGACTTTAGATACTTGTACACAATAACAGGAATGACCCTTAAAGCAACAGTCAGGAGCAAATATCTCATCACTTGCACATTAAAATGGGAAGAGAGGGCTATCTGCATTCTGTAATTCAGCAGAATCAATTAGACAATGCAAATTAAAAGTCAGGTTTCAGGGGAATTTCTTAGTCATCAGAAAGGGGGAGTTGTGGAGATCTCTGGTTATTCATGCTGAAAGAAGATAAAAAAACACCCCGGGGAGAGCCCATTTAACGCTACGGAGAGCACCGCTGGTCCATCAATTTCTTCGAGAAGCCTTGCCAGATGATGTTTTTTGTGTTTCTACTTAATTACATGACAAGATAACCGAATCACTGCAGCTGTTTTGAGTCAAAGGGCCATCTTTAACCAAATTAGCACTTCTGCCCCCTCAAATGCATCGTGTTGACATGAATAACAGAGCGGACGACCTCCTCTCCTCTGAGCTATAATCAACTAAATTGCAGTAACACATTCCACTATTATGATTAATTATGTCGGCTAATAAGGAATTGAAAGAAGATATAGGACTGATACGTAAAGATACATGAGATGAAGCGTAAGGAATTAAGGTCTGATAAACATAATATTTGTTCATTATTTTCCCACCATTGTCATTCAAACCTGATCTTTTGTAAAAGAAAATATATATTTTGAGAAAAGTCTGATTTAGTGTCCATTCTAATGGCAGTCAATATTGTTGTGAAGCCAACATTCTTCATAATATCATTTGTTTTCTGTAGGAGAAAGATGACATGAATATTACAATTCATCCCTTGAAAATGTAGAAAATATTTGAAAAGGATTTTATTTGCCTCTGTAGGCTTATGTTTGTGGGCTAAAGTTCTCAGTTATGCTCTATTGAATTGCCAACTTCAGGTTTTATATTATCAAAAAATATATATATATTTGAAGGATCCATATAAATAATTAATTGTTTTAATTGTCAAAATGTTTATACGGACAAATGATACAGATATTAAAAATAATATTGCTTGTCTAAACATGAGGGAAAAGCAAAGCTCAGAAGAAATGTTGGAGAGGCACGAAACTCGGCCAAAAGTCGTCATGTGTTCCATGTAATCTCACAGCTGGTCATGCTTGAGAAACTAAAATAGATCAAATATCATGGGATGGTTCACCCAAAAATGAAAAATTCTTTCATCATTTACTCATCCTGTTGTCATTTCAAACCTTTATGACTTACTTTTTACTTTTAGAATGTCAATATAAACCGCTGTTACCCATCTGCTTCTATTGTATGACACAAAACCAATGTCAATGGGCGCCAATGTTATTTTGTTTTCAGATTCTTCAAAATATCTTCTTTTGAGTTCTCCAGAAGAAAGAAAGTCATACAGGTTTGTAATAACAAAATAAGTGAATAAATGATGACAGAATTGTCGTTTTTTGGGTGAACACTTTGAGGTATGACCGATCTTTGGAAGGAATTACCAGATTGTTGAAGGCGTATTCTTTAGGCAGCATTTGGCTGCAGAAGTGGCAGTCCTTCTGGCAGTCACACCACGCTGGGTTACACAGTCCGAGCAACAGTAGTGTCCACAGTGGGGTCTTCATCATGAAGTGTGTTGAAGTGCGGTCTGCGCAGATGATAAATAGAAGAAGGTGTGAGAGAGAGAGACAACCGATTAAAAACTCCTGGAATAAAACACCCGGCCAGTATGATATTTGTTTGTAGTTCAACTTTAACTACGTTTAAAGTGCTCTTCAACAACTACGAGATAGACTTGGCATCTAAAGGACTTCATTAGTAAAACCCATCATCTGCAGTAATTGAAGCTAGAATTAGCACTCGTGGTGTAATGAGAGCGTAATGGTGACGGGGAGAAAGATTTAAGCCGGTGTGATGCACACCGGTTAAGCACATTAGTTCACAAACCACTAAACAACTTCAACGCAAGAAGTATAGACACGCTTAAATAAAATCCTTGCACTGCATTTTCTTTGCCAGATGTATAAAGCAAAGGTTGTTTAGATGGTTCAAAAGCAACTTGGAGGTAAATCAATTTCACCTGCATTGCGCTTGTATTGAAGATGTCACCAGGAACAAAAGCAAAGGTGTAAGTCACGGAGAATCGATTACCACCTCTCGAGCGAGTTTTATTGAATTCACCGACTGTACGCAATACCGAGAGGGGAAGCACATAATTATACGTGTGCGAGTAAATTACACACAACTTTACGCAGAGTGAAAGGACTGGATATTGATTTTGGCTGCTTCACTGCAAGATGATGCACCTAAATGGATGGTGGGTAGAGACGGCATTGTCCTAGAGAAAATTGGTTGCTTCTTTATCGGTTCTTTATCTTTCAGCTTAGTTTGTTTATTGATATTGCTTTATACGTTTCTACATATCTGGAATTCTTTAGCATTTGCACTGCATTGCAAGTCTTTTGTGTAGTTTAGGGCCTGTTTTCACAAGTTTATGCGGGATGCAAAAGACTTGAAGATAGACACTTGACCTTGCACTATGCACGTATGCGTAAATATGCAAACTAATAATTTGCAGAGTAAGTTGGAGGAAAATTGTGCAGTTTGGAAAACTCTTTTATACACAAATAGTGTGCTTTATTTTGTAAGGTCTGTTACATTTTCTTTAAGTTTAGTGACGTGCAACATGTTAAGGTTTCAATGTGTATAGAAGTATTTTAGGTTTAATACATGTTATGGAGTTTGTCTAAAGGACTAAAATTGTTTGTTTTTACAGATTTCTTACACGGATTTTTGTTCCCAGATTTGATATAACAATTAAGCTTTTATTGAGCCCGTATACATTCAATGTACAGTTTATTTTGTCTGTTTTTTATATGTTTTATATTATTATCTCTTTAGTAAATATTATGATGTTATTAGGGTACAATGGTAAATGACAAACACCAAGTTCCACTTCATTTTCTGTCTATACCACCAGTGACTGTTGTACATATTCTCCATCATTTTTGACATGTTTTTAACATGGTTGGTTTGAAACAAACTCAATTAAACACCAATGTTAAATGGAGCTGGTGATGCACAGATCATTTCTCAATCAAAAGCTAAACACCAGAGGGGATTTATACTTGAAGAGAGGCACAACGCTGCTGCTTCTAATTACATCACAAATTGTGCAACTGCAGATGGAAACCGTTGAAAAATTGCTGCAAGGGTGCTTATATATAATTATAAATATATAGGCTATGCACTTTACATTGTGTGATTACGACCCATTTTGGTCGGGCAGCAGTTTGGCAGGTCTTCATTTACTTAAAATAAACATAGGAATCCATTGTTTAATGTTTTTTAAGTTTTTAGTCATCACTTGTTGTGTAGGTTTAAATCAATGTGATTTAAGTTATACATTTTTTCTTAAAGTGACAGCTGCTTGTTGTTGGGTTATTAGATAATGTTGTTCGTGATATTTACATGTTATGTTTAGATTGACTATTTGTTTAATAGACAATAAAAGTCGTTTAGTGCTCAAGGTGGAAGATTGATCCTATAACTTTTTAAGCATGGGAAGCAGTTTTTTTGGGGAGAATAAAAAATCTATATGATGTTTACAGTTGAGCCTGCTTTGGATGGTGATGTTGATTTCTATCACGTATAAGCTATTGGATCAAAGAAAGGAGAAATCAATGACTATTATTATCAATGCGGTTTTAAATTGCCTTAGGTATCCTACCGTTGATGTGTTAAAGCCCCATTATTATTGACTATAGTAGACATCAATGCAATTACTTGAACCAGTGATGGAACAACGCTGGCCAGAAGAAGATTATTGCAGAGACATTGCTCTGTCATGGCTCAGGAAACCTAATGGGGAGTTATGCTTCATTCTTGTATAAATTATGAATTATGTCTCAGATGTTTCTCTTACAGTTCCTTATGAGCTATGTAATTGTGTGAAATGCACAGATTATTTAGTCTTGGCTCTATGAAAGCACAAAAGTGAATTTTCAGATAAATATTTAGTGTCTGTCTCTGAAATCTAGTAAGATTTAAAGTAAAAACTTGTTCGATCCTCAGCAGGGCCGCTAAATATCACTACATGCCTTGAAGGTCAAAGACAAACATTTGTGCAGTAATACACACACACACACACACCTACAAAACAGTAACACAAGCACAATTTAAGCGTGAAATGTCTCCAATAAGGCTCTAAATAACCGTTACTATTTTAAATATTCTCATTCATAAGCAATAATCAGCAGATATAGAAGAATCTAAACATTTCAGATGTGGATGAGCTTTGCATTGATGCCCATAACATAAATATAGATCATTTAATCCGAAGCTTGAGGCTGTTTGCATGCTTGTAATGCCAGCTTCCTCGCTTCATCTGTTGAATTTACTTTTTAAAGTGAAGTTAAGGGCAAAAACTCCTTAATGAAATATCATTAAACAATCTTCACGATGGATCCTTGACCAGACTTTCCAGATTACCAATCGATTTCATTATACAGCATCTAATACACGTTTTAGTGTAAAAACTAAAGCCTGTAAAAATAGGAGCAATATGTAAGTCAAACTACTTTATAATGCAAATTGCATGTACTGATGATCCTGGTTATTTATCAGATAAAAGTTTGCACTCTTATTATGGCCTTTGACACCTGTATTCTGCCTTATATTAGAGGAATGAAGAATAAATCATCGAGTCATGTCACGCTGCTATACCGCAATGCACTTCACACAAAGCTTTGTTTTTTCCGCAGTCTGTCCTTTCTGTACATCACATGTTTGAACATGCGGACCATTGCACCTTTAACAAATAAACACAAGAAATGGTTCATATTCCTGCTTGGTTCACTCTAAAACATATTACAAAATACGTTTTCAAAGTGTAAGTCTATTTCCTACATTGCTCTTCAAACATGTTGAAGATCACGTATACTAGTTCAGGGTATTGACAAGCTCTGTTGTCATTTTCATACATATTTTCAGTTAATTATGATTATGCTCTGTATTTTGCAGTCAAATATACCAGGAACATTCAAGAAATACACCAAAGCACAGTGAAATTGTGCAATAATTTTAGTTTTTGAGAAATATGACTTTTCCTAAAGTTCACATAACCGCATAATTCCCAATAATTTAACATTTTTCCTAACTTTTTTTATTGGTGACACTTGTATGTGTATCAATGAACAATTTCTACAGCATTTATTCGTTTTAGTTGATCTTGATTTCAGTATTTGCTCTTTATTTTTAAAACAAACGATGTGATTGTTAACATATTTTAATGCACAATATACTAATATGAATAATTGTATTGACATTAACCACCAGAGATTGGTGGTGCTGAAAACTATTCCACATTGTTAGCTCAGATTAGTTGCATTTACTAATGTTAACAAACCTTATTGTAAAGTGTTACTAAATTATTTGTAAGAAGAGTAAGAAAAAAAGAATATATATATATATATTTCTGTATATGCGCATAATATGATGGTTACAGATGAAAGTAAATGAAATGAGCCATCATGATGCACCATCTGAAAGTAACTTTTTGAATAACGCAGGGGAAATCTCTCCATTAAACTAGGCTAATCGACCATCACACCTTCCAGATCGGCCAGAAACCTGGGAGTGGTAATCGATGATCGGCTATACTTCACAGTTCATGTTGCAGTCACCACCCGGTCTTGAAGATTCATCCTCTACAACATTAGGAAAATTAGACCTTCCTCTCTGAGCATGCTACGCAAGTCCAGGCTCTTGTCGTGTCCGGACTGGACTATTGCGTGTCCAGACTGGACTATTACTCCCAGCTTGCGAACTCAAACCTCTACAGATGATCCAGAATGCAGCGGCAAGAGTGGTCTTCAATAAACCAAATAGAGCACACATCACTCCTCTCTTTATTTATTAACATTGGTTCCCTTTAGTCACTCGCATCAAATTCAAAGGCCTACAAGACCACCGTTGGTTCGGCACCCCCATATCTTCACCCGCCAGATTCCTACGCTCTGCAAACAAACGACGTCTTGTAGTGCCAGCCAAAAAAGGGAAGAAATCCCTCTCATGTACGTAGGCTATATGAGACCAGTTTAACTGCACTTGTACTTATTGTTGTTCCAATTGCTTCTATTGTTTACCTCGTTTGTAAGTTGCTTTGGAAAGAAGTGTCTGCTAAATGACTAAACGTAAAAAGTCCACAGTCTTTAAAGTCTAATTTATAAGGACCTTCATCTTTTTCTTTCGTCACTTTTCAACCTAAGGACTAAATCCAAACTAACTCTAGCAGATCTAATCTAAAGGCACCGGCCACAGATAATAGAAAATTGCATGTTAATGGCCCATGAACAGAGCAGGTGCGGGGCGTTTTGTGCAGCTGGAGTCAGCTCCCTTAAAAGAATGTATCACAATACAGTCGATATTTCCCTTCATATTTACAGCAGAACATTAATTGTACAAAGAGTACAGTAAATATCTCCCTGAAGTGATTGGTGTGTGTGTGTAGCGTCCTGTATTATACCCTGTGAAGAGGTGCATTGATCTCTAATGTATCAATCAATGATACAATTATGAGCACAAAGTGAAAAATATGCCCCTGTCATTCACATAAATGGGTTCCAGAGGATGTATAACAACGTCACCGGCAAACAACTCTTTCTTATACTTCTCATTTGTTACAGTCCTATAAATCAGTCGGGATAATGTAAAAAGTATCATGCATTCGGTTAACTATGATTTCATCCATTTTGTCGGAAGTATTGCAAATAAAAAAGCTGCAAGTGCACATAATAGTTTCATATAGTTCTTTAGAGTTATTTTACATAGAAAAATAAGGTATGAATTAAGCTGATTCTAAATTCTAAAAATCATTCCTTTAAAAACAGACTAAATACTTCAAAACTCTTACTGCAAATTTCGCACTATACATCACAAACAATCACTAAACAGACTTTTGCAAAGTGGTCAAATGTTTTATTTGTAGCTTACCTGTGCTATGGATTGGGTACCCGTCCTGTTCAGATCTGCTGTAACTGAGGGCAGTATTATTCTCCTTTCGTCCGCTTCTGTTTGTTTCCTAAAAGGATGCTGTTGCTCAGTCTTCTTATAGAGACACACCCCTCCCGGTGGTCCAACCCCTTACCCCCCTTTTTACAAGTGAGTGAGAGAGAGAGGAGAGAGAGTCTTACGTATGGGGACAGGAGGACACATCTTGATGTGTCAACATGGACGTCAGGTCTATCTTCCACGTCAAGCGTTACACGGTCTCAGAACTAACTAGATTGTCAGGATCCTCACATACTTATTTATTAGTCTGTGTTCTGTCTGTTAATACTTCATTCTCCTATATACTGTAAAAGGGATGTTAAATTCTGAATGCTTTGAGAGCTATTCGAAAAAATGTAGATGTTCCGTAATAAAATGAACAATCTCTTTTGAATATCTAATGAAGTTTTTTCATTGTTCCATAAAGAACTATGGTTTGACAGCAAACAAAGAAAAACTGTTAATAATATATTATCTTAACTACATTTATAATGGAAACTTGTATAAGAACGATTTCTCCTCATTGTTAGTTTTTTCTACGGTTTTGCTGTCACACCAAACGACACATTTACGGTTGTCAACTACCCATATACACTTTTAACAAGAAATTTGAAGCTGAAAATGGAAATTTGACAAATATGAAGACATACAGAATACATTTTAATTATAAATACATTACATTTGAAAGAAAATCTCGAAGTGCTAAGTTATTGCTCAGAGGTTGTTCTCTTTCATATTGCAGGAGATCAAATAAGAGTTATTGTTTTTTATTTAAGTGCCCCAATACATAAACTTGGCATATAGTTAGAATATAGAGGTATACAATTAATGTAGATGTCTTTGTTCAGATTGTTTGGTTTGAGCAGAGTTGACAAGAAATTAACTTTTGATGCAGACTATGATCTCATGTCAATTTTATATTAACCAGTTTAGATGAACATTTTTTTTTCAGTATGAATGAATCAACTTAAGTACAGTTTACACCAATTAATTCTTAAGGTAAGATTATTATATAAATCAATATAAGGTAAGAACTGCAATTTTTCACATTATTGATTAGAACAGACACGCATGAGAGTGCTTGGGTCTTTTCCATAGGAAAAATATTCGAAAACCACATGTCTCAATGTTTTCCTACTACTGACAACTGCGATATTACATTGCGATTAACTGCGATTAATTATTTGAGATTGTAATTTCCTTTGAATGGACCCCGTGTATAAAATCCTGATCTTTACTGTAAACCGGCATGTGTACAAGATCAAAACTATCTAGAACAAACATTGCATATAAGCTGATTATTCAGTCAATTTTATACCTAACTAAATTGACTAAATACTTAATAATATGGTGCTGATGTCCTGTATCTGTATCTTTTAAATGTCAAATCTGCTCAAGTACTGTTGAATCCAACAGAACAGTGACAGGCAAGCAAATCATATAACACTTAGTTTTTGCACATGCGTTTATCAAGTAAACCATGTTTGAGAAAAACTCACCTGTTCTTCAGGTAAACCATATGAAATGTGCACAGTCAACACTTCATTCTGTCAAGATGTGTTTGCTTTAAATTAGTAATGACTTCCTTTGCACAACATGACTGTTTACCTTTAGCTAACAAAGCATGAGTATATCAAAACTCTGTATTTACTTCATAAAGGAAACAGGAATGATATTCACATTTAAAAACTGCAGTACAGCAGAGCAAACCCAAGCATTATGATTGGAAATATACAAGTGAATATGCCATTCTTTAATCAGTAAATGTAAGAAACAATTGTGTATGTCTTTGAGAAGCTATAACCAAAAGTTTCAGGGTCAATAAAATTATTATTTCATGGCATTGCTTTGAAAAACCCTTTATAAAAACTACGCTTATAATAGTATAAGCTTTCTTAAGTCGACATTAATTCATTTCTTATCGCTGCTGACCTTCTGAAACCTTGTATCTCCATATTTTGTTTAAATGTTTTGCCATAAATCATTATTGTTTGTCGCCCCTTATGCTTGTCACTGGGTTTTGCAAAAATCGAAGTTACTAATAAAAAGTAATTAAAAGTGCTTGTTATCTTAGACAACACAGTATTTCATTATTTAAAAAGCACAGTGTTCTTACAATTTTCTGAAAAACAGCGAATTTGGACATACAGGGTTTTGAAAGGACAGCAACTATATGTAAAGTAATACTTGTTGTCCAATTGGCCAAAAAAAACACAGAAAGAAAGTATAAGAAATATGTTTCACTATATGTCCGGTTCAATCGCATCAACTGTTGCATTACCCATGTCATTAATCACTAGAGACATTTTTAAATATGAGTGCACACGGTTACATTATGAGGTGAGAAACTCACTGAGCTCAGGACACGTCCCAAAATGACCTGGAATAGCCATAAACACGTCTGACAAATAGAGAAAACTCCTTTGCATACTCTCGCCGTGAATGGCAGTTTTAAAATAAAACTATTTCATGGTGCTAACACAAAAATCCAAAACACAAAGTAAGGACTTGAAAGTGTTGGGATTGCTTTTTCTAACAAGTCAGCAGCTTGTGAATTGAAACCCAGTCTTGTCTAGCAAGTCCCAAACAGCCAAATGAGAAGCGGCCAACACGCTGCTCACAGGTGAAGAGACCAGAAAATTGGTTCGGCCGGCTGTGTCGTCCTCAGTCGGATTTTATAAACTGAGTTAAAAAGTCATGTGTTTGTGTTCGAGTGGGTATATAGAGAACCTTTGATTATGGTCACGGTAAAGCATCCTCTTACTGAGATTTTCATCTTGTGATGCTAAGAATTGCTTCTGGCCATGATGGTTTATCATTGTAGTGCTCAGCTGGGTGGTGTGGAGGTAGAGATCTGATAAGTATGTTACAGGATGAGATCTGTTGGTTGATCTGGCCGCAATGTGCCATCATGCTGAGTTAATGGACCAAAGAAGAGATTCATGCTGTGAGAGCAAAAAGCATTTTGGCCGATGTTCTGGGGATGCAGCAATGGGCAGAATTGTTTCTTTGCATTGGTTGTTGATCATATTGTTTAAAATTAAAGATGAGGGGAAATGAAATGAAATGAAGCCAGTGCTGTGCTAAACCCTATGTAAGCGTAATTTGGTAATGGATATCAATTATTTGATAAACGTTAAGAAAAGAAAGGAAGGGGTCCAAATAGTCAGTAAATTTGACTAATTTACCATACATGTATTCAATGGTGTGACAGCTTAAATTGGGGAAAAAAACTAAAAGAACACAAAAGAAGATATTTTGAAGAATGTAGGAAAGCAAACAGACCTTGGGCACTTTTGACTACAATGGTAATTTGTGATCTATGGTAGCAAATGGTGGTTTGGTTGCAAGTTACATTTTCCAAATATCTTTCTCTGTTTTCATCAGAACAAATACATTTATACATATTTGGAACAACTTGAGGGTGAGTAAATTAAAATATTTATTTTTAAGTGAACTGCCCCTTAAAGATCTAGGATCTCTTCCAATACTCTTATGGACACATTTGTGAGATTCTCTGTCTGTTTCTTAAAATATCTAAGACACAAGAGTTTGCATCTCAGTGATATGATAAACATTTGAGATATTAAAGAGATCTCATCTCTGTTTTCTCATTTCCTACAATATAATACTATAATTCCTACATCCTGTACTATGCTTTTGAAATGTATTTCAAATAGATGGTTGCAATAAAGCTTTACAGTATTTCAAATATTTAAGGATTTCAGTGCTTAAAGCAACCAAAATAGACCACACAATTCAGTTATTAAAATATAAAATTGGTGTATTATATCCGTACTGCAAAATATAGCAATGTGCTTATGTCCGTGGATTGATAATTGATATCATCACAACAACACAACATTGTTGATAAATGATGTGCTAGGATTGTCGTTTATGTAATGATGTTACAGATTTGTGTCCAAGGACTCAATAATACCTCTCTGTTGACTGACAAATAGATATCAAAAGTACAATTTTGGTATTCCTTTGTTTTAAGCATGGTATCACCCGACTGATTATGAAGAAAACAATCTTAAACTGGGTCGACTGAAGTCAGTGTCATAAATAAAAATGCATCACGGCAATGAATGCAATCAATCCAGAAATCCCAGATTCAGATAGAGATGTGAGGATACCGAGCCAGAGTAAGATATATTCACACAATGATAAATGACTTATGCTCACAAGCTTTTTGAAACATTTAAGTCACGATTTCTGTGAATGATGTTTATTTTTTCTGATATGAATTGCAAATTTCTCAAGGATACTCTTAAGCATAAATGTTTTTCACTTTTAAACACATTTACTTTCGTTTATTTTTTGTGTTCAGTTGTTTTTTTCATTAATTCACGTATTCACATCTGTTGATGCAAACACATTTAAAGTAGAAATCTTACATCATATATTTTTTTCTCTCTTAATATTAACCCTGAATGTGGCTATCATTTTTAGATGATTTTATTTCTGGAATCCATTTCACTTTGATGGTTGTCTAGACCATCTATTTATAGGATGCAAAAATGTGAAAGTTAGAAAGTCCTTGTCACTTAGCATAGCTCAAGTACAACAACGTCATATCAATTTCTATCGCCAAGGGCGAGCCGAAAAAGAGTAAAATGATTTTTGAGCGGTTGTCAATCAAAGAGTACAAGATCCATGTTGAAATTTAATTGGAAACTTCATCTCTTGATGTTTATGTAGTGAATCATCGCCAAAGGGCATTTACAACATCCTTATGAAGTCAACAAATTAGAAATATTGTTAAGGCAGATCTCGTCCCCCCATTGACTTCCGTAGTATTTATTTTCAATACAATGGCAGTAAATAGGGGGTGAGTTCTGCTCGTTTACTGACATTCTTCCAAAAATCTTCCTTTGTGTTTAGCAGAACAAAGAAATGTATAGAGGTTTGGAACAATCTGAGGGTGAGCAAATGATGACAGAATTTTCATATTTGGACTTCAAGACTAAAATAGATAAACACATGATTATGCTCATCCTCAACAACATTTGAGAAATGGGACTGAATAGCTGCATACCTTGAATGATCTGATTAAATCAAACATTATACACTGATACAGAATTAAACAGAGAGAGAGAGAGAGAGAGAGAGAGAGAGAGAGACCAGAGCAGCAGCAGCAGCATGTGCACTAAGTCAGATGCCAGACGGAAAGCTAACAATGGTCGACTTGTGATCTGCAGTAAACAGGCTGCTACCAGCAGGCATTATGATTCATTACAGTAAATCTCCACGTGAATACATTACTTACAAATTATTTCTTCACTGATTAAGTAACAGATGGATTTACAGTGAATTTGGATACTACATGGCCTTGATTTATTAAATTGACAAATAAGTTATATTTGTGCAATAAATACATAAATGTGTCATCAAGAGATAAAAACTCTGAATGCAATTATTAACACTATATTTTATATTTTGTGAAGGAGAAGTAAGGTGTGTTTCTCAATGTCATTTGCACATCTCCTTGCAAACTGTCAGGATAGGAAGCTTTGAGTGGTTGCCAAGGTGTTGCCGTGGTTCCTAAAGTGCTCTAAATAGTTGTTAGCTTGTTGCCATGAGGTTGCAAAGGGTGCAGAATAAATAGGATTAATGCTTTTTCTAACAAAATGGTAAAATATCATATAATAGGAATGAAAGGACATAAGATTTTAAATCTGTCAATGCAGTTGTATCTGTAACACATAACGAACAATGAGTGTACAATTGTCACATTTGCAGAGTTACCAGCTGATCACATTTTATTCATCATATGACATCACAACAAGCCATTGTAAACAAATGACACATTTTCAAAGGAAGTCATACTCACCGCTAAACAAAGTCTTCTTGAAAATGAATCGCACACATTTTTCTGCCAAATGTCTGTGATTCTCCCTCAATGAGTTTCAACATTCTGCTTGTGCAAGAGCCATAACAGATGCAGTCGGACCAGTGAAGAGAACTTGATGTTTGGTTAGACCCTGTTTCCATCTGTAGATCTGTGGACCAGTCGTTTCTCCGTTTTGACGGTCAAGAAAAATCTCTTCATTATTTCAGTCATTTTAGCCGCTAATTAAATAGTCATTAGGACTCGCGGCTCATTTGAGATTACCCTGAGGAGAAATAGTCGAGACACACTCAGAAGGGGCACACTTTGTTGGAAACACTAAATCAATTTGAAAAAATCATAAAACATTTCCTTTTTCTGGTCTAATTCCTGAATAAAATCAGTTCAATCGTCAGTTTGTTTCAACATGAATATATGAGTGCATTCATCTGATGATTTAGATTTGCATTTAATAATGTGAAAACACTTTCACAAGCTATGAAAGTGATGATGTAATTAAGACAGCAATTATACTTTTTCATGACTGTTTTCCTGTAATCCGTTGTGAAAAGAGAAGGAAACAGTGGGTTTGGAGCGTTCTGAAGATAAGTAGCTTATCTGTATTTCTGCAGGTGTTCACCACTGCGATCCAATCAGGGAACTTCAGAAGGAATTCATTGACTCTTGAACTCTTGTGGATCCAGTATGTTTGGGGAAAAATAAGAAGCATTTTATCTTTTTTTGACTCCATAATTAACCAAAACATTGGCAGCTGTTTTTTTTTTTTAAAGACGGGGACTTCAGTCTGATTTTCTGAAAGGATGTACCTCATTCCATGGAAAAAATTAAGAGTCCATTTCAAAATTATTTTTAGTTTTTCTGAATTTACTATTTATGTGATTATATAAAATTATACTTTTTCTTTCATTTTGTGAACTATTAAATACATTTTTTATAAATTTCAACTAAAAATATAGTTTATATTTGCATTTATTTGTAGAAAATGAAACCTGGGGAAACAGGTCAAAATATCTGAAAATATCTGTTTTTTTCTCAGACCTCTAATACTACAAGAAAGCAAGTTCATGTTTATTTTTTTGTTTGCACGGGTATTTAGGAAAAGTTTAAAAGTTTTATGTGATAACCTCAATTTTTATGTCTTGCATACTGTCAGTCTTTCACATGTTGGATGACATTTTCACTTCTGAGGTTTGATTTTGTTGAAATTCAACAGACACTGCACTGGAATGACCACAATATGTCTAGAAATGCTCATTAAATGAAAATTTGGAATAGTCTCTTATTTTTTCTGTGGCTGTATATGCAGTATAAGAAAGTATAAGGTACAATGGTTAGAGCATGTCGCTAGCAATGCAAAGTTCATGGGTTCGATCCCAGACGATTGCACATAGCAAGAAGCAAATCAAGAATTTGGTTCCAATATGAGATAACAAATAGACAATAAGATAATACATTTTCAAAAATCATGTTTTGTTATTGTGCATTCCAATTAATATCAATCGAACTGCAGTTGGTTTATTTTGATTGAATCCATGATAACAAAAAATACAGCTAACTAACACAATGAAAACGTGATAACATATTAAAAAACAAGATTTTTGAAGAAAAACAAATCTCATTTTGGAACCCAACTCTTCAAATGCATACAACAATGCAATGTAAGTCGCTTTGTATAAAAGTGTCTGCCAAATGCATAAATGTAATGTATATGTAAGATATAGAAGTCATTTGACTGAGCATCTCGTACTTGTAAACTGTGCATGTTGTTGGCCCCTAAGGCAAAATGCTGAATCCTCCTTCATTTGTAATTCACTTTGGATTAAAGTGTCTGCAAAATGAATGAATATGCAAATCTGCTTACTGAAAACTGCAAAGTATATCTGATTTCCGACCTTCTGTTTCTTGTACACATGTATATGAGTACAGAAAGTGATGACAATATTACAACGTAAGTAGGCCTGCATTTTGTCATGTGGGTTTATCACGTTGCAAGTTTGCGTTGCCTGAGTCAAAATCTATGTAATAACTGAAACACTAACAAAGTTTTTTGATACATGACATAAAACAACTGTGACATTTGAAGCACTCGGTCATTGGTTTCAGTCAGTTATGCTGCTTTTAAGTTTGCTTGTATTATTTATATTAGACTAAACTAATAAGTTATAATTAGAAACAGGGTGACAACAGGGATTCCAATTCAGCCAAAGAAATGTAACAAGAAATTCATAATCCCTTAAGAGTTTTTTTACCACGAAGGACCAAAAGCTGTTTTTAATGCTGGTTGGTCATCTGTGAAATTTTCTCTGTGCGCTCTTGATAACTCAACGTGACAAACCCCGTCTTTCTTTTTTAGGGCGATGCAAGAAATCCTCCGCGTTGGATAGGAGCTTGTTGAGTGTTATCTGGCCGGAAAGCAGAGAGCAATTTAGGTCTAATTTCTGAAAAAGCAATCGCTGTGAGAGCAATGGAGCGAGGAATTGTGGGACTGCGACCCGTGCGTATGAGGAGCGCGCGGACGTTGAAGATGATGAAATAATTAACTGCTGAGAGACTCTTCTTCTTAAAGAGCCAATGAACATTAGAATCCTCAAATGGGACAATAACAATGATAAGACTGTTGTTAATTGCGTTGGGGGGACTTTCTCTTGGAGACGTGGCTTGTCGTAATGAAACGCATCATACAAGCGTCACTTTTCAATGCTTGAAAAGGCATGAAAATAATTCCTTCTTTCTGTGAAATGGAAGTTAAGCTTTGAGGAAATCACAACCGTTGGACTTCAGGTCAACGTCACAGTGTGATGAGGAAACTTAAATTGTGATGCTGCGACATAGCATCGTGAACTCGATAGGTCGCCTGCGTGTTCGGCAGAGTTTCGTTTTCAGCTGTGCTGAGGAGCGGACGAAAAGGGCAACACTCTCAAGGAAACAGCACTAGAGATGCTATTCATTGAAGAGCTGCCCGAGTGTGTCATCTGATTCCAATAAAAAGCCCAAAGGTCACTGTCCCATCCCCCTCATTTCCCTCTAACGCATCCAACATCTATTTTTTGTCACTCTTTTTTACGCAACGAATTGTCCATTAAGTTAATGGACACATTCTGATGTAGCACACATTTGCGGGTTGTAACTCTTGACGTGACACACGGTGTAGACAAGTGTTGAGTTCAACACTTTCACACATAGTCAGGTTTTTAAAGGGAAAGTTCACCCAAAAATAAAAATGCTGTCATGAGTTACTCACTCGCTAGTCTCAGCCTCAAACGTCACGCCCACAGACCCTCAGCTGGACGTCTGATGCATAAGGCACACTTTCTGGAAACACTTCAGCACGTTGGAAGTCGTCATCTGATTGGTTGAATATCACAGGATTTCCCGGAGACGTGTGTGTCGCGTTCTTTAAAGGGGTGCAGCAACGATGTGTCGTGCATTCTGACTTCTTTACAATGTTAAACGTGCTATCTTCTCATGCTTAACACGGTCAACTTGTTAATAAACTAGTTGGGCGTATTACTTAGTATTTCTGTGCTCGATACACTCCCCCAGCGATCGTACAGGTTTCGTCGAACATATATAACTGTTTCGTAACAATTTTTTTTAGTCCTTTATTTGACAATTCTCCCGGAAAAGCACGCGGCAGCACGGGTAGCAGGAGAAGGAGCATGAGCAGACGTCACTTTCACTTGTGTACAGGAGAGAGAGAGAGCAGACGTTCGCAAAGTTCAGGTGTTTGTTTGTTCACTGCATTTGTGTGATGAATGTTATTTAAACGGTGGATATAACGCTGGATTTGGAGATCATTTGAAACGGATATATGGAGCTGTTCCTGCACTCAAAGATGCCGGACATGCGGGGAGTGAAACTGATGTCTGTGTTTTCTTGACAATGTGCTTTAGTTCAGCATAAACTTATAATCATATGGTTGTTGTTAACTTTTGACACGTTCCTGAATTTGCAGGAACATTTCCACTCCTCTAAACAAGACACAAAACGAAACGTGATTGGTTGCTTTACCTGTCAGTCATATGGCCTCTTGCGTGGATCTCGCCAAAGAAAGCGGCGATAAGATCTGGCTACGTGAGACTACTCACTCTCTAGCTGTTCCAAACCTGTATAACTGTCTTTGTTTGGTTGAACACAGAGAAATATATTTGGAAGAATGCTTGTAACCGAACAGTTCTTGGACCCCATTGACTACCATAGTAGTAAAAATTACATTGGTTTTCAAAAGTGCCCCAGAACTGTTTGCTGTCCGACATTCTTCAAAATATATCTTTTTTTGTTGAAAAACAAATACATGTTCCTACTAAGGTAACAATGGGGTCCAATAACTGTTTGGTTACAAGCATTCTTCCAAATATCTTTCTTGGTGTTCTTCTCGAACTCGAAGGAGAGTAAATGATGACAGAATTTTCATTTATGGGTGAGTATCCCTTTAAGACGGTTCAGAATCACGCATCACAGCAGGCCTTTTAGATTGGGACTCCCTTATTAACAACAACCAACTCCTTCATGAAAAGGATCTCTTAATCAGTTTGCTGTGCCACTACAGAATCTTAAAATGAAAAAGGCTTTCAAGCTTATCTCCAAAAAGTTTCTTAATTACTTTTTTCTTCGCGTAAAATGCAGATGTTCCCTGCTAACTGTGCTGCTGCGTCAGGCGGAAAGGAGGTACAAATCAGCGTTTCATCTGGGAATGAATTCAAATGAGAAGAAAGCTCCATTAGTCTTGGGTATAATTGATAATTAGCCTGTGTGTGCGTTAATAAATCTTGTGGGCCAACGTGGCTATAATTTATTCGCCTTCTGATAATGCCTCCCAGAAGGACTATTTAGAGGGAATTTTGGAAAATGGAGGAAAAAGACAAAAAAGACAATTCTCTAGAAAAGACAAGTTTTCAAAGGTCCATTGTGTTCTTTTTTTTAAGGATCTTTAGACAGAAATGCAGTTTAATACACATAACCATGTCTTCAGAGGTGTATAAAGACCTTACATAATGAAGTGTTGTGTTTTTATTGAATGAAGCATTTCTATCTATATACACCATGGGTCCCCTGGCATGGAATTCAACATGTTGTTTCTACAGTAAAGACATTAACAGAGAAACCGCTCTACACAGATTTTTTCATAAAATATCTCCTTCGGCAAGTAAAAACGTGACAACATCTTAGTCCTCTTTCTACTGCCTTTGTGCTTCGAAAGGGAGGAGTGGAGGAGCCTTCCGTTGCAATTCACAACCTCTTTGCTAGATGCTTCTAAGTTTCATACACTGAACCTTTAAGTTTAAACATTTATTTCCTTAATACACATTTCTGTTGCATGAAAAATATTCAACAGCCTCACCTTTTTTTAACCCGACCTCTACAAACACAAATTGCTTTTGACAATCTAATCAATTAATAATGTATAAAATCAATTTTTCATACTGAAATGCATCACATTACGTAAGTAATTTTCTTTTACTAACTCGGATGCCATTGCATGTTTCCATATTGGAATGGAAATGAATGGCTTAGCGAATCCTCCCGTACTATAAATCCTCTCCGTGAACCTCTTAGAAGAATAAGGACCCATTGATTCTTCATCACCATTATTCCCTCAACGAACGCTGTATACATTTTCCAATGATATTGAAGACTATCTTGGTTTTATTGCGAGCCATTTTTCAGGTGGCTAATCCTTAATGGCTTTTATCTTTATGAGCAGTATGTCATACTGTTTGCGACATCTAATGTCACAGAAACGGTAATAGAAGCGTAATTGGTTATTGTTATGCCTAAAGGTAAAATATGATGAGATGAGCAATAACAATGGAAATCACTGCAATGGCTAGTCGAAATACCTCCTCATATAAAAATGAAAAATCAGAAATGAGACCTCTGTAATATCTCATGTGTTTCTCATAAACTCATCGCTAAGTAATCCTAGTGTATGTCAACAATAATTTTTATTATTCAAATGAGTTTTAGGTGAAACATCATAAGGAATGATCATTAAGTTATAAAGCATCTCAATTGTAAGTGTATCTATGATGCAAACAGACCTAACTTCACACTTTCTTAAGTGTATCTGCATCAAAAAAAAAGGTAATTCTTAAGTGTATCTGCACCAAGATACACTTGGCCAAGTGTATCTTAGCAAAAGTAGACAAAAAGCTTTGTTTTAACTTGTTCCTCTTGATTGAATTTGACATTTGAGATGTAGAGCGGACCTTGCTCTCGCTGAGGCAATCATCAGCTCAGTGAGCTGAATGTACGGACCGGTTCTCTTGCCGTCCTGGCCGGGAGACAGGGACGTCTTCTGATGACAGGGCTCTGTGGGTGCTTGTCCTCAACACTCTGACGTGTTGATAGGCTTTCTAAAGATAGAAATCACCCCTGTGATAAATATTCCCAATCGACTGACCTCAGCAGCTGATGGACCTGAAAGCATTTTTATGCATTTACCTTTGTGCTGCTGGCTGCGAGACGTGGGCTATGAGGTGAATACGCCCGAACAGGAAATAAGCACTCCGTGAGAAAATAAGCGCTCTGTGAGGCCAGTGGAAGCAAATGGGTTTGGGAAAATCAACTAAAGCTGAACATCAGTTCTTTACGAAACCAGTAGCTTGTAACGTGTGCATAGGATAAAAAATGATTGTTAATTTAATGCGGTTTCCCACGTTAGGTGCTACACACTTGAGGAAATTTATTTAAAGAGACAGTTCACTCAAAACATGAAAAGGTTATTAATCCTCGAATATGCTTTCTTATGTTTTGTAACCAAAGTGTAACAGCTTAAATTTAAGTCAGAAAACAGAATACAATGTAAAGTAGAAATTTTTTTTAAAAAGCAATATTTACCAGAGAGATTCATTTATTGCAAGAGGGGAAAAGCTAGCATATCCATTTAAAAAAATGAGAGAATAAATATCTAAAACGTTTTTTAGGTGATCTTTCTCTTTAACAAAGAGAATCACAAAAGAAGATATTTTGAAGAATGTCGGTAACCAAAAGCCATCGGTCCCCATTAACTTCTATTGTATGGACACAAAACCTGTGCAAGTGAAGGGGAACCAATGGTTTTCTTCAAAACATCTTTTATGTTGTGCAGAAGTCATACAGGTTTAAAATGACAAGAGGGTGAGTATATGATGTCAGAATTCATCATTTTGGGAAACTATCCCTTTAAGAAAGGCTACCAAAAAGAAATACTCCAAAATCAACATTTACCAGACACATATCCAAATTTTAAATGGGCAAGAACTTTTTTCTAGTCAGCCATTTATCTTTATTTCTGTTTAGGGAGAACGTCTTGGAACTTGGAAACACTATTAAGATAATATTCACGTAAGCTGTTGACCTCTGATCCAGGAGCCAGTCTATTAACTGCCTTAGTAAACACAGTAATGATGGACAGCTGGTGAGGGTCGGGGTGTTGCCATCAAACTCAAGAGGGAAAGATACAAAGCAATATAAACTTACTATGCTTATCAAATAAAAAAATGAAAAAATAAGGTTAATGCAATTTAGCTTCAGTTTCACAGATGCCACTCTGAATGTGAGCAACATTTTTTAAACCAGTAAGTAGAAGCACCATGTGAGACAGGTGATATCTCAAAATAGCTTTAGGTAGTGCACATTGTTTCACACTTATTTTATTAGTCTCACATATCAGATATTTGCTATTCAATGATGATGCTTGATTTTGTGGAAGAGTAAAATGCCTGTTTGCTAACTAGCGTTGTTTCACAGACGCTGTGTTAAAGCAAGGACCTGTCTGTGTGAGGTTGAGTAGACAGTCATTGAGGTGCTGGAGAGAGACAGGAGAGCTAATTGGGGTCAAAAACATTTCTGCTGGCTCTACAGATGGCAGCAGTCTGGGGACTCGGAGACTGAAACGTCATAACCGTTGTGTGGGAGACGGCCTTGAAATACACTTCTCGAAAAGAATTGTGCCTCTAGGAATAGCCTTTTTGCAAACGTCCTTATTTAAAACTTGAAAATACCATTTTCACAAACAACTGATGACATACAGGTATATCTCTTAAATTCACACGTTTGACTTTTTAGCCCACAACACATACATTTTGAGATGTTTGGCAAGACATAACTAAATCTGTCCATCCCAGAAAAGGGAACGTATTGGGATGCATTATTCTTATTTCTACTATGATATGACTTAGGTTTCAATGGCGTTTAGTTTTACAGTGGGTAATTTTTTTTTCTCCACAGTCTTAGATTAAAACACACTACAAATATAAAAAGAAAAATAGTGCTACAAATAGCTCTTTATGGATAAATCATCAGAGTTGCTTTTGCATACTCTAATCCCAAAATAAAATTGTGAGTGGTCTCTATGTGACGCGTGCTTACAGACGTCACTAAACACATCACAGCGTGTTCTCCCCTGCTGTGCCATTCTGACTGGGCATGACTGACCTGCGGTGTACCAGCTTAACTCATATCTGCCACTCTGAGTTTCTTTGACTCTGTTAATGTTTGTCAGCAGTTCTGCTTTAGACACTATTTTGAGAAAATATAATCATATTTAAAATGCAAGATTTATCTTCATCGATATCTTGAAAATGCATCCGTAGACTTTTTTAGTCTTTGAATTGAAAGGCCCAGCCTCAGAAATTTTGCTGCATCTAGTGGTGAGGTTGCGAATTGCAACCAACGGCTTACTCCACCACTCCCGCCTCCCCTCTCCCTTTCGAAGCATGCCTCTCACAGGACAATGATGTTTTCATGCTTAGCCGAAGGAGGTAATGTATGTAAGAAACATTCTCTGTCGACCAGTTTGTCAGTTTAGGGCCACAGTAGAAACAACATATCTGAATAAATGTAAACATGGTGAATTCCCTGTAAGGGGACCTGCGGTGAACTTAGACAGAAATTGCTCATTCTAAGGTAATACAAATATAACGCTTCATTTTGTGAGGTCTTTATCCCAAAAAAGAATTCACATACTATTTTATTAAACAGTTCCCGGTAGGAGCTGAAAGACACAGACAGATCCAAGGTTTCCTCTCTCTCCTCTGACGCACGTGTGGGGAGACAAATCAATGGCTGAATCAATGACATGTCAATGGCGCTTATCGTTGCTTGTTGCAGCTTGACGCTGGTCTCATAGCTGTTGGCAGAGGTCATTCTAGGTGTTTGGTCATGTTCTATCACTCATTCCCCTTTATGATTACTTACTGAATCTGAACAAAAAACCCAAAGACATTAAGATTCTCCGTGTTGTACATTATCCAAGTTCCTGCATAGATTTTAAGAATAAATTGAATGGGCTTCAAACAATTCCCCTTGTCCAACTATCATTCACTTCCCTCTCACACATTTTGGCTTGCGGAGCGCTACAAGTGAGATTGATGGTGTGTGCAAACTGGCAAACGCTTAATGGGATTTCTTTATCACTGCAGTGATTCACAAGAAAGGCTGTTTAAAGCCTGAACTCCACTGATGGAGAGAGCAGCCCTATTGCTCCGCGCACCTGGTCAAGAGAAGATATTTCTGATAAACTGCTGAAGGGCTGAAGTTGGAAAGGTGGTGTAGGTGTTTTTCCAGATCCAAGAGAACTGTCAACACACATGAAGATTATTATGGTTATCATTATTATTGACTTTATTTGACAAAAGCACAATAATCCCATATTTAAAACCATAAAATAGCCCCCCGTCACCTCATTCAATATCACCAGAATATGAAGAGAGGGGACCCAGGAGGCTTACGCCATCACCCACAATCTAATTTCATTCATTTGCGAATGGTAAAGGCCCAGATGAGGTTCTTCTTCATAGGCAATAATCCCTCCCCATAAACACATTCAATTCATTTGAGTCCTACATAACGTGAAACAATATTCTTTCTGAAGGACTCATTAGAAAGGCTTGTAAAAACACAGCAACACACCTGAACCACTTATATAAACAGAAATTCAATAATTCTGCAAGCATTAACTGTTTATACTTTACTCTATAATGCATTAAAAAGTGGATTAAAGTCATTTTCAACTCAAAATAAAATACAGATAATGATTCAAAATTGAAGGATCTTAAAGCAACGGAATGGACAATTTCAGTTGTGAAATTTTAAAATCATGGATTGGTTTGCTTTTCACTTTTTTAATTTTATAGTAAAAAGATTGACACACTTTGTAACATTGATGTCCTTTTGTTGTTTAACAATGTAGCCTGTAAACTGTCACCCGTTCCGTATACGGGACACCTAAGTTTGCTTCAATATTGTGCATGCAATTTCTAATCGAATCATGACAAACTATATATCATTGGAAAGGTCTACGACTCTAGAATCTAGATTTTTTGTTATCCTTTTGCGACGCTTATTTTTTAAATGTATTTTTTATCAAAGAAAAACATAAACTTTTTTTATTCATTTCTTAACAATAAACCAAACAAAAAACCTTTAATTATAATTTTTTTTGTGTGTGTCTGATTTTTTTAAAGCAATAATCAGCCACTTTTCTTTTTTCAAACAAGACCAACCGTAAGTCTGTAACCAAAAGACTTCATAAGTTCCCGCCATTTTAGTTCCAACATCCGTTTTCATTTTTAGGCTCAAAAAGGGCTCCGACCGTTAACAGTTAAAGACAATGTCTTTAAACTTGATTAAATACATTATCTTAAGACAATACTACGAAAGAAAAGAAAAATAACTTTGTGCCGGATAAGAGAAGATGATTGCGGGCTTTTTGATATTCCAGAAACCCATTTCAAATCTGCTAATCCTTCTCTGCACGGCATGAGTCATCCAACAGCACGGACCAGCGTAGCTCTCTCCGCATTTTCTCTGGTGCGAGAAGGGCAGGACACCACATTTCATTTTGGTTTTCTTGAAAAACTGCAGATGTGCATTTCCACCTCGTTCCTCTGATTAAACCTCCACGAGTTTAAAGTATGAATCATACTTAAAGTTTTTTCATACAAAAACATGATGTGCTCATCTTTTATTCATCTTACCAAACTTGCCAAGGTTTCCACACTTGACATCAGTGGATTCTTAATATGACCATGAGAGATGTAATAAAATCTGGACACACGCCAATGCTTGTAAAATCCCCCTCGATAAGCAACTGCTTATAAGTGCATCAGCAAGTCTTGCACATTTCCCAAAGAGAATACATTTCAATAGAACAGATCATCCGGGAGTGTGACACAATGTGTTGCAATCACAAGCAACATCAAATTGTGATCTAATTCAAAACTATTTACGGTGAGTGCACTACCTGTCACATTTTCTGCTTTTGATCTTTCTCCATGTTGTGAACAGGACCACTCAAAAGACAGCACTTAGCCGAGCCTAGGGAACAGTAAATCGATTCCCCATGCCACCTACCCCCTCTGAAACCTCACTGTAAAGATAAGTGTCGTCTCTGAAATCGAACCCTGCGCCTGCACGCTTCCATTTGATTAGCTGCCGGAACAATTATCCTAATCGTGTCATCTTAATGAAGCGCCACGATAAGTCGCCTTCGGACCAGTAATCCAGAAGACCACCGCCTACACGGAATACTGTCTCTTATCGCCCTCCATAATGAAGACGGATTACCTCAAGCATAGAAGAAACATGAAGTTCTCATTCAGGATGTTTGCAAATGTTTGTTGTTGACAGTTCATTGTAATCAAGATTAACCAGCACATTTGTGCAGGGTTAAAAAAATCTAGTTTTGATGTGGAGTGAATGTCTAGGTGTCTGGTTGTGAAAAAACTACCATTTTGATTTCATGGGGACTTCATTAAAGATTATTATACTGCATACATACCCTTTGCAAATCACCCAAACTGGTTATCTTGTCAATACGTAAATAAAACGTTAGAGCTTATTGACTACGCTCTCAAGTAGATGTGGTTGGGTGAATCTAACAGTATCCTCAGGTCTGAGGTATGAGGCGAAAGCGTAACAGTAGGGTGGAGGCTGCCCGCATGGTTAGATTCAAAGCAAATGCCCTTTCCCCTGGAAGGCCCCTCCTCTATAGCCAGACAGATCACAAGAGTTTCCGCTCAGGCCCCGTCAGACCCCTCACGCTCTAACATTTACACTAAATTACCGAGCTTCAAAGTGCTCGGTATGCACCCAGACTGAAATGATTATCCTAAAAAAACGATGTGGAATTTGTTTGCGTTGTGACTGAACGATGTGATTTCTTCAGGAAGCGACTTTCATTTAATTTCAACTTTAATAGGCTCTTTGCCAATTATTACACAAATGCTGCAACTTAGAATAAATGATACAATTCAAAAAACTTTAATTGTATTTACACTTCTGCCCTTATTACTATAGAGTGCATCATTAATTTTGCGTTAGACAGTTTTTGTTCTCGTATTTGGAATTTGTTTGTTCTTAATCAGACACACTAATGCTCTGCATGTACGGATATGTTTGTTACATTTTTTATATTTATATTTTATATACTCAAAAGACTCTCACTTTGAAAATTCACTAAAGTACGACTAAGTACAGTCACTTGTCATTTTCATTCCTTTAGGAGCCTGCTATAGGGTGGGCCGTGACATTTCGGTGATGGACAACTTACTCATGTAAGTGCAGTGGGTGTGAATGAACTGGAATGGTGAGTCAGCTTCAGATAGTTTAATGAAAGGGCTTGATCAAAAGTTTTCACACGCTTTTTTGCACTTTTTCAATGTATGTAATAATGCAACAATTCCAACTGGTCTGCCATCCAGAGACGAATATCATATATGTGACCCTGGATCACAGAACCAGTCTTAAGTAGCACGGGAACATTTTTAGGAAAAGACAAAAATACATCGAATGGGTCAAAATTATCGATTTTTCTTTTAGGCCAAAAAACATTTGGATATTAAGAAAAGATCACGTTCCATGAAGATATTTTGTAAAATTCCTACCTTAAATATATAAAAACTTTCTTTTTGTGAGAAGATTTCCTGTCACATTGACCCTGATTAACAACTTCAAAGGCAATTTTCTCAATATTTAGATTTCTTTGCACTCTCAGATTCCTGAGATTTAAAAGGTTGTATCTCACCCAGATATTGTCCTATTCTAACAACTCATACATACATCAACAGAAATCGTGTTTATTCAGCTTTCAGATTATGTAAAAATCTAAATTTCGAAAAATTGACCCATAAGACTGGTTTTGTTGTCCAGGGTCACTTATTTTAAAAGAAGAACTATTTTATTTAATCATTTGTGGTGGTGTGCTTTTCAGTTTGTGAAATGTTATTGTTTGACAATGTAGTGCCCTCTAGTGGTATGTAACAGCTAATAGATGACTTACGTCCAGGAAACTGGGAAAATAATAAGCCTAGGTAAATATGAACAAAAATATTAAAACCTAGCTAGAAGCACTGCTCATATGACATATTATATAGTTACATGTATTTTTTATTACTATTGTAAGTCTTGTTAATAGCTAATAATAATTTACACAAAAAACATTGCTTTCCTCAACAGAGAGTAAACTTAAAGCAAAATCTTAGGCTGTTTGTGCTTATTGTAGACATCTGAATAAATAATACAATTATTATCAAGATGGTGTACATGATATTAAAACATCCGTATTTTCTGTTTTGACTAGCTCTGTGAGAAGTCACGTGACAATAATACATATCATATAATATATTATAATACATATTTTTTCGGCTATAGTGTAAAACTTTTAAAGCTAATAAATAAAAAAAACGACATTTCTATTTGAAGTCATTTACAATTAGTATACTCAATACGAAATAAAATGTAATTACATTTGTTTCACGTTTATTAAATGTATACAAGACACATGCTCGAAATTACATACGAACCTGATATAAAAACGCACAGAAATGGGAACATTTTAGGCAAATGCATCCGACCTCACCACAATGGTGTGAACTTTTATTACATAAACAGCTTATCCTCATTGTAAGAGGCAGTTCAGATATAATTGTGCATAATGATAAAGATAATACATAAAGATGTACAGTGACTTCCAAAGTTGTTTTGGGATCAAATAATATATAAAGTAACAACAAGAATAAAAAGAAAGAAAAGCAACAACAATTAATATTTATAATAATAATAATAATGAGGACGTTGATAACATAATATATACTATAATACAGTGACATGCAGCTGATAAATAATTATTAATACTAACATACACATGAAAAGACACTGTTGGCATTAAAACGGCTGTAATTCATGCATTATTTGGAATACTGACCTACGGTTGGTCTCGTTTGAAAGAAGAGAAATCTTGTTATTCCTAAAGCTATTTTGTTCTGTTTATTGTAGTAAAAAACTTTAAAAGGTTTATGTTTAATAAAAAATATGTAGTAAATACGGATCAGCCCCAAAATGTCATAAATCAAAGTCCCAAGGGTAACCAAGTATTTTTTTTAAGGGTCACCAAATTTTGATGTCTCTCTGTTTTTCAGCTGATCTACCACCAAAATCCACTAGGTGGCCCCATTGGCTTCCATTTGTTTTAACACTAAATCTGAAATTTGATCACAGATGCTTCTTTCACTTTTTTCATCAACAGACACAATGAACAAATACAAAACCCCAGGACCATGTAAACAAGTAATTCGTATGAAACTATATTTTTTGATGCACACTCATTTATTAATCAAGCATCATTTCTCTTCCTACCTAAACTATTCTACAAAAATAACTGATCAAATGTGTTTATAGATTCAACTATAAAATGTTTGTCATGATAAGATAAGAAGAATTCACATGCAAAGTATTAAAGTAAATGTAAGCGTTCCGTAGGCGGCCCATATTTTTGATATCTTGTCAATTAAACTTCCTACATACTTCATTTTATAAAACACTGATGAAATATGCATTCTAGAGTCTAAGAACGTTCCAACGATATATAGTTTGTCATGATGAGATGAGAATTCGCACAAAAATGTCCTGTGACAATTGAAATGACACTAAACAATTTAAGTACGCTCTTTTAAAAAATAAACAATCTCTTCCTACATACATTATTCTATAAACAGTGATGAAATGTGTTTTCTAGAGACTTTTCCAACGATATAAGGCTTTTCACAATAAGAATACCAAACTTGAGGTAAATCATCCGTTAAGAGCCAATTATATCATTTTTAATCTAATAATTGTTGGTTGTGTGCTTTCATCTAATGCTTTAGTATTTGTTTGGGGCTTTTACTTTGAAAACCAAACTTCCGGAGGGCGTGTGAACGGACTGTTAATATCGCTGGCTTCCCAAGCGGTCAGTCATGAAATAAAGCGGCTGCTTATAACGACCGTAACATCCACACTGGAGTCCTTAAATCGCTTTATTCTTGTTTTTCTGCAACCTGTTGACACTGTTAAGGACCCATTTTTTATCTGTGTGACGTTGGATAGTAGACCTGAAGATTTGCCAAACTGGATGGGAATGAAGAGCAGCACCATTGTTTTAATCAGCCCGTGAAGTGAAGTTGGACCCAGCCTGAAAAGAAACCAAAATTGAACACTCATCAGATTTTGTGGGATCTATTGCAATACTGTCAACGACTGATGGTCAGATCTCGGATATAACTGTCATATTCGTATTTTTCGCGTTTTAAACAATTTAAGGTCGTTCACATGTGTGTTTTTCCTTCTTGACCTGGTTTGTTTGCCATTTTGTGCATGTAAAAGTGCTGCATTGACAGATTCGCATTTAACAGCACTTCAGTATTAGCCTAACCATCCCGTGCAATGCAAATAACGTCTTGTTATAAATAAGAATCGTTTCATATATTAGATAAACGCCAGATAACAGACTCTCTATTTCTCCAGTGAGGATTTTAACCAGTCAGATCTTAAGAGTAAACCTGTTTTTCTAAAATGCGACCCAAGTGAAATGTGGTAGTAAGACTGTCACACTTTGGCATGAATTATTTAAACCCTGCTTACTAGTTATTAGGTTTCCTGCTTGACAGAAGTCTTGACATTTGCACCCAGTGCGAATGTGACCAGAGTCCAGAGGGGTTTGAGCTCTGCTCTAGACTCAGTTTTTTACCAATCTAAAGCTTCAGCTGTCAAGTCTTTACCCCCAAATCTTTTTAGGCAAAAATGTCATATTTTTGCCCTTCAAAGCGCAGAAAAACGGCATAATCTGGAGGATGATGCTGGTCGTTTTTGGACTCGGATATCACCAATTATATCTGAAAGGCATATCTAGATGAGTTTTATTTGATGGACTTCAAAGTGCCAGCAGCTTTATAACAACTCTGTTCGTGGTTATATCGACATACATCATGGGTGACACTAATTTGAACGACTCCAACGTGAAGGTGGCTGTTCGGCTCCGACCTATGAACCGTAGAGGTGAGATCTGACAGTACAAATATACACAGTCTTAATACCAAGGGAGTTTTTTACTTCTTGTCTAGGTAGTCAGCTCAATACATTTAAATGGTCACTTGAGTGGAAATGAGTAGCTGAGGCTGGCTCCAATTAAATGGACTGTAAAATGTCCACCATTGTTTAATATTTGATACATTTATTGCTTTACAGTCCTGGCATCCACAATTTTACACTTGCGTAATATTTAGTGTGTCTTGACCGTGGGAACCGTAAAATGCATATAAGATGCGTTTCTCTCTCTTCATCGATTTAACAGAACGAAAGACTTAAAGGGCTAATCGCAATGTTCAATTTGTATGATTAAACATGATAGTTTATTTGCATGATCCCTCACGCGAATGCATGACATTGAAGCAGATCTTGCCGTGGGAGAACATGTGTCTCGGTAAAGCCACTGACGCGTGAAGTATTTGCTACATTGTAGCAAGGCGGTCACGTGCTCAGAGCCCCCGACTGGAGAGAGTAACATTCTGTCACAAGACTCGAGGTCGAGCGCTGTTAGAGCTCTTTGTGTAAACACAATACTGTAAATGTAAATGTAAACACTTATTTGGTTATATTACGTATTTTAAATAAAGCTTATTTTGTAGAATTTACTTAAATGTTTGTAATGTTGAATACGATCAGCGATACTGTAATATTCCAAAAGATTTTCAGTGTGGGAAACATTCATTGTTTCTAAGAACTTTCTTTTGTATTTAATGCAAGAGTCTAAATGTCACTTAGGCTTTCAGTTGCTCTCTCTCTCTTTCTCTCTTTCTCTCACTTTTTCTCTCTCTCTCTCACTTTTTCTCTCTATTTCGGACAAAGGCAGGAAGGGAGTCTGAATGAACTATTTGCCAAAGTTGCATAACGTAGCATATTCCCATGGCCGAATGAATGTGGATTCTTTCAAGAAAACGTTGACACATTTATTCCTGAAACTATGTTAGATAAGTGCACAAAGCCAAATTGGTAAAATATGGTTAAAGGATTAACCAGGAAAAATTACGTGGTTAATTATTGACAGGTGCCTAACATGACTACACCTATTGCATCATTTCCTTCGCATGCCATAAAGAATGTAAATACAGTTTCTTGCAACTACTCGAACCATACAATGGTGATAATCCTTTAGAAAACAACCACAGGACAATGTTGCTTTCTCTTCATTGCAAGTGATCTCTTTATTGTGTGTGTGGATTCTCAGCGTTTCCAGTATGTCACTGAGTACATGTGCTTATTTCTATTCCCATTGCGACATAATCTAGTAAATTTAGATTTTTTTTGAACACCCGGATGTGGTAACTACACTTACAGGGCCTCCTTATGAACTATGGGTACCAGTGGTGAGAGGAAACCAGTTGGTTCCTGCCCGGACAGGAAGTAGTTACAGCAAGTGTGAGTGGTGCATCCTTTTCAAGGATTTCTGAGTCAGCTGGTGTCTGCTTTTCTTCTTTCCAGCGAGACTGTGTTGGTGGTTTCTGACATGCTTCGGCCTGCTGTCGTCTTTGGTAGTGTTTAAGGCGTGTCTTGAGTTTGTCATCATGAGCTTTCAGCTTATTAAACCACATTCATCATAAATGCAATTGTTTTATATCCATGTTTGGTTGACTGAGTGTGCAGGATGCCCCTTTAGCAACATGCTGCAGCTGACAGAGTATACGAAGGAATGCTTTCGCAGGTCCTCCTGCTGCTATGAGGGTGACAGCTCTGCCCCGGCCAAGACTTGAACTGTTCCATCTGTTTAGCAGTTTCACAATGTCACTTACCATCCGCAAGCAATGTACACGACAGTACTGTTCTGTATTTTGTGTAAGAAATTGTGTGTGCCAGCCAGCAAGCTAAGTCTAAATGTGGATATGAACAAAATGCAATTAAATTAAAGTGTTTGTGAATAATACATTGAAACAGTGCATTTTATAGACTGGTGATGGATACATCAGTAATGTACTTATAAAAAGTTAACACATACATTGTGTTACATTGAAAAGGATCTACTAAATGAATATGTTACTTTCAAATTTTGATCGCAGCATTGCTACATAAATGCTGTGACATTGATATGTAAATTCTTAATTATTGAATTTTATTTTTTATTTGCATCTGTTGTGCTTGCTATCCCACTTAAGCTGCACGAAAGTCTGCATGTCCGTGCCCGGATCACTGAAGTCCTATTGATTATTTTAAAGGGATACTTCACCCAAAATGGGTAATTCTGTCATCATACAGATTTGATCCAAATCTGTATACATTACTTTGTTCTGATGAACACAGAGAAAGATATTTGGAAGAATGCTTATAACCAGACAGATTTTGCCCTCCATTGACGACCATAGTAGGAAAAAATACAATAGTAGTCAAAAGTGGCCCAGAAAAAGTGTTTGCTGTCCCAAATCTTAAAAATGTCTAATTTTGTGTTCAAGAGTACAAAAAAAGATAAAATAATTGTTCCTTCAATGGGTGTCTGGTTGGCTTATATGGATAAGATTTCCTTATGGCATCTGGTGTGTGTGGACAAATTTTGCTAATTTAGTTCGCAAACTGTCAAGAGGGATTATAATTCGATTACAGATTAGTTGTCCTCAAATGCCTTTTAATATCCCATGGGTTTTTAACCACAGTTTGGGTTGATATCTGCATGTTTCGTCGTGATTGATGGCGAAATGTGTCTTTGTCAGAATGTTGGATTGCAGTTCTCCAGTTTCTTCTGCTGTCAAATAAATTCACCCTTTTGTTCACTATAATGGAACAAGTGGAAACTCGATGGTTGAAAAGATGGGTTGTTAGATAAGTTTATGGGATAGATATGGGACATTTTAGTTACAAAACTACAGGCTCAACTGTAAAATTGAATTTGCATTTATTTGGTTTCTAATTTGTTCCAATGTATTTTGACCCAACAGAAAAGGATCTGAACACAAAATGCGTTGTGGAAATGGAGGGCAATCAAACTTTTCTGTACCCGGCAAACCTGGGAAAAGATTCCAGGTAAGTTGAATTTCAGATGTGAACTTGCTTGTTGTAGGATCCTTTTAGCTGGGCCCCATGAATGTGAACTTGTATCCCACTGGCACCGAAACATCTTACTGACTCGAGGGCAGCGTTTCATTTTCATGTCTAGTTGTATTCAATATGTCTCATGTACAGCTGCTTTGTAACAATGAAAATTGTAAAAAGCGCTATATAAATAAAGTTGAGTTGAGTTTCTTTTCCTATTTAAATCAGAAGAAAAATGATTTGTATATAAGGGTGTGTTAGACAAACAATACATATTTTGGATTCTTACAAGTCAGCTGAGTGGTGAGCTTTTCAGTCGAGAGGAACGGGCGTTGGGGATTGAGGGAAAACAGGAATGTGGACGTGCGGTTCCCTTTACCGTGGCCTGCTGTTCGCTCAATCCTGCCGTGTGTCGGGGTATAACTCTTTTCTGTCTGACTTCCCCTCTTTTTTCATCCCCCTGGTTGTCATGGAAACGCAGAAGGAGGGTTAACCCTAGGTCATCAACAGCTATGAAACTCTTGTGTCCTGAGAAAGGGAAAAATACAAGCTAGTTTAAGCATCTGTCGGCCATAAACATTTCTTTTGACTTTTATGGCGGGTAAACAAGAGGGAACGATTATTTTTTTACGCTCCTTTTCTCTTGCTGTGAAGTGCGAAGAAAGACAGAGGTTGAACAGGTTTTAAACTTGGAAGTGAATGCTCCAGCCGCCTGCTGCCTTCTCACAACAGACAGTTTAATTGCGGTGCTGAGTTCACGCGGCGTGCTGCGCGGAATCGTCGGCCCTGTTAATGGCCCTTGCCACACAGATGCCTTAAATGGCAAGATTCACATGATCCAAAATAGACTTATTCAGATCCTTGGCGGCGTGGAGTATTAATTATGATCTGTCAGAGACAATGCACATTCCCGGCCACACCGGATTCATCTTTTTGCGGTACTTATTTGCCTGTGTATACATCTCTTTTAGTCTTTTGTGTGGCGAGACCGCTCGCAGCATGTCTGATGGCATCACATACTCTGCATGAATGAATCTTAGTGCCTATTTACTTTGATGAAACAAAGTGACATTTATGTTAGCAAGCCCCTACGGTGCTATAAGATCACAGTGTTAAGCGGATGAATTAATAAGGCTGTCATTTTAGTTTATTTTTGACTATATTTCGTGAAATTATTTAGATTTTGTAGGGGAAACATTCTCGTTTCAAACTGTGCATATTGTGGCAAAGAGCACTAACATTTCTTTGTACAACAGATTATATGAATATTCCCCTGTTACGCAGGTCTTGCATCAAAATCTAACATTGAAATTTGTAATCTGAACAGTGCTTACTGAACATTGACAGTCATTGCACATTTGAGCCAGGCTGCATATTTTCCCTTATTTGACAGATGGTTATTCTTTTAAGCTTCCATCATAGTAGCCGGTTTTCAAATGAAATCATTAGAAAAGCAAAAACACCATTTACAAAATAGCTTTTAAGATTAAAGTTTATGATTTATCAAGGTGTCCTTCAAACAGGTTTTGTATCAAGTTGAAACTGGGAGGATAGTCCGTGGTTTTGCATTTAGAGCTGAGGTGATGCATGCATCATGCATGTACATGACACTGCTTGAAGTCTGATGTGATGTTTCCAATCCCTTTTTCTAGTTTGATTGCCTGTATTACACATACGATGTCTCACACTGCAAATTTTAAGCTCAATTATCAAATATTATTTTGTTGACCGCATATCAAGACTATGATTGTCCCACCTATAAAAAAAACAAAAATGAAGACAGGCTGTGTTTTGACTTGCAGGAAGCAGTGAGAAATACACTAGACAAAACAAGTTTAGATGTGCTATAGGAAACTTCACCCAAAAATTTAAATTCTGTCATCATTTACTCACCTTGGAGTTGTTACACAGAGAAAGATATTTGGATGAATGCTTATAACCAAATAGACTCCCATAGTAGAAATACAATGGTAGTCAAAAGTGCCCCAGAACTGTTCGCTGTCTCAAAATGTCTTCTTTTGTGTTCGACAGAACAAAAAAACTGTGAAAGAATGTTAATGAGAGTCAATCTCGTCTCAAGAATGTTAATGAGAGCAAGATCTGTTTGGTTATAAGCATTCTTCCAAATATCTTTCTCTGTGTTAATCAGAAATGTATACATATTTGGAACAACTCGAAGGTGAGTAAATGATTTTGGTAATTTCAGTATCCCTTAAGGTTGTTGTATTGTTTTTAATCTCCGCAACATTACCCATCCTTAATAACATTAATCTCTATTCAAAAATTCTTAACTTAGTCTGACATGAATATGGAATGCATCAAGATATACTTTAAATGCCACACCTGTGAACAGAAAATCTCATAAAAATCTTATAAATCTGATTCTTTGTTACAAATCAGATAAGTCATATCTGATCAATTTCAAGTGTATTTTATTTGCCCATGTTACTGTGCTTGTACATGCCCTATTGTTTTAATTACCAGGGTATTAAATCAGACTTGGGTGGATTCATCTGAAAAGTGTCAGCTCTGCGTCATTTGCACATGTTCTCTCGAGTGCAGTGTTTTTCCCCCGGCCTGCTCAAGAGCTTTACGTTCAAACATGAAGCCATGTCTGTCCATGCGTGTAAATTCATTAGGACCTATCTGCTGGATACCAATTTAGGTCAAGAGTACATAACGTCAGTTTTCACATACTCTAATTTTAAATGACGCCAACACTCCGACCGGAGAGCTTCAAGGTAATTCTGTGTGCAGGGTCAGGTGGTCTTTTTGATGTGAGTGCTGACCACGAGATGACGTTTGGCACAACCCTTGGTCAGTCACCGTCGTACCCGCATTGACAGCTGTCACTGTAGCATACGTCATATACCCCGTGAGAAAGCCTCTGTGGACCATGTTCAAGGTTCATTCTTTCCCGTCCCTAGACTCGAGTCACTCAAAGAATGCGGGCGAAGGATTTACGGTCCTGGCCTTGACTTTCCCCCAAAGTGGTCAATACATTCTCTAGAAGAAGAGATTGAAACGATTTTCTGTAGGAAATGCATTCGCATCCACTTCTGATTAAGAATATTAGGGTAGATGGTGCTGATGAAGCAGGCAGTGAATCCATTAGCTAACGCGAAATTGCAAGCATCCCCCCGACGGCTCCGCTCCCTGAGTTTGCCTGAAAGCTCGATTGAATTAAATGTGCATTTGATGTTGGTCAAAGACAGATTGAGGACAGTGGCTTGTTTTGCCAGACTGTGATGTGCCAGCTCGAAGCTAGTTCCAGACAGACCGTTATTTCTTAGTTTCTTGGGGGGGTGACCCCTCAGTGGTGTCACTGTGTGGTTTTTGTATTTTGCGCCTGTGGCGCTTTGGTCTCGGTTTCATTCGTATACTATTATAGCACCAAACCAGAGGGTTGATGTACTCATTGTCTACGGCGCCAATTGAGGAAGTGGGGGAAGGGACATTCCACGTTAATTTGAATAATGAAAGGATTTTCCTCATTTGTATTATTTTTATATGTATTGTGGCTTGTAGAAATCAGTTGTGTAGCCACAAAGAAACAGCAAGCTCATGTTGTCATATATAAGATTGATGGCCATCCAACCTATTTGCTCTTACAAGAATAGTTCATTCAAAAATTAAAATTCTGTAATCGTTTATTCTATTATAGTTATTGTACGACTCTTTCTGCGGTGGAACACAAAAGATCATATTGCGAGAAATGTCTTGTGTCCATACAATGGAAGTCGATGTTGCCCAATGTTGTTTGGGTACCAACATTCTTTCAAATATCTTTTTATGTGATCTCCAGACACGACATGTACTTAAATGAGTGGATTTTGAGGTTTGCTACAACATCCAGCCCTGTCTGCGCGACATGTCTGCGCTGGGGGAAGGGACGGATGCGAGTCTGCTGCGATGCCAAACTGTCACTCTCTTAATGAATGTGTTTGTGTGTGCGAGGATTGAAGACTTTGCATTTGCTCCAGCAGCTGAGGACTATACACTGTCAGTGCCTCATATCAGGAAGCCCACTGACTCACTCCCACAAAAACAATGTCAGAAAGTAACGTAGACTAAAACAGGATTACTCGCGAGGCAACCCGATGACATCATGAGAGACCTCGAGTGATTTACTGACTGCAAAGCATCCTGCTGCCGAGGTCCGAATCGCTGAGCTGATCCCAGATTGTGCTCGAGATCTCTCAGGGATCGATTGGTCTCACCTGTCACAGAGGCATTTTTGGGTAATAACAACCACATGCGTCCGTCAGGATTAGCATGTTTTACGAGGAGATCCTATAGAATAAACAGAAACAGGCGTCGGAGAGACACACTGAAGGTTTGCGTCTGTGCAGATGTACAAGACAGCCGCGTTAGAACAACATGAAGGGATGCATTGTGGGTTTAGTCGAGTAATGTTTGGAAGTCAGATTGGGAACTGGAAGCAGCTGCCAGGTTTCCTGAGGTTGTCATGGCCACTGGTGTTGGAAGGTTAAAACACGAATTCTCTCTTTTTTACTTTCTCCAGTCTTAAATGTTAGGTAAAACCTAAGCCTGGCAGTTGTTTAAAGAAAATGCAGTATTGCATGTAACGTCTGTGGAAAAAGCAATCCCATAATGCATTGCAGCAAGCTTAGGAAAAATATCATGTGTTGTCGAGATGACGCATGAAGAAAAACGAAAACACACATATTCAATGGCAAAAAATCTTAAAAAAAATGTATTCGACAGCTAAGCTCCCTATATATAAGGACGTCGCAAATCTGTTATTTACGAGGTTTGTTTTAGTTTGGATGCTGCCTTCCAATGCAGACAGTAAGGCAGCTCATTAGGTTTCAGAGCACATCCAATGTCTTACATGTATTATGATTCATGTAGATACTTTGTCCGTCTCGTCCGAACCTGTATGTCATGTTGAAGACTGCAGAAATGATAAGAGGAGACTTACTGGTTAAGCTGTATATTATACATATTAAAGCGATACTTCAACCAAAAATTAAAATTCTGTCATTTATCATCATCATCGTTTCACCTTCGAGTTGTCCCAGATCTGTGTACATTTCTTTGTTCTGATGAACACAGAGAAAGATATTTGGAAGAATGCTTATAACAGACAGATTTGGCTCCTATTGACTACCATATTAGGAAAAAATACAATGATAGTCAAAAGTGCCTGCTCTTCTTTTGTATTATATGAAAAAGTAAGTTTTCCTACTATGGGAGTCAATGGGAGGCAAAATCTGTTTGGTTATTCTTTCGAAATCTTTCTCGGTGTTCATCAGAACAAATAAATGTATATAGATTTGAGATTAGGAACAACTCGAAGGTGAGTAAATGATGACAGAATTTCCAGTTTTGGGTGAAGTATCCCTTTAAAAGGTCAAATTGGGAAAGGGATTGGGAAAGGAGGTGACATTAGTGAGAGATGCAACCATGGGCCATGGTCTGGAATTAGTACTTATGAGTATAAGGGCTGTTCAATGATTAATCGCGATCACATCTAGAATTTTTTTTTGTATATAAGCAATATATAAATGAATAAATGTTTATATTTAATTTATAAATATATATATATATATATATATATATATATATATATATATATATACATGTATGTTTCCGCAGTACACAGACATATATTATGTAAACACACTTTTATTCTGGGTGTGATTAATCGTGATTAATCGTTTAAGAGGCCTAATGAGCAGCGCTCTCAAAGCCACACCCCTGGCTATAGAAGAAACAGGCTTGATGGAGTCCAAGAATCCGAAATCTGCCCTGCCCTCAAGATCTCTTGTGTTATGCTTATGCAGTGCTTGACATCTGATTTCTTATGCTCTGGAAACTTTTGTAAGACACACTTTGTACCCTGCAGTGATAGATGAACAGGATATGGAAACAAATTTAAGAACCTCTTGTAAATACGGATATCACAGAAATCAGATTATGTTCTTGGACTGTCAGTCAAAAATACTTTATTTGTATTGTCTAGCTGCCTCCAAATTCTGAATATCAGCGTTAGTGTGTTCACCCCAGGTGTCAGACCTCCTCAGGAACCCAAGATACAGCTCAGCCTGACACTTCCTTCGGGGTGAAGCGTCTACCTATGATCTCAGTGTGGTTTGATGGGTAACGTCATTGCACGGCTTATTATACCACAAGTGTGGCATGGCCTGATTTTAAGCGACAAGCTGAGCCCCGGGTCACTGGAACTGAATCTGGGCATATTTTGTCCCAGCTTTTCTTGGCGCGCTTGTTCGTTTGGTCACTGTGCATTGCTGTATACGCTCCAGTTGTTTCTGTAAGCTCTCATGGATGTAGATTTTAAGGATTGAATGAGTAGAAATAATCACAAATGCTGAAGTGATCGTTAATGCTGGTTAAGTTTTGTCATGTGCAGAATAAATTGGCAAATCTTTTTGAAAGGTTAGTTCACCCAAAAATATTAATTCCTCCACTTTATACTTGCCCTCAGACCTGTATAGCTTTCTTTCTTCTACAGAACATAAAAGAGGATATTTTGAAGAACGTTGGTAACCAAACTTTCATTCTACGGACACAAAACCACTGAGACATTTTTCGAAGTACTTCCACTGTGTTCCACAGAAAAAGTGTAATTTATAGGTTTTGAACACCATGAGGGTGAATAAATGAATATTTTTTTTTATTTTTGACAGAATTGTGGCTTTAATAAACATTCCTTGTTTTATTGTTATGTCTTTTTAACTAAAGAAAAACAGGTTGTGAATGCTGTTTAACGTTGACTTGGAGAAAACAATGAACACAGAAGGCATTTCCTGGGCTTCGAACCCATGACCTTGTTGTGTCTTGCACCAATTGAATTAAAGACAACCCCAGTGCTATTATAAAGCAAACAGATTTGTGTTTAATGTAAACATTGTGATCGTCTTCAATGTCTATCTTTCCAAGAATTACAAGCAACGCTCCATAATTATTTGCCGTGCTTGTTCATGACCTAGAGAAAAAACATAAGAATTAAATATATTGGGCCTGGTAAGGCACAGCCCTCAGAGACCGATTAGGATCCTGCAATATGCTCCCACAGTCTGTCAATAGTGCTTTTATAGGTCATTGTGTTCGCAGAGGGCCGCGCAAAGCCATAAAAGTGCCCTCAGTAGATAACGTGACTTTGAGTCACGGCTCTCAATGCATATTTACCCTGTAAACGGCAGAGCTTTCTCAGTCAGATGGTCTGTTTGTGTTTAGGTCCACTGAGCAAAGTCCATCTGATGACATGGACTAGCTCAGGATATGTGATTGTGTGCAGAGCTCACAGTTCCTGCTTCCCGTATGACTGAGTTCATGATGATGAGGGTATTTTGGGAGGCTGTGAGTCAGTCGGTCCACTGAATTTGTGCATAATTATTGGAAAATTTAGGAAGAACATGTCACGTTTTTTTCCAGGTGGTAGATCATAATACTACCACAATAGATCCGATTTTCACTACGCTATCGTACGTTCTTCTGGCCCCGATAATAATGAAATTATTTTGATGTCTATTGAATTAACTTAAAAACAACCACGTGGCTCTTAAGAACGGTTAACCTAAAAATAAAAAAAATCTCTCCTTTGGGTGGACTGTCCCTTTAAGGCGAAAAGGCAAAATGTTAAAAAGATTAAAACAACACCACCTACTATTACATACTATTATTTATGATATTATAATCTGTGTAGTATTAGCTTTATCAATAATCACAGAATTTACAATCGTATTTTAAGTTCTATGAATTCAAATTCACCATATCTGGTCTTTACATGGTTCTTGAAGATTCCTTCAACAAAACTCTGCCATTACTATGTATTGCATATATTCAGAAACATGTTAAAATGTTATTCTTGTGGTAAACTTAACCCAAAAACATGATTAAACCGTTATCTATTTGGACATCATCTTGTAACGTAACAGTCAAAGTGTAAAGTTTTGTCCTCAGTTATTTGCAAAACAATGATTTGTTGTTTAAATAAGCATTTTTCCTCTCTTTTCTCCATATGCATCCTCTCCTCGGATCATCTTGCAGCAGGGGTCAGCCAAAGGTACAACACTTTTTGGGTTTTAAGAATCAGACATGTCAGTCATCATGAAAGTGCATCTGTTATATTAATGTTATTTAAAAAGTGAAACCGAAAGAAAATGAAACATAAACATGCCTGCTTTCTGTTTGGTCAAGGTCTTCGCCTACGACTACTGTTTTTGGTCAATGGATGAGTCGGAAACGGAGAAGTTTGCTGGTCAGTTCCTGGAAGCTCTTTATTTATTTATTGGTCTTCTACCAAGTATCCACCTGTATGGTCTTGTTATGGTGGTGTAGGTATTACTAAAGATAAGGTTTTGTTTACACATCAAGACCTTCTGTAGAAGGTTTATTGTAGGACAAGAGCTGTCACCTTGTTACGCTTTCTTGAAGGCTATTTATTATATGAAAACTTGTTACATGAAACCAATGATTGATTTCAAAGTTGTGTGTTATAATGTCCTAAAATATTTTCTTTTAATGCAATGTACAACGTTGAAAAGTAAATAAGCATTTTTCATTTTCTATACTGTCTTGTCCTTCAATCGTGTTTTTATAGGTCAAGATGTAGTATTTCAGTGCCTTGGGGAAAGTCTTTTGCACAATGCCTTTCAGGGTTACAACGCTTGTATTTTTGCATATGGACAAACTGGTGAGTATACAATAGGTTTATGTACAGTGTGTGTTTAAAACGTTACGTCATTGTTTATTTGAGAGCAACTTGTCTGCAATTTTTTTCTTTTAGTCAAATTAGGTCACTTTCTTTCTATTGTGATGTCATTTCCCAGGCTCGGGAAAGTCTTACACCATGATGGGTTCGGTGGACCAGCCCGGTTTGATCCCACGACTCTGCAGTTCCCTGTTCGAGCGGAAGTGTCTCCACCAGCGAGAGGGGGAGAGCTTTACTGTCGAAGTCTCTTACATGGAAATCTACAATGAGAAAGTTCGAGACCTGTTGGACCCCAAAGGGTTAAGCCTATTATGTATTGTGTTCAATCTTAGCTGTGTACTTTGCTGTAGGTGTGTCGATCTTACAGACCTATTTGCCTTGTTCTTGCAGGAGCCGACAGGCCTTGCGGGTGCGAGAACATAAGGTTTTAGGACCTTATGTAGATGGACTATCCAGACTTGCAGTAGAAAGTTACAAGGTAATAAAACAGGAGCGATATATTGAACGAAAGCGAACTATTATGTATTTATCTTGATTCTTAATAGTAGAACGAACCTAGTCCAATCATTGACCTTTCACCTGTTGTGTTATGTATTCTATAGTTCATCTGGTCATGTGCATTTTTATCCCTTTCTCTATGATGGTGATCAAATCCAGCATTAGGAATGTTTGAAGTCATCTGACAGGAATTGCAAAATTCCACATATACAGCCCTAGAGAGACCAAACCAAATATTAATTTAATCAGAAATCTAGATGTATTGTGGTCATTCCAATACAGTGTCTGTTGAATTTCAACAAAATTTAACTTCAAGAGTGACAAAGTCATCAAACAGCAATGTGAAAGACTGATAGCATGAAAACTGTGAGAAAAATCAAGGTTATCACATAAAAAAATATTTTAAACTTTTACTAAATTTTTGAACAAATATTACTGTTGTATTGCTTAGAAGTGAATACGAACTTGTTTTCTTTGCAGTATTTTAGGTCTGAAAAAATACAGAACATCTTTCTGATATTTTGACCTGTTTCTCCAGTTTTCAATTCCTGCAAATAAATGCAAAACGAAACAACATAAATGAGAACTCCAAAACGAGAACTCGGTTTAAAATGTACTTGAACAAATATTGTAAGTAGTTCACAGAATGAAACAAATATGATAATTTTACCTAAAAACATACCTATAAATAGTATATTCAGAATTTGTTTCTATTAGTTTGTTCGCTTTTTTTTGCTAATATGATAAGACTTAAAGCTACCAATCGAATATGCTGTTAGACTTTATATTGCTATATTTAAAAGTGTGTGATGTTTGTGCCTCTATTGCAAAACACAATTCTCGAACATAAATGTGCAATAACTTGAACCACACAAATGCAATAATCATTTTGCGCTATAATATGAACATGGAAGAAAGCACCACATTTGCACACACACAAAAATACAAATAAAATGCACATTTATTGTTAGTATAGTGAATGAGACCCATTGTTTTCAAACAGGTTTCTGAAAAGTTTTTGGCAAGTACATGTATAGTACATAGCAACACCCCCAAACCTGTGCTATTTACTTAGCTGCTGTTATTTAATTAAAATTTCTTTTTTTTGGGTATTCCCCACTTACCAACACAGATATGTTACGTATTGGTGATTTGTTTAAGAATTATAGAAAACATTTTTAAAAGTTTGTCGCATTCTGATGGTTATGGTTATGAAATCAAACTGCTGATGTCCTTAATTTAAATGAAGGAGATTCTAATTATGTTTTTCTCCGACTGGTCTTTTCAAGGACATTGAGTCATTGATGTCTGAGGGGAATAAATCCCGCACTGTGGCCGCCACCAATATGAATGAGGAGAGCAGTCGCTCCCATGGAGTTTTCAATATCATCCTTACACACACACTAAAGGATCTTCAGTCTGGGGTAAGAACAGACACTCACCCACCGTTCTGATGCTCACCACTGATTTTCATAGATAAAAATTTTGTGGAAATTCCTGTGATGCGATTCTACACGTTTATAGCATCCCCCCATGAATGAAGTTGGTTTTACGTGAAGTAAATCCGCAGAAAACAAACTTTAATAGGATGTTTACAGCTCCTTCTTGAAGACTTGCACATGTAAATGAAGAACTCAGTTTTTGCTTAGTTTGCAGAAATTGTCTGGGACAAAGCCTTGCTAATGTATGCCATGTCAGCATAGTACACTTGAGTCTCTTTCCTTAAGTATTTCCCATTTAATGTTGGCATGGCGCTGCATCTCGAAGAATTTTGACATGATTCACTGTAAGTTTTATTAGGAAACAGCAGTCTTCGTGATCTAATACTGAGTACAGAAGGAAGGGTGAAGGTTAGGAGATGACTCATCGTGTCCAGCCCTGATGATCTCATGGATAGACTGCTGTATTTGAATACCTTTATCAGCTGCTGGGAACCCGTTTGGGTGATCTGCCCTGTTCTGGCACACTCAAGTATTTAGTCTCAAGTGTTTAGTGTGACCCACCCATCCTTTTATTCCATCTACTTTTGGATCCACACAAATTCCTTCCCATTTCAAAAATGCTTTTGACTTATTAATTCATGTTGCATGTAATTGCAACATGTAACAACCATTGCCATTTAGGGATCAACTATGAATTAAAAAAATAGTTGCCTGAAGATTCTTATTTACTTTATTTACTTATTTACTTTACTTAAAAAATATAACGCACCATACATTTTTGTATTTCTGGATCAACTATTCCTTTAAAAAGTCATCTAAACTTCCTCATAAGTACACTGTTGACCACAGGGACCTTCTGTTATCTGCTTTATCTTGAGTGCAGGAGAGAGCACATGCAAATGGCAGGAAAATTCATGAATAAATTATAGCCCGTCCGAGGACCGACGTCAGCTGATCTTCTCCTGCTCTGTCCTGGTGTCACTGTGTATTTCTTTTGTGCCCTGTGTCACCTGACTCAGCTGTGGTTTAGCCCTCGATCTATAATTCAGAAGGACTGGGACTTAAGAGAACCGACATGCAGGACTACATTAGAGATATTGACTTTGCACGTTGTCAAACGAGTTAATAAACCACGTCACATGAGCATTATGCAATGAATGCACAAATTTTGTACCACTTCATTCACTTATGGTCGTATAGGAATACAATATTAGATTGTAGTTTAAGGGTGTAGAGAGAGACTAGATTATGTATTTTGCAATGCTTCATTTGGTCTCGTAATGTTGTTATAACCTCAGCCCTTGATAAGTAATGATGTGTGTTTTTCAAGTGAAGTCATCAGTTTGTCTTTTGCATGCCATGGTTTAATATGGAAACAGATATGTGGATTCGACTGTAGAGGCAGGAATGATAGTGGATTACAATAGCTTTGACAGCCTTGTATTGCAAAGTTAATCTAAAAAAAAGCTCTTTAAAATGCAAAATTTCAACCCTTATTTTTATTTGGATGAGTAAGATTCAAAGCAGTTGACTGAATGCACACCTGGCATAGTATTCCCTGCGTCCAAAATCACATACATTCATTATATACAGTAGGCAAAAATCTGTATACAAAATTAGCATGTCTTAAACCTCAGAATGCTATAAAAAAGCCAAGTAATACCTACATGGTCTACTGCTGCAGCTGAGACTTTTAACCATCCATTGGTTTGACACTTTCTATTCCGTCCAGAGCTAGGAGCCACCAAATTTAAAGAGAACCGTAAAACTTTTGGGTTCAGCCGCTTTGCAAGTGTAAGTGATGTAGGTACTAGCAAATTTATTATGTTCATGGTAAGTATGTTATAAGTCAGTGATTCTCAACAGGGGGGCCCCAGCTGACATTCAAGGGGGCCTCGGGATGACAAAAAGAAAATTGAAATACATTTTAAAGCGGCCCTAACATACACGGTTTCTGCCAATCTCATATTAATCTTTGTAGCTATAGAGTAGTATTTCATACTTCATATCTTCAAAGAGTCTTAGTTTGATCACATTTATAAAAGATAGATACAGCTGTACGATTACTTCCGAAAACATACGGCGCGTGCGAGGAAAGGGGTGTCTGAACTAAAGCACATGGCCAACAAAACACAGAAATCAGTTTCACTCACCGCATGCGGTTCATGTCCGGCATCTTTTAGAGCTGGTATATCAGTTTCAAACCAAATCCAGCGTTATATCCACAGTTTATATAACATTCATCACCCAAATGCAGTGAACAAACAAACACCTGAACTTCGTGAACGTATGCTCTCTCTGTCCTGCACACAAGTGAAAGTGACGTCTGCGCATGCTCCTTCTCCTGCTCTCCTTGCTGCTGTGTGGGCGCGCCGTGTACTTTTCCGGGAGAATTGTCGAATAAGGGACTAAGAAAAGTTGTTACGAAACAGTTTTATATGTTCGAAAAAATCTTTCTACATAATACGCCCAACTCGTTTTTTGACATGTTGACCATATTAAGCATGAGAAGACAGCACATTTAACATTGTAAAGAAGTCAGAATGCATGACGCATAGTTGCAGCACATCGTTTCACGGAACGCGTTCTGTAGAGCAGTTTGTCCCTTTAGGGCTACGGTAGAAACAACATGGTGAATTCCATGTGGGGGGACCCACGCTGTATGTAGATAGAAATAGCTCCTTCTAGGCAAGGAAATAAAAACATAGCACTTGATTATATAAGGTGTTTATACACATCTGAAGACATAATTATGTATTTTAAATTGCAATTCTGTCAATAGATGCTCCTTAATCTTCCACGATGAAACTTAAATAAGTCATTATCGCCATCTAGTGGCCTGGCATGCATAGTACAGCGTTTCAAAAGTTTTGCGATTTGTGAACCCTACATGATACTTTTAAAAAATGTTTTTGTTTTTTACTCTATAGTTGTCGCACACTCTTAGTTGATTAAAAAACGAGATATGTTGCTGTATTCTCACCCAACATGCACGTGGAGACTCATGCTTTCAGTACAAGGACTCTCTTTGTTGTTCTTATGCACTGTAATCTCAGTCCAGCTCCCTCACCCCCCCCCCCCCACACAACATCCCATATCCTCGCGTCTCCCCCCCGCACATCGCTCTGCCTCTCCACTCAATTAAGCTTCGTCTCTGATGCTCAGACAGGGATTGTGTACAGTAAGGACCAATGCTGGGCCGTATAAAGGAACCCCACCCCACATACGGTTCCAGAGCTGTGCAGTGTAGAGTTGAACAATAGATGCTTGTCTACGGTTTTCCATAGCATCTTCCCATTGTTACTTCTTAATCTCACCAGAGTTATGTCCTGCGTGGTCATTCATATACAAATGTAAGATCTTATACAGTCTCCTCAGGTTTTATTGGGAGGATAAGCACAGACTGGCATGAAAGCCATGGAAATGTTCATGAGCAAGTTTTTTTCCTCAGAATATTTCTTCGCGTCGTTGGCTTATGGAGCCGGTTTGTGTGTTTTGATGAAGGAAACTTTCCTGTCTGTCTCGCTGGTTGTGCTCGGAATAGCTCGCTGTCATAGTATTATGCATGAAACCTAGCACACTGTAAACATTTGCCGCACACTGTACTAAACACAATATCCTAGAAAGTCTTTACAGCGAACTAAACGCTAAATTAACTGCAGTGTTTAATATGTCTTCTTATGCTATTGTTACATAGTGTTTCACATGTAGAGTGCAGTAAGCAGTTCACTTTCTAACAGTTTTACCCGTCTAGCTTCTCTTTAATTCTCTTTGTTTGTTATTTCGCTCTCTGCAGACGAGTGGGGAGAAGGTGAGCAAGTTGAGTTTGGTGGACCTGGCAGGAAGTGAGAGAGCTGCAAAGACGGGTGCTGCAGGCGAGCGGCTCAAGGAAGGCAGCAACATCAACAAGTGTGTACACCCTTGGCTCATGCTGCATGATTTCACATCTTTCATCTGTTTTGTTTTGTCTAGAACATGAGGAGGTCATACTTAAAGGAACAGTTCACCCAAAAATGAAAATTCGGTCTTTATTTATTCACCCTCGAGTTGTTCCAAATCTGAATAAATTTCTTTGTTCTGATGAACACAGAGAAAGATATTTGGAAGAATGCTTGTAAACAAACATTTCTAAACTACCATTGACTACCATCATAGGAAAAATTACAATGAAATTCAAAAGTGCCCCAGAACTGTTTTCTTTCATTCTTCAAAATATCTTATTGTACACAGATTTGGAACAACTTGAGGGTGATTAAATGATGACAGAAGTTTTATTTTTGGATGAACTGTCCCTTTAACACTGCCTTCACAGAATAAAAATAACTTAAAATTACTTTTTACAACTATTAGGACTTTTAAAAGGTTTTTAAACACTACCTTTTGCACACACACCCATCATTTTTTTGCCGTGGTAGTGTCTTCGGATGTCTGAATCACCGAAGAATGTATTTTGGTAACACTTGCCTGAGAGAAGAATTTCAAGCTGTGGAAAATCAGACTTGTAAAATAGCTTCATTAAGGAACACAGTTTGTTCTGAGGAAAGTTTATAAATCTGCCAAAGGATTTGGTTAAACCTACAGGTTTATCTCTTAGATGCATCTCAGTGTGAATCTGTCTGCATTTTAATAAAGTATTTGAACTGATGCTTTAACCAAAGCAACATCTGAATGAGGCACAAACAAGAAGCTGTGTGCCAAGAGTTAGTCAGAATAGTTAAGATGCTAAAGTAAAAACAATGCTTGACGTTAATGGAAATGTTAGAAAGTGCTGTATGGTTGTTCAAATGTTTTTAAATACGAAGGTTGCTTCAGATGAGGAAGAAAGCCTATTCCACCACAGAGTAACTGAGCAACTCTTCTGTTTCTTGCCCTTTCAAATTTTCCGTCTCACTCTTCCTGCAGGTCTTTGACCACTCTGGGATTGGTGATCTCAGCCTTGGCAGACCAGGGCGCCGGAAAGAACAAGAACAAGTTTGTGCCCTACAGAGATTCAGTGCTCACGTGGCTGCTCAAGGTACGAACACTCATTCTGTCCGGTAAACATTGGGAAAGGGAATTTCCACGGTTTTCCCAATGCACACGCACACCCTTCAATATACAATCCCTTGAAAATATCCGTACTCATGCGCACCCTGTCGGTGTGACCACAGGACAGCCTCGGCGGAAACAGCCGGACCGCCATGGTTGCCACCGTGAGCCCTGCGGCGGATAACTTTGAGGAGACCCTGTCCACGTTACGATACGCCGACAGGGCGAAGAGCATCGTCAACCACGCTGTCGTGAATGAAGACCCCAATGCCAGAATTATCAGAGAACTCCGAGAGGAGGTGGAGAAACTGCGAGATCAGCTGACGCAGGCTGAGGTAGATGCTACGGTTTATGATGGCTTGTTTTTGCAGATTTTCCAAAGCACTGTATTTGAAGACATGTTGGGTTTGGTCTTAGTCTATGAAGGCACCGGAGCTGAAGGAACGGTTGGAGGAATCTGAAAAATTGATTCAGGAGATGACGGTCACCTGGGAAGAGAAACTAAGAAAGACGGAAGAAATTGCACAAGTAATTTGCACCGTTTTTTAAGAACTTTACGTTGTTTTGTCTGACACTATTGTTTCGTTTTCGTCTAAGCACTCTGCAGGTCATTTGTGGTTTTACTTGTCATAACACAGTTGAAAATTAAACATACATGAACATCATTTATTTGTTTTATGTCGTAGGGGAGGCAAAAACAGCTGGAAAGCCTTGGTATCTCGCTTCAGTCATCTGGCATCAGGGTTGGTGAAGATAAATGCTTCCTGGTCAACCTCAATGCTGACCCCGCCCTCAATGAGCTATTGGTCTATTACCTCAAGGTAACCCAACAAGGAATATCAGGGGCTTCTGAAGAGATTCTAGGATGCTTTAATCATTTTTTATTTTATTATTTTATTTGTCTATTACCTAACGGTTACCCAAGCAGGAATATCTAGGCATTGTTAGAGATGTTAGGATGCATTTATTAATATATATTAATTAATTGTATTTGTCTATTACCTCAAGGTAACCCAGCTAGGAATATTAGGGGTTTCAGAAGTTTTGTAAGAATGATTTTATTTTATTATTTTATTTGTCTATTACCTCAAGGTAACCCAACCAGGAATATTGGGGGTTTCTGAAGAGATGTTAGAATGCTTTGATTATTTTATTTTATTATTTTATTTGTCGATTACCTCAAGGAAAACCAACCAAGAATATTAGGTGTTTCTGAAGAGATGTTAGGATGCTTTGATTATTTTATTTTATATTTTATTATTTTATTTGTCGATTACCTGAAGGAAAACCAACCAAGAATATTAGGAGCTTCTGAAGAGACGTTAGAATGCTTTTATTATTTTATTTTATATTTTATTTTATTATTTTATTTGACGATTACCTCAAGGAAAACCAACCAAGAATATTAGGTGTTTCTGGAGAGATGTTAGGATGCTTTGATTATTTTATTTTATATTTTATTTTATTATTTTATTTGACGATTACCTCAAGGAAAACCAACCAAGAATATTAGGAGCTTCTGAAGAGACGTTAGAATGCTTTTATTCTTTTCTTTTATATTTTATTTTATTATTTTATTTGACGATTACCTCAAGGAAAACCAACCAAGAATATTAGGTGTTTCTGAAGAGATGTTAGGATGCTTTGATTATTTTATTTTATATTTTATTATTTTATTTGACGATTACCTCAAGGAAAACAAACCAAGAATATTAGGTGTTTCTGAAGCGATGTTAGGATGCTTTGATTATTTTATTTTATATTTTATTATTTTATTTGACGATTACCTCAAGGAAACCAAACCAAGAATATTAGGTGTTTCTGAAGAGATGTTAGGATGCTTTGATTATTTTATTTTGTTTTATTTACTTTATTAAATGCTTTGAGTTTTGTGAATAGCAGACTTTGTTGCTAAAAATCTTAAAATCTGCTTTAGTTGAAGCCTTATTGTTTGTTGGTATAGTGCTTTGTAATCATATACCTCTTTATGGACATGCAACCTGTAATAATAGATTTTATATATGTGTGTTATGTGCTTGTAATGATGTTACTCTTGGACGGATATGGCTCGTGTGGTATTAACAGCTCGGATGTTTGTGCAGGAACACACCAAGGTCGGATCAGCAGACTCCCAGGACATCCAACTGTGTGGGATGGGCATCCAAGCCGAGCACTGTGTCATTAATATCACACCCGAGGGAGCTGTATTTCTCAACCCGTACAGAAACTCAAGGTAATTCAGTGGTGGCGGTCACCCAGAAGGTCATAGATTCAAAGCTAAAGGCCAAAGCATCAAAGCTCAGAGGAGTGATTTCGGAACTGAAAATCACTTAACAAATACTTAAAGGATACAAATGTTCTTGATGATAAGAACTCAATCTTTATTGGGAAATGTTGTAGCGGTTTTGTGATGTTATGTTGCTTCTGTTGATGTAGAACCTGTGTGAACGGATCTCCAGTCACAAGCCGGCAACAGCTTCACCATGGCGATCGTATTTTTTGGGGGAACAACCACTTTTTCAGGTCAGTTTCATACAGATTACAGAACATGGGATAGAAAAATACCTGCACTTTTTGTTTAGTTTTTTCTTACATAAAGAAGCAGTAACTGCTGTCGTGAAGAATCGTGTTGTGTGTCAAATTCAGGATTAATTTACCGAAGCGACGCTCACGGGGAGATGAGGAGGAGGCTGAGGGAAACATGAAGAACGGTAACAGCAGTGAACAGCTGGATGCAGAGGGAGACACGGCCAGCGAGGTGTCCAGCGAGGTCAGCTTCAGCTATGAGTTTGCACAGACCGAGGTCATGATGAAGGCTCTGGGCAGCAACGGTGAGGACACACGAAAATATGCGTTTCAGTAATTGTCTAGCTTTTTTTTTTTAGCATCCTATTGTATTATTGCTCCTGTATGACATATTGCTCCCTGAACTCTCTGTTATTCACTTTGGTTAAAAGCGTCTTCTAAATGACTAAATGTAAATGTGTTGTTACAGTTACGAGAAAAAGGTGTCCTTTCCTCCTCCTTTCAGACCCCATGCAGGCTGTTTTGCAGTCTCTGGAGCGACAGCACGAAGAGGAGAAGAAGACCGCTCTGGAGCGTCAGAGGCAAATGTACGAGCAGGAGCTGCAGCAGCTGCGCAGACAGCTGACCCCGGACAGACAGAGCATGCAGATACCGTCTCAAACTCTGCAGCCACAGTACCGAAGTTTGGAAAGACTGAGCCAGGGAGGAATGTCATCATCAGTCAGCGCCCAGCATCGCCTGCGTCAGTGGGGCGAGGAGAGGTGAGGAATTTTACCCTCCTTAAAAATACTGACGCATACTATAGTTAAATGGAAATGGATTTCAAAATTTCATTGTATTATTGAAGAAGATATGGATAAAATAATGAACACTGTGTGATATAAATTAAATAAAATTGTATTGCCAAGGAAAAATATACAGTAGGAGGCAATTGATCTCATTCAAGTTTGCATCCAACCAAATTTGTGTGCGAAATCTGTGTACGAACATTTAAATTATGCTTTACAAACATTTTGAGAGATGTTCATATGCGGATAAAAATGTGAATAATGCATGTTGATAATGTGTGATCTCTGTCATTTTCCTCCAGGGAGTCGGTGCTGACCCGAAGTTTGAGGAAACTGAGGGAGCAAATCGTCCGCGCTAATCTGTTAGTGCAGGAGGCAAGTTTCATCTCTGAAGAACTAGACAAAAAAACTGAGTACAGAGTCACACTACAGATACCAGCCGCAAACCTCAACGCCAACAGGAAGGTCAGTCGCTTTTTATCCCTGTGTACCAGACATTTCAAGAATCCGTCTGAAGCGTTGGACCGTTTCCATCAACTGAACGAGTTGCGTTCTTGTGTATGTAGAGAGATGCTGTACTGAGCGAACCTGCTATTCAAGTGAGGAGGAAAGGCAAGGTCAAGCAGATCTGGGCCCTTGAGAAGATGGAGAACCGGCTGGTGGACATGCGAGAGCTTTACCAGGAGTGGAAGGACTTTGATGAGGATAATCCTGTAAGATCATCTTTATCATACATATTAAATAGTTAAAACAGGTATAAAATAGTAATATGATGAAAATGAAGTCTCATAAAGTCTCAATTACACTTACAATTTAACATTATTCATTTTAATACCAAACAAAATAAAAAATGTGATGTGAAGCGTTTTAGTGCAGTGATAAAATTACAATGGACTGAGATTTAATTCTGTATATAAAGATAAATAATAAAAGTAGAAGTGTCTGATTTAGATGCGATTTATTCATATCTGTGGTTCCTTCACAATTGACAGGTGATGAGGTCATACTTCAAAAGGGCCGACCCTTTCTTTGACGAACAGGTGAACCACAGTTTGATCGGTGTGGCCAACGTCTTCCTCTCCTGCCTCTTCTACGATGTCAAGCTACAATACGCCGTTCCCATCATTAATCAGAAAGGAGAGGTGAGCCGTCTGTCAAACTCAATCAGCGCATGGATACGCCATGAATGTTTCATGACAAGCCGATCGTTTCATTTCTGAAGGAAATCTTGCTCCTCCAGAAGATGAAACAAGGCGGTAATTAAATCAAGGGCAATTTCATCTGTGAAATTGGATCTAATAGAGTCATGATGTGAAGCGTGAGATGCTCGGTTGATTTTCTGCAGTCGAGTGAAGTGCTGTTCACTTGCTGCTGTGTCAGGTTGCCGGGCGACTGCACGTGGAGGTGATGAGAGTGGGCGGAGGCTTTGATGACAGCGTAGCTGGAGGAGATGAAAGCGACGGAAGCCCAGACGGTGAAGTGGAGGAACGCAAGCTGGTCTGTATGGTGAGTACTGGATGAGTTTGGATGGCCCAATCTTTCGCTCAACTACATAATAAATCATAGCAGGTTAACATCCTTTAAATGATGGGAGAGTTTATAATATTTTGTGTCATATTCAGATGTGTACATTTAAATTTATTCATTTAGCAAAGGCTTTTATCCAGAGTAATTTTGCAAGTTAGGGAGAATTTAACATTCACATTGTTCATTCACTTTCAAAATAAAAGTCCCCCTCCAAAAAAATTCTTAATAAATATTTTTAATAAAGAATTGCAGATGGGGAATTTAGTTTTTGTAAGCAGTTTTTTGCCCAGTTCTATAATGTCTTATGTTTCTCAAACAGATTAAGATCCTGCAGGCTACAGGTCTCCCACAGTACCTGTCCAATTTTGTCTTCTGTCAGTATTCATTCTGGGACCAGGCAGAGCCCATCATTGTTGCTCCAGAAGTAGATCCGTCCGCATCTTTCTCCAGCAGTAAAGACCCTCACTGTATGGTGGTGTTTGACAGCTGTAAGGTACGAGTCAAGCCATGTGCTTTTAAAAAAAACTTTGAATATGAAGTTTAATGAAGTCACGTTTTGCTGCATTGTAGCTTAGCAGTTCTTCGGTACTCTTGTGCGAGTTTCCCCAGTGAAGCACATATATATATATATAACTCAAACACAGATGCCAACAAAAGTGATTTGCATTCTTTGTATGGTGAATGGAGATTTGGGGGTTTTGTGATTTCTGAATTTGCATTTGTGATTTTGAGTGTAGTTTGACTTTTTTTTTTATAATGCTTTATTTATATTTTAGTTGTAATATTTTTAACTGACAAATTTATAGGATTACTGAACATATTATTGTCATGTATGGTGAAATGTGTATGTTGTAAAAGGCATAGTTGATCCAAATATAAAAATTCTGTAATCATTTATTCACGCTAACGTTGTACAAAATCTGTCAATTACTCTATTTGTCTGTGGAACACGAGAGAAGTTATTTTAAGAAAGTCTTTTTGTGTCCATACAATTGAAGTCAATGGGAACCAATGATGTTTGATTACCGACATTCCTCAAAAGTCCATTATTTTCCAGAGCAAAGGAAATGTATGACATGAATAGAGGAATTTGTCTTGAACTGTCTCTTTAATAACTATTATAGTGAATAGAAAATGATAAAACGTATAAAGGAAAGATGATCTACATTGGACATGAGGTTCGACTAAAATGGGAATGTTCTCATTTTAAATTCTTTGTTGTAGGACCACGCTATAACCGTGACCGAAGATTTTATTGAGTATCTGACAGAGGGTGCCGTTGGCATTGAAGTGTTTGGACACAGACAGGCTGATCCGGGCAGGAACCCAGCGCTGTGGGACCTCAGCATCATCCAGGCCAAGACACGCACGTTACGAGATAGGTTAGCGCGAAATCAAACTCCCCCTCAGATTTGCCGACACTTCTGAATGCTTTTAGTCAGAAACTTTGTATCAAAACCCATCCTTTGATATCATCTCGCTTGTTTTGCTGCACGTGTGATTGTCATGGTGACCTAAACTGCACTTTATGTGACCTCCAGGTGGAGCGAGGTCACGCGCAAGTTGGAGGTGTGGGTACAAATACTGGAGCTGAATGAGAATGGGGAGTACATGCCTGTGGAGGTGGTGCCAGCACGAGATGTTCGGACAGGTGGCATCTTCCAGCTCAAGCAGGTCTGCGCTCCTTCCAACTCAAGGATTACGTTATATATTAGACCACCGTAAACATTTGATGGAGTTTTAAACTTTATATTTGTGCCTCGGTCAGGGCCAGTCTCGGCGGGTACAGGTGGAGGTACGATCCGTGCAGGACTCCGGCACAATGCCTTTAATAGCAGAGATAATTCTGGGGGTGTCGATCGGATGTGTGGACATCAGGCAGGCGGTGGTGACCAAAACAAACGAGACGCAAGAGGTAGAACTTTTAAAAGATTTACATTATGTCTGCCATCGATGGAGAGTCAGATACTTTAATCTTTCCTTGTTTGTTTTTTTTAGCCAGAGGGAGAAGAAATGGATAGTTATCAGGTATGTGATACAACATTAGAACATGCTGTATACTCTCAATGCTAATTTTATATAAAAATGTAGAAATATTCCAGATAAAATTTTATGATGTATTTATTCAATAAAGGAGCGTGATTTGGAACGTCTGAGGCGTCAGTGGCTCACCGCTCTCACGAAGAGACAAGAATATTTAGACCAACATCTACAGACGCTGGTCAGCAAAACAGGTAAACACCAAGCCATTTCCTGTCTCTTTAGTCTGATACTAATTGACTTGTTGTGTCCTTAATGGATGAGGTTCATGTAATTACCCATCAGTCTTTGAGAAAGACAGCAGATTGTTTAGATTCAAAGCAGACTGATCTGTACTGGTTGTTCTGGTTCTCAGCTGTGTACCAAGGAGGTTCAGCACAGTTTAACATTTAGTCCTGAATGTCCCTCCACATGTAGCTTTATGAACATCTTTTTTTGATTGAACGCGATTTTTCTCACTTTATGCATTTCTATTTTATTATGTTTTTTTAGAAAAATGTAATGTTATGATGCTTTTAATCCTTTAATCTTTTTAATACTAGTAATAGTTCACCTTCAAAATGAAAATTCTGTCATCATTTACTCACACTGTTGTCATTTTAACTCTGTGTGAAGAAGAAATTTTGAAAAATGTTGGTGACCAAAAACTGTGGTCCCCATTGACTTCTATTATATGGACAAAAAAAACAATGCAAGTCAATGGTTCATCAACATTTTTCAAAATATCTTCTTTAGAAGTCATACAGGTTGAAATGACAAGACTGCTTGTAATTAATGACAGCATTTTCATTTTGAGGTTGAACTATTCCTTTAACATTTACATATCAACCTTTTGTCTCCATTTTTTTCACAAATGGTCAACCTGCATGTTTGTCTGAGCATTGTGTAGATATTGTCATTTTTAAACATTGTGTTTAGTTCTAGAAAGCTGTTCTTTTCCTGCAAAGTGGCAGTTTTGGATAAACAAGGTTTTAGTCCAACAAGCATTTAATTCAAAATCTACCATGACAGTTAAATAGACAGTGATGTCATCACTGCTTAAAGTTTAGATGTTAAGGTTTTGGTACACACATAAGTCTTGAAATCTCACAGTTTCTGGTCACTGCAATGTCTGTAAAACCCATCACTAGATAGACTTATATATGGAATAAACTAAATAGAAATATCCACATCGGTCACTCTATAGCATCTTTGTGCACTGGTTCGTTTTTGACAGGATGTGTGTGAGTGAGACTGTGAGTCTGCTCTTTGTTTCCAGATAAATCGGAGGATGACGTGGAGAGAGAAGCTCAACTGCTGGAATGGCGTCTGACCCTAACAGAGGAGAGAAATGCGGTGATGGTGCCCTCTGCTGGAAGTGGAATACCGGGAGCTCCCGCTGAATGGTACGCCTTCACTCGCAGACCGGCAAACATATTAAAAACTCTTGTCATTGAGTCAATATATCTCCGAACTTTGCCCGGAATCTCTGGTCTTGATGTCTAAACACAAAATGCATGGAAACTGAATACAATTTAAGGGAGTAGGCTGTGTTTGTATATATTGTACAGCGTGTTTTGATTGATGGATATTTGGATTAAAGGCAGGGTTTCGTTAAATCACCGTCAGTATCGGTTAAACACTTTTACAAATGTTTAGTTGTTGTATTTGGGTCATGGGTTGATTTTAATGTCTCTTTTGGCAGGGTACCAGTACCTGGGATGGAAACGCACATTCCAGTGCTGTTCCTCGATCTGAGCGGTATGTTTTCCCGTGCGCTGAAGAGCCACGATTTAATATCCCCTTGCACATTATCCTTTCTGTCACCTTTCGTTTATCTTCTCATTGCTAAGGTCAACTAGTGTAATTGGTTGACTAGCCGTTCATACAACTCACCATGTCGTCACATTGTTTTCACAACCCTGTCTATCTCTTGACAGCCGATGACATCAGCTCTCAAGAAAACCTGGATGTTCCCGAGGCCGGCGGCTGGGATGCTACTCTGAGCACAGAGGACGAGGATGAATTTTTTGACCTTCAGATTGTCAAACACTATGATGGCGAGGTGGGCATGTGTCTCAAGCACCAGCAGCATCCCTCGGGGCTCTCGGAGATTCTATCGGCTGCCTGGTCTTATCTGTTAAAGCAACGGATCGTTTTTCTTTACAGGTGAAAGCAGAGGCGTCCTGGGACTCCACGGTTCACGATTGCCCGCAGCTGAGCCGAGGGGCCGCTCAGGATCAGAGGGTTTACCTGATCATTCGCGCTGTGGTGCAGCTCAGCCACCCTGCAGAGATGCAGTTAGTCCTGCGCAAACGCATCTGCGTTAACCTTAATGGACGACAGGTGTGAGACGGTTCATGATTAATCTTCTTATCTTTTATATGTAGTAGCCTGTTCTTTTCAGGAAAAGCGAATTCATTTTATTTTATTACTTATTGTCAACAAAGGGTTTCGCTCAAAATTTCCTGAGAAGAATGTCCACCAGGAGCACCATTCCTGGCTGTGGGGTGACCTTCGAGGTCGTCTCCAACATTCCAGGGGTAAGCATGCGAAATTTTTGTTGTCTATAATGCATAACGTATATCAGCTGCTCTTGTGATGTAGTACATATGTACGTTTAGCTCATTGCTTGCTTGTTGACTGTCTTCTGTCTGTTTTGACTGTGAATGTCAGCAGGACAGTCAGTGCTCAGAAGATCGGGAGATGTTAGCCCGTGTGGCCGCTAGCGCCGAGAACCCCAAATCATCTGACAATGTAGCCGCTATAGAGAAGTATTTGCGGAGCGTCTTGGCTGTGGAGAACATTCTCACACTGGATCGCTTGAGACAGGTTAGATGTTTGATTCATGATAAAGGCTCTTTAACTGATTCATAGCTTTAATGAATCTCTTGTGTAGCACAGCTTTAAAACTAACACTGTCTTACATAACAATGAATCCTAATGATAAGCGTTTAAAAGTATTAGTTAATGTTTTAAAGTATTAAAATTGAATTGTGGGAGCTTGTGTGAACTTTGATTCAAGTGGTTCTATAAATGAGTCGTTAAATGAATCGGTTCGTTTAATGATTTGGTTAAACCGATTCACAGCTTGAATGAATCACTCAACTATAGCAAAGCTTCAAAACGAACATTGTCCTATATAACAATGAATCATAATGATAAACAACATTCAAAATTATAAATAAAAGTATTTAAATATATAAAAAGAGCTTGTGTGATTTTCTTTTTATTCAAATGACTCAATGAATGAGTTTGAATTAATCGCTCGAATTCAGCAAAGGTTCAAAACAAACACCCTCTTTCTAACAATGAATCCTAATGATAAACAGCATTTAAAAGTATTAGTTAATGTGTTAAAGTATTAAAATTGAATTCTTGGAGCTTGTGTGAACTTTGATTCAAGTGGTTCAATAAATGAGTCGTTAAATGAATCGGTTCTTTTAATGATTTGGTTAAACCGATTCACAGCTTGAATGAATCACTCAACTATAGCAAAGCTTCAAAATGAACACTGTCCTACTTAAACAGCGTTCAAAAGTATAAAAAAATAAACGGCGTTCAAAACTATTGAAAGTAAATCCTGGGTGTTTGTTTGAACTGTGATTCAAATGAGTCAATAAATGAATTGTTTCATTAAAATTAATCTGACTCCCCAATGCTTTTGAACCAGGTTTCTCACCCCCGTTTTGACCTTTTTATATACGGCATGTGTTGTGTTTTCCTTGTGTAAATCTTAATATATATGATGACGTGTGCTACAGGAAGTGGCAGTAAAAGAGCATTTGGCAGGTAAAGCTAAAGGCAGCAGACGCAGTCTCAGCTCTCCCAGCGTGCACCGGGTAAGACCATCTGCAGGCTTACAAATTCATCATAACAGACTTTATTTTCCGCTCTAAACTTAATGTTTCTCTCTCCTCCAGTTATCTGGTAGCAGACAGGATCTGTCGCTCAACTCTGTGCTGGATGACAACAAGGTAAGAGTTCAGTGTGAAAATAAGATGGTCCTCCGCAGGAAACGGGTCACTTTATCTAACCTCTTTTGTCTCATTTGCTTATGTAAGAATCAATGGGAGAGTCAACAAGACATCTTCATGACATCATCGCAATACAGTAAAACACTGCCACGGCAATCTAGACCCCCTACACCCCCCATGCCGAATCAAGATTCTGAGCAAGGTATGAAATAACAGCTGTCTGATCCGCTGTAAAATAAATCTTGCTTTTCTATTTCCAACATGATTCATTCTTTGGCTGTCCTTTTAACTTACTATCCTCTACTGGATAACGTGGCATAATAATAAAAGTGGCGAATACATTTTTTTCATGAATATGCTGTAATGTTTCATCTAGATTACTAAACCTAATGGTATAAAAAATCATTAAAATAACTGATTTATTTAAACAATGTCAACCATTCTCAATAACATTTGATATTTGTAGAAAATGTAGAAAATACAGGTTTTAATTGTATAGAAATTGAATTGATCTGTGATCAGTAAAGAAAGATAAACCCTAAAAAACCTTTTTAAAGCAGTAAAAGTAAAAAGTAATTTTACGCATGGCTGTTCATGGTTACATAAATCCTCAAATATAAAACTGATTTACTGTTCATTGCTGATGTCAGATTATCTAAAACAATGAACACTTGTACCGTAGTAACACTCGAGTATCACCAAACTCCTTTCAACGCATCTTCTACATCTCATGTTATCTCTCTCAAAAATTATTTCTTCCAACTACACACACTCTGCCTTTTACATCTCTTTCACATCTGTTCTTGCCCTCTCTCTCTCTCTCTCTCTCTCTCTCTCTCTCTCTCTCTCTCTCTCTCTCTCTCTCTCTCTCTCTCTCTCTCTCTCTCTCTCTCTCTCTCTCTCTCTCTCTCTCTCTCTCTCTCTCTCTCTCTCTCTCTCTCTCTCTCTCTCTCTCTCTCTCTCTCTCTCTCTCTCTCTCTCTCTCTCTCTCTCTCTCTCTCTCTCTCTCTCTCTCTCTCTCTCTCTCTCTCTCTCTCTATCTCTCTATCGCTATCTCTCTATCTCTATCTCTCTATCTCTCTATCTCTATCTCTCTATCTCTATCTCTCTCTCTCTCTATCTCTCTATCTCTATCTCTCTATCTCTATCTCTATCTCTCTATCTCTATCTCTCTATCTCTATCTCTCTATCTCTCTATCTCTATCTCTCTATCTCTATCTCTCTATCTCTATCTCTCTATCTCTATCTCTCTATCTCTATCTCTCTATCTCTATCTCTCTATCTCTATCTCTCTATCTCTATCTCTCTATCTCTATCTCTCTATCTCTATCTCTCTATCTCTATCTCTCTATCTCTATCTCTCTATCTCTATCTCTCTATCTCTATCTCTCTATCTCTATCTCTCTATCTCTATCTCTCTATCTCTATCTCTCTCTCTCTATCTCTCTCTCTCTATCTCTCTCTCTCTATCTCTCTCTCTCTATCTCTCTCTCTCTATCTCTCTCTCTATCTCTCTCTCTATCTCTATCTCTATCTCTCTCTCTATCTCTATCTCTATCTCTATCTCTATCTCTATCTCTATCTCTATCTCTATCTCTATCTCTATCTCTATCTCTATCTCTATCTCTCTCTCTCTATCTCTCTCTCTCTATCTCTCTCTCTCTATCTCTATCTCTCTATCTCTCTATCTCTATCTCTATCTCTCTCTCTCTCTCTACCTTGTTTGTTACCCACCCGACCCATTTGCAGGGTTTTCAGGACTTGCTGCTTCTTATATCTCCCCAGTCAAAGCTCTGGTCCCTCAGATGCCCAAACTCCTCAAATCACTGTTTCCTGCACGAGAAGACAAGAAAGATCTGAGACCCTCTCCTCACTCCCAACAGGTCTGGTCTAAATCTGTTCAAAAATGTTTATGGATGAACACTGAATAAGATATTTTGAAGAATGTGTTCTGGGGCACCATTGACTACCATTGTAATTTTTCCTTCTATGGTTGTCAGTGAGAACTGTTTGGTTATAAGCATTCTTCCAAATATCTTTCTCTATGTTCAGATCAAAGAAATATAGACAGGTTTGGAGTAATTCATTAGAGAATTGATATTTTTGGGTGGACTGTCCCTTTAATGTATGATACTAGTTGTAAATTTGACAAATTGAAAGAAATGCTGTGGAACACGGCTCAATGCGGCAGCGGTCACGTCTGGTGTACACATGGTCTGAGGGCTGCATCAGAATCCGTCAGACAGCGCACCAGTATTAACTTCTGTTTCGTGCTTGAATGAACAAGAACACACAAGATAACTCCAGAAAGCTCATTTTGTCTAGTATTTTCGCAAGCACAGTCTTCAATGAGTTAAATAAAGTAGTGTAGAGTAGTAAAATAGGAAGCGCATTAGACCTGCTTGGAGCAGCGGCTCTTAAAGGGGCTGCATTCTTTAACAAAAAAAGAAGAAATCAATGTGAATTTGTAGCTTTAAAGAAGATCCTTCTGTTTTTCATGCACAGGTATTTGGCAGTAGACTGTAAAGTCTTTGAGAACTTCTGTATATGTCCTACCTGTTAGACGGGTAGGAAAGGAACATTTATTATAATGGGTTTGATTAACTATTGATTGACTATTTTTCTAATAAAGACATCAGTTGCAATGCCAACAATTTAGAATGTTGACTTTCATTCATGAAATGATGCTGTTAAAGAAATGTTTTGATTCCCCATTCATTTTGAGATTAAATGCAAAATTATTAGAACGTAAAAGTATATTTAAAAACATAAATGCTGTGTGTGATTAGTTAGTTAATAATTTTTATAATTTTTAATCGATTGACGGCACTTAATAAACATGTATTAATAGTAGTATTAATCTAGTATTAATATAAAAACGCAATGTAAAGCATCATTTATGTAACTGCTGGAATTAGCCCAGCAAACTCTGCAAGAAATATACAGCTTTCAGATTGAGAGTAAATCATACGCGGTAATCAAAAAGGATGCAAATGTACTTGACAATTTAATTTCAGATACTAGACTAATGTAGTTTCATCCTCATTTCCATTTAGACAGAAATTATATTCGCGAGTTTTTATCACAGATACAGTATATACTGGTAATAGTCTCCTTGTCGTACGAGACAGATTAAGTCTTAAATTTAAACCTTATTGGTTGGTTGTGGATTTTGGCATGACAAACAGCCTTTTTCAGTATTTTGATTGAAACCGTGTCCTTATTTTGTCAGAGTCAATCATTTCAGGATAACCTGATTATACGTTAGGATGAAGCCCATAGATAGACTCCGGTGTTTAATTTCCTCAAGATTAATTGCCTAGTCAAACCCTTTCATAATATCTCCCAGCATGCTTTAAACAGAGGTGCACAGAGAAGAAAAACACGACAGTGATATTTTATCAAGGACATCACTCCTCCCCAGCATGCAGACTCTTGATCTGTCTGTACTTTAGATCAAACGAGCCGAATGCTCCAAATGTAAATGTGATGCTTAAATCAAGCCTGTGCTCCATTACGGAAAAGTCAAAAACAATTTTAATATGTTCCATTCATCTCTCCAGCATACGCCTAGGATAATTATGCAAACAGTCAACAGTCCGGATGAAGGAAGAGTTCGAATCGAGCCGGTAAGCACATCTGAAACCGTCTTTAACAGAAACTATGAATAACAGATTGGGTTGCAAACTTGTTAGTGTCCATCTATCCTGCATGTGATGTAAATTGCATGCTTTCAAATCTTCAAATGGTAGTTTGAGACGTAGTTCAACGTTCCTTGTGGTTTTGGACGTGCCTCCCTTTAGGTTACAGTGATAGGGAAGAGTACTCCTTCAGACAGACACCCTGACGGTCCAGATGCCCCTTCCTCCTCCTCGCATGATCTGCATGACCTGCCCCTGAGTCCCATCAGTGAGGCCTCCAGTGGCTATTTCTCAACTAGCATCTCCACCGCCACCCTTTCGGACGTCTCCGTAGCTTGCGGGGACCTCATACCTACCCCCAATACCCACATCAGTCCTGTAGTGTCCAGACTCGGAAGGGAAAACAGCGATGACTGTCTAGTCAACCCTGTTAATGCCTCTGTTGCTCCTGTAGAAGCTGGGCTGAAATCAGACCCTGTGAACCTCAAAGACACGGAGGGAGCTCGCAGGAACGGCGTCACCAACTCTCAGCACGAAGCACATGTTAGCGCCAACCCGGACGGCCCTTTTTCCCTCCAGAAGGTCAAAGCCAATGAACTCAGGTCGTTTAGTAACATTGTTGGACAGGACAAAGTAGACGATGATAGAAAAGCCACCACAACACAGCAAAGAAACACAGTGGAGAAGCTAGAAATAACATTCGGTGATGTGGAAAAGGACGCAGAACCCAAGGATCTCGCTTGGCTCAAGGTGGGAGGGAGAGTAACTGTTGGGAGCAGCAAGTCTGGAACTGTCCGTTATGTCGGCCCGACCCACTTTTCTGAAGGCGTCTGGGTCGGGGTGGAACTAGATACTTCCTCAGGTTAGTGTTTTCCGAGATTTTGAGATGTTTGCTTGATGAGCAAATCAAGAAACTTGTTCACCTTGTATCTTCTCATCCACTAGGTAAAAATGACGGTTCCATCGAGGGTCACCAATACTTCAGCTGCAACCCTGGTTACGGAGTGCTAGTGCGTCCAGATCGGTTAAGTCAACGGGAACCGACTAAAAGGCAGGCGGAAAATCGCCGAAGTGGAGACTTTACTCAACCAATTAGGGGTGGAGCCAGCACTGCCGTTCAGAAAGGAGATCATCGCAAATCTTGGGCCAGCTAACTCGCCACCAGGAGTTCTCACATTGAGCTCCCCCTTCCAAATCTGAATCTCTGCTTGGGCAGATCCCGTTTCAGACGCCAACTGTTTCACTGAGATTGAACCACAATCTGTCACATCCTGGATGGCTTTACATCAGGTGCTATGCTAATGTGTAGCACGTGGGCGTCGTCTGAATTGTCCAATATCCCTGTTGGAGTTTTGTGGGCTTTTTGAATTGGCTGTAAATGAGTTAATGTAGCTTCTTGTTCTTTGGGGTCAACACATCTTATGGCCTGGTCCTGGTTCTGAACTGATACCTCCCTGCTAGAAATGGGTTTTTAGTTTCCGGAACGTGCCTTTTAAGTCATTTTTTTTGTCACCCCCCTCCCCATTGCTCCTTCGTAACACTAGTTGGGACCTGAAAACAGTAAGAGATTATCTCAGGGATTGGACGGTTATTGGATATATATGTGTTGGAAGACTAGGATGTTTTTTTTAGCTCAAAGCCACTATGAAGAGTGTAGGCATGCATTGCGCCCTAAAACGACGTGCTTCGCCTTGAGCAGGTAGATGATGTCTGTGTTGATGGTGTAAAGTGCTACTGTTACAGTGATCCGAGGACAAAAGATTGAATATTTTATTTGTCTATCAGTATTGTAGGGGGGGACTGCCCACAAGATCCTTCATTGTACGAGGGGTTTGACTAAATTGGCACATTTAGGATTGATCGATTTTAAGATGGCCTGAAATGCATGTATTTCAGAAGGGCTTACATGAAACACTGAAATACAATCTGATAAATTGCGAAACAGTTCAGTCAGCATTTTAGCTGGAAATGAAGTATCGAAACTACTTTGAGGGAAAGTGATTATTTTGTGACGTTTCGCTCAGTTTGTTTGGCTTTTAAACGGCCGTCTTTCAAAAAGAACAATGTAGTAAAGCACATTCCGGTTTCGAATTGAGCTTGGTGTACTTATTGGACCAATGACTGGAAAAACCTGCATTTTTTATTTATTAAAAAGATCATTTTTTTTTTCTTTTTTAGCTTAATAAAAAAGTGTTTCAAAATAGGCACATTTATAAGGGTTTTAATAAAGAGTGCTGTTGCATATCGTGCTCTTAAGTTCACATTACGATGGCGAGAAAAGACGTGTTGTTCCATGCCTTTTATATCCTCTATTTCCGTGGAAGTCCGTGATTTCTGAAATCTAATGCAATATCAAATTATTAAAATATATTTTAATGGTTGTAGGTATGTATATTGATTTTATAAAGTGTAAAAAAAGTCCCATGAATGGAAAATTAATTTGCACATTTGATTTATAGTAGATAGCTTATTGTGCCCAAAGGGTGCTTTTAGGTTTATTGTAAATTAACTTAAACTAACCAATGATCCACTGTACATTGCATTTCACTGGATTTGGTGCTCAAGTCAAAAGCATTTCTAAAGTTCCTAGTTTCATTTCTCCACAATCAAGTTGCCTGACATTTGTGTTTGCCTGTAGTGTAACGTCTTGTTTGGTTGTAAAAACGGTTGAGGTCGTCTTGTTTTTTTTCCATCTTGAGCCTCTTTCATGGAGACAAGAAACACACATGCAGATAGAACGACTTGACCATTGCTGCTGTGTTAAGAGACCCCAGTTGCTTCAGACAGATGTCATCAATGTTGAGTCGTAATCTTTTTTTGGATAGTAGCAATAATGCTTGTGCCACACAATTGTTTTTGTGTCACAAGAGGAAATGAACTCATTTGAGACAATGAGCTGATCCTCTTTCACGGCCCTACATTTCAATCATAGATACTGTACTATACTACTTTTATTTTGTAATCAAGTGCAATTTATTCTTTTTCTTTACTAATCAGTTTATGGACGAAACGATTAAATATGTCCCACATTCAGTCTGGTGAAGGTCACTTTAGCGACACAGAACCAGAGCCATATCAGAGCAACCACACAGTGGCCTTTTGAAGTACGTTCAATCCGTGACTCGCTGACCTAATAAAGGTGTGCAACATAGTGCTATCCTCATGTTTGAAATCCTTTCTATCGAGGGCAGCGGAGGAAAGAGGCTTTGAAGGAAGCGAAGAGCCCCGCTGTTGCTGTTTACACAGATGTCAGATGAAGCTCTTGGCAGGAAGTTGCTGCTCTACTTTTTCGTTTCCTTTATTTTCTTTGCTGAGCAGTGGGTCTCCATCTTTGTTTAGAAACTGCATTTAGTAGCAATGGTCTGTGCCTCATCCCTTGGTTTTCTACATGAACGATGTTCATGTGTTGGTATGGAGAGTTTGGACTCCCAAGTGTACGTGTGTGTTTTGTATATAGTCTCAGCCTTGGGAGTTCAATCGGAGCACAAGGCCGGGTTTGATTAATTTAATTACCTGCAATTTAATGCTGATATCCAAAGAATAATCATGTATAATTCATTTATCATTTCTTTTATATTGACTGTACAATAATCTGGCTGTAAAGAAAAAATAAAAGGTGAACCGATTTACATGTCTTGTTGTGTTTTATAAATATATTTAAATTTCAAATTTGTATTGTGATATTTATATTTTTAAATATAAAAAAATGTTTTTGGTCAATTTTTGTAGTGTAACATTTTCTTACAGCATTTCAAAAATATGGGGAAATTTTGTAAAATAACAGTAAAATAAGTAAACAATATTTTTTAATACAGTTTGAAAATGTACAAAATTGTTCTGGATAAATGTAGACAAAACAGTAAGCAGTGTTTTTTGCTCATTAAGGGTTTATTCTCTAGAATAAAATAAAAACAACGTAAAAACAAACGTTGGAAACAAACAAAAGTGTCCAAACAAAACTTAAAAAAGTAACAAAGCATATGTATTTTATACTACATATTAATTACAGAACAGTCTACTGTCCAAAAAAGGCACTAAATTCAGTAATAAGAGATAAATGATTAGACTATTTCAAGTTAATACAACAGTGATATAGTTTCATTTTTTATACTCATAGAATATATTTATATATATTTTATATATTCACATATTGAACATGGACAGAATAAAAACACAGTCAAACTGTTCCCTCCTTTTAAAGACAAACTTCTGTTCCAATATTCATTTCTATGAACACCACCTCCATGAACAATATTGGGTAACTGGCTGGGCACTTGTACATTATATTGTGCCTCAATACTGTTTCTAAGAAAGTACTCGATGAGGAACTGGTGAAGGTTGGGCTGTCTGTATCCTATAATAAAATATACAAGACTACATGATTGCTGTGCAAGAACATACATATACCGAACAAAATTTCCCACTTATTTTGTTTGGCAAAGCCGGCTGAGGAACACATTTGTGTTTTAGGCAAAGATTTACAAATTGTCTGCTAAATTTAATATTGGCAGATTGCAATACCGGGTACTGTCTGCCTATAATCGTTTTAAAGTTGATGAACTGAGAAACTTTCATTAGGAAGAAATTTCATGGGAAGCAGGACTAAAAGTTTCCATACAGTTTTCTTTCAGTCATGGTCACGTGAATTAGGGAAGACTGGGGTTAGTTGTCACACAAGCTGCGTCAGTAACTGTGCGATTTTGAGACCATAATAGCTTACGTTGGTGTTAAACGTCCAGTTTAAAATTCTTAAATTCAAATACAGACAAAATGACATAGTTGATAAGGCTAGACTGTATAATGAAGGTACATTTTTACCTCCAATTTTTACTTACGGGACCTAATTTTAAAAGATTTTTTTCAAAAAAGAATAGTTTTATGTTTATTTTACACAAGTAATAAATGAAATTTTCTGTTAGACAAAACAATCATTTAATCATTTGTTAAATTTCCATGTTTTTTACAAATAACCCCATCCTAACAAAAACCTGGAGTAAAAAGTGTGATAAATAGCCCAGGCCTTCCCTATTTGATTCTAATAAAAACACATTGTTTTTACAAAAAAAGGCAAAGCTGATAAAGTCTCATTTGACAGATCTGCTTGGCAGAATGTTTCTAAGGCAAGAAACAGTTCTAACTGTTGAATAATAATCTTTCTTAACATACAATTTCCTTATTACATAGATTTTCGCAAGTAGACGAGATATATTTATGTAGATTTGTTGGAACAATGTATTAGAGAATGTAAGCGCTTAAACACATCAATGATAATTCATTTTCACAGAAATTGTGTTGTCAGATTTTACACTTTCTCTTGTAACATATTAACAGGTTCTAAGAAATATTGATAATATGTATTCCGATTTATGTTCTTTGTGAGCTTGAGATCTCACAAACAGACGTTCAGTCCACAAGAATGTGTTGATGAATTTTAAAAATGTTATTTCAGACATTCTAAAAGAAATTTTTTTAAGCAGCGTATATTTCTTTCACAGGTAAATTCGTCTGTCTGAGAGCTACTTTGATTCTAAACAGCTTATTTTCGACTGCAGCGATGTGCATTTAAAATGGAAAGCAGCTTTCTAAAAAGCAAAAAGGAAAGACTTTAAAATCTGTTAGAGGATGTGTGTTTAAAACAAGCACCATATTTCAATTCTGAAGCACAAGAAAAATAACCTAAACTATGCACTTCCTTATGTCTTTGAAACAGTACCAGATAAAAGAAAGAAAATATGCCCAAAGCACCATAAACCCTCCCCTAAAGTGACATATTTAAATGGCAAAGCTAACACAAAATAAGCAATCACATGGGATATTTATTAGAGTGGTTAAATCCACTTTAAGTTTGGAAAAGAATCCTCGTGGAAGGGATGTTCACACCTAACTATCGTCGCTTTCCCAGCGCGAGGCAAACACCAGCAGGTTTTAGTATTGGAACATCATTACCCTGATTGTCAAGTGTTTTCCCGTTCGCTGAGACCAAGAATTTGCCAACGCTACATTTTCCATCCATGAAACACTCCGTTATGTATTTATGTTAAAATAAACTGCTGTTGTCTGATTGCTTTTAAGGGCGCCTGCAGAAAAGCCGATACTCTAGTCTGCTAATGCTGAAGTATAATGGCACAATATTCACGAGTAGAGTTTTCAGTCGTCCCTCCACGGAGATGCACAGTCGTGTTGCGGCAAGAACATATACATGCCGCGTATGTCAGTGCTTAAAAGTGCAGTGTGTGTGATTGCTGAAGCCAGCAGGCTGTCATACTGCAGAAACAGTCCTTTACAACTTGTATGGCGACAAACAGGGTCCAAAATTAACTTGCCAGTAGTGAGTGAATTTAAAATGTTTTACTGCCTGTTACTATTTTTAGTTTATTTTTACTACATAACATTTGCGATAGAGTGAGAGTTCACCCAAAAATGAAACTTCTGTCACCATTTACACATTCTTTGAAGAATGTTGGTAACCGAACAACGGTAGTCCCCATTCATTGGTTTTGTGTCCGTAGTATTCAAGCTGTTCAGTTACCAACATTCTTCAAAATATCGTCTTTCGATGTCTGCAGAATAAAGAAAGTTATACAGGATGTAATGACAAGAGGGCGAGTACACGATGACAACCTTTTTGGGTGAGCTTTTCCTTTAATAGAACTCTTTATTTCATGTATTGAGCTTACTCGAATTTCCATACATAATTACAGTTCAATCGAGTCGAAACAAACTTCAATACGCATCTTAAGCTGCAATCTTTAACGTGAGCCTCTCTGTCGCCATCTGTGTTCAAAACATTCAATTGCAGGTAACTTTACATTTACCATTACGTGATAAATCAATATGTCAAGGTATGAATGAATATTATAAGCCTAACGCTGCGAATTGGGGCTAGGATAATGAGTGACTTCAGATATTTTAAATACTTGCTTAAAGAGTAAATCATTTGTGATTTATAAGGTCCAACTTTGGTTTAAGGAGTGTCCAACAACAAGTTTACGTACATACACGGTGTAAAAAACTTTTATTTTCTAATAATAGGCAGTTCTTGACTGACCCTCGAATGATTCGTTCGACGATTCATCCGTCTAATCCCCTCCTTTCTGTCATCCTACTCTGCTCTGATTGGTCAGATGTTCTAGTCTGCTGTGATTGGTCTACCGCGTACAGTGTCGCAAATTGAACCTAGTCGGGCATTACAAGGAGTGACGCAAATCCGACTCGGAACTAAATTATAACGTCAGGCGATTCGTTCATTTTTCCCCAAGCCAATTACTTTGTTATTCGTTTATTTTCGGCTTTTTTCTATTTGTAATTGATGTTTAACTGCATCGCTTCTGTGCGAGAGTTGGACTATCATTTTTAAACTACATTTTTATGGCAGAGTTAGCAGCGATTGGTAACTTTTGTTTGATTTATTTTGCACAGCAAAACTCAAGTTGACCGTTAATTTTGGACCCTGAAACTTGAAATGAATTTCAGCAAATGCAGGCGTGCATCGACTGTATATCAAAAAGAAATAAGTTAACAAGTGAGAGAGAATACGCTTCCCAACACACTTTCCCTGGAGAGAGCGAGAGGACAGTAAACAGTTAATATGATCCTGACCTCTTATATCCTGCAAAGAAGACTTCCTGAAAGACCAAAAAAGAGGTGAAATTCATTATCTGAGTGTGAAATGACAGCTGATATGTTCTACGAACTGAGTTTTTAGTGAACGTGTCATAAACCTGCTGCATTTAGGAGAGCTGTTAGAATGAAAACACTATTGAGGCGTCACATGTACGAGGGAGCTGGAAGAGGGGAATGTTGGGTTAACAGTCTTTACAACCTCTGCATTTCACTTTGGTCACCCGTGACCTGGCCATAATCCTCTGTGATCACAGTTCACGCAACTGTTTTTAATCTCGTAACCCCACATTTCTCCTTCGGCTTCCTTTACGCGTGGCACCCGTGAGGGAAAATTCTCATTCGTCATCCAGCACCTCTGTTTTAATGTCGCCTGTGGCTCCGCCCTGCCTCGCCAGCGCCAGGATGCTGTGATTGACAGCGGCCATCTCCACAGCCAAAGCTATAGGGTCTTGGTGTTCACCTGGGCCGGCGGTGTCATCCTAGAGGGAAGTAGAGAAACGGACTTGTTCGATTGGAGCTCACCTGTCTCAGCCAATTCTTAGCCAATCAGACGAGACATTGTGTCCCCCCAGTTTTAAAAGGATGTGGTGTGCTGTCACGACCCACAAAGGTAAACTAAGATTTTCTGTAAAAATAAAAGAAAGCTCTAAATGCAAAATCATTTTTTGCATCATTAAACAAATGGATCAGGCAATGTGCAGTGATGCGTGTGAATTCCTGCTTTTTTCACAGTGTCAGTGGAAACAGGAAATAACCTTGTCACTGTGTAACATCTCAGGTAAAAAACAGATTTAAAGTGTGATGAAAACGCACAAACACACACTGATCACGTGTTTATGTTGCCAATTTTGTGTGTCTGCATACCAGAGTGGGTGATGACAGGTCACCTCTGCAGGAAGCACTGCTCTCTTTAAAACAAAAGATGACATCACAGCTCTGTAATCATTTGTGTTTGCAGTCATTTGTGTTAAGATTCAACCAAACCAGCTGAAAACATCACTTTATTTATTTCTGGAAAATGTTTTATATAAACTACTGTAAAAAAGTTGAACAGTAACTTCATTAAAATGCTTCTAAAGAATGTAAAGCTGTCCGAGTTGTTTGGTTTTCTGTTTCAGTGTGTTTGATTATTTCCTTCTGTCCACCTGTGGTCTAATTAATGAACTCATTACTTCATCATTTGGTCATCTATTTATGTAAAGTTGGGTTTCAAAATGAGAAATATATCATGTTTTTTTATGATGTTATCATGTTTTTATTGTGTGTTAGCAGTATGTTTTTGTTATGATGGCTTGAATCAAAACAAACCAACTGCAGTTTGATGGATATTAATTGGAATGCACAATAAAAAAACATGATTTTTAGAACCAAACTCTTCATATTTTCCTTGTGTGCCTGACTTCCTGTTTAACGTCAACTTTGTCAGTGAGTCTGGATTAAACACTACCGTAGTGATGCAACACGTCACAGAAGGTAGGTGTTTAGAATGATTTTTGTACACCAAAATAAAATTATGATTATTTTATTACAAAACAATAACAAAATCTGGATGATTTAGATCAAATAATGAATTCAAATATATGAATAGATGAAGGTACAGCTTCAATACGGTTTAAAAAGCATCCCAGAGTGAGACCTCGAGAAGCTGCGTGATAAATGCTAAAATATAATCGTTTTAATGATTTTTTTAAGTCGCAACATAATCCATGTGGTTAGACATTTGATGTTTTCATGAGTTTACCATTATTCTTAATGTGGACAAATTATATACAGAAGGAGTAAATGAGCCTAAACCTTTACACTGTGATTATACAGTATATAGGTAGTTGACAAATATTCTGTACATGTGTCCTATGGTGACATGGAAAAAACTGTTAAAAACAACAAAAACTAAATAAAATAAAAACAATGTATGAATATTTATTTGTATAATTTAAAATAGCACAAGAGAGAATTCTCCTCATTGTTTGTTTTAAAAAAAAAATGCTGTCAGACCATACATCACATTTACGGTTTATTTGTCAACCACCCATATAAATTCAAATATACAAGAAGTTTTGTTTATATAAACAAAGCCATCCTACAAGTTTCCATAATAAAGCTAAACACGGTCCTTACCATTCCCAAAACCTGGTCAGCAGCGACCTGCTCGCCGTAGTCATTGCCATCAATCTCATCGCTGTTGGAATGACCTCCTGGGCTCTGGACATCAATCCCATGACTTTCCAGGATTGCTGCTTCTTCGAAAAAAACAGACCTCGCCATAACATATCTGAGCTCATGCACGACATGTGGAACTGAGCTTCCTGAAATATTTCTGATGAATGTACATGATGCATCCAATGAGAATGCGATGGAAATGATGATATCACACATGTTCAAAATGCATTGTACTTTGAGCTTTGTGTCCCCAGAGGGCTTCAACATTACCTATGTTGGCTCTTCTCTTGATTTCCTTCCGTCTGTTGGCAAACCAGTTGTAAACTTTCAGTGACGTGACCCGCTCGAGATCTGAAAGCTTTTTCCCTTAATCAAATAAAAGTGCAAGGCATCAATACCGTCTGGGGCCGCCATCACAGTCGTTTATACAAGCATTCTTTATGTTTATAGGAATTGTGTTATAAATTACCTGGTTTTTGTATAACTGCATTGCAGGCGTTGGCAATTTCTTCTCGTTTGGCTTCATCGGGATACTGGTTGTCGTTGAAATAACTGGAGCAAAAAAGATTGTGAGACAGATGATGTGTTAGATGACATAAAATCTAAATTATTGCTATTTATCTATATTTAACCAGTAAAACAAAAATGACACACAAAACTATTCATGAAACAGCAAAAATGTCAAAAATAAATGTCAAATCACAGTTTTACTCTTATTACACAAACTTGTAAAATGTATGACAGCTTGCCCCGATCACACATTATGAAAAATGTCTTATATAAAGCTACAACATTTAAACATCAACCCTGCTACCGTTCTCAATACATAACTAAAATCCACAGAAACTGACTTCAAAAAATCACAAATGCTAGAAAAGATAGTTACCGGTCTTGACCATTCAAACTATTAATCAGCCCTTCCCATGAGCCCTCATCTCTCTCTCACCTCTCCATCACCGCCAGACATTCTTTCCTCCATGTGAAGCGACTGCCGCGTCTCAGGCGAAAGCTGCCCTGCGTGCTGCTGATAGGAGGGGGAGTTTGACGCCACTCCACCACATCCTCCAGGGCCATTGGGGTGGGCCGCATCGCTAATGTTGCACCTGAGACGTAAACATATCACATGAGGTGTCATAAAGTTAAAGATTTTCTGACTGGCAATTCACTGCATCAGGAAAAAAATGATGATGAGAAAATGAGAAAAGCGACCTTCTAATCTATTCACTGAACATCTGATATCTTACATCACATCTGACTGCATGAAGCTAGTGGAGTATTATCTGAGTCGACCGGCGCTCCGAAGATCTCTTCACTGTTCTTAAACTAATATAGGCCAACATGAATATACTATTTGCTAATGATTTATTTATCCTCATGTTATTTAAAACTTATTTTTTTCTGCAGAACGCAAAAGAAGATATTTCGAGAAATGTCTCAGTGGTTTTGTGTCAATACAATGGAAGTCAATGTTGTTAGGTTACCAACATTTAAAATAAAATTGTGTTCGGCTGAAGAAAAAGTCTTTGGAATGAGTAAACCATCAAATAAGCTAATGAAAGAATCACATCACTTATATTTTATATGAATATGAATGTGAAATAATGTAAGCGTAAGTAAATAAGGACAGAGTTTGATTTTGGGTGAACTGTCAGACTGTATAAAACATGGACGTGATGTCACCCGTAAGTTTGTGAAGTGCAATTTTGAAGCCTAAAGTAGGCGGAGCTTGTTGTCGCCATCTTGGCAGCGCGTCACTCCCGGATGATAAAAAAGGTCAAAAAGGGACGTGGGTAGAGTTGAGGTGCCTGGTTGGTAACACACTAGTCACTCATGTGGTACCGCCCTTCATTTTAAGGAGTACTATTATTTAAACGGATGAGTTATGAAAGATTCACCCCCTGAAAAATTAGCTTTATAGACCAAAATCATTTTTTGTACCAGGCTGTAAACATGTTTTACTCTGCTATAAAGTTGAGCATTAAATCATGGGGCTCAATGAGATTCTGCTCTGTTTTGGAGCCAGTCTCTAGTGGCCAGTCAATGTATTGCAGTTTATGTCACTTAGTTTCACGAGAGAGACCGGAAGGTTGCCGCTCGGCAAAAAGAGTAGTACCGGGTGTAGTTTTCTCCAGTTGGTACCAGCGGTAGAAAGCTCTTTTCTTCTGCTCACTGAGGTCTGAACCCTGCTGAAGCAGCCAATGAGAGATCCGGCTTTGACTTATACCTGAAGAGATTGACAAACAGCATATAAAGGCAAAATAAGATTTAAATAAAAATTAATGTTGTTTTCTAAAGCCTCTTAACAAATTTCTTAACCGTAATGCGGTTATAAAGCTGACATTTCTGTATAAATGTTACAAAAATATAGCACTACGAGTCAATTATTATTATTTTAAGCATTTCAAGTGTCACACCATCTAGCCCTTGACATTACAGATTTTTTTCCTTTCATTTGGAGGACAAAACTGTTTTCTAACCTGTAACTTGGGCAACTACAGCCTGTGATATTCGCCGGTTCCCCAAGAAAGCTTTAATCTCTTCTTTAATTATAGCACTGTCCATTCTACAAACAAGAGAGAGAGAGAGAGAGAGAGAGAGAGAGAGAGAGATTGGGTGGCGTACAACTAAGCACATGTAATGAAAAACAACAGCCGAACGGCGCTCTCGTAGCCAAGTGTTTCTCACTGACCTCATAAGCTCCTCGACTTTGTCATCGATGTCCACCTCCTCATCAGTGTGCTCGAACCCGTGGGCCCGTGTGGAGGAGTTACTTACTGCGTAACGGGGCGGAGACAGCTTCCCATTGGGCATAGCAGCGAGGACGTCCCGTCCGTTTTGGACCATAGACACTACTACCTGCATCGGAGTGGGGACCGCCGGGGGCGGAGAGGTGTCGTAGCTGTTGCTAGGGGAGGGGGAGAGGCCGCTACCACGGTAACCGGTCTGTGTGGCCGTAGAGGTCGTTGAAGAAGAGGCTGTGAGGTTGTTAGAGGAGGTAGTGCAGGAGTTGGAAGAGGTGGTGGCGTTGCTACCGTTGCTGGCGACGGCCCCTGCCCCGTTTCCGCCATTGGCGTGCCGATGGCCGAACTTCTCGACGTGCTCACGGTCCAGCCGGTCGAGAGTGTCTATGGCGTGCAAGATCTCTTGCTTCATCATGCCACTCCTGCGCAGACGCTGCAGCAAGTCAATCTGCTCGATGGTAAAGCGAGGCTCATCTGTATAATGGGACATTCTGCAGGGAGAGAGAGAGAGAAAAGAGAGTGCTACGGCATTAAAGAATTGATATCAGAGAAATAAAACTTAAATCCGCGTTGATAATACATGGCATGCACGGTGAACAATATCATCCGCCGTGAGGATGCGATTAAAAGGAACGTTTGAATCCCAGCTGCGGGGTTGCGGCCGGGGCGGCACGTGCCGGAGCTGCAAGTAAGGCATGATTTTCCCAAGAAAACCTCAAAGTCGCAGCACTTTTATCATCCAATCGTTGCAAGGGAAGTGCGTCTGAGGTCAAAAAAGACACCGCATGCATTACCACAGAATTTTTAATAGACTTTAAACAGAAGAGAGCCGGGACACGTGAGGAGGGGGGAAGGAGGTTAACTTTAGGGAAAACTGCCAAGAAAAATTCCATCCGAGGCGGCCAACCTACTTTTAGTGAAGAAGCTGAGAATGAATCACTCAGTTCTGTCTGAGAATAGTTCCTTTAATGCCAAGACGTTACACAAACACACACACACATATACTCACTAATTCAGAATTGTTCAAGTACACTGTACACAACTCAGCCAGCCAACGCCTGAATAAAGCTACAACGTATTCCATCACAAAAAAAAACCACAAATGCACACACATGCTAGACATTCAAATAGTTAAAGATTCTTGCCCAACATGTTCATGCAATATGCACTCCATATGGAACACAATAATGCAGTCAAGCTGTAAAGACTTCATATAAGGGGAAAAATTCTTCGCCACGTCTATTCCATTTGCATCATATCATAGCTCAAAAACATTAGGGCTGTTTACATAAAGTTTTCCTGATCACTCCCCCGTCTGCCATTGGTCATCAAACAGATAGTCCCGGCTAAAACGCACACTATTGATTTAGCCAGTGTTGCAATGGACTTGTGGTTTCAATGCGCAAGTTTTACTCCAATTTTTATTTAAAAGAATCATCCTAAATGGCATCGTTTTAGTTCTGCATTTTAAACGGGGACAGAAGAAAGCATTTATAAACGTCATTTCAGTTTTAACCACATAAAGAATTCAATTTCCCTGCAACACGCTCTTCAGGAATCAATTCTTCTGGTAATCATGTCAGCTTTTGTCTCCGTGTGCGTGCATCGCATAAAATGCAGAAAAAGATTTCTGCTCACTCAGGCACCCTTAAAAAGCTTCAAGAGCTTTAATTGCTGTATCTCAGAGACATCAGATATAGCAAAGCAGCAAAAACAACAATAAAGCCTTGAGAATTAGCTAAAAAAATTGCCTCATGCTGCGAAAGTGTGTATAAAGCATTTGTGCAGGTTTGACCATACACCATATTTGTACTATGTGTGCATTAGCACAATAAGAAGACAGTAAAAAAAACAGAAACAACAAAATAAGTCATAAAAACAATTATCTACTGTCCCCGGGTTGCATGCACCACACGATAATTATCTGACACGAAGCGGTGTTTGGTATTTGAACGATGCCATTTCGGTCTTTGCTGCTATTTCTAACATGCCTGCTCTTGAAAATGGAAATACAAAATCTCAACAGATCCTGCCAGTGAAGACATCATACAACAAATATGGTTCAGAAATACAGCCAATTCAAATAACACAATATCCTACCTCATAAACATCAGTAACGCAGACATTTTAAAGGGATAGGTTACCTAAAATGAATATACTGTCATCATTTACTCACCCTCAGATTGTTCCAGGCCTGTATACATTTTTTTGTGCTGCTTAACACATAGGAAGATATTTGGAAGAATGTAGGTAACCATCACCTATTTACTCCAATGGTATTTATTTTCCCTACTATGGCAGTAAATGGGGGATGAGATCTGTTTGGTTACTGACATTCTTCCAAATATCTCCCTTTGTGTTTAGCAGAACAAAGATATTTATACAGGCTTTGAACAATCTGAGGGTGAGTAAATGAAAAATGTTCATGTTTGGGTGAACTATACCTTTAAATCACTAGAAACTCAACCACAAGCATGCAAAACCGCTTCCGTCACTTGGAAATCTTGGTTAACTGGTCTGCTACTGTTAAACTATGCAATATCAAATACAGAAACTCATTTAATATATTAAACTGAGTGGTTAGTAATGCAAATTTCATCACTAGTTTTATCAACAACAACCAAGAAAGAAAGCTACAATGTCAAGCATTCAATTAAAAGCGTCTGATTTGTATGTCACAATATGTTTATTGAAGTGTTTTCTTTGCATATTCGTAGTTTTTCTGTTAGATGGACTGTGGAGGTCACAGAAGCATCATTAGAATAGAGATGATAGTGTCTCACTCCATCGAGCTGCAGTATTTTGGAAACTCATATGTTTTGCAGAAGCTGAAGATCAAAGTTGGTTTCGTCCATATGGGTCTGGTTCTCTTCATCAGTCAGGCATCCTAACTCTTCCTGCGGTCGCAAAACCCTGAATACTTTAAAAAGGCCCATTTGTTTCGTATGTAAATAGTGGTCATCTTTAAAATATCAGTTTACTTCTTCTAAACAAGTGGGGATTATTAAGACCATCTTGCCCGGTGATCAATGAGGAACCAGATACCCGACGTCTGTACCACCCGATGCCCACAGTACAGACCTTCATATGCATTCATTAAATGAAGATGACAAACACAGAAACAGCCACAACCACAAGTTAGAATAAACTCAACTTTGACAAAACTTTGTTGTATATACAAGACTGGAGGTATCCAAACGTAACTCTAATAATTTAACCTTAAGTCACATTTAGTTCATTCATCCTAAACTTTATACTCTATCCCCAACTGACACGTCTCTAGGTTCCTGTCAACTCTAATAATAGTTACAATATTATTATCAATATTAATAATTGTTAAATCATGCGAGGTGCGACGAAACAACTATTCGTTTAACCACTACCAACAGTCCCAGTTGTTGCACAGTTGCATGCATGCATTTCTTTTCTAAACCCCTATCCCGCCCAAGTATTCAGGCAGATGAGACTTGCATGCGAACCAACAGTCGAACCGAGCTCATTCTAACCCGAAGTGTCACATGCATGTGCACGCATGTCTCACGTCTCAGACCGAATGAGATAAATTACGCCTTTCTTGTAATTCTGCATCTGAGACTTACCTGATTCTGCGCGTGCGGGGCCTCCGTGCACCGCAGCATTTATTCAACTAAACTGACAGTGTTCGCGTCTCGCAGCTGTTCCCTTCAATCCCCGCCACCAGAAATGAAGCAGCGAAACAGGACGATGTCAGACTCGACCGCTACCTTGCCCTAATTTGATTTCATTTCAGGGCAAAAACTGATTCGCCTTTGTCTGACTGACAGAAGCCATATTGATATTAACAGTAAGCGCTGTTGCGGTTTCATGGGAGTTGTAGTTCCCTGCGGCGGGCGGGACAGCGGGACTCAACGGGAGCTCGCGGAATAATGAACTACAACTCCAGTGGAATATGGAACAGTTTCATCCTCGGTCGTTTTTCGCCAACTGCTGCACGGACAAAAATATAATTTCTGACTTTTGCTATTCGCTGCTTACGTTTTTCCATTCGCCGTAACCGAAAGGGGGCGAATTTAGCCTATTTCTTTACAGGTAAATGCAGAATTAAAACAAGAAGTTTGTTTTATTATTTTAAGTCCAGTTTTATAACTAAAAACACTTTGTGAAACGATGCAAACTCTCGGTTTTAATTGGTTAATGTATTAAGGGTGAATTCAAACAAGTTTAGCAAAAGCTATGTTTGAAAGCACTGGTTTCCAATTTAAGTTGCAAGCTTAACACCTGCCCTGTGTGTCTTCTTGGATCTTGGCTCCATCCAGTGGACATTTAAGGCAAACACCAGTTGCTCTTATGTCAAATTTAACCTTGCAAAAATACTGTAGTACAGCACATACTATAAATAATAGTTATTATCAATACCTTAAAATTATAGTACGTTCAGACGGGATGGCCTGCAAATGTCGTATAGTCTTTTAAAATCTGAATCTCTTATGATAAATAAATAGGTTAAAAAAGGTTTTTATATATAACGAAAACAAATACAACCTTTGATAGTTTTGTTACTATGGTAGCGACTTCATCTACATAATTATAGGCTGCTGTCTATAAATACACTGGATTACCTGCCTATTTGCGCAAATGACAGAAAGTATAATGGTTTGGTTTACTGACTTGCCCTGTGCATTGCTGAATGCAGAAACCTATGTGTATTATAGCCTATATAGTGTTTATAATGTTTATATAGGCTTGTATATAATAATATAAAGGATTATCATGACATACGCTGCGACATGGTTGTTGTCACCAACCTATAGAAATTCACTTACCTGCAGCTCAGATTAACAGATGAAAGAAAACTCAATCGTCCACTTTCAGAATTATTGATTTGCACATCAGTGATCATCTCGAATGTGTCCTTTCGCCTTACCTTTCCATTGTGACCATACAGTGTGAATACACAAGTGAATAAAATGACACATACATTGGTGGAGCAAAACATTAGACATGACACGAAAACATTCGCATGATTTCCAAGTAAAACTGGCAACGCATATTTTAATTCATCATGCATTACAACTCAACACACAACCATCCATCTCAGAACAAAGTACGCAGGATTCAAAGTTCTTTATACAAAGTGTTCAAGAAAATGATGTCCTGCATCATACCCATTTTGGCATTGTTTCAAAGCAATCTTGCTCATTTCTCTCTCCTAATTATGTCAGAATCCTCCGTTTCATGTGCGATACCTGATAAACACTTCAAGGAATCAATAGGCTCTTGAGCCATGAATTCTCTACAGCTGTTTGACACTCACGAGTATCTGGATTATCTGCAGTATTGACGTCAATTACCGATGGAACGTAAGGGTGTCTATCTCTCATAATAGTCATACTTCATGCACCAATATCTAAATACCTGCACAGTGATAAGGACTGTATGCTACTGGAAAATGTAATTTGCATCACCTTATCACTTAGGCCTTTATCATTCAGCAGACCAACCAAAAAAATGGTGATAAGACAGAAGCGAGGCATCCAAAGACAGGAGTATATAAAAGAGTCAAAAAGAGTATGCGAGAGGGCCAAAACAGAACCAACTAATGCACATTTTTCATTTCAATTGTTTTCCTCAAATTGCTACGCAGTACATATAATTGAAAATGTATTCAGTTCGATTTTCCCTCAGACCTTAGTGGGATATCCGGCATTGTGACATATTGTGTTTACATATATCATTTGATGGAGTGAAAAATATTCCCTCGTCCTGTTATAAAGTGCTCATTTGGAAATCATAAATCCTCCATTCGCCAAAACATCTTTCAATAGAGTTCGAATCAAAGGATGGTGCAGCTTTCCCTTCGCCTTAAAAACATACCTGAGCTTCAGTTTTCCATTATCTCACCTTGAGAGCAGCAACGGATAATGAATATATCATCAACTTACACGTATAATAAACTACATATACAGGCCTTCTCCTAAAGAGGTCATTATAGATCAACTATGAACAGTGCAATCTGAAGTGTCATAAAGTGTTTGTTTGTGACAAAGTTCATATTTATCTCTCCACGCTAGTCTCTGCAAGCCTATTATTCATTATGCCCAAGGCTCCCACTCCTCCGGAGAATCCATTGTGCCTATGAGTCGACTTGCATGGCCGGGGATGTCCGTTGGCCGTCTCGGACAACTGTTTCTGCATGATCGCCAGGTTCACCTTGTTAGCCGCCAGAAAGTCTCTCATGGAGATCATTTCTCCAGACAGCCTGCGACCGTCCGTCTCGCTGTCATTCACCGCATCCGTGTCTATAGAAATGTTGCGGGCACGTGTCCTGTGATGCCCAGGCATGACAGCGTTCCGGCGGGGCCGGAGGGACCTTCCGTGGCAGTGGCGACATGGAATCTCAAGCTTTTTTAAGAGCCAGTTGAGCACCTGCTTGATGACAATGGAGATGACATTGAAAAGCGAGTAAATGCAGCAAACGCCCATCAATATCAAGATGAAATTGCCGATACGGTAGAAGGCCTGGTTCTCGTAGCTGGCCCTCTGACTGCTAACCATATCTCCGAACCCAATGGTGCTGAACGCCACGAAGCAGAAGTAAAGCGAATCTAAATAAGCCCATCCCTCAATGGAAGAGTACATAGCTGAAGCACAACAAGAGACGATTATTGCTGCTACGCAAAGAATCAGCATCACACAATACACCGACGGCTTCCATCCCGCCAGACTGTCCTCGCGGCTCAGTCTCACGTTGCGCGAGCCCTGTCTGCTGTCGTGAGGCAAAACTCCCTTGCGTCGACGTTGGACTTCGTGGCAGAACTTGAGGATGATAGCCAGGACTGTTATTATCCTCTCCAAGAAAAGGTTGAAGAATAAAATGGTGGCTGCGCAGCCGATGAGACCGTAAAAGATGAGGAAGATTTTGCCACCGACCGTGGCGGGTGTCGTCATTCCAAAACCTGGAAGAAGGAGAAAAGAGTTTTGGGTCACGAATAACATCGGGTTCATGGCAGTATCACAGAGTGTAAACAAAAATTTATTCCAGTTGAACTACAACTTGTTGCTGCTCGTGATCTTTTCACGCTCATTGAAATGCAAATACCAAGTGTGTTTCATTATTATTCTCATCAATGTATTTCTCTTCACATAAAAGCCGCCATTGAGGAGGACAAAGACAAGAGCATATTCACCTTCTCAGAACAGATGTGTTGCCGAGGGAGATTTCATAAGGTCTTTCATTGTGTTAGTAATTGAGTCGTAGAAAAAAATCAAACAAAGCACCAATATTGAGGACTTCATATACCAAATAAAAAGATGGACAGTATACAGCAAGCTACAGTTATTTTTGAAATGCGATCTTGAATGGCTAACAGGCGTGGGTTTGTAAGGTTGTGGGTTGCAAACCCTTTGGGAAATTTTCTTGGACTTAGTGAGGAATAAAACCAGAAGAAATTGGAACATTGTGCAAATACATCTTTCATTGCATAACCTGGAGCGTTCAATGTGGATTTACTGAATTTTCATTAAGTCCCAGGGCTAATCTCGGTGGTGTCTGTTTTGACAATTTAATTGTTAAGCATACAAAATAAAATGTGTTGTCTTGTAATTTAATATGAACAGAGAGAAAGCTTTCTGTCTGGAGGTGGTTATATACTTACTGAACATTTGAACCTTGTGTTAACATCAGCAAAGAACATACTGTATAGCCTAAATGCAATTATTTCTAATTCGTTTACAAGCATCCTTGCCAAATAATTACATTATGTACATTACGTTCATTTGTAAAATTTCTGACAGTCAATAATACTGTAATTAACACATTGACGTATATAATGTCTAAGAAAATATATTTTAGATGGTTTATTTTCCTACTAAAAATTCTGTATTGGCACGCACGAATCTGCAAAACAAGCTAGCAAATATCTTCCATTACTGCCCAGGCAGAAAAATACAGAACTGTTGGAGTGACAACATGTCAAATCACAATAGTGGGGCATGTTGTCACACTATAAGCTGCCACTAACTTTAAACAGTACACCAAAAATGTCATGCATCAACAACATCAATGCAAACCCCTACTTTGCCAAAAACCTTTTAACCCTTGTCTTTTAACTGTCAGTATGTTATGGTATGTCCACTTTAAAAATAAGAGGATTTTTGCTTCACATGTTCACAATGGCATTTAATCTGATTTAAAAGTGTTTAACTACCTTATTTGAAGCCAAGAGACAAAATAGCTGTAAGAGAAAACCAATCCAAGGAATACATCTTTGACTTAAACCTTTTATAAACCTCTGTGACAACTTGCCCCTGTCTCCCCAATACCCCAATGATCGTCATAGATCTATAATTTATTTTATTAACTGCGTTAGCAAATGTTAAGTGACATATAGATTTACACCATACATTTGTGAAAAGTTCTTTGATAATACGTCGATAATAAGTGACAGGTTTCATGTGTTTCTTTCCTCCTCACCTATGGTGGAAACAACTGTGCCGACGAAATAAAACGCCCCGGTAAAATCCCAGCGAGGTCTGAGGGTGTCCACCCGTATACCTGCCATGTTCGCCTCCTCGTAATATCTCAAGAACTTCTCCAAATCACTTCTGTTGAGGTTGTACTTTTGGCTGAAGAGCTCAAACCTCTGAGCCCATCTTTCCTTGGCTTGTTTCTCCATTGGACGCTCCAGTGCTGAAAACACAGCGGCTCCACACAGCAGGTACAGGACGATGAACAGCATCAGCATTATAAACCTGGCATTATCTTCATTCACGGGACCAAAGCCACAGCAGCAAGAGCCTTTACATGCCATTATTTGACTGCAGTTGGACAGGACCGAAAATAAAGTCTCCGCATCTTACATTTAACTGCGTTGGGCATGCACATGTAGAAAACTTCCTCGATTTCCATTATTCTTGGAATGCATGTACACAAAATGCGCTGTACATGAGCAATGCTGAGGGATGCTCATACCATCCTTTGAGAATTGTTTTTCGCCAATTTAAAATCCTCACAGATGAGATGGTGGGTGGATCTGTTAGTTCAGCTCATCTCCGCTGGGATTCGCCGACTCGCCCGGTTGCGCCTGGATTCAGAACTCCCGGTCCACTTCATCTGGTACATCCTTCAGGTGGCTGCGTGCGCGTGGATGCAAGGCGACTGAAAAGCATGCGATATATAAATAATGCATAGGAAAGAAACGCATTGCATTTGTGCTCGAGATAAAACAAGTTTAGTACGCGTTTGCATTGAGTTTATGGAGGCAAAACTTAACGTTAAACAGCTGGAAGAACTCTCTGGAGATGTTCACTCCACCGCGCTTCATGTTCATAGAGAAACACAAGGAAAGTATAAATTGCCGTCGTTTCTTTACAATCCTCATGCATGCAAACCGCGATGTTTTAGTTGCAGGCGTGTGACATCGCTCAGTGGTCAGACAAAAAAATGTAGTCTGCTCGCGAGGTGCAGACTGATACTCATCTGACGTCACCTTCCGATATTCGCTGCTTTAATATTAAAACGCGTGAGGTTTTGTTCTGCAGTAGTTGCCAAGGCACATTGAGTAATTGTGGTGATATGGTTTTATTATAGTAAAGTGCAGTGTCCATGTTGGTTTCACAAACAAGGATTAACTTAATCCAACCCTTAAAGTACCAGTGAAATTAAAAATGACAATTCTTATTTTTTTCATGAAATATTGCAGCGTTTATTGTAAATAGCTTATCAACGTGGGTAATTTTCTTTTCTAAATTCAGGTACCTCATAATGTTCAGTTAAAATCTGAAAATACACTTCCGCCCTGAAATGACGGTCCATCTCTTATGACGTAAATTAGACGGCTTGGGCGGCGCATCCGTTAACTCCTCCCCCTCAACTGTCGGCCTGCTGCCGGTTTCATTTTTAAAATGCAACAGCTGTCTTTACACATCCAATCAATTCGCAGTGAAAAACGCAAGCCATGCCCACTATTTTTTCTCAGTCGGAAATTCTGTTAGAATACGGAAGTAAAATCGATCACAACTTGCGGTGCACGGGGACTTGAAGTGATGAAATTAAAAATAATAATTTTCTTTTATAAAAATGCCGTAGTAAAAAACAATCATGATGTGCATTTTGACACAAAACAATAGGACTTACATATTAGTTATTTTCATTTAAACATTTAGTTTAGACTGGGACTAGGCCTTAAGATTCGTCTGTGAAACCGGGCATTTGTTATTTCTGGTGTAGCATCAATAAAATAATATGTAGGCTATAACAAGGATCTTGCGAAACTTTTTTATATACGAATGCCATAATCACCTGTTATGAATGTACCTCTTTCCTTTATATTCAAGCACGATTTTTGAATAAACAGCTTTTGATTCAAAGGTCAACATCAAATACAAATCAGGGTGAAAATAATATGATTGCCAGATTAATAATAGTGAAGAAGGCATTACTCACGACAGTGTAACTGAAATTGTTTACACAGTGGCCATTCATTCGAGAGTAAACATATAATGATTCTCATTGTGTAGACCAGACTGCTCTGTTCGGAATTACTTTAATTCTTTGAGATCGATGCTGAAAGATCTTTCAAGAATGGAGGAGAGCTCTCTAATACCTATATGGGTCCACAATGACCCCTACAAATGACACTTATGCATCCAGTGTTACATAATTTGACTGTTTTATAAATTGTTCTACAAAACACAACTGCTGTAATCTAAAGCAAAGTGGAGGCTATCAAAAATATTTGCTGAAGAAACGTGAAATAATAGTCTAGACCACAGGGCATTCCTCTATTAATGCACAGATTTTTTTTAAATGTACCGTGGCATGAAAGTATGAAACAGCACCAATTATTGTGTAGTTTGAACATATTCGCTAAATCAGTGATTTCAGCAGGGCGCAGTCCTACACAAACACATTAGGCTACTGCATCACTCCAGAGGCTACGAAAAAATCGATCTGTCCTCTGTGCCTGGAATCTGTTTGAGAAAACAGATGAAAAATAATCAATGTAAAAATAGCCAATTTAAGTTTACACGGTTTCATTTACTTCTCTTTTTATCTGAACTAAACCTGTTATATGACAAATCTCAAAAACTCTGAAAATGGATTTGAGAGGTTGCCGTTTTATAAATGGTACCTGTTACCGACTTTTGATGCTTTAGGGTGGTCTGAATGTGACAGGTTCAAAATCACTGTTTAAAGTCTGTTTCATTTGATTATGTATAGGATAAGCATACTATTGTATAATGTAATACATATTTTTTTCTTTAAAAAAACAGGATGGACTTTTCTATTTAAAAATAATTTTAAGCTTGTACTGAGTTTAAATTTTTTTGTTCTTTTACAAATTAATTAAGGAAAAACAAGGCGGACTCAACAAAACAGAAGTCAAATGCAATACAAAGGATCTACACTTATACACTAAATGATACAAAAGCTTACTTCTACCATTGCTGTCACGGGTACATTCAAGTGGCTAAATGACTCGTATGGTCTGACTTCCATGTTAATTTGATCTAATTCAAAGGAGCGTCTGGCCTCAAGAAGGTACCCATATATTTCCATGAGTACCTAAGTGTGTGGTATTTTCCATATCCAAGGCTGATCTGTGAAAGAGAAAAAGAAAAGAAACAAAATAGATTATTGGAAAGCCCCAAGGCTTATGGTCTCGACGCCTGACCTGCTCCAGGCAGAGTTCATGAGCTTGAGGTGAATGCTGTAAGAGTAAGTGAAGAAGAATTTTTAAGTATTTCAGTGCACAGAACACAAGGTTCTGACCTCCTTCGGGCGACCTTTTATGCTCCGGCTAGGTGGCTATATGTCGAGCTCATACTATCAATATAAAGAATCATGCAGTATTATTTACTTAATAATGAAATGTAGGATACAAAGCTTGAACAGCAGTGTCCATGGTAACCAGACACAGTTGAATTTGATCATATAACACAGTACAGCAGTTGAAAAACCTCTGAAAATGCATTATATAAAAAATCAAGCCAAAAAGTCAACGGTTCATTGTTTAACATCAAGATGTCATAATACCCATGATATGACAACACAGGCCATTATACTGCTTACAGGCACGAAGATATACATAACTCGTCTCAAAGGAGATCTTATTCAGAGATGACTGAAGGAAATGCAGCGGGCATCATCATATTCGTCAAACTAGTTAGTCATTGGAAAATTAAATATGTAATGTGGAATTTTAAAAGAAATGTTATGTTATTCCCAGTAACATCTTTATTCTTGTAGCATTTAGTTCTTAGGCAAAAGTAATTTTAGCAACACTTTTCCGTATTCATTTTTACAGTTGCTTTACCGGTATTTTATATTTGGACTGCATTAAATTGAATTTTAGCATTGATTGTAAAGGTCCGCAAAATAAAGGAAAATGTACTGGTTATTTTAGACCAATACTTTATCCGATTTTAACTGGATTTTATTATGGTGTAGATGTTAAAATGTTCTGGAATTTGTCTGTACAACCGTTGCAGTCCCGATCCTGTGTAGTGGTCGGTGGTTGCCAGGGCGTTGCTAGGGTGTTCTGGTTGGTCGCTAAACCCACAATAATCTATAATAATTATTTATGCATGTCCAATTGCTTTTAAAAATGATCCGTATTAACAATCCAGTGAATGAAATTTAGCGCCATCTAGCGGTGAGGTTGCGAATTGCAACCAACGGCTCACTCCACCGCTCGCCCCTCCTTTTCGAAGAACAGTGGCTGTCACAGGACTAAGATGTCATCACGTTTCTCCTTCTTTGCCAAAGGAGATAACTTATTTACTTAATTATTTACTGTGGAAACAACATGAAGTGTATATAGTTAGAAACAGAATAAGATAAAAAAAACATAAATCTTCATTATTTAAGGTTTTTATACACCTCTGAAGACATAGTTGTGTATATTATATAGCATTTATGTCAATAGATCCTCCAAAAAATTACACATTGGACCTTTTACATTTTAAAAATTTATGCGGGATAAGGAATGCGGGTTGTTTAATCCTTAAAGATTAGCGGTTTGTTCAAACTTAAAAAAATTCTTTTCAACAATGGCAATGTTATGTCAGGCACCACTAATTAACTCTTTAATTAGCACAGTTCTCGGAACGCCTGAAAGCAGCAGTGTTTTCTTCAAACAGCAGGAAAACGCAGCGGGAGAGCTACACCAACGCTCACATTGATGCATAATTGTAGCTTGGAACATTTTGAAAAGACATTCACATCCTCATATCCTCATATTTCAAATTAGCTTTTGCACACTAGTCCTCAGCCCAACAGTTTAATACGATAACATTTTTACAAACCATTTATTCACTTTTTTTGTTCTAAATCGTAAGATTTGTACGAATTAGCTGTTAGGCGGACTTATAGATTCACTTATAATGCCTGAAACACATTTGAAGAAAGTAAAAGGTGACTGGGTCTAACGACTCCTATTGTGTTTTTTCCAATTTGTGTGAACCTGTCTTTTGTACAACTCAAGGTAGGATAATTAAATGACGTGAAATGTTCAATTTCCGGGTAAACTATCACTTTAAATGGTCTCCTCTGTATATTACAGAAGCACACAGAGTTTGTGGTGAGTTGAGAATCTGTGAGATGTTCCGAGTTGATTTTGAGGGAAATGAAAGGGTCCGTTTCTCATCACTTAGCAGAAGTGAGAGCAGTGGGGTTAGAAATAGAAACTGAAATACATCAAGCTGGTCTTGATATAGAGATGCAGGTACACTATGAGGTGTAAAATTGAGTCTGTCGCTGGCTTCTGTCTGTAATAATATCACAGGTGTTGACAGGATGGGATGAGATGACACGATCTGTGTTATTGAGCATGAATGATGCGGTCGTTTAAAGAATAATAATAATGTCACCTGCCACCTGCAAGAGATGTAATTAAAAAACAATTTTAGACATAAAGAACGCTGAAGATCACCACATATTATAAAAATAAACCGTGTTTCTAGGACTGTAGGATGTCATATTTTAAAGAAAGTTTCCATTTTCTCTACAAAATAAAAATGGTCCAGATGATAATGCTATAAAAAATATATATAAAAACTTAATTTAAATACCATGTTTTGTATTACAGTACAATGACATTAATAACCACAATAGCTTAATTCCCTTTTTCTTCACTTCGCACATTTTTCTTGAATCTTTTGTGTGCTACACCCAAAAGTGTTCTTGCAGTTCATTGTTTGGTAAAAAAAGGAATCTGTATTTCCAACCATCCAATTCTGCTTTCAAAGTTATATAAATAATAATGCATCGCCATTATATCTCTGACATAAGGTGCAACTAATGGAAACAACAGCTTTGATAAAAAAAGCAAAAACCTGTGATTTCAAGTTAACGGCTATGCAAAGCCGTCATGATGTAAGTGTAAGCAAAAACCTCTTTACACTGGCTGAACATTTTCATTTATTTCCCTTTGTGTGAAGAAGGTCACGTAATGAAGAATGGTTGCCATGGCACAGGAAGAGAATTTTGCGATTGCCTGTTTGCTTCACAAAGCTCAATGATATCTGTCTGTTTCCTAAAAGCTTTAATTACAGATCTTGAAAAGCCTTCCGGGTATTATGTAATATGCTGGACTGTGAGGGTTCACAAACTTGAAAGCTTAGCGTCTCCTCTAAAAAATGCCTGTGTGACTCGGTTAGATTTAATTGACTGTAAACGAGTGACACGGGAACTGACCTGGTTACAATCTGAATTTTTACGTGACCGAGTATCAACAAGGACATGTGGGATTTGACAGCTACAGCACACAATCTATTTCAATTGTGTGCCATTTTAAGGTGAAAGGCCTTAATAATAACGTTCAGTCGAGCTTTTAGGGAGCACAGTCTGTTCTGACCACGACCCTGTTAGAGAAAGATGAGAGATCCATTGGTGCAGTTCAATCTATCTGCACAAACAGAAATCATACTAACTGTGCCAAAAAATGAATACTCATAATAGAATAAAATGGAAATCTTTTTTTGTAGGGCTGCACTTTGAGGAAAATTTTAATTTGCAATTACCAGCCAAATAAGGAGAAATGATTCACAGTCAAATATGACAATGCTTAAGGTTTGTAAAATCAGTTAAATTTACATAAAAATATATTTAAAATCTGAAAATTACATACACGTTCTATTCTTTTGGGAAGAGAAAGAATAACTGTACGTATCTCTTTAAAAGTAAAATCATTCAACAGCAAACTTTTGTGATATGCATAATGTGATATAATTGTCTTTATTTTTTCGTAAACAAATGTATGCTGGATGGTAATTTGGGTGACATTTAATCACTAGATTTTAGCGGCATCTAGTGGTGAGGTTGCGAATTGCAACCAACGGTTCCAGTCCACCCCCCCTTTTGAAGCACTATGGTTGCTGACACAGGACTAAGATGTCGTCATATATTAGCTTCTTTGCCTCAGAAGATTACATAATGAAGAAATACTCTGTTTGACCATTTTGTGGGCGAGAAATAGAATTCTATGTAGGTGGACCCGCGGTGTATGTAGATATAAATACGTTTTATAGGTCTTTATACACCTCTGAAGACATAGTAATGTATATTATTATGCATTTCGGTCAATAGATCCTACTTAATATAAAAAATTTACTTACTGTTGCAATTTTTTATGAAATATAGAGTAAACATTATACAAAACATGCACTGTAAGTCGCTGTGGATAAAAGAGTCTGCCAAATCCATAAACAACGTATGAATATTTAATTAAAAACTAATTAATACTTCATTAATAATTAATGGTCAAACACATAATATATAATTGGAGTTTGTTGTTTTCCGGCTTCAATATATGTGCTAACAAAACAAAAAAACATCCTTATCAGTGCAGAAACACAAGCTCATCACATTCAGAGAAGAACGCATTACTTCTTGATCCTCAGGCTCCGCCCACTCTTCCCACTTCATGGCTGAAGGGTTAAGCATCACTGGCCTTCGCTACCAAAGACCTACATTGCCATGGCAACCACAGGGGTCTCCTGCCTGAGTTCGTAAACCGATGACATCCTCCGTTTCAATAACGCCATCGATTACCGTGACCATGTTTTCACTGTGATTAAAGGTTGCCAGACTGCCGTGTCAGGAGCAAGGCCCATAATGCTGTTATCATCATTTACAAGAACGTGGCGCCTATGGCAGGTGGATTTTCTCTGCAATTACAGGGTTGAGCAAACAAACCGTCTTTGACAGAGACTGACCGGGTACCAGCAGATTCTCAATGTTATCAGCTGTGTGTCAGACAGTAGACACTCAGCCACAGAATAAAATCGTATCAGCAATCTGAAAAACAATGACGACTGAAGTCACATGTTTGCTTTCTCTGGCACGCTCTATACTTTCAGGTACTGTGTCAACATCAAAAGGTTTATTTTTCTCCAGGAAACGGCCATAACTATGACCAGCGTTCAGAACCAGCAATTTTAAATGCACTCTTCAAGTCACTGTTCAATTTCATGCCACTTCCAACAAAGCACTGACATTTCTTACAGCCTTTCCTTGAGCATTGGTTATACACAACTGATTTACAAGAGATATGCAAGACAGGACCTATTTTCTCCATTTTGAACAGAAGACCTTGAAAAGTAACATTAATCTTGATAAATAATCAATTAATAAAGAAAATCCTCATAATATAAAGAACAACATCGGGTTTATATTTATCATATCTTTGCATATGAAAGTCTGTTTATTTTATGTTGAGAGCAGCACAACGCTGCATGCGTTGAATCCGATGCCTCAAAAACAAAGTGCTTTCGCCCGCTGCTTTTATAACTGTGTACTTGCACGTTGGAGTCTCAGCTATAAAACACTATAATTACCCAGCGGATGATAATGAGTTAATTTACTGTCATCAACATGTCCTGCGGAACATAGTTTGAGTTAAGCTGCGATTATGCTGTCAGTCAAGAAAAAGCAGTTTTACTAAACCACAATATACTTGACTCAGGACCAAAAATCTCCTTTAATTCAACAGCAGTCTCTCATATGGGTTGCTGTCCAATAATATACACATAGGTTGGGGTATCATTTGAATCGTTGAAGACTTACAAGTATCTTGTTGCAATAATGTAAAACTATGGATACTTCAGTAAAATATGGTATCATTTTCATAAGGGCTTTTATTGAGGTATCAGCATATCACAAGTTAACACAGACACATTTCTGAAAATTTCTGTAAGAGTAATGCAAGTTTGATTTTATATCAAGTATCCGATTCCTAACCTTTCGATTATAGAACTGGGATTGACTTTCAAATCCCAACCTTATATACACACTTTTGTTAACAGAATAACAACATTATTCACATATAAAGGGAAATAAAGAATTGAGTTCTAGTTTTGGACGTCACGCCAATATTTTTAACCATTTGAAGAGGTAAATAGTCATGCGATCTGTCAATCTAAGAATTCATTGGTCGCATGCATACTTGCACCTTCTGTCGTGGTCAACCACTAGATCCAATCATCAAAACACTTGAAATGTTTTATAAACATAATATGCCGATAAATGACATGCGTCCTCATTAAGAATGCTGTTTGATGGCTTTGAGTGGATCACAGCGCAGGAAATTAATTGTATTACGCACACCACCTGCTCCTCACTGCAGTCGACAATTAAAAAAGCTCTCTTGCTATCACACGTTGCATCTTTGGACACCTCGATCATCACGTATAATGATGTGCACTCAAGAAACAAGCTCATTTACATACGGTCAGACATAATTAAACAGAGCTTATTACGTCTCTTCGGTTACTCAGACTGGATAGTGACCAGCACAGACGGCAACCTTTCATTTGCTGTATTGCGTCGTGCAATTATTTCTGCAGATCATTTCCTGCGGCAGCATTTGAACTTTGAATTTCAAAGTGAAGATTAACCTTTCGTCAACGTGTATTTTGCATTAAGCAAACCTTTAAACGTCAATGCCGATGCCTCATTGAAGTCGTTTTAGTGTTTTTTAACTATATCCACAAAAATGTCAACAACAATTTTGGCATCTTTATTTTCGGGGTGGTGCAGGGTTCAGTCTCACCTTTGCTGGATTAGTGATGGGTGGGAGGTCAAAGGGCACAGGAAAACCCTTGGAAGAGGTGGAGGCAGGAAATGTGCTCACGTTCTGACAACGAGAAGACATATAAAACATATGCATTTCTATAGTGAATTCACTGTGTTTTTTTCCAAAGGAAGCTGGTTAAAGAAAAAAACAGGACAAAAGAGGCCTATTTATGCTAACCCTCTGTGAACCGCACTTCAAGTCTATCCACGATGTCCATAAACCCAACAATATTTAAAGGCCAGCCAAGCATCACGCTGTAATGAGAACACACTGCATTCTCTCATCCTGCATCCTGTGGAAAAGTCAGAGAGTAAAGCTTGACTCAGGAAAGCTAAGCTTTCATTTGTGTGTCAGCTATAAAGATGGAGGGGGCTGAATATATTTAAAGGGCAGTGGGGAATATATCACGTATACTTATGGAGGAGACTTCATCCTTTTATTTGTGTATGGACTGCCCCTAACCTGACAGCACCTTTTAGAAAAAGTACAGACCCACGCGCGTGCAGACACACACATCACTAAAATATTGGTCTGTACATGTTTTCTATGTAATATATAGATGCTTTATCGATGTGAAAAAACGGACACGTTTTTGAGAGAGGACATAAAGGATTTCTTTTAATTAAAAAAGCACAAACCGGAAGGAATAACGCAAGAGGTTAAGGTATGGCTCATCACAGAACATCAAATATTTATTACACTATAATGTTTACATGCCAATTTTTGAGCAATATGGACTGCAAAGGATGTGACAATTTTGAAAGCGGCACTTACTTGACTTGACTAAATCATTCCAAGTCTTAAGTGGCACAAGAACATTTTTAGTAATCGCCCAAAACACATTGTGCAAAATTACAGATTTTTCTATATTAAGTAAATATTAAGTAAAGATCATGTTCCATGAAGATCTTTTTAAATTTAAATGTAAATTTTTAAAACCGTAAATGTATAAATTTTTTATTTTTGTGAGCGGATGGCCTGCTACAGTGGCTCTGATTAACAACTTCAAAGGCGATTTTCTCAATACTTTGCTTTTTGCACTCTCAGATTCCAGTTTTGTAAACAGTTGTTGTTTGGCCAGATAATGTCCTATCCTAACAAACCATATATCAATAGAAAGCTTATTTCTTCAGCTTTCAGATGATGTAAAAATATCAATTTCGAAAAATTTACCTTTAAGACTGGATTTGTCACCCAGGGTCACATTTCGTCACTGTCACCTTGTATGTCCAAATTTGCAGTTTTTCAGGAAATGCACTTTTTTTTACATACTGTGTTGTTAAAGTTGACAAGCCCTTTTAAAAATATTTGTGGGTAGATATTTGCACAACGCAGTGACAAACATAACGGGTGACTTATAATAATGATTTATGGGAAGAAGAAAAAATCATGAAATATGGAGGTTTCAGAAGGACAGCAGCGATATACTATATATAATGTATAAAATGCATAAGTATATTGTATACATTTTTGAACTCAAACTTCCAGGAGAATCTCAGTTGTTGGCGTTAACACGGATAAACTGTGTTCATGTCTTTGTATATTAGTGGTTGGATAACATCATTGAAGTTGACGTGGAGTAACATCATGAGTTAATAATTAAAAATGTATCTGCATTAATATTCAACCCGCATCAGACAGACCGTATTGACAGAATATAATGTATGTGAATGGTTCAATACTGCAGAAAACAATGACATTACATTTCTTGCAACACGCTGATTGTTTTTGTTTTAATAAACAATAATAACTTGATACACTTGTTGTAGGTGTCATTCTGTAAATGCAGTTGTTGTTGCATGACATAGGGTTGAAATTGTGACTCCATATAAAATGTGGCATAATTTTTGATTTCTTTAAATTAATCTCAATTCAGCTTAACTGCTTTGTGACAATACAGCTAGAAAAAAACAATGTACAGGACAAAATAAATTAAAACCTCCCCCTTGGAACAAATGAGTCATTTAAAACTTTAGAGAAAGTGGCACAATATGTTTTTTTTTGTTTAATGGCTCTAGTTTTTAGGTATAAAAAGGGCTGGTTAGATCACTAAAAAAATATGATATTTGATAACCGACTTAATTGGTGCGTGATGATACAGCGCAATTAAAGAGATGTGCTGTTGAACTAAGGATGTTATCTAATGCCAAACATCTTAACAGAACTTTTTAGAAGAACAACAATTAAAAGAATCATTTGATTTGGAAACTAATTAAAAAGTGAATGCAGGAAGACAACAAGAACGCGCCTCATTATAGAATACAGTTATACAGTTGAAAAAATAACTTGAATAGTCAATAGGCAGCCTCAATTGTATATGAAGCCTGTAACTAGGACATTTTGTATTTAATTCATAGTAATATAAGTTAAAAAAGCAACCAAGAATTCAAACGTCTATTATACAAAAATGTAATCTCAATAAACATACAAAGTTAAAAGGAAATAGGAAAGCCACTGTGCGTTTATCGCTGGTTTATTATGGGTCCATTATACTGTACTGAAACTCTGTGAGCAGTCAAAACTCAAGGGAACACGGATGACTCAGTCATCATTATCAAACTGCTTAAATACGTCTCTGAGTTGTCCATAAATTATTTCCAGCAAGAACTAACCGTGACATAAACAAGATTGTGTTAACGTGAAACAAAGCTGCTTCGGGCCACGAGCAAAGAACGCATCCCTTCTGAATAAGAGAGCACAAGCAATCCTCTTTCAAACTCGTACTGTCCCCCCCTCGTTTTTTCCACGGGAGAGAACCGAACCATTCTGTTGCTTAGCAACTTTTGAAGACTACCCTGACAACAAGGACAAATTACCCCGTGAGTACGTGAGCGCTACACAAAAGCTCTATCTCTCTATATATGGAGAAAAAGGAGATGTACTTTCAGACATTATCTACAGTATTGACACAGAGACAATAGTTCTCAAAAACGTGCAGATACTCTGTGGAGGGTGCAGTCACCAACACTATCTGATGAAATTGTCACATTCACTCTTCATCTCAAGGCAGAAAACTGGGAGAAGGTTTAATTCAACATTAGCTGCAATCCGTTACTTTTTCACTAACAAGTTATTGATATATTATCTCTTTAGCATAGCCCAATTCACAACAGTAAGATAAAAACAATGATTTATAATTTGAACTGTCGGGTATCATTTTATAAGACATGTCAGTCTGACGTCATTTGACTTCAACCCACATAAAGTTAAAGTCGGCATGAAACGGAAGTACTATTGTTTTTTCTACAGTAACGTGATGTATATCCAAGAGAAACAACTTCTGAAATAGAAAAAAATGTAGGGCTGAAATTGATTTCTTTCATGGAGTACTGATTGGAACGTTAAAATGGGGGTGTTGCCAACAAAATATAGATTTGCAGTCATTGCAGACCTGCCCTCGTGCCATTCCTCATGACCAGAAGTAAAGAGAGCTCTTGTCGAGGGGGGGAGGTTAACGTTTTTGATTAAAGATTACAAGTGCAAATGGATTTTTTTAATAATGATGTGCATGGATAAATATTTTAAAATGAATACTGCAACACTGTGTAAATCAATTTGAAATTGACATTTTTTTTTAATGCCGACATTAAGTACCTCAAGTAACCTGCAATTTTTAAAACAGAGATGGCCATAGAGGGGCAAAAGTAAAACAATGCTGTGTCTTGCTTAGTGTCTAAAATCTAGCTGAAAAAATATTTTATTATTATTAAAGGACCCTGTATTTTGCTGTTTTTGAGGCTTTAAATATGTTTTTTGAGGTGTTTAACAATGGATGTTCATGTTTCACCACAGTCCTTCTAACAAAATGACAGATTTTTTCCGGCCTTTATAAAGTCCCTCCTACCAAAAGCTATGATTGAGAAAGCTGACCAGGTCTATCGTGATTGGTTCCCCGCTTAGAGGGTTGTGTGTGTGTGTGTGAAGATGTCTCACCCATATCATATCAGCGAGCTTACGCTTCTCATTCTGTTGTGATTGGTCGGTGCCCCTGTCAGTGCACGTGTATTCATAAACTTTGGCTTTTAGCAATAAACAGTGACAACGGCATCAACTTCACTTAATAAGTTAATACATACGGATTGATCGTAGTGTATCAGAGGTCTGCTAGTGCATGTGCAAACGTCGATCTTTGTTAGAGATCGCGAATTGTTTCCCTACTATGGCAAAGGGAAATGACACCAGACCGAATGGTGTCAGACCGGTTATGTACTAATAACAGAAGCGTTAGTTTTGCCTTTTATATTGGACCCGAGTTGGATAATAAAACAAGCAGATTGATCAGGAGACATTTGCAAGCAGGACTTCAAAGGACGCTTTATAGAAGTGTTTAAGAGATAAGCGCACACACACACACAATATCAGTGTATTACACAGAACAGCTTCCCCAGCCGATGTTAAAGTCATGGAAGCTGTATTTGATCGTTAGTTATCTTAGATTGTGTGTAGCCTCATTCTTATTAGCAGCTGTAGGACTGTGATGAAAGTGAAAGTAGATTAGCGCGTAGCTCAGTCAAATGTTTACAATCTCTGATAACCGAACACCACTCCTGTGTCTCTTCCTCTTCTCTAAGCAAGGCCTCGCCCATTTTTGGCATATTCCTTTAGGCGGAGGTTATTAATAAAACTCGGAATAGTGACATCATGTACCCGGGAAGTAGAGGACTGTAGTCCGATCCAGCTCTTCTCTGTAGTCCTTGAAAAGCAAATTCTGTTAAAGACAATATCTCGCTTGGCACTGAACTTTGAGCTTTATCATTTTGCTGGTAATGTTTATGCTCTAACAACAACATCACACACTAACTAAAGATTGAAAAATGGGATTTCGTGGTATGGGACCTTTAAATACGGTTTCATCAGATACACGTGCGTGGCTCGAAGTTAACCTTGAGTCTATGTTTGCTCATTCAATATGGTTAGAGATTATAACTGTATATTTAATATTAATAATATTAATTTTTTGATAATAATACGTTTATTTTATATAAATTGTATTAAAATATATTAAAGCTACCCATCAGTTATTGATTCTTTGCTGAGGTCTACCTGAAGTTTAGTTTGGCCGTCATAATATTTGATTATGTTGTTGCTGCTGAAACTGTCTATGGTAGTCTAAAGTATAGGGAAAATACTTAGAATTGTTTCTAAACCTTTTTTCACATGTGACTATGTGCACATGTGACATTCACGGGGCATCTCCATAGCGGGAAATCAGCTATCACATGTTTAAGCTGTTTAGCTAGCCGGAGGTGGATCTGAAATGTTTTTGATCAGCTCTGAAACACAAACACCATTTTATAATGATCTGAAGAACTGAGTTAAGTCACAAGACTCACAAAGGCTGAAGGTGGGTAGAAAACTCCCAGCTCATAGGAACGCACCATCATCTGGGTGTTGTTCTTCTCCAGAGCGCCCCAGGCAGCTTTGGACAAATTGGCACTGTGGAGGACACCGCCAGGCAAATGTCACCAAAGTCATCTCTCGCACACATCATCTAAAATCACCTGCCAACTAAACAAGCATTAAGCATGACAAAGCTTTGAAGCTCATTTTTCTGAGACTCCGTTCACTAAATAATTAATGCTGTTTGGTCTCAGAAGTAAAAAAGTGACAGGCTGTGCCTGGAGGCTTCACATCCACTGCAGCCTATAATCTACATTACATTAAAAGATGGTGAATTACTCAGCGCTGCATCTGACATGACCCACCTACAGACGCCGCTCACAGACCCCTGCAGTCTTCCTGTGCCCTTTCACCACCATTAAAGACAGCGCTCAGAGACAAACTGCAAGAATGGAGGATATTCATACTGGATGGAGATGTAAATCAATTGCCTGACCTCGGGAGATTCAAGTATTGCAAGATCCACCATATGAATATTTTTTCTAGATGGCATTAAAGGGGTGCATGTTTTTTGAAAGTACATGAAATTAGAAAATCTTGTTTGGTTTTCTAGCTCATTTCTGGCAAACTAACCAACATGCACGCTGCACTTAAGATGCTATTCTTGGGTCTAATTTGAAAGATAATCAAAGGAAAAACATCATTGTGTTTTATAGCCCGACTGGCTCTCGTGCGTTCTTCTTTACCACCAAGACAGGTCTTTACCGGCCTTGATCGCCTGTAAAACAAGCTTAACATATGCGTCAAAGGTCCAGAGTCCGTCAATTAAATAACCCACCCGTCCACCTAAATATAACCTTCAGTCAATTATAAGATAAATGTTAATGTGATTTTACAGGAAAGGGTTTTTATGATTTTGCAGCTAAGAAATGGCCAATAAAAAAGGACTTGAATAAACAAACATGTCAAGCATATGTTACATAAATATACGTTTATAGTTCACAAGGAACTTCTATGAGTGGAGTGCTATCAACACCACATATATACACATCATACAGAGATCATAGAGAACACGCCAGCCTTCTGTCGAGAGCGTGATTTTGGCAGCTATGAGCAGCTCTCTGAGGAACAAAAGAGCAGAAATGATGCAGATCTCATTCCACTCTGTATCATCGCAACACATTCAAAGCAAAAAAATCTCATATGCACTGTCAACAAAACCTTACGTAATCACCTTTTAACCATCTATTAAAATGTACATTTCATTCATAAATGTGTGCCTGTTTAGTAGCGCTGCATCGCATCATTTGGTAAAAACTAATTATCATAATTATTTTGTCAAACTGTGCAAACTGAGAACAGATAAACATTTGTCATTTTATATTGCTGCTTCTGACATATCAAAGCTTCAAAGAAGCAAACAATCTTCGAAGGATAAAATGAAAACATCAGCTCTCATGTTCAAAAATCCAGACTAAATGTTTATTTAAATTGCAGTATTTTGAGGTCTAAATAAAAAAGTTATTTTTCTTCCTGTAGCTCAGTTGGTAGAGAATTGTTTAATAAAGATAAGGTCACGGGTTTGATCTCTAGGGAACCCAATTCCTAATAAAAATAAATTTGGATAAAAGCATCTCACAAATGTATAAATGTAAAATTGCAAAAACTCATTATAAAGTCTAAAAAAAATTGGACTTTAAAAGTATTAAAGGGACAGGTCACGTTCAAAATGAAAATTCTGTTAGTCATTTTAAACCTCTGTGATTTTCCTTCTTCTGTGAGATCACGTTGGATATACAAAAGACGATATTTTGAGAAGATATAAAAAACCATTGGTTCCCATTGACTTCTATTGTATGGACACAAAGCCAATGCAAGTAAAAAAACTTGCGGACCTTTTTTCAAAATATCATCTTTTGTGTTCTGCAGAAGAAAGTCATGTCATGCAGGTTTGAAATGACAAGAGGGCGTTAAAAAAATGATGACAGAAGTTTCAATTGAAGGTAAACTATTCCTTTAATAAAAAAGTATTGTGCATTGAGGTTTGAAGTTAAAGATGTGTTGCAATTGGGTGTCCAAAAAAACTGCTTAAATTATTAATACTTTCTAGAAAGCATCACACCTATTTAATAAACTTCAAAGACATTTATTAATCCCAAAATTCCAACTGAGTGTCGACATTTTGGGACCTTTATGTGCTTTTATGAAATGTTTGTTTTATTTTTTTAAAATATGGGCATGAGGGAAGATTATGAGAAAATATTAATAAAAAAATGTTAATACTCCTTTGGGATTGCAATGAAATCAGTAAATACCAAACAAATCAAGTCTCTGTTGTCTACAACCTTCTAACAAGGAACCAGTTGTGTGAAGTCTGCCCAAACCCTCATGATGATGTGTTTCAGAGCGTACTGTAGACGGAGAAGAGAGGTTTCGGTCTGATTGTTGCCAGTATTCCGGCACGAAAGCAGATTCCGACATCTCCCGAGCTGAAGTGTGGAGTGAGCACTCCAGAGAGAAACAGAGATTAAATCTGTATTGCAATGGGCACATCTCTGATCACTTAGCAAAATCGAGGCGAGCAGTAAAATAGCTTATTTATGGTGATCATAACTTAAAACCAAGGGATGGGAAGCCTATTGGAGCAATTTTATAAGGAGCAATTTTATAAGGAGCAATTTTATAAGGAGCAATTTTATAAGGAGCATTAAGGAGCAATTTTTGGGTCAGATGAGTCTTGGGAAAGGCAGCTGTGTGGATTCTGGGGTTTTGCAGTGAAGTCTTTCAGGAGAATATTTATGGTAAAAGACTAAAAGCCATAATTTGATGAGTATACTGTCAAAGTGTGTTTTTTTATGGATAGGTTAATAACAAAACAGAACTTACTGGAAGTATGAGTGAAGCTAAAGTTGTTTTTGTGCGGTCCGTATACTGTTTGGTAAAGATCTCCCAGCTGCAAGAATAAAAACATGCAAAGTGGCTTGTCAATAAAACGCCCGCGCAGGTGTTCAAAACATATTTTATTCCAGAGTTAAAGAACAAATGGTACCTGGATAACAATCTAAACTGGTTCTCATGTTTTCCACAGGTGGATTAATCTAGAAGAAGATGGTTTTACAGAAAGAATTGATCAAGTTTTGGAAATTCAATTCCTGATCTACAAAGGATGTGTCTGTCTGTCTTTCTGTCGGTCTGTCTGACTACAAGTGTGTTAACAGGCCTGATTTGACTCATGACAACATGGACTCTAAGGTTGTATAAATGCCCTTTACTGAGATCTTTAACATTTATCAGTAAACTAACACTTTAGAATTTGACCTGATACTAGTTTTTACAATCTTCTTATAACTATTGAAGCAGCAATATGCAACTCTTCACCTTACCTCAACATTTTAAACTTATAATAAAGATGTATAATTTGAGCTCTAAGGATTCATTTCACAATAAATATTAGTTTGACATCATTTGGCTTCAACTCATCTTAAGACAGATAGGGTGAAATTAGGTAAATTGAGACTTCTTGATAATCAGATTTTCTTTCTGTAAAGAAAGTCAACCTCAAATTAAAGGAACAGTTCACCCAAAAATGGAAATTCTGGCATCATTTACTCTCCCTAAACCTGTTAACTGTCGGAGCCCTTTTTGAGGCTACACATGAAAACGCATGTTGGAACTAAAATGGTGGTAACTCATGAATTCTTTGAAATACAGACTCACGTTTGGTCTCGTTTGAAAATAGAAAAGTAGCTGATTATTGATTAAAAAAACCACAAACACACACAAAAAAATTAAAGGTATGTTGTTAGGTTTATTGTAAAAAATTAATTAAAAAGTTTAAGTTTTTCTTTGATAATATACATTAAAAAAATATGGGTCGCAAAAAGATAACAAAAAATCTAAGCACACTCTTTATAAAAAAGAATCAATTACTCTCCCTACATAAATTATAAAAAAAACACCAAAAAAAAAACTTACAATTTCCATAGTTTGTCATGATTCGATTAGAAATTAATATTGCACAATATTGATGCAAACCTAGGTGTCCCGTATACGGAACGGGTGACAGTTAACAGGCTACGTTGTTCCATATCTGTAAAAAAATATTGTTTTGAGAAAGGTATTTGAAAGAATGCTCGTGACCAAACAGTTATTGGCCACCGTTGACTATCATAGTAGTATTTTTTTTATACATTTATTTGTTCTTTTAAACACAAAAGAAGATATTTTAAAGAATTTAGGAAAGCAAACAACTCTGGGGCACATACTTTTATTTTTGGGTGAACTGTCTCTTTAATGTTTTGAACAAAGATGGCGATATAGAAACAAAGGTCACCGATTACCCTGTACTTCTTATTGCACCGTGCAAAGTGCACAAATTAGCTCAATGAACTGGGTTCACTCGTTCAAAACTGCATTACTCACAATAGAGATCGGAAAAGAAAAGCACTTCCTGCATATGTGCTCTTTAAATGACTACATTTGGTATGTCTGGATAATTGCCTCTCTCCTGAACGGTGAGAACAGAATCATCCCAGTAGCTCAATAGACTTTCTGATAGGGCTAATTATACAAGTCCTTGCTTTTTAAGAGATGGCACGGTGCCATTAATATCCTCGTTCACCATCATCTTCTCTGTGTCTTGACTTTTCAACTGACATTTAACAATAGATGCATTGGATAGAAATCAATCGTCTGTCCATCCATCAGAGCAGATATTGTTATGCAAATAGCAGGACTGGATTCTTGTAACGAAAAGAACCCGAAACTCTGTGAAGGGAGACGTTTTTTGTAAACTGGCCTTCAAGTATCAAAAATGAGAACATGCTGTGAATGCCGATTGCTAGTTAAAAATGTGAGATGTTAATAAATTTCAAAGCATATTGAAATTTACTCCAAAATGTGGCGTCTTTGCTCATACAAGCGGAAAAAGGCAGACGATACTTGATTTTATTCTTATTAAATCCAAGACACAATATAGGGCTCATTTACACTGATAGACAAACAATCTGGTAGGGGAATATGCGACCGTTGTAATCGTAAAACCCATCAGGGCACGTCATTCCTAATCCAAACAAGGTACAAGGAGCAGTTTTTTCCCACACTGTTTCAGTTTGCTCTGCAGGAGCCGTTGCAAACACTCACCAGGAGCATCTGTGGTTGTGAGCTGGGTAATGATTTCTCTGCTTTCCCCAGCGTGGTCAGGGTATGCTGGAACTCAGCTGCCAGCCATTTAGTCTTATCAAGACCCATAGAGCCGATAGTGGAAAACTGACCAATCACAGGGCACCGCTCTTTGTTCTGAATGGGACGTGTGTGTTCGGTGAGCAACTACGAAGAAAAGAAAAAACATGTTTAGTTATGTTTATGTGAGCAGATAGTTTCTAAAGTCCTACCTGGAATGTAAACACCAATGTGTTGTGGCACTGTGGTTTTGCTTCAGATATGACAAAAAACGGATGATCGTACAAAAGTGAACAATAATACCTTTAAAATCAAAATTACAGTAAGCCAATAATTGATTATACCAAACACACTGCAAATGACATGCAACCTCTCAAATAAGAATGAACCTGTATACAATGTAATATTTTATAAGGTACATTATGTACATTTTTTTAAGTTAAAGAAAATTGCGTTATTATGTTTATGTTTTTTTATTTTTGATATGCAACTTCTCTGTGTTGATTTTACCAAATGACAATGTTTGGTTGGATGCATGACCTTTTAACCTCTTCCATTTTGTTGTTATTACGGTTTGATTTATCTGTGTGTTTTAACTGAAAACAATTGTATTGATTTATGATTATATTTTATTATTTCACTGCCCTCCTTCTGTCAGCTTGTCTCTCCATATTTCGTGATTTGTTTCCCCATAAAACATTATTATTCGTCACCATTCACGTTTGTCGCTGGGTTTTGTAAATATCTAACCAATTATATTTATTAAAAAGTGCTTGTCAACTTTTACAATACAGATTTTCATAATTTAAAATGTGTTTTTTCCATTTCCTGAAATGCAGCCAATCTGGACGTCTGCGGTTTCGGAAGGAAAGCGACCATTTGCATAAGCGATTTTTGACTCCTGCTGTTTGCGAACAGATCAAAAATTTGAGTGAGTCATGCCCACTGATGTACCATAATCCTTGAGTTGTTAACAGTCTGCTCAAATGTGATTCAAACATTCATTTTTTAAACGGCTCTTTGATATCAGATCTATGAGACTTTTTTCAGCAGATGGTAATTTCTCCTGGTACAATTGCCAAGCCAATCTGACACTTTACGCTGCCTGTGTGATCTGAATTCCCTTAACAAATGAAGGAAAGAAGTCAAAATCTCAGAGGCGTTCTCACATCGCTTTTTATGAGCATCGATCATTCTACTGCCAGGGGAGAAAACTGAAGCACCGACGGCAGGTGAAATGGCACACAAAACAACCTTTCACAATATTAAATGGCCCCACTTTTCCATGGCAGATCCTTGATATGTTCCTGGAGTTGAACCAATGAGAAACACAAAAAATACATAAAAAGTGATACTATATTGCATGTTCCTAGATGATGAGCACATGTTAGCCATATGTTTTTTCCTAAGTAGCCGGTTCTTGAAATTGCACAATGGATAAGTTTTGCCATTAGTCGAATGTCCGGTTATATTATTACTCCATGGATGCACAATTAATTATCAGCCATATCGGTATCGACCGATAAATAGTAATTTTTTATGTTATTGGTATCCGCCGATAATAAAATTAGGCCGATATATCATATAATTTTACTGAGGTTTAATGTTTGCACACGACACCTTTATCTTTTTTAAAAGGTATGTGTGTTTCATTTACTTTTAGCAAGCCTTGAGGCGAAGGAGCATTATAACACAGCATATGTAAAAATTGTCAACCATTTGTTTTTGTTGTTGTGAGTGGTAATATTGTTAAATTTGTATTATTCTTGTACAGAAAATAGCATCCTGCAGGAGTTATAAGTGTGCCCTTGCACAGATGTGATAGCATTAATGATGCTGATTGTGAGCCCTCCTCTGGGAACCACTTGCCCTGTTAGTCGTGGTCTGACGCGCCGACTCTAGTCTATTTCGATACTGTATATCAGCCATATATCAGTTATCGTCTTTCAATGTTTAAGAATTATCGGTTAGCGTCTAAAATGTACATATCGGTGCATCCCTAAAGTCTACCAATGAATTTTCATGACCTTTTCATTCATTAATAGATAAGGATTTTTAGAAATCATATTAGAGATATTTTCTGAGTCAAATTACATATGTATGTCATGCATTCTGAATGAATAGATTTAAATGTATTACTGCACAAATGGTAGACAGACTAATGCACTCACAAAGAATCATACAGGTATACTGCACAATTTGAAATCTTTTTATTCACTACTGAAATGTCCATGACCTTTTCATGCCTGGAAGTCTTAAATCTGTCAAATCCATCCCTTAGATCACCGTGGAAACCTAAAATATCATGCCACCTTATCCTAGATTTAAATACTGTATCTTTCATTTGCAGAATGTCAAACCGTGTTTCTGAGAGATCATGCTGTTTGATGCGTTCAATCCAGTCGGCGAGCTCTGGAGCCCGGTATGCCTCCAGGTATACCAGCAGGTCTCTTTTAAAGTTGGTTGGGGACTCCCTTGCTTTTCCCGGACTTCCCTAAGGTAATCTGGGGTATAGCGGACTCATCCATAATATATATTCATCCATAATAATAGATTCTTCTGTCAAGCTACAAAAAAAGACCAAAAAAGCATTACATGAACTGAACACATAGAAACGTCTCATTTTGTGTTCCATGGAAAAGAATTACTGACCATGTTCAAATAACATTATGAAACATTTCAGGGGGAAGTCCTTTAAAGGGATAAATATCAACATTTTCTCATCATTTATTCACCCTCATGTTGCTCAGAACTGATATAACTTTGTGGAACTCCAAAGAAGATATTTTGAGAAATGTCACAGGGGTTTTGTATCCACACAGTCAATAGGGGCCAGTGTTATTGTTTGGCAATATTCTTCAAAATTCTTGTGTTTTGCAGAGACAAGTCGTACTGGTTTGGAAAATATTATGGCGAATAAAAGATGAAATTCAGGGGTGAACTATCTCTTTTAAGCTTTGTAAATACCATAAACAAAACGTCCCCACTATGCGACAGGGATCACATAAATTGATGTTCTGAGAAATTACAGTATTCCTGTTTTTCCATCAATAGAAAAACTATCTTTAAAAAGAAAAAATCATGAAATATAATGTATATGATTTCTGTGCCACTAGTTTGAACAAACAAAAATGGCAAAAATAAGCAGCTTTCACGCAGGTTTTGCCATCGAGTGCCTTGAGAGAAATCGTTCCGCACAAAACTCAAGGCAGCGTGAGAGACATGTTAATATGTTAGTGTCATGCTGACAGGAAGGTTTGGATAACGCCACACAACCACAATGTTTACACTTCACTTGGAAATCACCTACCTATGACTCCCCATTTACTTTCAAACACATCACCTTCAATTGACACCATGAACAGTTAAGGATTACAGATGATGCACAAAAAATTACTTTCCGAAGAAATGCAAGTGGACATATTTGACATGCTCAAAAGAAAATGCTAAAATGTTCGGCAGCAGGTGCAGCTTTCGCTGTGTCAAGGCTTTTACATTCTATGAGAGGGTTTTTTAAACACGTGCAAAACAGATCTAGATTTTCCTTGAGAACTCAAATTACTCCAGATGAGAGGAGTGTAAGGACTCGTCCTAACAGACTCCCTGAGGCTCTATAAGAACAAATCAATGTGGATTCGGATTGGAACCGTTACAAATAAAGACTGGAAAAAACGGTCTCAGACATGAGAGGCGGAGACCGTCGCGTTTAGGCATAATAAATAGACTAGTTTGGAAGACAAAATAACATATTTTGAGTGGTCCACACAATGGAAGTCAATGGGGGTCAATGTTGTTTGGTTACCAACATTCTTTAAAATATTTTAGTGTTCTAGATTAGAAAGTCATGGAATTACATCAGGATGAATTCATTTTTGAGTGAACTATTCATGTAATATCTCACAGCGTAGTTTCAGCCTGCAGCAGAATCTCATTGCAATTCGCAACTATCTCAAGAGGTGGCTATTCTCATATGAATTTGCTATTCCCATTTCATTCATATGTTTTAGCACAACCTACTCTCACGCTGATGTTGGAGAGGTTTAAGAGTAGATCTTTATTATTGCTTCGTTCTAATCTCTTTTTTGTATTTTTCTAATAATCTATATTTTTGCATGATTCACATTGTATGATTTCATACGAATAAGCCACTTCGTGAAAAAATGTAATGACGTCTGTCTGAACTGATTTTGGACTAGAAATCCTGGTTAAATAAATGTCCCAATATACTTTATCATACACATTGTTTGAGTATGTTTAAAGCAGAGAGTTTAAATATTAAGGAACTCAATTTAGGTATTTTATTTACTTCCACAGCTTAATGTGGGTAATACCCTAACCACCACCAGACACATACTTTTGGACAAAATGTATAATGGAATTCTGTTCCTATAATGTACATTGCAAATAAACTTGAATCTCTTACTACTGTATCTGAAAGCAATTGTTACTTCATTAGCAATCACTCTGACCTGCCTGGTATCCTCATCTGGTATAAATATAACATTATGTAGAACAATTTATTAATGGCACTTAAATCTTGACTGATAAGCCATTATTCCATGCAGCTAATTCATAGCCATTTCAGGTCAAAGTATAACAGCACGATTGGTTTATTGTGATTCGTGAAGCTCTTTTTAGGAAACATAAGCTTAATTTCAATTTACTCTGAGTGTCTTCGCTGTGTTGTCATAGCAACAGACAAGTGTGTCATTAAGACTAGCAAGCGCACTACTTCTGTTTCAGAAATGAAATAAATGTTGTTGCAGTCGGCAGATGTGCGACTTCAAAAGAGAGCGAAACGTAAAAAAAGTGAAGAGGCTATTTCTAAATTGATCGTCCCATCGTGTCTGATGTTTCCATTCACTGGGTTCATTCTCGTGAGTGCAATAAGATTTGGTATCTGGCCCCTCTCATTACACGAGTACCCTAACCTGTCTCTTCTGGTACCAATCGGCTCGGATGAGGTTGGAGGTAAGAATGATGACTCTGAATCCTTCTTCGTACCACAGCAGCATCATTTTCCTGCAAAAGGTGACCGTGTATTTAAAACAGCTCATTTTAAGTATTAACATTCATTTTATCATAACACTCTCTATGTGTCTTTTAAGAGCATAAAACACTACCTTTACAATCTAGAGACACATTCACAGAGAATTATCTGACATAATAAGATCTAAAAGCTTATTACTAAAGCATTGTTTTTTAAGTATCACAAGAACAGCACGAATTGGCCTATAAAACTTGTTTTGTGCTATGCAAAACGTTTATTTTTGTACTTTGACCTTTTTCTTTATTTAGATATCGAGATTTTTATTTTATTCAAATTATTATCGAATAACAAAAGCAACTTGATTTGGTCGTTTGGAGTCAAAAATGCTTAATCTGGCTGTGGCTCCTTCTGCTGTCTGTTGTTGAATAAAACATGAAACTTCTTTGGAGAGAAAACAGTACTTTAGGAATACATCACATTAAAATTCAATACTGTGCCTGTTTAACATTTAACTTCAACTCATCACAACAGATGCTCGTCTGATAATCTGCACATCCACATGAGGGGTTAAAACTCTCTAGAGAAGCTGGAGTACTACATTCTCTATGCGTTATACTGACTGCTCATTAGATACAAACCTGAACGTGGTATAAATAAAGATTAATGAAGAAAAAAATAAACTATGACACTACATAGTGAGATACTTTATAATGGCACAAATTTGTTTCATATACAGTTTAACTAGATTCTTGTTTTAAAGAAAACATAATAAGGCCGGTCACTTACGTGTGATGTGTGCCAATCCAATGTCCAGTTCTGCCTGTTAAAAGCACAAAAAAGCAAAAATGTTTAGGATTGCTTTTTAAACTTAATTCAGTATTAAGCAAAAAAGCCCAAAATGTTACACTTCTGCCTACAGACAGCCATCATAAAGTTTAATACTTCCATCTGGTGGAATAAGTATCTTATTGCAACAGTTTTGGTAAAAAAAAAATGTAACCCAAAGAATATGAGACACTCATACTTCACAGGGTTTGTTTGGTTCACATGTGCTGCTCCTCTAACTTCAGATAGAGTGCCTGGGAGCAGACGTTGTTTCACATTAAGTGATCTTTCCTTTCATTTGGGATCTGCTCGGGCTCTTGTTTAAGAAGGGTGATGATCTTATTTGTATTGCTCTCTAAATCTGGTTTAATGTTTGGTGTGATTTAAGTCTTTTGAGGGGTTGATGGTATGGTGTTGTCCGCTTCTTCACTATCAGATATAGTCCACCTGCCAAGTTGACTCTTCTGGGACATTTCTGCTTCAACTTAATTATATGCTGGTGCTCCTCCCAAAACCTTGTTTATAAAACATCATTTGTAGCTACACTTCTATAGGCTCTCATATAAGATATCTCGGTTTAGCCGTCTTTCCGTAAACGCCATCAAACTTGAAGGCCGATACTTAAAACATTGTTGGAGTTCGCTCGAAGTTCCTACACTTTTTCATGTAAAGATCTGGCATTGCACAAAATCGTCGACGGTTGGTCTATTTCCACGTCGTCAACGACACTGCCGTCCCCTTCTTTCACGCAAACAGGCAGGTATTGGCGTGCATTGTCACGAGAAACCCCATACAGGCAAGTAGGACAATCGACAGAAGCATCGCAATTAAATAAAGAGTTAGTAAAATAAATAAATCACAGACTGGATTCAAACAGGCAGACAAATTGATGTGATAGAGCGCAAGCGGAGCAGCGAAGTGCCACCGGAAGTTTGGGAGGACACCATCTTTTTCACCAATATTTTTCAATCCACTTAGCTTGGTATGTCCTTAGGGTTGCTGCAAAAAACAACTGAAAAGCATGCGAAATACACTGCTTAAAACAATTAAGGGAACACCTAAATCAAACTATATTAGATCTAAATGAACGAAATACTCGGGTAAAATCTTTTCACCTATAAACTGTAATGTTGTGATTGCAAGATAATGTGACGATGGTTAATGAAAGCCAAAATCATAAACATTTTCAGGGGAGGAATACCAGGAATACCACCGTAAGAAATGAAAAATACTGGTTGATGCAACTTGTTTGAATGTCATCACAGTAAATGATGATGTTAGTAAGTAATGTGCATGGCCCTACGTGCCTGTATGAACTCCCAACAATGTCTGGGAATACTCCTGATGAGATGGCACATGGTGTCCTGTGGGATCTCCTCCCAGACTTGGATCAGAACATGAGTGAGCTACTGGACATGCTTCTGATATATGAGATTGGTCTGGGAAACGTAGGGGAAAGCCGATTTTGAGCTTCTCATACAGAACTTTCTTAAACTTTGATGGTATTCGTATTGATCACAGAATGACTCAAAAGAAGTAGGGGCATAATTATAACCCACAAAACATAGTTTTATGCAATTATGGTATAAAAATTCAACATAATAAAAATCCTACTTTTTAAAACGAAACAAGTAAGACTCACATTGTTTGGCCTATCCAGGGTGGCATTTTGAGAGCAAAATAAATTGACCAGATCTATGATTCATTTTGTACTCTACTAAACTATTTTGTGCTCTAATAGTAATTTAATCATATAGTTTCATAGGTATTAATAGTGATGATATGGCATAAGTCACATCCACCACACATAGTAATGAGATCACAGTTGGTCAAAGCATATTAGCATAAATGAGCCCTCTAAAAAGCAAAAGTGATCACCGTTTTGAAATCTTTTTTCTATAATGATTAGTGGAGGTAGATTTATTTGCCATTTTTATACTCTACTGGCAAATGTTACACTACAAACCGTGAAACGAAAACAATATAAATTCCTATTGAAGCTACGAAGGTTACGGAGTCAGCAGTGAGTGCTTCTCTTCATTTGTTTGATATCAACCACATAGAATAGCAGGAATATTAAGCTGCTGTCACTGATGTATTGACATCCGATTTCTTTCTCAACTTTGTACGCTCACTCCAGACAAAAACGACCATGTTTATGACTAAGATCTGTGAGATTGGTGCAATAAGCTGTAAAAAAGTTTGATAACGATTTGGACACGTTAGAAATAGATCCTTGATATCTCAATCGCAGTTAGCGCGCCCGCATGTGACGTGATGATTTGCAGAAACAACACAAAGTTGTCTTTATGTCACAGTCTCCAATTTGTGCATGTCATATTTGTCATAATGTACTTAAAAGCTGTCCTCCGTTTAATGACAAATAAAAACACCGTAAATAGATTTGAGAGACTGCCTTTTAATAAAAGGTACCCGTTACCGGCTTTTGATGCTCTAAGATTGAGGTCTGAACGTGACCATTATTCAAAATCATTATTGGATGTTTCATTAGATTGTATAGGATCAGCATACTATAATCTATAAAACATGCTTTTTGTTTAAAGAGAAAGGGACAGATTTTTTTAAAAATATTTTTTTATTACACAGTAACTTCCAAATCGATTAGGAAAAAATTAGGTGGACTCAACAAAACTGGACTCAAACACAGTACAAAGCATCTACACTAATACAGTAAATGACAAAAAGCTTACTCTACCATTGCTGTTACGGGTTCATTCAAGAGGCTAAAAGACTCAAATGTTCTAACTCTGTTATTTTGATTTAATGCAAATGACCTCAAGGGTCTGATCTTCTCAAGAAGGCATCCATACATTTCCATGAGTATCTGGAGCCTGACTATACGGAATGTTCCAGATCCAAGGCTGATCTGTGAAAAGAAGAAAAGACAACAACATAGATTATTGGAAAGCCCCTGAAGCCCTACAGTCTCAAAGCCTGACCTGCTTCAGGCAGAGTTCATGGGCTCATAAGAATAACTGAATTATGTTTACAATTGGATTTGATCAGTTGAAAGCACAGCTATAGGATGTCAAGTTTATTTTTGTATAGGACACTGCCATAACTATGAAGAGCGTTCAGAACCAGCAATTTCAAATGTTTTCTTTAAATCACGGTAAAATATCCTGCCACTTCCAACAAAGCGTTGACATTTCTTACAGCCTTTCTACGAGCATGGGTTATACACAGCTGAATTCAAGAGAGACAGGACAGATTTTTTCCATAAATAAGAGAATTAGCATTTGAACTTTGAATTTCGTCGACGTGTATTTTGCATAAATCAGACCTTTAAACGTCAATGCGGAAGCCTCGTCTGACTAAAAAGTAATTTTAGTTCTTTTAAACTACGTCCACAAAAATGTCAAGTTGACGCAACAAAAATCTTGACTTCTTTACGTTCGGAGTGATGCAGGGTTCTGCCTCACCTTTAGCGGAGTAGCGATGGGGTGGGAGGTCAAAGGGCACAGGGAAACCCTTGGAAGAGGCGGAGCCACGAAACACATTCTTCTCCACAGGAAATGTGCTCATGTTCTACAAAGACAACGAGAAGATAAAACATATGACTATCTAGTGAATTCACTGTATTTTTCCATATGATGCTGGTTAAAGAAAAGAACAGGACAAAAGAGGCCTATTTATTCTAACCCCCTGTGAACCGCACTTCAAGTCTATCCGTGATGTCTACAAACACAACCATATTTAAAGGCAAGCCAAGAAACACAAAGCGGTCATCACGCTGTAATGAGAAAACACTGCATTGTCTCATCCTGTGGAGAAAAGCATTGGGGTCATTCCAGTCCAGTGTCTGTTGAATTTCAACAAAATCAAGTCTAGGAAGGACATAAAGTCAACAGCAAATATGGAAAAGACACCAGAAAACTGTGATAAAGAGGTTATCACACAAAATATTAAACATTTCCAAAATACATGTACAAATATAACTGTTGTTTTGCTTAAAAGTGAATATTAACTTGTTTTCTTTGTAGTATTTGAGGTCTGAAATAATACAGAGCATCTTTTCGGTTAGTTTGACCTGTTTCACTAGTTTTTATTTTCTGGTACGTATAACCATAGATATAAATAACTAGATAGCTCATTCAAGTTTTAAGCATTTTAGCAAGTCAGGGTGGATCTGGAATGTTTTTTGATCAACTCTGAAACACAAACACAATTTTAAAATGATCTCAAGAACCGAGTCGCAAAACTCACAAAGGCTGAAGGCAGGTAGAGAACTCCCAGCTCATAGGAACGCACCATCATCTGGGTGTTGTTCTTCTCCAGAGCGCCCCAGGCAGCTTTGGACAAATTGGCACTGTGGAGGACACCGGCAGGCAAATGTCACCAAAGTCATCTCTCGCACACATCATCTAAAATCACCTGCCAACTAAACAAGCATTGAGCATGATAAAGCTTTTTGAGCGCATTTTTCTTAGACTGAGATTTTCTATTGACTGAATAATTCATGCCGTTTGGACTTCTGTACTTCTATATGATGATAGAAAACTGGCTAGCAGAAAGTAGAAGAAAGAGCATCACAGCTTGTGTTAGATAGCCTCATAAATTGTCAATGAACTTACATTTAACATATCTGATTTACTGACTAGATAGCTACTGAATAAACACATTTTGGTATTTGCTAGTTAAACTTTTATAACATATATAAAATATATTTAACCAAGTAATATCAAAACTTACTTGAATGGATGTTATCTTTTAACTCAAATGTAGAGTTCTACAATGGGATAGTTTGCACAATAGCTCAAAGAACAAGGTTTTAAAAAAATTGTGTAATATTAATGGTCATCGTTTACATTACTTTGTGTGAAATTGTTTGAACCAAGATTAATTTGCCAAATTTTATTCAACTACATTTAAATTCCCTGTTATAGGGTAACCTGGAGTTTTGTAAAATCCCTGTTAATTCCCATTAATTCCCAAATGTTATATTGCTGCTGCTGAAATATCAAAGCCTCAAATAAGCAAAAAATCTTTAAAGCATAAAATAAAAACATCAGTTCTCATGTTTAACAGGATGTGCAAATACTTTGAGATCTAAACTCATTTTTGTTTTGTTCTTCCCCTGTAGCTCAGTTGGTAGAACATCGTGCAAAAAGTGTAAGGGAACACACATTCTGATAAACAATGAGTATCAATTTAAATTTACTTAATAAAAATTGTTGTAAATAATTAATTCACAAAATTTACCACATCCATTACATGAATTTAACCACATTTGTCATTATAATTTTTACTCCAATATATATCTGAGGGACCCCCCAAAGTCCATTTTTTACTTCTTAAGGGGGGTCCATAATCCCTTACGGTGGGTCCCGGTCCCACCTTCAATTCAAGCGCTCCCTGCATATATATAAAGTAGATTTTTTTAAATAAAAAAATAAGGCCATGAGGTAATATTACGATCAAATTTGAATAATAAAAATATGATCCTCCTTTGGGATTGCAATAAAAGGGACAGTAAACAAATCAAGTCTCTTTTGTTCCTAACCTTGTAACAAGGAACCAGGCCAGTTGTGTGAAGTCTGGTGATACCCTCATGTATGTTTTAATGTGGGGCATCGCGTTGCTCCTACCGGTGACTTCAGCATGCCAGCCACTGTTGTGATGGAAGGGATTGAGAAAGGAGGAGAGAGAAAAGAAAAAGGTTAGAGATTGCTGCCAGTATTCAGACACGGAAAAATGATTCAACATTTAAATCTCCCGAGTTGAAGTGTGGAGTGAGCACCCCGGAGAGGAACCAAGATTAAATCTGTTGTGCACATCTCTGATCACTTAGAAAAAATTGAGGCGAACAGTAAAATAGCTTATTTATATGATTTATTTGATAATGACTTAAAACTGAGGGGGATATGCGGTAAGAAGACCACTGAAAATTTTAAAGAGCAATTTATGGGTCAGATGAGTCTTGGGAAAGGCAGCTCGGGTCTTGTCGTGCAGTCTTTCAGGAAAATATTTGCGGTAATGTTAAAAACAGGGTCATTTTGATGAGTATACAGTCAAAATGTGTTTAATGCATAGATAAATAACTAAACAGAACTTACTGGAAGTACGAGTGAAGCCAGAGTTGTTTTTGTGCGGTCTGTATACTGTACGGTAAAGATCCCCCAGCTGCGAGAATACAAATATGTCAAAAAACGTCCGTGCAGGTGTGAGAACACATTTTTATTTTAGAGTGAAAGAAAATATGGTACCTGGAAAACCCTCCAAACTGGTTCTCACATTTTCCACAGATGGATAAATCTAGAAGATGATTTTACAGAAAGAATTGATTGCCGTCTTGGTAAAGACAATTTCAAATCAATAAAGGAAGGATATGTCAGTCGGTCTGACTACAAGTGTGTTAACAAGCATGTTTTTTACTCTTATAAGGCATATCAAGGCTACAACATGAACTGTACGGTTGTCTAAATGCCATTTGCTGTGACCTTTTATCAGTAAATTCACATTTAAAAAGATTTGACCAACTACTCTGTCATACTCTGAGAGCATCAAATATTTATAAATGTATACCTATCAAAGCTGCAATCTGTTACTTTTTTATTGTAAATAATAGAGATGTAATGATTCACCGTGAGCCGATTATAATGACGATTCAAGTTGGTTTTAGAGTTTATAAAACGCAATAAATGTTTTGAACAGTAGGGGCCGCTGTGTTTACTGGAACTTGGTAAATTTGGATATGCTGATATTTTTAAATGTAAATAAACCCAAGTTAGAAAAGGCACAGACAAAGTATAAATCTGTTCATATTAAAGATACTTCGTTTTTTCAATGTTTTATTTTGTTTTAAAATGTTGTTATTTGACATAAAAGTTACTTTCATTTGACAAAGATATGTGCAGCATTTGAGAAATAATAGCCTTATAAAAGGGCTGTTCATTTCTAATTTGTCTCAACTCATTTTGGGAAGAAACCTGAAAAAACCTTATTGTGAGATCAGTATCGTAAATCCCATAGCAAGCTGAGTGAATCGTTACATCCCTAATGAATAAACAAAAAAGAGCTATAATAATAATGATGAACATTTCAAACTTTCAGGTGCGGTTTTGCATTAAATGTCACTTTGACATCATTTGACTTTAACCCATGTGGAGACTTTGATAATGAGATGATTGTCAAAAAATGACTCAGTCCATTCACCTTAATTTTAAGATTTGAACAAAGATATCGGTATAGAAACAGAGATTGCAGCTTTAATCATTAAGAGAAGACTTGTAAACAATAATATATTTTCAGCTCGCTCTGCAGGAGCCGTTGCAAACACTCACCAGGAGCATCTGTGGTTGTGAGCTGGGTAATGATTTCTCTGCTCTCCCCAGGGTGGTCAGGGTATGCTGAAACTCAGCTGCCAGCCATTTAGTCTTATCAAGACCCATAGAGCCGATACTGGAAAACTGACCAATCACGGCCCACCTTTCTTCATTCGGAATGGGACGTGTGTGTTCGCTGAGCAGCTGCGAAGAAAAGAAACACCATGTTTGAGTTATGTTTATGTGACCCACGTGTTGTAGCACAGTGGCTTTTCAGGAGATGGTGGCAATAGCAAACTGTTTATCGTACAAAAATAAAAATAACTTCAATATTGGTAGTAAATTTGAGTGATTTTTATTACATAAAGACAAAAATGTATTATACAAAACACACTGCAGTTGACATGTAAACTCGCAGGTGCACATGATGTACACAATTTAATGCTATTTGGTGCAAAATATACATTTTTATACGTGTATATATATATATATATATTGTACTTTATTCCTCTAAAACGATTAAAGAAAAAAAGGTTTTGTCTGAAGAATATTTGTGAATTCAGTGCAATGTTATAAAATAAAATAAAAAATTGACTCCTGCTGTCTGCAAACCGATCAAAAATGTTCTACATAACTTTGTGTCATGAGTCATGACTCACCAGAAATTAACCACCGACATACCATAATCCTTGAGTTGTTAACAGTCTGCTCAAACATCATTCAAACATTTCATTTCATAAACGGCTCTTTGATATCAGAGCTCAGTTTGACTCCGTTTCAGCAGATGGTACAGAAAGTAATTTCTCCTGGTACAATTGCCAAGACCAATCTGACACCTTACTTGACCTATTTGATCTGAATTCCCTTAATAAATAAAGGAATGAAGTCAAAATCTTGAAGGCATTCTTCAGGCATACATCGTTTTTTACGAGCATCAATCATTCTCCTGCAAGGGGAGAAAACTAGCGCCGGCTTTAGGAAAAATAAAAATGCACCCAAAAACGTACCTTTCGCAATCTTAAATGGCCCCACTTTTCCTTGGCAGGTCCTTGATATCTTCCTGGAGTTGAACCAATGAGATACACCCTACAGAAAAACATATATAAAAATATTTTTCGGCCGCCAATTTCTTTTCTCGAGTTTGATCCTGCTTGACCAATCACCTCCCTCGCATGTTGTTATGGAAACGACACACTACTGGCTTGTCATTGGTAAGCTGTGAAAAGGACCTTGACGTAGTTTTTCAACTTAAAAACCTTTTTTTGAAACACGGTTTACACCACAGGATTATAATGTAAAACAGACGCTAGCAGCTTCGAAAAAGAAGACAAGTCTGAACACGGCCTTTCCTACATTTAAATACCGTATCTTTCATGTGCAGAACGTCTCACCGTGTTTCTGAGAGATCATGCTGTTTGATGCGTTCGATCCAGTCTGCGAGCTCTGGGGCCCGGTATGCCTCCAGGTATTCCAGCAGGTCTCTTTTAAAGTTGGTGGGGGACTCTCCTGCTGTTCCCGGACTTCCCTCCGGTAATCTGGGGTACAGCGGACTCATCCACAGCCTGTGACATACAAGCAGCATGCTTACTAATGAAGATAAAAGCATGATTGATTTATTCCGATTTGCTAAACTCAGATTTAGGAAACATAAACTTAATTTCAATTTACTCTGAATGTTTTCTCAGTGTTGCCATAGTAACAGACAAATGTGTCATTAAGACTAGCAAACGCACTGCTTCCATTCCAGAAATTACATAAATGTTGTGGCAATCGGCAAATGTGCGACTTCAAAAGAGTGCGAAACATAAAAACAAAGTGTAGAGGCAATTTCAAAATGAATCGCGCCCTCATGTCTAATGTCATTCTCGTGAGTCCGATAAGATCTGGTATCTGTAAGTATACCTCCACGCCCCTATTCCATTTTCAAGTAAGTTTGCATGCTTCTGGCCCCTCCCATTACACGAGTACCCTACCCCTGAGTCTTCTGGTACCAATCGGCTCGGATGAGGTTGGAGGTAAGAATGATGACTCTGAATCCTTCTTCGTACCACAGCAGCATCATTTTCCTGCAAAAGGCCACCGTTTATTTAAAACAGCTCATTATAAGTATTAACATTCATTCAACACTCTCTATGTGTCTTTTAACAGCATAAAACACTACCTTTACAATCTAGAGACACATTCACCGAGTTTTGTACCATGGCAGCATAATTATCTGATATAATAAGATCTAAAAACAAACCTTTTCATGTTAAGCAGAACAAAAACACAACTACACACTGAATTATGCCTTCAGCTTTGTTTTGTATTAATTAAACAAGAACATCATATATTGGACTTTAAAATCTGTTTTGTGCTGTTCCTTGTGCAAACATTTATTCTTGTACTTTGATTAAATTAGAGAGCTTTTTCTCTATTTAGAGAGCGAGATTTAGAACAAATTTAAAGGAAATATTAAACCGCTTATCTTTTCGATTTTTTGTGTTATTTCATCATTTTATTTAAATGAATATCGAATAACATCTACAAGCAACTTGATTCATTCCCATGGAGTCAAAAATGCTTAATCTGGCTATGCCTCTTTCTGATATCTTTTGTTGAATAAAACATGAAACATTCTTTGAGTGAAAAGAGTACTCTAGGAATACATCACATTAAAATTCAATACCGTGCCTGTTTAACAGTTATCTATTTCAATTAATCAAAACAGATGCTCGTCTGAAAATCTGCACATCCACATGAATTGCAGAGGGGTTAAAACTCTCGAGTAGCCAAGTACTACATTCTCTATGCGTTATACTGACTGCTCATTAGATACAAACCCGGACGTGGTATAAATAAAGATTAATGAAGAAGAAATAAACTATGACACTACATAATGAGATACTATATAATGATTATGGCACATATTTGTTTCATTTACAGTTTAACTAGATTCTTGCAAAACATAGCATGTTTTAAACAAGTTTTCGTTTCGCGCAAAACTATTTATGCTATCATAAGGCAAAAAACATAATAACACTTACGTGTGATGTGTGCCAAACGCAATGTCCAGTTTGGCCTGTTGAAAGCATAAAGAAGGCAAATAAACTATATTATATATTAGTATTAACTCATTAAGCAGATGCTTTTATCCAAAGCGCCTTACATTTCATTATACTATACATTCTGTTTGAGTACGTGCAATCCCTAGGATCGAACCCATGACCTCATGCTTTAACCACTGAGCTAAAGGAAAGATTTCTGTACTTTAAGTATTGCTTAAACTTATTCCATTCCGTATTAAACCAAGAAGCCAAACATTTTACACCTTTCCTACCACACACAGTTATGGACAAACATGAAATGTTAACTGGACCTCAGGCCCCAATAAAGTTTAATGCTTCCCTCTAGTGGAATAAGTTGCTTATTGCGACTGTTTTGGTGAAAATTGTTAAGCATAACCATAAAAGTCTCAATAAAAATACAGAACCTGGCAGAAACGAATGTGTGGATACGGTTTTGCTTGCGCAATTAATCGAGCCTTGGCCTCTCTTTTGTCTCCATGAACGATTATGACGGGTTTGTCCCTGAAAAAAACAAGAAAAGAAACAATGTTGCTTAGGCATATGCTCAATATTGTAAGAAGATGTTGTCCATGAATGTGTTAGATGACAAATGCACAGTTGTTTATAAAAGGGTTCAATGACATATCTAAGATGTGATATGTCTTTCTTTAAAGTCTTGCAATGCTTACAATATATTGTAAAGTTCAGTGAGATTTTACCTAAATTCTGGAGGATACTGCTCCACCATCCATGGAATGTCAAAGCAGTAATTGAACTACATAAAAAAAGTTAGGTCAGCAAAAAATAAAGCACAGGGACTGATTTTAATATAATATATAACTTTATCCGCAATACAATACCTGCACGGACTCTTTTAGTGTCCCAAACATAGGAGAAAGTATCTCTGTTTACAGAAAAATGAATCATTGTAATAACAACCTAGAAAACATTATTCTTGAATGTAATCCTGATTACACAGACAGTTCAGATACCTTTTATATGCAGCGCTCCAGTGTTGAACTTCTTCTGTATCCCACTGACTTTGTTTAAATAAAAGCGGTACATGTCATTCATAGACAATAAGTTGGTTTCGAAGAAATCAGCAGGTTCGTCTTTATAATAACCGGTGCCGTGAGGGCTCGGAGGACGCGTGTCTTCGGTTTTCTTCCTTTTAGGGCTTAAAATCAATTTCTTGTCTTCATCTTTTGCAACAGGTGGTGTTGGAGCTTCATCATCGCTGTCAGAGAGGTTCCAGCCCCCTTCGTCTGTTTCTCTTTTTCGCTTTACAGCAGGCGATACGTTGCTTTCATACTTCGCAGGGTTTGTTTGGTTCACATGTGCTGCTTTTCTAGCTTCAGATCCAATGGACGGAGCAGACGCTTCTTTTACATTAAGGGTTCCTTCCACTTCCTCAGCTTGCTTATTTGGACTCTGCTTTGGCTCTTGTTTCAGAGAGGTGGTGGTGTTATTTGGTTTGCTTCCTAAATCTGGTTTAATGCTTGGTGTGATTGAAGTCTTTTGGGGGGTTGGTGGTATTACGTTGTCCTCATCCTCACTATCAGATATAGACCACCTGCCATGTAGACTCTCCTGGGACATTTCTGCTTCAACTGTGGGTCATAAAACAGCTATTTTAACAGCATTTAGACGGCGATATTTCATGTTTTGTTGTGCAAGGAAACTACATTTCATTTACCACGAACATGCAGATTTTGTCACAAAAAAAGGGCTCACCACAGTTAAAATTCACAACCGTTAAAAACCATATGCATTGAAAATGCATTTGAAATAAAGTGTTTTTACAATGTATTGAAATGCATTGTAAATGCATTGAAATTAAAGTGTAACTGCAAGACTAGGGGTCTTAAAAAAGGGTTAAATGCTCCTTCTGTTTTGTGTAAACAGGTAAGGGAACACATGGATTAACCACTTTGGACACAACAGTGTGACACGACAGAATCGCAATTCACATCAATGTAAATAAATGTAAACTTACAGGGGGGAGGATGAAATGTACTGTACAGGATACACGGAAACAATTAAAAAGTAACCGATATATCGAAGGCTGAGCGCAACAAACGTATATTTATAACAATGCTAAAATCGTGTCATTTGAAAAGGTAAATTAATAAAATGCAACCAATTTTCTTTTGTTTTGATTTCTTATGCACGATCACGTTCGTTCCACATGTAGGCTAACGTTACTAGTAACAGCCCCAAAACGCTGCGATTTCCTTCAAAATAAAAGTCTTATTAAATGATCACCGTGCCTTGATGTTGTTTGTGGGGCATGTTTATTCGACTGGGATTTAATATTTACATAAACAAAATAATGTATTTAAAATGACGGCATGTCATTTAACAGATGAGGGTGAGACAACTGAAAAGGTTTCACGGCTGTTGAGGTATTCTGTTGAAGAGGAGATCTAAATATAAATATCTAAAAACATTACATGGCATTAAGATATTTGCTCTCACTTATTTTACACTTCTGCGCAAAACATATAGCATAGAAAAGAAGTAAAAGACTCCTCATGGTACCAAACCAAGAATACATTTCCAAATTTCAGAGACACATTTTAGCAAAAATGCTGTGTACATCTTTTGAATGATTCAGATTTAAAATGTTATAGTATACAATTTTTATATTCACAATTAGAACGAAAACAACCTGTTTGTTTCTATAAATAATTACTAATGACTATAAAAGCAATTCTGTTTGCGGTTTCCAAAAGACCTTTAATTTGAAAACGACGGACTGTTTTTCCTGGTTTCGGTGCACGTTTTCAGTATCCAATCAGCGTCTCGAATACTGCGTGCTCTTTCTACAGAACTCCACTTGAAAGCCAATCACATTTAACGATGGGGTTTCTACGCACGTCTCTACAACTTTCCAGAAGCTTTGGGATATTTATAAGTTTTTCTAATTGAAATGCTGGAGAATGACATGCTTTAGGAGTGAGAGAGAAATTACCGACGCAGACAGGAAGAAAATTGAGTTGGTAAGTTTAGTTGATGATGTTTCCAAAACCAGTTTATGAGTTTATGAAGGTTGTGACAATATTTTTATTGTATTTATTTATTATATTGATATTGAGATGTCATGCATTTTTCTTTGATGTTATTGTGTTTGGAAGGTTACCGGAATAAAATGGTCATAAAACAAACTATACTAAAAGTATGTCGTTTGAGGCACGTTAACAAAGCATGTGGTTGACAAACGCGTTGAAGCACAACGTTACTTATTAAATAGTATTCACTTAATGATGTTGATACAGTAAATGTAGCTTCTTTGTGGTATTATAGGAGAAAATATCGTGGAAAACCGTCTCGGGTGGCGTGGAAAAAGCATCGCCCGAACAGGGACTTGAACCCTGGACCCTCAGATTAAAAGTCTGATGCTCTACCGACTGAGCTATCCGGGCTCTGTAGAGTCGTATGGAATGACGTCATTAAAACGACGCAATATAACGAAATTAATTGTGGAATGGCGCTTGCATTGGTTTCTCGTTATATTACTTATTGTTAAACGTAACAGTGATTTACTACATAAAAATCCCGCACCAGATTTATTAATCGCATCCCGTTAGGTTAAACCTTGCATTTATTTCTGCTGTTAAGGGTTATAATGCTTAATTGTAACTAACTGAAACATCCATTTGTTCTTAAAGGTTTTTCATCAGTCTGATGTGGGGAGAAAAGGTTATTTGTCCCGAGAAGATCTAAAGATAGCAGTGGTCATGTTATTTGGATATAAGCCATCGAAGGTACATGCAAAGGATGTAAATAACGTGATCTTGACAATATCACTGAGACATTTCCCCTTTGTGTTACATAGAAGAAAGATTCTCATAGGTTTTGAACATGAGTGTAAATAAATGATGACAGAACTGTATTGCCCCCTAGAGGGATATCACATATATTAAAAACAAATCATGAAAAATAACCTGAGGATTGCTTGTTTTCAATGGATGTTAATTCATAATTTTGCATATAATTTACTTTTTTATTTTGTCTTGCAGTCTGAGACAAATTTACTGATGGAGTCTGGCTCTGTTAAGGACTGCCCAGGTATGCCATCAAATCATTTTCTGCTTTAAGGTTGTAGACATCTCATATTTTGGAAATAAAATCGATTTTTTTATTGCACTTATGCTTTATGTTGTTCCAATTGCTTCCATTGTTTATCACATCTGTAAGTTGCTTTGGATATAAGCGTCTGCTAAATGACTATATGTAAATTCTGTTGTTCTTCAGTACCAGTGTGTCAACTTTATAAAAATTAAATTATCCAGATTTTATTTAAATAATCTGATTTGTCATGTCAAATTCAATCTTTTACATTGTTATTTCTTTTAATTGAGGATTTTGTTTTTCTACATTATGTCCATATATGGTTTATACCTTCTGTATTGCTTGAAACCACCCACATGCAGTCCTGTGCTGTTTGTTTTATTGTTGTAGAATCCATCTTCAGTTGCTGCTCAACCCACACTAATGTGCAGTCCAAGAACGCGTACAAAATGTTTTTAGACCAAATTTTCTACCACTCAAGCAGACTAAAAGGATCTTGACTTAGATGCTGTGTAATCTTTTTACACATTGCCAGTAATGAAATCCTGACAAAGAACGGTGAATAATGTTGCTGTGAAATGCATAAAGGGTTTTCACAGGTCCTTGTGACAGACAGAAACACTCCAGATATACTCCTTGTATTTTGAGGGGAGACATTAAATGGTTGAAGACCTAGATTAGTAAGCAATTTGTTTTTTGTTTTATCCTACAAGCAAATTGCTTTTTCATGCTGCCCCGTGGGAAAGCATGAGATAATCTAGTTAAAGTGCCATTCTTTGTGTGATGAAATTTTCCACTGTTGTATCTTGCTCCGAGCAAATAGTGAATTAAATTGCCCCTTTTTACAATTTTATGTGATTAGTAAATTAGTGATGGTCGGGCAGAGAGGGTTGCTGGTGGAAATATGGGCGGCTTGACTAGACTCGGTATCGAAACACTTTGACAGGCTCATCGCACGGTAAAGAGCCCACTTAGGGCTTCGGTTCTACGCCCCGTTCACAATACGGCTGCCTCTTATGTCGCCCACTCACCTCTTCTCCTCTGTCCTTTTCTTTATTTCGTGCTCTTTCGCTTATTTTCACTGGTGAAGAAAGAAATGGCCACACAGCTAGCTACCCCAGTAACTGAGGTTTCATTGCTTCATTGCACACACACTTTTAACTCACTTGTTGTGTCAAGCAGGAAATCCATTCTGCGTTTACGTTTTAGTTTTGTTTTCATATTCTTATAGTTTTGTTTTTAGTTTTCATTTGAATTTATTTATTTAAATTACCTTTTATTTTTAGATTTGTTAATTTTAGTAAATGTTTTAGTATTTTATTTTTTATGTTGCCATATAAGATTAATTAATTTTTGTTTTTGTTTATTGTAATTTGAGTGTTTTAAACTTATTTCAGTTTATAAATATTTGAATTTTTCTTTAAATTTTTCCAAAAATATTTAGTTTTTTTCATTTCAATGAAAAGAAATGTATTCAAAGTTGTAATTTTAATGAACAAAAATATCCTTGGTTTACTTTTTTTTTACCTCTGCTCTGTTAGGCAAGAGTGGATCCCAATAGTCGTTTTACAGTATATGTTTTGGCATGGTTAAAAGTGTAGTGAAGCCATCTAGCCTGTTCCTGGATCTCTCAATTAATTTCTCCCTTTCCCAGAAGAGGTCTATCCCCACTGTTTCTCAGCCATCGCTGTCATTGTGGCCCACCCAGATCATCCCGCTAAACTCCCTCTGTAGTTTGGTTTTCCACCAGGCTGTCTAGAACTCCCCATCCTACCGTTTTCAACTCAATAAGAGCACTCAGAGAAAAAATGACTACCCTGCAGGCAAGAGGGAAAGATATTACTCCTTTAAACACAGTGCTTCAGAAGACTGCCATGTAAAGGCACAGTATGCACTTCAGACAAGAGCTTTGTAGTAAACCTCAAATTCTCTCTCTCTCTGAAAGGGGTCCCACTGCATCAGTTTACAACTCTCATGGGGCGGAAGATGTCAGCTGAAGATCCGTATGAGAAGATGAGGCAGATCTTCAGCGCCTTTGATGTACACTGTATGTTCCTATTTACACAACTGTTCTCTGCATGTTTAACGCTTCTACTTGAATGCACTTTGGGTAGTGTCGATATAAAGGAAGTGAGACAACGGTGGTGACTATAGGAGACCTGTGGTTAAGCCAGAGAACCAGTTTAACACTTTATTTTTTGGATATTCTCATTCAGATGCATGTGACTTATATTGGTTTTAAAGGGGTTCACTTTAGAATTAGCCCCCATTCACTTGGGGGCAAATTTGATTGTATTGTAAAGTTTATTGTTTGGACTCAAATAATCAGATTTAAATGTATAGCATTTGAAACAGGGATGTATTATATATATATTGTTTTCATAAAATTTCAGTAGAGGGCGCCATGTGTCCTGTTTTTCAGTAAAGAGTTTTTTCATCCAGACTCATGGCCATAAACAAACCTATTTATTTTTGTGCTTAATTTATTAGCCTTTTTCTAATCAAGCACAGGTTCGTGTGCTTGCATGTCATCAGCTGACCTGTGATTCTTAAGTGGACAGTTCACCCAAAAATATTAACCCTTTTATTCACCCTTATGTCATTCCAAACCTGTGTAACTTTCATTCTTTTCTTGTGTGATACTGACGATATTTAGCGAAATGTCTCAGTGCTTTTGTGTCAATACGATGGAAGTCAATGAGCGCCAGTGTTGTCTGGTTACCAACATTAAAAAAAATCTTCTTTTGTGTTCCCCAGAAGAAGATCATCATGAGGGTGAGCAAATGATGAAAAAATGTTTATTGAAAGGGAGAACTATTCCTAAGGGTGAACTATTTCTTCAAATAAGTTCTTTACAACCCAGTAGAAAACAAACTACAAACAATTCCTCCTCTATAGTCTCTATTTCTGAAGTACCTTTCGGTTCCCAATTATGTCATCCTTTGAAATTAATAGCGCCTGTACAAGCGCTTGAGGCTTTGTGGCGGTGTAGATACACAGAAAAATGAGTCTCATAGTCTCTGCGGATTGCTCTGCCCTCCCTGTAACTGTTTGTAGGAGGCAAATGCATAATTAACTAATTCATTTTGTTACAGGAATAATTTGAGTATGTAAGAAGTGACCACCGGAGGAGGGTATCCGCTGACCCTGAATGAATCCGCTTACTGTGGTCAAGGGATCTTATTTGATTAACCTGACTGACCCAATATTAAAGACAGAATATTTATACGCGTGAAGTCCGTCTCTTCAGCAGATTCAGTATCGCCCAAAGCATGTTTACTTATCTTGTATATCATTGTCTCAGACTTCCTGTTAGCCTCTAATCAGGCTTTGGAGAATTTACATCCTCCCAGGTCCCAAAATAGTCTCCAGCAATTTTAAAAGTACCAGCTTTTTTAAAATACAGTTGCCTTTTAATTAGAATTGTGAATGTTAATGAACCATCAAATTCATCTCGAGGACCAAATTGCTGCGAGCGAGTTCACTCAACCCTTGTTTGAATTCTGAGCTACCTGAAAATTAGCTCATTTTAGACAAGAGATTGAAAGTCTGATTCTTGCTGCTTGGATGCGATCTTAACCGTATATTTCCTTGCTGACAAATGATACAGCCATGAAATAAGCGTACATATTAAATTTAAAGGATATTTGCTAACCAGCAGGAAACTTGAATGGTGACTACCCGGCAGGTGTTCTCCAACAGAGCGTACGTGATATTGGATTGTCTTAGTGCTTTCTCAGATTGATTGTCTTTGTTCCTCTGCCAGCTAAGCTTAAAGCCTATGTCCTGGCTTTCTCTGCCTGTTGTCTCTGTCAGCCTGCCAACGACAGCAAGTCCTCTTCAATGTGCACCGGGAAGAGATGTTTGACTGTTTCATCTGCACCGTCACCCCCGTCGTCATCTTCAATGGGGATACATTAGAAGCTAAAGCACGCTGAAGTGCGTCACATCCATTCAGAGCCGAAGTGGCAGCCCGTCCAATGACAGAGCATGCTCGGTGCATTTGGAAACCTTTCCGTCTGCGCAAAACGGGATCGACTCGGTGTGTCTCCCAAGTCATTTAGTTCAACCTCAAAAATGTATCTTCAAAAATGTAATTGTCTGAAACAAACCGCCATCCTTTCACTTTTTGTTTGGCTGATGTGTACAATTTTTCTAAACAAGGTAGTTGTGCGACGGGTGTGTGATTTATTTTTTCCCCGACAGCTGTTCTACTCGTGTCCCTGCGGTAGTGGCGGTGTAGGGCAGCGTTTTGTTACAGTCTGTGGACTGGCGTTGCAGGGTCTGGCGTGTTGACATGGATGTCACAGTGCTCCCCGGCGCCCCCCCTAATCCCCCCGCACAGTGCGATGCTGCGCCTCTCATCAATTCAGCAGACACGCTAAACAGATTCCACTTCCAGCTCTGACTTTGGATGCGTGCGCTCTAAACTTCCTCAGGGGAGCCATTTCCTGCAAATCAAAGTCCTGCGTGCCAGCCGCTGAGAAGAAGGCACAACAAGCTGTTCCTCTGAGCTCTCGCTGGTCCTACTCCTCACTCTCGCAATCTCGGCCAAAAGCGGTGAGCGGACTCCTCCACCGCCTTTTCGGTGGTAGAGAAAGCTGATTTTATTCCTTAAGAGCATACTCCAGCAACTCCAAAGATTGCTCTTTTTATATACTATTATCTTATTTCGACCTCTCGTGTGGTGCCCGGTCTCGCAGTGAAGCACCTTTTGATGTTCTAGATGAGAGTATTAGTCTTGTTAACTCTTGCTTTGGGTTTCTCTCTCTGCACTATTTCAGGTCGTGGCTTCTTGAAGCTGGAGGACTTCAAAGGCGCCTTCAAGCGAGTTGCTCCTCACCTGCCGGAGAGAACGGTGCTGGAGGCTTTCCGGTAAGAGTTCAGCGCCGCATCATCTCCAGTCCCTCTCTATCACTCAAAGATCTATTCGTTCTCTGATCCTCCTCTCTCCTCCACTCTTCTTCTTGATTTCCCTTTCCAGAGCAGATTACAGAGCCAGATGAATGTAATAACGCCATGAATGTGAAGTGTCAGAAAGCGTTTTTGTAGCCAGAGCTCAAAGCAGACCTCCCCACAGCAGGAATTTCTGTATTTGGCCATGCAGAAACGCCGGTTACTTAAACCCCTCCATCGCGAGCAAGCGTGTTTGATGCACTCCCGCTTGAGAGTTGCACGAGGGCCTGTGAGTTCGGAGACTCGCAGTGTTGGGAGCTGTTTGCTCATTAGGGCGAGAACGGTTCTCATGCGTTTTGCTCCCTGTGGAGTTTCTCAACCTCGACAATCCCACTCTTGTTCAGGGCCCATGCTCCACGTGTCTCCGTACACCACATTCTCATTCAGAAGTGTTCTGAACAGGAGGGATTCCAAGCCTGAGCGTGCTGTGCGTTCACACCTATTTCAAACAGTTATCACAAGACCCAGAGCTATTGCCGGATCCCAAAGCCAATATGACATTCGACAATCTCTCACTAAGATCTCTGCGTAACTTTTTTATACTTTGATGCATCTAGAGGTTTCAGCTCGCGTCTCTGCGTTTACAGAACTTGTAGTGACACATTATTATCAGCCCTCAGCCGAGTCTCCCCGCACTGTTTCTAGTCCTCGAGGAGCTGATGTGGATGCCGTACGCGGCACTGAGACAGGGGGCAATTAATCTCTTTCATACTTCGTTTGAGGGCTCGAACGCTCGGCTGTATGTCGGAGATGTGATACGCGTCTCCTTGCGCCCATACTTTGTCGTTGTTTATTTGGAGAGATTTAGGGCTTTGTTTGCTGTGACTCATCCTTTGCAGTCTGCGTGGTCCATCTACCGCTGAGAGCAGCGCGGTTGTCCTGCAAGGCCAGTTGATATACAAACACACTCTCACACAACACAAATCCTGATCACTGACAGCAGGGTGTCCATTTGACCTCGAGCTCAGCTGATGTACTGGGAGTTGATAACCTTAGAACGTGGAGACACCGCGTTGCTATGACTGCAATAGAGCTGCAGGAAATAATGAGTACATATTTCTGCGATGCTGATGTGAAACTGTACTGTATCGATGCGTTCAAACAAATAATCGCAAAAGAAAATGAGCCACCATGTATGCGAAGTGTTATCATATGTGAACCTGGACAACAAATCAACAAAGTCTTATGGGTCAATTTTTCGAAATTGAGATTTCTACACAATCCGAAAGCTGAATAAATAAGAGTTCTATTGATGTATGAGTTGTTAGAATAGGACAATATCTGACTGAGATACAACCTTTTAAAACTCTGGAATCTGAGAGTGCAAAAGAATCTAAATATTGTGAAAATCGCCTTTGAAGTTGTTAATCAGAGGCACTGTGGCAGGACATCCACTCACAAAAATAACGTTTTTATATATTTAAGGTAGGAAATTTACAAAATACCTTCATGGAATATGATCTTTACTTAATATCCTAATGATTTTTGGCAAAATATAAAAATGTATAATATTGACCAATATAATGTATTTTTGTCTTTTACTAAAAACTTTTCTTGCTACTAAAGACTGGTTTTGTGATCAGGGTCACATGTTTTAAATACATCTTTCAGTCTTCAATTTCAAAGTTAAATCATCACTTGGCTGACTCTCTCTTCAGGAGTTTAGTGTGAATTAAGTACATTCCAACATATTGGGCCGCTATTGAAAGATGAACAAGAAGAAAGATATTTGAAAGAATGTCTGTAACCTAACAGATCTCATCCCCATTTTATTGCCATAGTAAGTAAAATAAATACTATGGGAGTCAATGGGGGTGAGATGTATACCGGTTTATACAGAGAATAGTAAAGGTTTGGAAGAATCTCAGGGTGGGTAAATGACAGAATTTTCATTTTTGGGGGAACCATCGCTTCAAGCTTTAAGGAGCTAATTTCTACACGCAAATAATGTCACAAAGAACCAACTTGTGTTATCATAGATGCGTGCCGCACGCCTTGACAATTTGGCGTGTCAAACTAAGAGAGAGACGCAACAGTAGTCTACTGCGAGTGTTGAACGTAAACAGAGACACTCTCACCTGCACATATTTTAAGTGTGTGAATTATTAATTATACATTACAATTGTAGGACAAGATGCCTCTGAATCGTCATCGAATTAATGTGCGAGGTAAGTGAAGATTAACAGCTCTAGACCGCAATGACATCTCCAGACTGCATTGGATGAGTGACTTGAGTGCACGAGGCATTTGTTTCTAATTAAATGTCACAGTCGCGTCACAACTGAAGTGAGGGCACTTCAGGGCTTTTTAGAGCGATGAGAAATGACACAATATAGCTCTAAAACATATTATGTACAGCACAACGCTCTAACCTACTAACCCACTTGGCCCTTACCAGTTGCTGCTTATCTGCTAGTTACTATGACAATCCTGGTAGATGATCGACTTCTCAAGAGCAGAAAAGCACCTGGCGTGTTGGTGCAACGCGCATGCAAAGTCATAACCTTCACGCCGCTGTGGCTTCTTGTTTTCTTTCCACCTCCTCCGGTGCTCCTCCGCCCCGTCATCCTGCCACCACTGACAGAGTGTGGCAGTAAACGGACATACCGGAAATTCTGAGAGGAAAGTGAAGGGAGAGAGCTCACCTTCAACGTTGTGTTTGTAGTTTATCTGCTCGCCCTGGGCTGTGTTTAGGAAAGATTATGACAACAAAGTGATAAGCGGCTAAGTCCGCCTTTGGTGTCTCTTGTTACGGGGTCCGTTGTGTGTGTGTCTAGGCCGATGTTTGTGTTGTTAGATTTGCTTTTCCTTTCACATTGGACCGAAGCATCTCTGAATCTGTGTTTGCGACCTTTTTGTGTACAGAAAAAGCGCAACACTCTTGTCTTGTCCTTTTTGGCATAATGATAGCAGAACAATGAAGCGCCCCGCAGGCTTCAAACCATTAGCGGACGTGCTGTTGCCTCTTTATGTGCCATAGATTGATGGACATGCAGTGCCTTTCTGAATGAACGTTAACGGCGCCCGCTGCTTGTTGCCATGACGACGCGGCACGCAGAGCCAGTGCCATCGCACCTTGAGCGCCGCTCGCGGATGTTTTTCTTTTTCGCTTTCTTCACTCTGCTCTGGTTTTCTGGCGTGTTGACGCCGTTTCCAGGGCAACTATCTGCCATCACCTTTCCATAAATACCTGCCGCGCACATTCTTGCAGTTCTTATGTTACAAGAATGCAGCATTTTTTTCTCGCTCTTATTCACTCTCTCTCTCCCCCCCCTCTGCGTCTCGCTGGTTCTCTCACCCGCTGAGGAATCTCAGGTTTCTCATTGTTCTCCTTTCTGATGTCCCAGCTTTAGCCTCTTTGTGCTGACAGACCTGTCTTTAGGAATAACTCTGATATAAAAAGAAAATCCACTGTATTTTTTTACTGTATATGATTTTGGGGGAACTTTCAAAGATTGATTTACAGTATACGGTCACCTTACATATGATTAAATACTTTCACTTTGTATCTACTTTTTGGGTAAATTTGCATGCAGGGCAAATTCATATACGCTGGAGCTCCTACAGGGTGTTGTGTTTGTTGCAAAGACAGAACTGTTGATATCAGCAAAACTTTTGGTTTAGTGTTAGTCAAGCTGAACTTTGTAAAATTTCTTTTGCCGATTTAATTAATAAGAGATAGAATGTCATTGAATTGTAACAAATATCTTAAATAACAAGCATTGGTACCTCAAAATGTTAAAATATACATCTACTAGTTTCCTGCAAAACATGCAATTTTCAATCTTCTATTGGTATTATGTTGTGATTATGTTGTCTTGCCGTACTAATGAGCAGATCAGATTTTTTCATCATTCATTTACCCTCCTGTTATTCCAAACCTGTATGACTGACTTTATAGTGCAGGACACAAAAACGTTTGTTATCAAACAACATTGCTACACAGTGACTTACGTTATATTGACCACTAAACCACTGAGACATTTCTCAAAACATCTTCTATTGTGTTCTAAAGAAGATAGCGTCATATTCATGTTTTTGAGGGTTAATAAATGATGACATATATGTTTGTTTTGTGTATACTAAATTGAAATTATTTGATCATGTTCTTGCCCATCAAGTTGTTCCAAACCTGTATACATTTCTTTGTTCTGTTGAACACAAAAAAAGATATTTGGAAAAATGTTAGCAACTGACATTTCTGGGGCATCATTAACTACCATAATAGGAAAATGATTGTATCCTGTTTAACACAAAACTAGACATTTTGAAAAATGTAGGAAAGCAAACAGCTTTGACAACCATTTTAATTGTTCCTATTATGTTAGTTAGTTATGTCCCAGAAATGTAAGAGGCTAACATTTTCCAAATATCTTTATTTGTGTTCAACAGAACAGAGAAATGTATACAGGTTTTAAACAACTTTGGTGAGTAATTCGTGACACAATTATCATTTTTGGGTGGAGTATCACTTTAAGTTTAGATTAGTTTTGGGTAGGACGTACTGTATGATAGTTGATGCATTTATTTCCCTGTATTACTCTGAAATGGAGTAAAACAAAGAACAGTCTGTAAAATAATGAAACCACTTGGCCACATCAAAGAAAAATTTAATTGCATGTCTCTCCCAGTTGAAGCACTTGACTGTACATGATGAGTGCGGTACACTTTTAGTCTCCAAGTCTTGTTCTCTTCTTTTGTCTTTCGAGTCTCCTTAATCTGAAATAAACGCTAATGAAAAAGCGAATTAATTAGCATTCTTAAATTAAACTTCTTTAGGAGTTTTGCCTTATTAATCGATGAGTGCTTTTTATGTGCCTTTAAAAATCGCCCTTGGGGCGATTCACATTTTGCGTCTAAAAACGTAAGCTGCACTGCTTTCTCATGCGGTGCACGTGCTGCATTCTATTTTCATCTCGATGCCTAGAAAAATTGATACCGTGTCGCTACCTATTTGTGCGTGGCTACCGCGTGTCTACATTTAAGATAACGAATTAACACACGCAAAATACGCAAAATGTGAATCGGGCTTAAGGCTAGCAGTTATAGGGAGTATCTCTCAAAAACTTTTTTTAACGTATATTATTTTTTAAAAACAATTTATACCTCTGTTTTCAAACATGGATAATGGTCAGTAGTACCAGCTACATGTAAACTACAATAGGGTCGCCGCTTCTTCATGCAATTTTTTCCCAAGCGTGTGGGAGAGAGAGAGATGGAGGGGGAAGGAATGGGGGGAAACTCCTACAGATCAGTAGCAAATTAGCCCTGCCTGGTCTCAGTGTGAGTGCATTTACTGCATATTGAGAGTTTGCCCTTTCCCTTTGCCACCGTATCAAGGTAATTACATTTCTTTGTAGCGCTTTGAAAGAAAGTATTGCTGGCCTGGAGTTCCACTGCCCGCCCATGGAAGCACAGAGTGCATAAATCCCTCAAAAAAAGCTCCTTTTTTCTTCTCTTCCCGCTGATACAATAAGCTTAATGAAGGCACAATAACACAGCCGTTTCAGTTCTGCGGCGGGCGATCGGAAAGCTGCTAATGGTGAGCTGAAAAGTGGCTTTCGGAAACATGACCGTTGGCTGAGTGGCACACGAGAACTCTCACGGCCATTTGACATGGACCTGATGTTGCGGGAGGTGCGATTGAGTAATCTAATTCAGCAAATTTCCTTCCTCCCTCATTTTTTTGTCATCCTGTCGAATTCAAATTGTAGAGAAAGCGGCATCAGGGATCTGGTTGAATTGAGGGTTATTTTCCTGTCTTTTACGCTGCCTCATCACGCAGGAGAACGAATAAAAAACTTGTTCATTTTCTTCCATTGACCCTTTCTTATCTCCTTTTCTTCAAGGTCTCTCAGACTTGTTTTTGGTTCAAAGCGAGCGAGCCGGTTGAAGGCAGACTGAAAATTCAAGCAGGGTTGCCAGAGGGTAATGCAGTAATCACATCGGTTCCCCTCAGAGCGGGCGAACGGGTGAGGAAAGTGGTGCCCTCTGCTTGTGGCTGTTCCTCAAGCCCCCGCACGTCTGGCTGGCTTTGCTCACTGAGAGAGGCTAAACACACACCCTGTGTAAATGCGACCTCTATGCAGAAAATCCATTTCTTTTGTGTTGTTCCACGTCCTCCTTTTAGACGTGCTCTTTTAGCCCGTTTGGTTTTCACACATATACCATTTCCCATGTAATACGACAGCCATATATAATTGATTTGTCTGGAACCCGATGGTTTTGTTTTTCACCCAGTTGTGCCGTCTGCTGTGAAATTATTTAGAGCTTGTCAGTTCATCACAGATTTCCAACAGAAATCTCTTCAGCTTCTTGCTTTTACGGAAAGCGGGGATCGGAGTTATTCCGCTGGGATCTTTGTACATTGTGTAGTTGCCATGACAATTACATTAGTCTCCACTGGCAATCATCCACCTTGTTGGAATTCTAATGAGGAAGTTTTTTTTTCTATTTCGGCGTGCGCGGCTATCACCAATCTCCCATCTTAGAGGAAAACCAAGTTCCTTGAAGCGAAAATATAAGTGCCTTTTAAATAGGGCCACGGAGGGAGCCACGGTTTGCTGTCTGAGAGAGATAGCAGCGTGCCGCTGGGCTGTGCCCGTTACTTGCTCTCGTGGGGTCTAGGCTAATAAAGACGGCTTGATTGTCCACTCAGAACGTCCTGTCGTTGTCTCGGAGTTGAGATAACCCTCCCCAAAGATGATAGATAAGCGTGCGATTACAATCGCTACCTTTAGTAGCCAAAAACCCTGTCACAAATGAGCGTGACTTTCGTCAACGTCCCATGCATTCGGCACCTGTCTGTGTTTAATATGCTATTGAATGTTTCTCGCTTTATTTCCACCTGCAGGCGTATCCCTTGCACACGAGACATTAAATTTCACGCGTTTGATGTGTACCGGTGAGATCATAATCTTGGAAGTGATTTAAGAAGCCTCTGGAGCGCTGAATAAATCAATGAATTAATTAAAGCTATCAAAGAAAATAATCTCTCTTCTATTGAGGGTACGTTTGAACAGAGCTCAAATCACACGAATCTATCGATGTTTATTTTGTTGATATGAACGCAAGGTCACTGCGGCCCTTTTTACTGAGATTGATGAGATGAGTCTTTGCGACACTTTATTACTGCGTTTTTAATGCTTTAATGTACACAATTTGCGAGAATTAAATACAGTAGAAACACTGCGTCAGTGAATGTGAGCATTCTTATTGGCGAGGAGAAAAGTCTTCCCTGCAAAGTGAGCTCATTCGATCTCACGAAAGTGATGCTTTTTGTAATCTGCTCTTTATCGATGCTTATGCTTCCCTTGGCACTAAATCAAGGTGTTGACTTGGGCTGAAGCCATGAGTCAAGCATATTCTCTCCAGGATGAGAGGATACAGGAAGTGCCTAAAGCTCCGAGCCATTCTGAGCCAGGGGCGTTAAATAAATCCTGGGGGTTTGCTGCGCGTTGGCTGTGTGTGTGTGTGTTTGATGTTGATGGAATGGGATTGCAAGGATGAAAGGAGGCACTGCAGCACTTGTGTTGGTCGTACATTGTTTAATATTGGTTGCTCGTGTCTTATGGACCTTATATTATTTATATTTTTGTAAAGTTTCTGCTAACCTATAGAGGGATTGTCAACACGTTCACATGGCAGCCAGTTCCAGTCTTTAGGACTGAATATTGTCTGCATTGTCGAATGTGATCCTTTTGTTATAACCGCATAGTCGTTGTCTGGTTTATCCACATCGGTTGCCATGGTAATGCCTTAAGCATCAATACAATGCTAGGAGACAGCAAGTCAGATAGCTTTTATGACTATCCATGTTGGTTTACGCTGGAATATGCAGCACAAACTAACATGATGCAGTTGACAAAATAACTTATGTTACCAGGAATATACCGGTGATATTTATAACTGTGATTATTGATAATATGTTAATACCACCAGTGTTGAGTGTAACTAGTTGCTAAGTAATTAGTTATTGTAATTTAATTACTTTTCTCTTTAAAAAGTAAAGTAAGGGATTACTCTTATTTTTCCTGTAATTTAATTACAGTTACTTCTGATGTTATTGAAATGTACACAATAGTGGAATTCATAATCAAACTTTAAAGTCTTACTTTAAACTGCTTACATTCATTTATCTTTCTTTTATTTGTAATACTTTAGTCAGTTAATACGAGTACTTGTAGTTTAGTAGTTTTATATTATTTATTTGAATGAATTAAGAGTTGTTCCATGTCTATCCTTAAATCACTTAACTAATCAAGGTTTATATAGGATATAGAAAGTAATTAGTAATGATTAATTAAATACTTTTTGGAGTAATTTGTACAGTAATCTAATTACACTATTGAATATGTAATATGTAATTAGTAACTAGTTATAATTACTTTCACAGAGTAACTAACCCAACACTGAATACCACACATATGACAATATCTTAAAGAATAAAATAACACCCTAATATAATTGGCACTTTAAGATAGTTGATTGCGTAATCACACCCATTTAAAATCTATTGATAAGTAGATGATATAATATCAAGTATGGTACAGATTTGGTATTTAAAAAGTAGAAATATCAAAATAACAAAATAGTCAGCAGACTAATTTCTGGTCGTATAACCCTGTATGGGAAAAGGAGGATTTTTGGACTGCAAATATGGGTGTTTTTTAGATTTAAAAAAGAAGAAAGTAATGTATCAGTGATATGACCGATCCTCTTAACATTGCTAAGCCGAAACATCTCGATAGGGTCTATGACCGGAAATTAGTTTGTCGAACATGGCGTCGCAAAAGCTCACCGGCGCCATCTTGTGCAACTAGCCCATTAAAGATTTGACTGATAGCATCATTAATCTATTTCATTTGAATAGGTATATCAATTACATCATTCGGTTGCATCATTCGACACAGATGTTAAAAATAAATTTGCACATGTTGTATTGTACGCAATACATCTCAGATGAAGAATTCCAATGAATTCTAATATGGCCATTCAGATTAAAGCTTTGCGAAACCATGCACTCCGTTTTAGGATTTGAGTCGAATACACAAAATGGTATTTTTCCTGCCGTTCCTAGCAAAGCCTAAAAAAAACGTCGCTTTTTGACGTAGATTTAAAGGGCATCTGTCACCATTTATGATATTTAAATTGTTTAATAAATCGCTTTCTCTGTGAAACAAGTTGGTTACTGGCAGTAGAGTCATTCTCTGGAAAATATTGAGGAAAGCAGCAACCAATTATATAGTGTCAATCGTATTATTGCACAACATTTCTCTTTAAAGCCATCGTTTCCGAAGTTCAGCGCAGGCTGTGGAAGTCAAGCTGCTGGTTTTTCAATATACTGGACGTCAAAGACAACAAGGGTTGTTTTAGCTCAATAGAATACAATTATGCCACTGTGCTGCTTCCACGAAGGGTTTTGTCAGAGTGACAGATTGTCCATCGCTTATATGAAGTATTGCTGTATTGGATTCTGCTGAACTCTAGTGATTTGCAAATTGACTTAAAACATAATGAAGATAAACATGACTGACAAAACAATATATCATTTCTCAAGGAATACTGCTGCTACACGTTGAAAGCATTCCCTGCTTGAATTGACTTGTTTTGTCATGTTTATGAGAAGGACAGTCCACTTGTTTGAATGTCTTTTCTCGTTTTAGTTATTCGCAGAGACTTGTTATAAAAGTAAATGCGCAGAATCATTTTAAGCAACATTTCTGTCAGCACCGGAGTGGATGGCTGCTTAAAGGAGCAGTTGTTCCACATCTGTATACGTTTCTTTGTCCTTATGAATACAGAGAAAGATTTTCGGAAGAATGGTTATAACCAAACAGTTATTGATCACCATTGACTACTATAGTAGGAAAAAGAATATTTGTTCTGTTTTACACAAAAGAAGATATTTTAAAGAATGTAGGAAAGCAAACAGTTCTGGGGCACTTTTGACTACCATTGTCATTTCTCCTGCTATGGTAGTCAATGGTGGCCAAGAACTATTTGGTTACTGACATTCTTCCAAATATCTTTCTCTGTGTTCATCAGAAGAACTCGAGGGTGAGTAAATTTATTTTTATTTTGAGGTGAACTGTCCCTTCAATAGCTCTTACAATAAGAAATTAAGTAGAGAAATGAGCATATTTTCATAACACAAGGAATCTTGTTTAAGGGTTTTATTGTGTTTCAGACTTGCCTTTCCTCCCTCAGCGAATAGTTTTCTGTCATTATGAAGTGGAGGAGTTTTCCTGAACATCAAATCAATTTCGTTTGGTAAATCTCATTCGCTTCTTCTAGAGGCAAGTTTACAGGGCTTCGGCTGCCACGGTCCATTATTCTTATTTGAATGAATTGTTTCTCTGAACTATTGGGAGTGTAGATGCAGTGAACACAAGAGCTGTCGTAGGCTCTTACGACCAAGTAGCTTCATAACAAGGCCTTTGACAGTCTAGAATGTCCAGTTGTTTTTTTTTGTGTGCCTGTGGCCTTAAAGCCATGTAGGCTAATGATTTGTGAATTGTTCTTTTAAAAACGTTTTTTCTAATGATTCATCCGCCCCTAAAATAAAATCCTATAGATCCAACCTCAGTTCCCCTTTTTTCTCCTCAGCCAGCCTCATGTAAAAACATACATCACATGTGAGTCTGTCCATTACAATGTCCTTTAAAGTTGGTCTCTGTGAGGAGCATGAAGTATCGTTTGATCTCAGCAGGGAGTTCTCTGATTGTCTGCTTCTGACCCTTGAGTGCAGTTGTAGAGCTGGGAACCCATCATGCCCTGAGGGTCACCATGGACTGCTGATCAGAAAACACAGAAAGGTACACTTAAGGTCATTTTTCACTATGTGCGATAGACTCGATAGCTTTGCTCGGCCGTTTTTATACACATGATAGACAGCGCAGCAATGCCATCAGCTTGCCGCTAACATGTATACATGTTGCATCTCTGCATAAGCTGATTATTGTCTAGCATCGCTGAACCTTGGAAGTCGAAATTTGCTCTTTTTCAGGAAATGGACAAAACACTTCACTTTTAAAATGATTAGTACTGTGTTGTCAAATCTGACAAGCATGTTTTAAAGGAGAAATGTGTGATATTAAGGAGGATCTAAGGCCAGAAATGCAATATAATATTCAAAACTATGTCTTTAGATGTGTATATAGACCTTGCATAATGAATGGTTATTTTATTTATTACTCCAGAATGAGCTATTTCTATCTACATACACCGTGGGTCCCTTTACATGGAATTCACCATATTGTTTCTTCTACCCTTCTATCAAACAACATGTGCTTATGAATTTGATCATATCATTTCTGTTTGGTCGTTGTGAAAAATACAACTTTTTCATGTGCATGTGCTGCTCTCCTTTTGAAAATGGCCTTTGTAACTCACAGTTATGTAAAGTTGCCTTCATATGTTGATTTGATTGTTGATTTCATTCTTTCTTTAGAAAGTCAAGCATCACTCTGTGTCATCCGGAGTGACACTAAACAGTCTGTTCAAACCGCTCACGCTCAGAGTCTGTTAGTTTAACGAACTAGAAAGAGGAAAGACTAGTGCTTCTCTAAGTGTGTCTGTGCCCTTAGCTGCAGGAGTCTGTCTCATGATTGGCTGTCTGAGATTCTAAACTGAGACTCATGGGAACAGCAGGATCGACTCGCGCGCTCTCTCTCTACAGCTTTTCCGCTGTCACATTTTTATTATTAAACAACCACCGCATGGAAGGTTTGCCTTCAAAGGCCCAGGTCATTAAAGTTTTCTTCACCAGGGATTTGAAGTAGATTGTTTGTGTGACACACATTGCGTAAGTCTGTCTGACTTATGTACCTTAGAGGTTGATGAAACAGGGAAAAAGCAAAGTCGCCGGATTCTGTTTGTGGCTGTCAGTCGACGCATTGAAGACTTACTTCAGATAATGTTTGTTCGTTGTTTTGATGGAAAATCTCTCTGGGAAGGGCAGGGGTTTGTCAGGGACAGATACACTAGAATATCCATGCATGACGGTTCTTAAGAAAAACACCGGTGGGTTGAGTGCTGTTGGGGTATTCTGTGGCCAGGGTTACATCACTTACTGTTTTGTGCTGTAGTGAGAATCTGTCTGGCATTGGTTTAACTGGGTTCATTTTCTTGACTGGTTGCATTTCGGAATGGGAACTGGTCTAAATATCGGTGTTATCATTGCGTAAGAGATAGTTCACCCAAGAATAGAAATCCTGATATCGTTTATTCACCTTCACATTGTTGAAAACCTGCATATGACTCTTTCTTCTGTGGATCACAAGAGAACATATTTTGAGAAATGTTTCTGTGATTTTGTGTCAATACATTGGAAATCAATGGAGTCTAATGTCGTCTGGTTACCACCATTCTTCATAATACCATCTTTTGTGTTCTGCAGAAGAAACAAAGTCCTACAGTCATACTAAATATTGTAGATTTTTTGGTGGACTGTCCCTTTAAGTAAAAAATGATTCTAGTTCATGCTAGTGTCAGCCATAAGACCGAATTGAGCAGTATGTGGATAAAAAAGAAATTATATTGGTTTCCCACGGGTCAACCTGACCGAACTCGGGAATAGATTTATATTCATGAATTAAAGATGTTTCCCCTAAACTGTGCATTGATCGAAAAACATATTTGCCTCAACGTGGCACCCCGGCCATCTACCACGGCTAGAATGAAAATTAAATGCAGCAACTTAAATTAGAGTTCCTGTGGATCGCTAAAAGCTTGCAGTCAGATTTAGATTATTTTCGGCCCCCTGAGCTGCCATACTGATGTCTCTCTCCTCGTCAGCACGCGTCGCATGAGAGAGTATGCTTCCAAGATGAATATGACAGCCCAAAAGTGCCTTTTCTCCCACTGATCAAGGAGGATAACTGGAAGGATTGTCCCATGAATAAAGCTATCAGACACCTCCAGGTATAATAACCTTGTACAGACGTGAGCAGAAGGAGAGAGCAGGGCTGCGTAGACCTGAGAGCGCTGACGGAAGAGACTCACATACGGTGCTCCTTTTGGAAACGGTGCTGTTTGCTGTCAAACCTGAGGCTTTTGTTGGTAACTGCAAACAAACTGGGAAAAAAACGACAGGTTCTGTGTATCAGTTTCTTTAAATAGTCTACCATTGATAAACATGCTCATTTAGTATCAATGTAAATATATGTGACCCAGTATGTGAAAACCAAGCTGAAGTCATTTCTATGTAATTTACAGTTTTTCACAATAACTCATCCACAGAATGTAAAGAACATTATGTGAAAGTATAACAATGATATTTTTTATAATGATTGAGCAAGAGAATTTCATAGATTGATATCACAATGAAATTAATAGTTGAAATCAAACTTTGATCATCGCTATCTTAAAATCGAGACCTAAGCCTTGTTTTCACTGACTGGGTCACATATTGTTACATGTTGCAATACACAACCCTGCTTTTTTTAAGAGCTATGTAATTTTTTTATTACATGACATCTGTTTAGTCCTATTGGCTGAGCTGCCAACACATGACCCGCGTCACCATAAATTTTTTAATGTATTGTTCTTAAAGAGGTCATGTGACGCGAACACTGTGTCTTTGGTGTGTTATAAGTTGCCCGTTTATGTATTAGACAAGTAAAATTGCTGAAATTAAAGTATCGGAACAAAAGATGCATTCTATCTAAAAGGGAATGCTCACCCAAACCTGCCTGAAACGCACAAATGTATACGCAATTAAGGTGTGTGTACCTGTCAGAACAATTAATTTAGGACCTGATGTTCCAAATATGGTAAGATGCGTTACATTTCCTGGACACGCTTGCAGTAATCGACCAATCACTACTCACTAGTTAACAGGCCAATCATAGCACACCTTGCTTTTCAGAGCGTTGAGCTTTGTTAAAAATCTGCTCGATTCAGAGAGGCGGGGCAAAGAGGAGATACAAACATACACGGTATATGGAAAATACAGTTTTTGAACCTTAAATCCTGTTTACACAATGCATTACATCTAAAACAAACGAAAATATTCGTTTTAGCCGTGTCGTTGTAACAAAGTTCCAAGTAAGGAATAAAGGAAGGGGGAACCGGCGAACGATAACCAACTTTTAATAATTAAATAAACAAACAAGAAAACGAACTTAAAGTGCCGTCAGCCGCCTCGCGGTCGACTGCCGGCCACACAAACATAATTAAACAAAACATAACATCCAGGCCTGGCACTCTCTCGTCGTACACTCCTATCACTCGTCCTTTTATGCTTCCGATCTCCTCCATGAGAGATGCGAGACCGGTGCAACGCGCAGCTGACACTCATTATCACTCGCGTCAACTGCCTCGCATCGTTCCCTAACGGCTCTCGTCCCGCCTTGTTCGTTACAGTCATATCACCCCTTTAACATTTTGTTCTTTAGCTGCTTTACAAAACTCTCACCAGATGTGATACAACGTTACAACATGTAGGGAAATTTATCCTTTCCATGTTATTTAGAGTTTTTGCTCATCACCCGTGATGGCGATATGCAAAAAGCTATATTAGAAACTGTTATATTTATTTCCTTTCTTTAGTTTAATTATTTTCTTTTTTTCCGAAATTCTGTTTTACACAAACACATTCAGTTTATATTAGTTTATAAAAGGTTAAATTAAACAAGGTTGTTGTCATTCAAATTCTATATACCAAAAACATTTTGAAAATTTAGGAAATAAATCTGTAATTTAATTTGTAAGTTAAATACACCTGTACATTACGTGTAATAAATAAAATACTTTGGTGCTATTGTAATCGTGAACCTATAGAGTCATGTATTGTTTCTAATTGTGAGCTGAATGTATCATTACACCCCTGTTATTTGAAGACGTCTATAGGGATTTTGATTGGTTCTTTCTAAGAAACCACTGTGAATCTCTCCGAACACATTAGCAACCACATAACAACCGTCTCTCGGTCACTCACAGCATCATAAAGCTCAAAGCCCCTATTTTTGTACAGGCAAGCGGGTTTTCATTTATTTCCCCCCCAAAAAAAATCTAGAACAGCAAGTATGTAAAATGCGGAGTTTAACTATGCACATTACTTGACAGATTTATGTATTTATATTTCCAGGCTGCGCATTTATATTATGCTTTAACGTTTGTTTTGCATGCACAACGTACAATCTTTCAAACACATACTCAAGCTCACATAAAGGTGTAGCCCTTACTGTAATGCCTTCAAAGGAAGTCAAACTAGAAATTATTCATAGCGAGCTCTCTCACATGTGCTCCGTGGGCATTCTTAGCTGTTGTCTTGGAAACAGACCTCCAGCCATTTGTTGGTATGACATTCCGCCGCCGTGCTTATTTTTAGGAGATTTTTATTTAGCACATCAATGGATGAGATTTAGGAGTACAGGAGGAGGTGTGAGAAAGTACCTCAGGGCTCAGGTGCCCTTACACACCGCACCTTTTATGGGCGCGGCCCACTCGGTGCCGCCGCACAGCGTGTCCCCTCTCATGCCAATTAAAGGCGGCACATAGCCGGTTATAAGAGGCCCACCCCCTCCACACAAGTCCTTTGCCTTCTGGACAGGAGGAAATAAACACATTAAATGGTGTGATTAATCCATCTTGCAGAGCCATGGAAACAGTAAGCTGCCGGGCTGTGATAATAAAGACAGGGGTCCCAGCGGATGAGGAGTATGTGTGTGTGTGTGGAAGGGAGCAGGAGGGGGTGGTAAGTAAGTGGTGGAGGGTTCAGCAAGAGGACTGGTTTACAAGACGCATACCAGGAACTGTGCGCCTCCAGCACCCGCAACTTCAATGGGAGTCCTTAGCTGGAATGGGTTTAGTGCTCTCCTGGTACACACGGTTAACCCGCCGTCTTCACTGGAGAGGATGAACGGAACTGACGGATTTCTGGCTCGAGGAGGAGAGAACTTCATGGAAATAACTTTAAAGGAGTAGCTTTTCCATGTATTAATTTGGCCTTTATCTATTTATCTCTCTCTCTTGACTAAGTGTATATTTTCCTCATAGGTTTGACATCTTTTGAGAAATTCTTAACTTTTTTGTATAAGCCTGAAGAAGCTGATATTTAACTCATTCGCCGCCAGCCTTTAAAAAAAAAAGTTGCCAGCCTACGCCAGCGTTTTTTAACATTTTCACCCAACTTTAATGGCTCACAGTAAATGTTCTGAAAAGAATATATGGACAAACAATATGTCAAATGAAAGAACAGAACCGCTAAAACATATACGTTCTAGGTTCTGGGATTCTGTCCTTTTTCCCAAAGGTGTGTCATAGCGCCACCTGCTGTACTTCAGTAAAAAAACCCTGATTGCCGTAAAAACTCGTCTTTGGCTGGAAAGCGTTTTCTTAATTGACAAGATAACTCGTCAATGGCGGTGAAAGAGTTAAACAGTATATTAACCGAAATGGTGCACATTATCACGTTCATTTGTTTTTTAATGTGATTGTTTACTTTAGAGTGGCAACCCTGAAGCCCAACATTAAAGGGGTGAGGTTATCCAAATATGTCTTCATTCATTCACCCTCTTGTTATTTCAGACCTGTATGTCTTTCGTTCTTCTGCAGGACACAAAAGAAGATATTTTGAGGAATGTCACTGACCGATCGATGACGGTACCCATTGACTTGCAGTGGTTTTGTGTCCCTACAACAGAAGCAAAGGGTGACCGCTGTTTTTCGACTACCCACATTTTTCTAAATATCTTATTTTGTGTTCTGCAGAAGAAAGTAAGACAAGAGGGTGAGCAAATGATTCAATGATTTTCATTTCTGGGTGAACTATCCAATATGATATCACAGTTGACTTTTGTTTGGTGTCTGTTACAAGTTTGGGGAATCTCAAGTTATTTGATCATTCGCAGTAAGCCATAACTTTGTTTCGTCTTCATGGTATATCTGAAGTACATATTTCTGTCACTTACTGTATACGACCCCCAGAAATAGCCACAGGGTGCGTCTGGTGTCTGTGGAAAGCTCAGATAACCCCGGAGCGAAATCTTTTCCACATCCATATTGGACTTTATGTCACAGCACCCCTTGACTAATCCATTTTTCATCACCGAGGCTTTAGAGATCAAAATTAAAGTGGCGGCCATCAAGGACTTTAGAGGTTTGGTGCGGTTGTATAGAGTTTTTTTTCTTACCAGACCCTCCACAGGTTCCTCACATGTTGAGATGGGGTGGTCACGCAGGCGTTTCTATCAAACAGACAGCCTTCAGTAAGAAGATCAGAGACAGATTATGCAGCAAAAGAGCCTTGAATAGGGCCGCCGGTTATCACAGAGGAGGGATGAGCTTGTTTTCCATTTCTGTGGCATCTGCTGGCGATTTAATATTTTGTGCATCGCCGTAGACGCAGAGGACATCGCCATGTGCCACATCTTTCAAACTGGCAGGATGTAACCTTAAGAATAACATGAGTTTCTTTCACTTAAATTATCTGCTCTCCATATCGGGTACAGCAGTAACAAATGCTCCTTATGTTTATCGGTTTGTGTTGACATTTGAGTAAGCCCCCACTTGCTATGGAAGGGAAGACCTGGTATGCTGTATCTCTCTCTCTCTCTCTCTCTCTCTCTGCTGTATTTTAACAACCTGGCTGTCTGTCTTTGTGCGGAAAGCGAGCAGGCTTCTCTTTAGACATCTCTTTGAAAGTGAGGGTGGAGACAGGAATCCTCTCACGCTGTGCTGTGTGGGCTCACTGCCACGACTGTGTTGGTGTAAGTTGATGTGTAGCGGTAGGCGCATTAAGCTAAGTGACAGGCTGATGGGGCTGTCTGAAAACATCAGCACCCATGCAGCCTCACGTATCCCCTCCGGATCCCCTCCCATGCTGGAGTGTGGTCTGCAGGAGGCCTCCTTTTTTCTCCGGCCCCTAGAAGGGAGACCCCTGTGCTAAATCTCCTGCCAAAATGTTTCTGGCAATTAGCTATATGCACGGTTACTTTCTGGTTTTTGACAACTCAGCTTTGACATTGTTTGTGAATGGGCAGACAGGTGTTTCTTGTACTAGGAGTCTTTACATATTTTACATTATTGCACTCTGCTTTTTGTACAGTTTTCTCTCATTTCAGAAATTATCACAATATACTAGGTAATGAGTTATCGAGTTAAATTTTTCAATTTAATTGATTTTTAGCAACATAATTTTAATGCAACTTCATACACGTTTATACTTTTATATTTTTGAAATGATGAAATATATTTATACTTCTATAATATTAAATTAAACGTTGCATGAAAGCATTAAAACTAAAAGTTAAATCACCATAAGATGCTTATCTGAAACATATTCGGTCTATTTAAATAGTTAATAAAAAAAAATCAGTTTTAATAATATTTTGAATTAGTCTTTATATTTATGTCTTTAGTTATAAGTTAGTTAGCTGATAAGTGCTTTTGTCATTTCATTATTATAATTTTTTCTTCATTTTATGGTGCTAATTTTTATTTAGGTTCTTGTTTAATTTAAGTCTTTATTTATTTTCATTTAATAATCTTAGGGTGCGTTCATATTTGGCAATAACATGCAGCCTGTATCTGGATGTTGTCCACATACACATTGAAAAGACAAGTGTGTACGTGCTTCTGATCGTAATGTTATCCGATCAACCTGTCCTGATCATGAGGTAGTCCAGGATGCATTGTGAACGGATCTCAGTGTAATGTAAACGCAATCAAGCCAGTTTATCTACATTTACAAGCACAACTTCACGGAAAACCCCTTCCGCTATCATTAATCTCTTGTCTGTCTGAAGCCTGTCAGACTGCGGAGCAGATGAAAATGAAAGAGGAAAAGTTTACTCTTGCTCACGCACTCTTGCACAGTCGTACATATTCCCACAAAAGGATTGTGGATACTTTATTACAGTGTATCATTATTTGCATCCTACAGAGGATGTGTGTCAAATCACACGAGATGTTTTACTTAACCACTTCAATTTTATCATCACATAGGCTATTTGTGACTCCCACCAACAGGTTTTTCTCGCACAAACAGCACCAGTGGTGTTTTTAAACGCATTATTTGTTTATTTACATGTCCCAGACACGAATAGCAACACTATACCAGCTTGTTTCCAACATAGGCTACCTGTGTGTGTGTATTTACTGCATAACCTACGCCGTAATATACTCTCTGTTTTCCCGCTGTCCCGAAAGGTTGCTGCCATGTCTCGTACAGTCCCAGGAAGACGAAAGCTGAAACCGCGCATCTTAAAACTGAGCTCTTAACACACTTTATATATCATTTAACATACGTTTTAACATGGGGCTCAATGAGATTCGGCTCATTTAGACAAACACAGTAAACAGTGTTTATAACAGCAGTATATACAAGTAGATATTGTGAATTAAACTAAGAAAAGGACAAAAGGACAAAAGGAGAAATCTTTGCGGAGGCAGCATTTCCAATTTTCATCTAGGTTATCTTGCTGGTTAATCATATCTTTTTTTATAATATAATAATAATAATATATTTTAGTTGTATAATTATAGTAGTAAACTATTAATAACCAGAATTGCCAAAGACGACTAAAGGCAAATGGACATGAGGGTGGTTTCAAATCAGTGTGGCTATCTAACATTCAAACAGCAGCAGGAACATGGAAGATAAAACATGTTCTCCAGCACATCTCTGACACCTGAGCCTTTCTGTGTTCATCTACTTTTTGACACAGAGAAAGTGTTTGTGTGTTTTTCACAGATCTCTGCTCCCCCATCGTGTCATTGTACACAGGGGCAGATGGCTCTCAGTGCAAATGGCTTCGTTTCCACCCTGTCATTGGGAGTTGATGGCACAGCGAGTTATACGGAGATATGATGCTCTGTTTCCACTAAAAGAACACAATCTGTTTCCGCATGACTCGAGGACTGGATCCTTCACTCAGAGTTGAGTTTTGCAGACGCTCGACTGGCAAAGCATGACTCTACAGCCTCTAGTCACGGGTTCGATTTTTAGGGAATGTGTGTACTGATTTTCTGTGTTGAATTGCACTCTACGCCTCCTCAGATAAATGAAATGTAGGTGTAACTGTACAATGCTTGTTTTAAGAACAGATATAATGAAGAAGACTGTTGTTCCTCGTTCAGGTCTAAATTGTTTCCCCCTCCTGGTAATGAATTCTATAATAGGAAACACTGGAGAGCTGTAGAAATCAGGCAGCTCTGTGTTCTGAGAGGATTAAACGATTACAATCTCTCAGCTCTCCTGATCTTATAATCATGTCCTGGATGCCACTAGATACCTCTACTGAAGTGATTAGAGCTTTGTTACAGATGTGCCGGCTTAATAAAGCCGGAAGACCCCTCGGGCAGGGCGGTGGGTTATCATCTACCGCTGGATGCAGGCTGCTTGGCGAGGTCAAGGTCAGTGACGCTGAAGGGCTCTCAAGCCTAGCGGAACCGATATTAACAATGTTAGTAATGCCGCTGATGTCAGCTCCATCAAATTCCAAGACACTCCACAGCGCACAAGGTTTTTCTTCAATGAGTAAAGGGGATTACACATCTCTGTGTCCATACTAAAGCACTGTCACTAAGCCCGGGATAGGCGAGAGTCTAATTTGGGACCATCAGGATTTAAAGGGATAGTTCACATGTTTTTTTAAATTTGCATATCGTGGAACATAACAGAAGATACGTTGAGAAATGTCTCTCCACACAATGGAAGTCAATGTTGTTTGGTTGCCAACGTCCTTCAAAATATCTTCTTTTGTGTTATGCAGAACAGAGAAAGTCATTCATGTTTGGATTGACAAGATGTTGAGTAAATGATCAAATAATTCTCATTTGGAGGAAAACTACCCCTTTAATGACTTCTCAAAGAAATGAAGTTAATCATATTTTAGTCATTGTTTAAGTATTAAGGTTTAATAGCACTCTTTAAGTGTCTCTCCAGTCGGAAACATTTCCTCTTTCCATTTCAGCAGTTCGAGAGGAATTTCTTGGTCATTCACATGCTAATCAAAATCCTTTGAAAGCTGTGTTTGCCCGAGGGCAGTATGTTTTATAAGCAGAATACCGTATGCATTTTGCCTGTGGACTGCATTGCTTGTGTCATAGGCAATTTAAAGTAAACACCTGGAGTTTTTTCATGGGCTCTCTCTCCAGATGTTCCAATTGGTTTGACAGTTCAGAGGACACATCACACTGACATTGTGCACTTACTGTGGATTTATTTAGCGGTTTGCTTTATTTCATAGATCAAGCACTAATAAAACAATCCTTTAGGGGTACAAAGGGCCTAATATAGCCTATCTATTATATACTAAGAATTTAGCTTACACGAATAACAAAGAATGGATTTTCAATTGTTATATAGTTGTATATTACAAATATATAAATGTAACTATAAAAAGTTATTTATTGTATGTACTGTCGCCCTGTGTGGGCATTTCCAAGGTTCGATTTTTGCTTAGGTCTTTTTCTAGAGCTGTTTCCCCTCTTTTCCCAATTGTATACCATTTTTAAACATTGCAGAATCTTTATATGTAGAGGGATAGTTCATCTAATGATGTCAATTCTGTTATCACCTACTCATCTTCTTGTCATTTCAATCCTGTGGGATTTATTTAATCTGGAAAATACGGAAGATGATATTTTGAAGAATGTTAGTGTCCGCACAATGGGGGTACCCATTAGCTTGTTTGGTTTTGTGTCCATCACAATAGAAGTGAATGGGTCCTGCCGTTGTTTGGTTACCAACATTCTTCAAAATGTCTTTTTTGTGTTTGCAGAAGAAATAAATTCATGTTTGAAATGACAAGAGGGTGAGTAAATAATGACAGAATCATTTAAAGTGATACTTGATACATAATTGAAAATCTATACTTATTCCCCAATCTAACTTTTATGCTGTTCTTTTTTCCATTCTGATGCTGTTGTACTGAACCCAAGTTATTTTTCATAATTTATTTTTTATTAAATCATTATTTTTGGTCAGGCTTCATGCTTGTTTGTGCGTTTTGTAAATATTTAACCAAAAGTAAAAAGCGACCGAGCCTGCCAGTCTCTAACATTCTGTCTAATATCTGAAATGAAATGAAAAAGTCATGGATTTGGGTTGACATGAGCTCATGATTTTTGATTCTTAGTTACTATTTCTGTAAGAGTAATTGTCAGATTTTTTTGTGACTACACCTACTGTTGCAACCAGAAATTGATATTCCAGAAATTGAGATTTCTCTGCAGTGTATATAATCTAAGTGTTTCTCCGTAGGCTTCAAAGTGAATTCATGTTACTCCTACAAAGAAAATGGTTGAGTTACAACAAAGACAGAAATCCCCAAATTAAAGCAGTGTTTAAATGCTTTCATAATCGCAGCTTGTCAGACAAAGTTTGATGGTGTTCACCGAAGCACCAGCCTCGCTCACACTGAGCTCTAATCGTATTCTGTCAAGTTTTCAGGGCCAATTTGTTAGCATGTATGTGTCGCATCATTCCGCAATAAACTCAGATCCGCGTGGATGCGAGCGATAGTGCATCAAGTCATGTAGGAGATACGGAGGAGGCGCCACGTCACCAATTGTCACGGTTAATGGATTCGTGCCTTCCGTCTCTGACAAGGCAGCCGGTATTTGTGGGAATTTTCGTTTGTGAATGGATGTAATTAGCATGCTAATGAATGAATTGCGGTGCAGGATCCCTCGGCTTTTGCACTGCGAGACGGCAGACTCGGGTGCCGTATGTGCCGGCTGCTCCCCTCGTTGTAGTTGATGTATAAAACCTGTAATCAAATCAGACAAGAGCTCAATCACCCGTGTTTTTCTCTAGCAGGGTCTGTTTACCCCTCTGTGCCATATCTGTATTTCCATTTGTGCAGAAAATGTAAATACTTCTGAAAAGAAGGCTTTGGTTAAGTAAGCACGGCGCGAGCGGGCCACTTTGGCGTGTTCGGCAGATCTGTGATCAGCCCGAGCGTCTGTTGGTCTAATTCCTGTCTGTGACAAGACTTGTCAGACTTTCATTGGCTGATTGAAGCTTCGTCTGCTTCGTCCGTCCTTTGTTGTTCTTGAAACGGGGGCTGGCGTGACATCTTTATTATGCTGAAACATCTACTGTCAATGCATACACAAACAAGATGTTTTGAGCAATCGAGTAGTTTTCAATATTAAAGCGTCTATGAAAAGATGATTTGAGACATTGGATGATTCACAGATGCACTTCATTTCACGTTGCGGTCTATAGCATCCCAATATTTGTGCTATCAGACAGTTCAAAATCCATCCCATTATTCAATATACAAGCTCCCCATCTTCTTTCGTATCTCAACCCTGCCTTCACTGACAGCACCGACTGAGGGTTATTCTTGACAGACAAGCACCGAACGTCTCCGTTTTTTTCTAACCCTGAAAGCTTTCCACTAGAAACTTGGAGTTGAGTTTTATATCCTGTACATCTTGAAGTGAAGCTGACTGCTGGGAAGTCGGCATAAAATGGTTGAAACGTCTAAAAACTTCTCGCTAGAGTCATCCATCATAGTCACTCTGTTCCCGCCAGTCGTGGCGTTTTGGAGAGCTCATTCATTAGAAGGGCTTGTCATCGCTCTTATCTGTGTTTGATGTATGATAAGGCAACCTTAGGTAGAAGCGATTACATCGTCCCTTAGAAGAATTCAATCTAGTGGGATGCAACAGGCCAGCTGTGAACAGGTAACATTCATGTAGAGATAATGTGAAGAGGTGAATTGTTAACCTTTGAGATAATGATGCACCGAAAGACAACTCTCATGCTTTCATTTAAAGCATATTTACATACAGAAATAAACAGTCAGTTTTTGACCCACAACCTCTACCTGTCAAACTATAGAAAAGTCAAAGAACTCAAATGAGAATACATCATAACACATTGGTTATGGACGGGTTCTCTCTTTAGATTATTTCCCACCTCTCTCACTACCAATAATTTCAAATACACTGTGATTTCAAGGACTTTCCTAGCAGCTTTGATTTTGAACAGATGCTCATTTCATAGCTATGGATTTTCTCTTTCGACCTCCATTTAAAGATCGAGTTGCCTTAGACTTTTAATGACTCTTGAGCTTCGCCCAACCAAGCGCTGCTGTTTCCTTATGGACTCATTTGAATAAGATGTAATTATCCTATTGCCATTAAATCAGGTTAGTATGATCTAGCACTTGTTGGCTTACCAAAAGTACCTGTATTTTACCTGTATTTAAGTTGATACTTAAATGAACTGTGAAAACTATACCTTTAAATCATCATTAGTATACACTCATCTAAAGGGTTATTAGGAACACCATACTAATACTGTGTTTGACCCCCTTTCTCCTTCAGAACTGCCTTAATTCTACGTGGCATTGATTCAACAAGGTGCTGAAAGCATTCTTTAGAAATGTTGGCCCATATTGATAGGATAGCATCTTGCAGTTGATGGAGATTTGTGGGATGCACGAAGCTCCTGTTCCACCACATCCCAAAGATGCTCTATTGGGTTGAGATCTGGTGACTGGGGGCCATTTTAGTACAGTGAACTCATTGTCATGTTCAAGAAACTAATTTGAAATGATTCGAGCTTTGTGACATGGTGCATTATCCTGCTGGAAGTAGCCATCAGAGGATGGGTACATGGTGGTCATAAAGGGATGGACATGGTCAGAAACAATGCTCAGGTAGGCCGTGGCATTTAAACGATGCCCAATTGGCACTAAGGGGCCTAAAGTGTGCCAAGAAAACATCCCCCACACCATTACACCACCACCATAATTGCATTAATGAGAAATTAAACTGGTGTTCCTAATAATCCTTTAGGTGAGTGTAGATTACAGAGTTAGTTGGAGTCGGATGGCTGTTGTGTAATGGTCAGGTGTGGTGTTTGGCTGTGCTTTAATATAGACCACCTCGCAAGATGTAAACACTGGTCCATTAGCACGTCCAGTTGCGCTTTTTATAAAGCTGCGTAAAAAGACCATTTCAAATTTTAATTTAAGAGGCATTTCTAGATGTATTGTGGCCATTCCAGTCCAGTGTCTGTTGTATTTCAAAAAAATCAAACCTAGTGAGTGACATCATCCAACAGCAATGTGAAAGACCGACTGAGAAGACACATGAAAATGTGATAAAAATCAAGGTTATCACTTTTTTTTTAACTTTTCCTAAATACATGTACAAATATTACTGTTATATTGCTTAAAAGTGAATATGAACTAGTTTTCTTTGCAGTACTCAAGGTCTGAAAAATATACAGAGCATCCTTTCCTTTTTTTTACCTTCAGTTTCTTCTGTCTTCATTTTATGAAAATAAATGCAAATAGAAACAAAATTTAATTTGACATTTGGGATAAATTTTGCTCGTAAATTGAAATAAAATTATTATTTTACCTAAACACACTATAAATAGTATTCAGAAAAACTGTTTTTAACCGTCTCTTTATTTTTTCCGCGGCTGTATATATGATATAATTTTCCAGACATTCTTTTAACATTGATTTGGTTATAAATGTTATGCTGGTTGTATTATGTTCGATCGTTTGTGTGAGGTTAAGAAACTGAAATAGGAAGTTCTTCTGGACCAGCGTCGTTTACTTCTTCCGAAATTCTTTGCTTTAGATCTACACTTTAGTACTGCCAGTGTAAATTCTGTCTATTATGTTTTGTATATTAATCCATAAACCTTTATCGACAAGAAACTACAGTACTTTATTTTTTAAATTTGAATACTTTGGGATCACTTGCATTTAAAGATACTGAATTGACAGTTTCATGTCTTGAATCTTTGAGAAATACTTGACAGCTATGCCATCGTTGAACATATTAGATTTTTTAAAGGAGTGCATTCAATAGCGTATGCGTTTGGCTGTTATCGGTATTGAGATTCATGAAATTTCACTGCTATTTATATTGACCAACGTCTATTCTAGTAGGATGCTTGTCAGAAAAACTCTACTCAATAGTAGTCTGTTTTCATCAGATTTGAGTTTCTTCCGGTTTCAATCTACATTCTCATGTCTCCCAGTCTTTACAATGAAAAATCTCTTAAATGTTTTAATTGCAGTTTTATTGTGTTGATTTTTTAGTTCCAGTATTTTTTTGCTTGTATCGAAAGCCTCCAGAGCTCACTCAAGAGGCTTAAAGACTGTAAACAAATTAGACGACGGCAAAAAAAGAGAGAAGCGCTGTTCTGATGTGTGGCCCAGCTTGCAACCTAATTTCAACTAATTACCATCAGTCACCGTGCACAATGAGTTCTCAAAGCAGAGGATTTCAAGTGCTGTACTTTTATCTCCCTGCCATTTCTAATGTTTACTTCTCTCTTGCAAAAAACATCTATATTTGCTTGTGACCTCCTTTTAAAATCACAGAGCATTAAGACAGCAATATGCATCTTACTGGTACATATGTGTATTAAATTGAACGGCTGCATATTTTAACATATTTATTTTTCCAGTGACCTAATGGTTGCACACATTGAGAACCCCACGGGTCCATCGACATCATCTGAGAGCATCGCAGGCCTCCCCCACTCACACTGCTGAATTACATTGTTCTTGACATTTGCTACAATGTTGCTCATTTGAATTCCCCCCAAGCGTGTGTTGACACAGGGGGTGTCGGAGTAAAAGATAACAGAGTGAAATCAAACAAATGAATGTGTATGGACAATAGTGTGAATTATGAGTGTAGTGAACCTCAGGGGCTAAACATTCCTCAGATGATGTTTAACGTGATTTGTGCGATTCCTCGAGGGGAATTCTTATGGCTGAGAGCTCGGTGGGCCGTCTGCCACCAGCGTTGGTGAGGACCATCTGTAACATTCCTATAGGTTATTTGGATAATGTTTACTTTAGGCGCTTGTCGTAATGTTTTGTTATTACACACAAACTAGTTACTAAAATGTGATTTTTCTGCATTGTGTATATGTCAGCCATGGCACAATAAACAGTGGCATATGTCTCCATCGGGGCTCCAAAAGCGCTAGAACTGTACTGTTTTTGCGCAACGTCTAGACGGCGAAAAGAAATTGAATTCCCCACAGCGCGCCGCGTTTCAACAGATTTTGACAAAAGTGGCACGTGACGCATCTCGCCGGGGCCTCTCCTCCGTCCCGAATAGATGAAGGTCTTTCATTCGGTTGCGTCTGACAAAAGAAATCGGAGCTTGGTACAGAAGCCGAGGCATATTTTAAGACACAAAGAAATCGCTGCCTTTTTTAGTCGCAAAGCACAGAGGAACATCCAACAAGAACACAAGAGCACTACAGATGCCAGAAGGATCAGAAGGCTTTTTTGTGCTGGAGAGTACTGTGAAGCGTTTCATCTGCATATGTAACCGCAGCAGTGATGGAGAGCGCGTGTCTGGAGTTTGTGCGTCTGGGATAAACTGTACATGAGTGTAGAAGAGTTAGAGCGTGCATGTTTTGTCTGCTCTGAGAGTCTCGCTTCTCTTGCGCTTTTCATGTTTTGATTTCATATCTCAGCTCCCCTCAGGTGAGCGAGATGAAGTGTTAATGGAGAAGACGTGGAGCCCTGGTGATCTACCATCATTCTGCCAGCCCGGCTCAGGCAGGAGAGCATCAGTCCTACTAATCAGCAGAGAGAGACGCGCTTGGAAAGCTGCCATTTTTGCCTCCTCAATACTGGGGTCATTTCATCCCCAGCAGGGCTTCCTCATATGAAACCTCATTTCTTCTTTAGATTTTTTATTCGTACCTGACTGGGGTTTGATGCTCTCTCTCCGCTGAGCTTTAAAGTCCTGCTGTATAACCCGAAATTTTTACACTTGATTTGTAACCGTGTCCCCTTTTCTAGAAAGTAGCAGAAATGAGTTTTGATGTTATGCTAATCGACTGGCGGGAGCCCTGCTTTTTTGTTTTAAGGAGTGTTCTCTGCACCCGTGTGCCCGGCTGTATAAAAATCTTTAAGTTACGAAGAATAAGGTTTGAAAGAACACAGTTAAAAAAGGGGTTATCAATAAGTATTTACTTTTAAATTATAAAGTTTATTTGGTAACACTTTACAATAAGGTCTTATTTGTGACCCTGGATCACAAATCCAGTCTGAAGTAGCTCGGGATCATTTTTAGTAAAAGACAAAAATACATTGTATGGGTCAAAATTATTCATTTTTCATTTCTGCCAGACATCATTAGGATATTAAGTAAAGATCATGTTCCATGAAGATATTTAGTAAATTTCCTACCTTACATATATAAAAACTTCATTTTTATGGCCTGCCACAGCGCCTCTGATTAACAACTTCAAAGGCAATTTTCTCAATATTTAGATTTTTTTGCACTCTCAGATTCCAGAGTTTTAAAAGGTTGTATCTCACCCAGATATTGTCCTATTCTAACAACTCATACACCAATTGAAAGTTTATTTATTCAGCTTTCAGATTATGTAAACATCTCAATTTCGAAAAGTTTACCCATAAGAAGCATTTACCCAGGTTTTGTTGTTCATGGTCACATTTGTTAACAATTAGTTAATGCATTAGCTAAAATGAACTAACAACGGACAATACTGATACAGCATTTATTAATTTTAGTTCATGTTAATTTCAGTTAGTTCAAGTTTCCTTATACAGTATTAAAATCAAACATTAGTAAATTAGCACTATAACTGTATTGACATGAACTAATATTGACAGGGATTAATAAGTACTGAAAAACTAAATTGTTCATTGTTAGCTAATGCATTACTAACGTAAATAATGGGACCTTTTCCCTTTATGATCTGTTATGCATCCTTAGTAGCTATTTCACCTTCCCCCCAAAATTAGAAATGTCTCAAATGCAAAGAATGATATGTTAATTGAAAATGTGCGTTGGTATTTCCTCATTCAGAGATTGATTTTGTTCGATCAGTGTGAATTAGCCTTATTGATATGCAATATGAGAGAATATTGACTTGATAGGATATTGTCGTCCATCGTTGGTATTTACCTTTATTATTGTGTTTAAAGGGTGTAAAGAGTGCACGTCCCACCTGCTTCTTGCCTTACGTGGTGTGCTTTCCACCTTACGTGTTTGGCTTTCCAAGCTCGACAATACCAAGCGATATTGGCACCGATTCAACAGATTTATTTGAAGCAGATCAGGTTGCGCATTCGACAGCCTCGTTCGTTTTGTTTTACGGAAAGTGTCAGAAAATACCGGTCTCTCTGACTCAAATTCCATTAAGAGGCTTTTCTGGAGAAGCTTATGAAGTGCGGCGAGAACTAAGGCGGCAAAAGTGTTTGAATAGAGCAGAAGAGTCAATAGACGTCTGAATAGACTCGGTCTCATTACACGGGCTGATTAAACAACTAGCAAATTTTCACCATGAATCAGGCTTATTCTAAAGAGCCTCCGGTGTCTTTTCCCTCTTCCTTTTCTCTCTCCGAGCAGTCTTTTAAAGTGGGATAAATTGTAGAGTAATATAAACAGTGGATCGGTCTCTCCCGGAGCCGGCGATGATTGAATACGGGGGCCCCTGCGTGTGGAAGTGGGTTAAGTCAAGGAGTTATTAAGAAGACGGCTGGATATGACAGCGATCCCAAATGGAGCCAGTGGCTTGGGACGGGTCTGAAGCCGGGATGATTTCTCAGGATTTAAATAAATTGACTTTACCCTCCCGTGACTAAAACGGATTGTTTGTTAAGAGTTTTGGGGCCGATGCGAGCGGTAAACATTTATAAGAAATGTATGGCCTTGGAACAAACAACATGGCTTCTCTCGTACGCCTCCGTGCGCCACTTAGTCATGACTTTCGATCCCGGTTACGAAATCCATTTAGCAGCTGTAAAGCTCACAGAGCAAATCGTCTCCACCAATTGGTCAACAAGCTTTTGGAGGATGTCACACAGAGATATCTCTTTTAATTCTGTTTAGGAAGCCATCGCGGATGAGGAGAGTCACCGCGACGCCCTATTAACTAAGCGGGCCGGTCGCGAGATGCACACTACGTAGTCATCAATCTCTCCTCCCGGTAAGCACATTCTAATTTACAGCCTCAGGCTGTGACTTTACAGCCTAGTTTCGCCTTCATGGCTTTGTGCTGAAAACGTGTCAGGACTCTAAGCATGACATGAATCAAAACGTAACATCCTCCTTTATATATTTGAGTGTTTTCTATCCCAGCGCCCAGAGATGATTGGTTTTGGAAGGGTTGTGCAAGAAGTATGTGTGTTTGTGTGCATTTCGTGTGTGTGTGTAGTCACAGTTTATCTGACGGGTCGTGAGTGCTGTTTGGCACACGCTCTCTCTGGTGTGTGGGACTCTTGAAACAACAGCTTACTGTAGTTTTCAGTGCACTCCTGTTGGATGGTTAAGAATAGACTGTCCCTGTAAGCTCTGCTCTCTTTCTTCCCCTGTGACTGCTGTTTGCACATCACCTGTGCTGTAGAGAAAGTGCCAAACGGAGAAATTCTGATATAGCTTTTTGACCGTGTGGTCCTGGTAAACTTCACAGTGTCTTTACAAAGATAGTAAAACATGGATGTTTCTGTCGCCAAGAGCAAAAACAGCTTATAAATCAAAGTATAGGATGTTTATTTGAAAATGTAAACATTTGTTTTTAAGTATGTGCAACCCCTGGGATCAACCCATGACCTCGAACCCATGACCTTGATGCTGCTAATGCCATAATATACTGAGCCACAGGTTAGAGCATACTGTGTATTTAAGAGTTGACAACATTCAAGGTTTGAACCTTTTGTATGTAAATAAGGAACAACTGAACAGGTCTGTCATTGAAAAATAAAGCTTTATTTTAGGATAAGATCAAGAAAGCAAAACCCAAAGAGAGCTTCCTAAAGCAGTAAATGCACAAATTATGAAAAAAATTTTTGTATGTTGTTGTTGTCGGGTGGAAACTTGCATCTTCAAAACCGCTACTTTTGTAAACATAAATAAAAAACATGCTCCATTTGATATATGTTTAGACACTGTGTTGGCAAAACTTTTGGTAACACTCTATTTTACAGTGCTCCATTAGACATGTTACATCTATTTACTATAGTATAATAATAAACACATGTAACTAACCCTAAACCTAAAGTACATTTAGTATATTTTTACTACTCAGTACCTTAATGTATAATTACACTGTAACACGGACACTGTAAAATAAAGTGTAAACAATCTTTTTAATACTTCAATAGTTTAATATTTGTAAAACCCACTGAGAACCAGGAAGTGACCAATGATTTATGAAAAAAAAAAAAAATAAACACAAGGTTTCCACCCAACATCCACGATTGGTTGACGTAGGTCACAAGTTGGCAGCTTAACCAAAACGGACATCATATCATGCAAATTGCCAAAGCTCTAGGATACACATTTTTTTTTTTTCTATTGCAATATTTCATGCCATAATATTTCTCTACACCGCTACTAAATAACTAAAAGTAACGTTTTTATTTCTCAAAAATGTAAAATCCCTATATTACGGTTGGAGTATGTCTTATGGTCATGGTGAAGTCTGTGGTGTGTATTTAGATATAGTGTGTTTGTGTAACAACACAACTTTTTCCTCTCTTTATAGGCCGTACGTGTCTTGTAATATTCCAGGGTCAATAACTCAAGCCCTCTACCTCTGCTAATCGTATGTATTGTCAGAGAAAAACACCGCTTACACATATAAAATCGTCCACCCCGCACTTAAGCAGTTTGAGGGATTATGTGTGTATGCACTGGGACGAGAAGTATAGATTCTTAGCGTACGCTGGCAGAATTAACCCGCATCTTGTTTGTAGGCTCGACAGGTAGCCATGGAGCTGAAAGCCAGCCGCCCCTGACAGCGGCATCAATATCACGTCTGGGGGCCACAGGCGGGAAAGAAATTTCTACTGCACATTTCACAACTCCCATTGATACTTTCTCCCGTTGCCATGACAGCAAGGTGCAGTGGTTTTAATGGAAGCGATTTTGTTAATATAAAATTGAGGCATGGCGGTAACATCTCTCCCGTGGTGCGGCGGTCCCCATCGATCAGAGGTGAAAATGCAGCGCTCCAGGATCCTCTGCCTCACTTTTCTTTGTGTGCGCTTGTGAGGATGAAAGAAACGCTAATAGAAGCAAATGAGAGAGCAGTCATAGGAGGTGTTTTATGACAAACTTCTTATTTTTCCATTACTTTTGATGTTATTTTGATCAAATTTTATCCTTGCACCTTGCGTATCTTTTTAACCAAGAGCAGAAACTCCATACAATTTGCAGCGCATTTAAAATGTATATATTTTCTTCACTTTTGTGATAATGCTTTATGTTGTTGTATTCGGATAGTTGACTTAAAACCAATTCTGTATTATTTATTCGACCTCATGTTCATGTTTTTGGAAGGCAGAATTTTACTGCCATCCTTAGACCCCTTTCATTGCATTGCATTTCATAGAAAGCGAATGGCAAATACTGACTGAGGTCATGCTGGTTTGTAACAACATGATAGTGAGTAAATGAACCAATTTTATATATAGCACATTTGAATGCATGTTCTTTCAAAGCTCACATTTCTGTGTGCTGATGTTGAAGAAAGTAAGGCCATAAGAGCATCTTTTCCTCCAGTTTTGTGCAGCGTCAGTACGGGAGCAAGGTGTGCAGTTTTTGACAGTGACAGAGTAGCGCTCGCAGCGTGCCACACTTCTCCTCGGCATCGCATGCCGAAACCAAATTAAATAAATAAAACCACAATCTGAACAGCAATCAGATGAATACACCTGTGCCTGTGGGCCACACTGATGATGTCATCACCATTCCCTCTCCATCTCCCAGGAGAGCTTCAGTGTCCTCCACAGGGAATCCTGGCACCGAGATGTGAGACAAACCAATCGTCCAGGCAATATTTATCTCACTTATGGCCGTCCAACACATTGCTGCCGAGCACATCTTGCCCACTCTTTCACAATTCCACGCTGATTTCTGTCCCAACACAAATCCTGTGTGACTAAGAAGACTGGCTCGTCTCGCCGCGCACGCTCGAGTTCCATCTCGTCCCTCCGCATTGAGTTATCAGGACGCGCACAGATCACACACGAGCTAGCGGCTCGTAGGAGTCGCGGCCTGGGCGGATGACTTGGCTGATTCGCAATCGAGTTGATTAGCTGAACGTTCACAGATACAGCTGCCACAGTGCGTGGTAATAAGAACAACATCCCCGAGCCATGCACCATTATTCTGATTAAGACGGTATTTTAGCTATGACAATGCGGTAATTAGTGAATCTGCATGCTTCGGTGAGTCTTCAGCGTTGCTCGGCTCCCAAGATATACTTCATCTGTGGATGAAGGCTAATAATCACCCAGCAGTTAGACTTGAGGAAGACACCTGTGTGTGTGGAACGAACCACTGTGCAATTGTTGAAGTGCTCGGTGGGACTATTTACAGACCCACTCGTGAGACCGAAAATTGGAGATGAGATGGCATTAAAGGGATTGTTCACCCAAAAATCCTTTATCTGTAGAACAACAAAGAAGATATTTTGAAGAATGTGGGTATCTAAACAATGGCGGTACCCATTTACTTCTATTGTATGGACACAAAACCAACGCAAGTCAATTGGTCCCGCCATTCTTTAAAATATCTTACGTGTTCTGCAGAAGAACGAATGTTATACAGGTTTAAAATGACAAGAGGGCGAGTAAATAATGACAGAATTTTTCAATCAATTATTCAGATAAAAATAAATCTGACTAAATGAAAATGAATCGGAGCAAATGAAAAAGTCTCAAAGGTTTTTCCACAGAAGAAGATCTAGAAATGTCTCCATTATATATCAATAATGTCACAATCTAAGCTCAGATCAGTCAAAAGTCAATATTATTGAAGATCTCATTATGAAGTCAATCATTTAGCCAAACCCAACTGATTTTATCTAAACATGAATCTATAAATTAATCTAGATTAATTTTGCACCTCCTTGGTCCTCATTTGTTTCTCTTTTCATCTTAGACTAAGTTGATAGTTGATATCAAGTTGATCACTCAGAACTCCATCAAATCTCCTGAGATATGAAAGAGCAACTTCTAAGATAGCGCAGATACGTCTGCACAATGGCTGCTAAAGATCTGGAGATCTGGAAAACATCTGCTGTTTATTTAAACGTGGTATAAATGTCTAGGAAAAGCAGTTTTACATACATTCTAAATCTCAAACATCTTACACGCATCTTCTAGATGTCTATACGACATCTGACAAAACACATCGCAGAGACATATTGCAGATGAGCAAACAAATAACAAAACGTCTTGCTAGATGTATGTGTGCTATCATGGTTCTGAGCAACAACTTTTGGCAGACTGTCTTAGAAAGCTGAGCGACATGCTGGCAATGTGCAGTCATAGATTTTCTAGTTTTCAATATTTCATCGGTTGGAAAAATGCTTGTATGGAGTAAACCTTTATTTTAGGGTCCTATTGGAAACCTATCCACACAGGATGTATTGTAAGCATATTTTCTATTAATAATCTATTGGAAAGGTTATGGAAAGCAATTGGACATGAAGTGTGTGAGCCCTGATTCAACCACTGGACCATTTAACATGACTGTACTGACATGCTTTTCCAACACCAACCTGCTTTGACTGACACTGTTACACTTACTACAACTAGCCCAGTGTGACAGCTAAGAAGGGACAGCTAAAATATCACTCATGTGTCTCTTCTCACTGAGATAAAGACCATGAAGGCTATATGGTCCTCTTATGTCTGCCGCTGTGCCCTCTCATATGACAAGCTGCCAGTCTGTTTGATGCAAAGCCTTAGTTCTAATATCACATCACTCCATCCAGCAGGGCAGTATGAGAATGGGTCAGCTTTGCTCTGTAATTACTTTGTCACTTCGCACGTCCTCTTCACACGTGATTATGCTTAACCTCGTCATACTTTAATTGAGACTCGGTGATTGCAGCCGAAGCATCAGTTAAGAAGGCTTGTAGAGACGCGTTGCCTTTTTTAGAGTTTAATCAGTGAAAGTAGCGCCGGCGTTTGAATACTGATTTTTTGCTTTTTTATTGGTGTGCGTGAAGAGTAACGGGCTACATGTTTGCACTTATCCGGATACATTTGAAAGTGTTTTGGGGTAAAATGTTCAAAAGTTACTTAAGTGCACACTTAAACATCTGAAAACACTTGCACATGCGCAGAAGTAAAATGCATTATATCTGTCCCGCATTATTACTTTCAGACTTTGAAATGTTGCAGTAATGAAAAGGAAAGGCACCAAATGTATTAATTTGACGGACAGCAAGGTATCGTACAGTTGTTGCTGCATGTAACACAAGACTATAAAGTTACAAAAGCAGGTTAAAATGTACACCGTTACCAAAAACGAAAGAAACTTGTTATTTCAATAACCTTTATTTTAGGGTCCTATTGGAAACCTATCCACACAGGATGTATTGTAAGCATATTTTCTATTAATAATCTATTGGAAAGGTTATGGAGACTATAAACACAAGACTATAAAGTTACAAAAGCAGGTTAAAATGTACACCGTTACCAAAAACGAAAGAAACTTGTTATTTCAATAAAACATCATGCAATGCCGTGAAAAAGTCAAAATACATAAGGCAATACATAACTAATAAAATTAATAAGAAATATAGTAATATATTTTAAAGATATATAAAAGATAATAATGTATATAAGATTGTATGTAGAAATATTATATAGAACATTAAAAAATTGTTATAAATATAAGTAAAAAATAAAGAAACAAATATAATATAGAGATAATCTATATTATATGATAATATAAATATATTTAAAAGATAATCATGTATATTATATGGTATGTAAAATATAAAATAAGAATTCCGTTTTATAAGGTAGTAAATGTATATAAAAAAGTACAAAATATAACAATAAAATATATTTTTAAAAATATACTGAATATTATGTAAAATACAAAATGTATTATGTAAGAATTAAATACAGAATGTTAATAATACTTTTTATTATATTGGTAATAACATTACTAATTAACGATTAGTTAATGATGTATTATAATAATTATGTATAAAACATAAATAAATTAGGCATTAAATATAAGAAATATTGTACTGCGTCTTGAATTGGGTTGAATGGGTCATGTGACTAAAAATGGTTAAACGGTTAGATAAAATGCTTCTTAGTGTATACATAAAACCAAAAGAGAGAGAAAAAGATGTTTTTAAAACTAAATACTATTAGTGTGAACAAGGCCTTAGTTAGTCTTCCTCTCAGTCTCTCTTTCTGTTGAAAGCAGTGTAGAAGTGCAAAGGCTCAGGAGAGGGGCATTCTAGATGTCTCGATGGTCCTCCTCCATGGGGAGGACTTCATTAGAATCTAATAAGATGCGTGCTACACTTCCATTTGAACGGGAGTCACCGGCACGGAACAGGGAAGTGTGATTTTCCAGTTGCTGAATGCTTAATGTTGTTTTAATTCTCCTCCCTGTTGCTACCAAATTTCCCTCACATCTGCTGTGTTTGCACTCGATTGGGCTGCCGTTGAAAGGAAAAGTGATATCACGCCAGTGAGAATATATCAGATCTCCCTCTGCATAACTTCTCTTGTTGGTTCTTCTTCTCTGCGTCTGCAACTGGAGGAGCAGTTTTCCTGTGGCAGTCCACATTAATTTTGATCTCTGTAAAACCACTCGCTTAATGAGTCATACGTGATTGCAATCTGATTCCGCTGTGGTCTCGCTCACAGATTTACTGTTGACTGTAAGCAGCCGCATCAGTGAGACGAGAAAAGCGAGAAATAGAGATGCTTCTCTGGCTAAATTTGTATTTTAATTTCATCTCTGCCGAGAGGAAGAAATGGTCGCTCCGTTGCTCTCTGCTTCTAGGACACGATTCAATTTGCTCACATGGTCTTTTTCTGCTCGTTATGTCATAAATGACTCATTCGCCAATGTGAAGTGTGCGCTTCCTTTCGAGAGGACTTGCTCTCGAAGTCACTAAAGGCTAAAATACACTACAAGACTTCAGATTTTGGACTTACAGTCTGGACTTGTAGCAGAAAGTCTGTCCCACTCTGCAGATTTGATCAGTTAGTGGATTTCTTTTTTTGGGGCGTTTTGCTTTTATTTGTACAGTTTCAGTGATAGAGAGGACAGGAACCGTAGTGGGAGAGAGAAGGGGGTGGGATCGGGAAAGGACCACGAGACGGGAATGCGCTACTGCGCCACATGTCGGTGCACTGCCCACTAGGCTATCAGCTCCGACCACTTAGTATAATTCTATCTGAAAATTTAAAAAGTCTGCAAGTGTATGATGTCTAGTTCAGATTTTAAGAGTATGTAGTTTATTCCAGCCAGGGCTGGAGTGGGAAGAAAAATAAGCCTTGGTATTTTTTGGACCACTTCGGCCTTCCGCCATTTCTGTCGAAGTGGGGGGACGGTGCAGGGTTAAGTCTGTCGACCGGGGGGGTGGAATGCATACGTGTCTTTTGCATTCGCGTTGCGTGCATTTGCATTTATAATACGCCCAAAGCGTCCGTTCCGTCCCAAACTATAGCGGCCCACTGGGAAAACGCAAGATGGCCAGTCCACTCCTGGTTCCAGCCATTAGTTGCAGCTCTAAAGCAGGGCAGAGACTTATGACGCAGGGACCGGGAGTTGATATCAAAGGCCAAATGTCTGACCCCTGTCAGCAGAGCTGGGTTTGACAACACGATACATTGTGGTACACGTGTCAAGAATCTTGAGAAACACATATATAACTAGATTGCAATTGAAACTGCACAGAGATGCATTTCCACTTAGTTTTTTTAGAGGTCAGAACAAGCCAAGAATATTCTCAGTATTCATTGGACTCATACAGTAGAAACGTAATTCCATTTCTTGAATGAAACTGGGATCTCATGCTTAAGCCATGGATCTAAGTCTCGGTCAAGGCTTCTGAGGCGGAGGAAGACTCCTCTTCCTGCCACACGACTTCCACATCAGGACTGATAAAAGAGTCAGTCAGCTGAAAATGAGCAGCTCTCCACATCTCTACCTCCAACACCTGTCTAGGGAACGACCACCACCAGGATGTGAAATAAGCCAGGCACCGGCTCGCTCAAGTCAATCAGACAGCACTTACCTGCAAGGTTAAAGTGAACACGAGTCTCACTCAAGTCTGAGAGATGGGTAAGATCTACCACATGTGCAGGTATTCAACCGAGCCGGGCTGCACCATTTGTTTTGAACGAAAGAGAAGCTATAGCAGCCTAACCAAAAATATGTCTCTGTTGCTACGCATTTGTCATCACATTTGTCGATTATCAGATGGCATTAGTGAGTTTTGAAAAGAACACCATTGAAGGCTGTGTTTGTGATGAAGTGCCTGTGAAAGAACTGAAGCGGTGCATATTACTTACTCCCCTGCTTTTCACTTTAACTTTGTATCAGACAGTGACAGTTATTCAATAGTGTTTTCAGACTACTTGGTTGATATAAGAGAGGAATTCGTCTGGTTTGTCTTTCTCTGGACACTATTCTGTTTTTGTATTTTTGTGTTGTATTGGTTTGTCTGGGTGATCATGCAAAACTACATGATATCATTATATGTCTTGATATAATTCTACCAGTTCTGTTTCATGTGGTTTTGCTTCAAAGATGTCAAATTTTATAATTAGGAATGAACTCATTTCTGCATAGTTATTATATATTTTTTCAGCTGTATTGTAATTGTAATACTATTTAAATAATGCTTTTAGATTTATATTTTTTGGTCTTCATGTTTGGTTTTTAGTATTTTTTTTTGCAATTTTATGTGCTTTTGACCTTTGAATATTCTTTTTTATATTGCTACAGTATATAAGTGACATTCATTCTATTTCAGTTTTAGTTATTTTTTATCAAATTATTTTTATTTAATTTAATAGTTTTGGTGCCTCAAATCTATTTTAGATTGTTGCCTTAGCAATAAAACTACAGTATTATCTTGTATATTAAAGTTAGTTTGTTCGTTTAATTTAGTTTTCAAGTAATATTAAGACTGATATTTTATTTGATTTCAATAACATAATTGTTTTAATGAACAATAATAAACTTGCTTTCTATATTTTACAGGCATGTGGATCTGGATTCTGATGGTCATGTCAGCTTTAAGGACTTTGAAAACGTCATCAGCTACGGTTTGGGAAACTTTTGAGGCTATGTGACACAAACCTATTGGACACTTTGGAACAGTTTGGGACCTTCAAGTGACCCTAACTCGAAAAGACAATTTGCAAAACAATCCAAGATTTTTGTAGTCTGGATTTGTGATGGATTGATGTATAGTCTGTATATCATTAATGATACAACAAAGCTACACAACATAACTGAATTGACTGAACTTAGGTGTGAATGAAACTCGGCTGTGAAGGACCAAAGTAAATATGCCCAAGTGTTTTTAGTAAATACCTGACAGACATTCATAGCCGACTCTTTTTTAGATAATTGTTAGCGACTTAAAGGCCCTGTTTGGCCTTGTCCATGTAAAGACACCGACTTCAGATTCTTGACACTTGTGTTTGATGATGGGTTTTGATGTCGTATCGATCAAGTTGGTCCGGGTCTCCACCGTGTAATAGAGAAGCACTCATTTCTATCGTGCACTTGCCTTACAAACTGCATCAAATTTAACCTCTCAAGGTCTAATTCACAATGTGAGAGAACTCTCTTCCATAACCTCACTCGCCCAGTCCCCAGACATTCCGTAGCATCTGAAATGACTTCTGTGAATTCAGTTACAGCAGTCGGGAAGGTCTTTTAAAATTCCCCTCCCTCATTCCATTTTCATCAGCGAAATAGGCAGGTTGCCTCAAAATTGAATATTAACGTTCACATACTGTTCATGCGAAATTCCCTTCCGCCGACGTATATTAAAAAGCCAGAGCGTTCAGGAGGGATTTTATGTGGCTCTACTTGTTACACGCGATTATGGAACTGTAAATACTTGTTTGCGTTTAGAGAGATTTGCCGCACTCCCGTCTGAATAAAGATTAATTTGTTTTTGTAATCAGTCCTGAGTCTTCATCTGTATGACGTGACGCACGCTCCGCAATCCATCAGGGGGCATCAAGTAAGGAAATGGCCTTGGAGGAAAAAATAATCAAATACAGTTTTAATCAAATACGTGCTTAATCCACTCATAGATTCATTTTCAGGAATGGCCTGCTGTTCAAATATAAACAGAGACGCGCTAGTTTAATCTTCACCTTCCTCTTTGAAACTCGATTAAACCAATCCGCCAATTTAGTTGTTGTATTGTGTTGTGGGAGAGCGCGTGCTACACCGTGAGCCAAACCCGTGCGAGGAAAGTAGGTAGAGCTGTCTTGCAATGGGGCTTCGAAGTAAGCCTTGCCAACAGTGCAAAGAGCCGCAGATTAACACATTGTGTGCCTGCTGTTCATGCCAGCTTTTTGAAGGTATAAACCCTGTTTTATTGTGTTGAAAGTAGAGTGTTTTCAGCTAGTTATTTCTCTCACTCTCTCCCGTATTTAACTCTTTCTCTGTATGTCTCTAAATCTTTCTTTGTCTCTATTCTCAATCATTCCAGCTCTCCATAACAATCTCTTTGTATCTCTTTTTCTTTCTCTATCGTTTCCTCTTCTGTTCCGTTTCGTGCCTTCGAGCTGCTATGAACTGATAGCGAGAACGAGAATTCAACAATTGACAGCTGGTGAACAAGACCAAACGTATAATTCCACCATCACTCTGACTCATAGAGATGCACGATATGGCGATTTAGTAGGGTCAGATCCAAACTCAAACCGTGTGGAAAGACAGCATGAGCGAGACGAACAAAATGAGTCTTTTTTATTATTATAACTTTTAATTGGGTCTCTTAGCTGTCACACTTGTGTTTTGTTTTCTTGTAGTCGCATGAATATCTGGATCATATTTACCCTGAAAGCGATTATAGACGGTTTCATCGGATGCATGCGCCAGGCCTGAAGTTAAAGGGATGGGAACATTCTTGTCATTTCTGCCTGAATGACTTTTTGTCTTCCGCAGAACACAAAAGAAGATATTTTGAAGAAAGTTGGTAACCGAACAGCGGCGACACCCGTTCACTTCTATTCTATGGACACAACATTTTTCAACATATCTTTTGTGTTCTGCGGAAGAAAGAAAGTCATACAGGTTTGACATGACAAGAGTCTGAGTAAATGATGAGAATTTTCTTTTTGGCAGAACTATCTAATATAACCATATATTTTATATTTTTATAATAATATTAATTTATACTCATATTTTATTGTATATTAATTATATTAAATAAAACTACTCTGCAGTTAATGATTCTTTGCGGTGGTCTACCGGAAGTAAGATATGGACCAGATAGCAGTTATGTGTTTCCGCTGAAACCTATATCTATATTTATATATATATTTTGCATAACACACAGTCTCACAGATGTAAAAAATCATAGCAGTACCTTATAACTGTTCTTGATGTTTCTCTAAAAATTGGACTATGGAACTGTGACCTCCTTATTTACTATGGTCTCTACTGTCAACCATGACCTTGGGTAACCAAGTTATATCAATGGCTTTTCTTATAAGAAAATATGATAAAATTATTAGTAATACAAGAAATTGGAATTTCATTGGAAAAAATGACATTATAAATAATAACAACATAATTAGGAAAAATTATATTAAAAGAAAATATGTTTTTTTTTTGTATGACCTTGACAGTTTTTGTCAGATTTAGTCATGAATCAGCAGTGACTTTACCCGTATCACTTAAGGTCCATCCACACCAAGAACAATTTCAACGACATTTACGATAATATGAACGATAACTTTGTATATTATCGTTTGGTTAATTCTACGCTTGTGCTTCAGTTTTACATGTTAAATTAAATTCATTTTGGTTACCTGTCAATGTTTTATCATTCATTGAATAAATTGCTGAAAAATAAATCATCTCTTGTGTTCAATGTTTCTCTGTATCGTTATCATTATAATTGTGACGTGGACTCTGAATTTTGAACTACTTGACGTGAAATTTTAAAGCTTAACCGTTCTTTGTGTGAACGGGTCTGATATCGTCTGATTTCTCGTACTACGAGAAGGTCTGCACGTATCGTGGTCTGTTTTGGAGCACCTAGTGTGGAGTCATCCACAATGAGACCTGACGAACGCCTGGGTGTATCTTTATGGAAATGAGCCCTAGGAGAGAAAAGGAGAAGAGCAAGTTAAGGGGGAAGAAAAGAGCAAGAGAACACAGTGAGGATGAAATATCATTAATCAGGAGTGGCAGATACAAATGAGGGACCTTGCTCCCTTCTCTATACCTGCTAGCAGAAACAGAGTCTCGCTACAGAGAGCTCTATCTGCGGATGAGGAGAGCGTCTGCGCTTTCAGTTCACAGAGGTTTAGGATGGTCTGAGTAGGGCTGTCACGAGCGGTTTGTTCGTGCGGTTGTCCCCGGTGCTGCTGAAAGTCAAGTTAACATAGAATTCTCTCAAAACAGACTGGGGAGAAGATGTAGAGGTGCTGTTTAAATGGATGCAATGCAAAAGTAAAGCCATTAAAAGAATTGTCTTGTAGTTTAATGCATTGATTGAAGCTGTGTTTAATCAGTCAGAAAGGCACAGAGACACTATTTTTGCCATTTTTGTATTTATGCATTATGCTTATAGCTGCAAATGGATGACCCAATATACAGTATTTGTGCTGTATGGAAATGGGCACACTGCATGGAACACTGTATACCACAATACAGTGCTCACAACCTCACCTTCTCCAGCCTGATAAATAAACATAAATATTATACTATAAACCCTGATTTTTAACCATTGATGCTTCTAGTTTTATTGTGACTTCTGAATTTAATCCCACTCAATAAATCGTTACTGTCCTTATGAAACCTCGTATCTCCACTCATTTGTGATTTGAATTTTTTGCCATAAATCTTTATTATTAGTAGTCACCCTTTATGTTTGTAACTGGGTCTTGCAAAAATCAAACCAATAAAACGTATTAAAAAAGTGCTTGTCAACAACACAGTATGCAATCATTTGAAACGTACATTGATTTTCCCATTTCTTGAAAAACCGCAAATTTGGACATACTAGGTTTTGGAAGGACGGGGACGAAATGTAATGAGAAAATTTATGAAACTACTGTTTGCGGTTTGGTGCATCATCAATTTCTTCCTTAAAGAGACAGTTCACCCAAAAATAAACATTTGGTGGTTTACTCACCCTTTTGTCGTTTTAAGCCAACACGAAAGAAGATATTTTGAAGAACGTTTGTAACCAAACAACGGCGGTATTTACTTCTATTGTACGGACACAAAACCCATCCAAGTCAATGGGGGCCAATGTTGTTCGGTTACAGTCATCTTCTCTTGTGTTCTGCAGAAGAAGAAAAAGTCATACAGGTTTGAAACGACAAAAGGGTGAGTAAACGATGACAAAATTTTCATTTTTGGGTGAACTATCCCTGTCAGTAGTTGCATCAAGCAAGAAACTACTGTTCTACTTTACGTTTTGATCTGAGATGACATCTACGTTTTTATGTTAACTGACCGCTTAAATCCAGATTATAACGGAGACAACATCTGAATTAGAGATTCAGAATTTTCTATTCAGTTGGTCACCATCTGTAATAGCTTTAAAAAATCTGCTCGGAGCTACAGTTTTTTAAGAGTTGACACTCACTGATGAATGCAGACGGTGAAGGCACATTCCAAGGCGCTATGAGCATATTGATTTTCTTATGGGGGGCCTATTAAACATGATTTATAGATACTTTCCTCTTTTTCTTTCCCTTAAGCTGTGTTTATCCACACAAGAGCCCAAACGTAATGGAGAAAACGGATGAAAAATTACGGGTGATTTAACCGGCTCTGATGAACCGGCGAATCCGGCGCGTCTCCTCACGTTGCAGGCGAACACTCATCATGCTCAAAAATTAAAGATGTTCTTCATTTATTTGTGTATTAGCTTAATGAAGTATGAAACTGTTGCGAAGATGAATCGAGAGAAAGCCACGTCTTCCGTTTGAAGGGATATTTTAATAGATTTTTTCCATCAAGAAGCTTAAACTTTAAGTAGGTCAAAGAGCTTTGGGAGAATCCAACAGATCTCCGAAACCTTTATAGAAAAGTGTTTAAAACAAGGTCTCCGTATCAAGATGACCTTTCTAGAATAAAACGTGATGTATTGGGTGCCTTTTTCAATTAATAGTTGAATAGTTCACCCAAAAATGTAAATCCTGTAAGTTTTTCGCACTCTTGTCATTTCAACAGCAATGGAGACCGTCGTTTTTGGTTTTCTGCCGAAGAACGAAAATCATGAAGGTTTGAAATGATATGAGGCTGAGTAGATGATGACAGAATTTATTTTTGGGTGAACTATCCCTTTAAAGAAAAATGAAAGCTTTCTCCTGTGCAGTATATCCACATCCATACAATGAAAGTAAATGGAGATGGATGAAATGTTTTATATTTAAATGTGTTTCACAGAAGACATATGTACTGTTTTGTTGTTTGAATTTTGGAGCTTGATAGATCCCCATTGACTTTCATTGAATGAGAATGAACGAGATCTTCCTTCTGCTGAACTTTGGCATAAAGTATAATCACACACGTTTGAATTGACGTGGGTGAGTAAATGATGACGGAATTTTAATTTTGTGTTGAATTATGCTTTTAATACATTTGCCTTATGCAGAGTAACCGCACATGCATCATCACTAAATTATAAATTTGCCGCTTATTAGTCTTTGAAGGTCCATTAATGATGGAATTACTCTTTGAAGTCACTTTAATAAAAAGACACAATACAGTATACTGTAAAATAGCCATAGAGAATATTATACCCTTATGTGCCTTTAAAAAAGACCCCGCTATGACACCGTGGGCTTTGTCATTCAAACATTTACATTACCTCGACACCTGAACCCAAACCCCAAAACGACAAATTCAACATTCAATGCAACAACTGTGGCATTCATACGATGCACAAAAGGCATTTCTTTCTTTCTCACAACTTTCTTTCATTCCTTGGTGGCGTGGTGCAAGGTCTCTGAACTCTAATTATATGTGCAAACAGAGTATGACTTGTTGAAACCCATAATACGGTATTTCAGAGGGTTTGGCTCAATTAGCTTGTGTAAATATCACACTGGCAGCTAGTGAAGAGCCTCTTATCACCCTATTATGTTTAAAGGTGCAGTTCTGTTTCAATTGCTTGAATTCATTATTGCACAAACATTACATAATTATGTTTCAACAAGCCCTTTTTTATTTCGGCGCTAATGAATCAATGCTCATCAGTGAATTTAATTTGCGAAAAGGATGAACGCTCATTTATTGATTCATGCATTTGTTTGCTTAGCGTTTGGTACAGACGGCTTATATTATCGGTGTCTCATTTGCAAATGCATAAAAACGTTTAGGGAATACTGAGAAAAACTTATAATAAAAGCTGCTGTGTGGACTTTTCTGGTAAGTCTGTTTCTATTCCCACACGCCCTGTTTACACTGTTAGCAAAAGTAAGTCCACACTTTAGTCAGTTTGTTCAGAGAGATCAACTGCACACTACAATTGACAAGTGATAAATGTTCAATTCTTAGATCACCCTTAAATAGAATCATGTTGTCATGTTTGTACTTAAAACCCATTTGACTGGATTTTTTGGTGAAACTTTTGAAGTATGACATACAGTGCACAACATCTACTTTCATGTTGTACGGGAGAAACATTTAGACCTTATGTAAATGACACAATTTTCATATTCGTTATTAATTAAATCCCAACCATAGACATCTTCGCATGACCTAAACAACGCTGGTTCAATGCTGTTCAAGAAAAGCGTCCTGTTTTAGTTCTTTAACACAAAATGCAACCAACAGAACATTTATAACCGGTTTAAAATGTAAACAAACATTTTTTTAATTGAATTATATATTGCTGCTGTCCTTCTGAAACCTTGTATCTCCATATTATGTGATTTTTATTTTTAGCCTTAAATCATTATTAGTAGTCATCCTTTATGTTTGTCACTGGGTTTTGCAAATATCTAAGCAATAAAATGTATTAACACGTGCTTGTCAACTTTGACAGCATAGTATTTACTCGTTTATGGGGTACAGTGTTTTGCATTTCCTGAAAAACTGTGAATTTGGATATTTGTTTAACCAGATGAATCATTATAAAACTGAACAGATATGCTGTACTGATGGAAGGCCAGACTTCATGATAGTAACATCAACATATTATCCGTTTCCTGCAACAGGTCACATGTTAATGAAACAACAGGCCTGAATGGACGAGACAAACAGAGCAGATGCGTCTCTCATCAATTCTCTGCCTGTCTCCGTGCGGTCTGTCCACCAGTTTGTGATTCATGGCACATGGTCCAACTAATGACAAACATGAGCGCTCAAGCCAAGCTGGAAGATTAACCGGCCCACGACTTATTATTGACATTGATAAAATGGGGACACAAACAAATACACCGAGTATTTAGTAGGACTGGACATCCAGTCTGTTGAAAGAAGGTCATGTTTATTTATGTCACAGCTACCTTGAGCGACAATAACAACCATGTCAACAAGTACTCCTTTTTTACAGATCTCATGTTAGCAAAACTGGAGCTTTTGGGTTACATTTTTAATCATTGAACAAAAAATATTGATTCAGACTTGGTTTGAGCCAACGTAAATAAATGAGGCAACCTGATGCAGTAAGACTTTTGTGTTGACTCAACATATATTATTTAATTCTTCAAAGTAATGATACTTTGATGTAATGCTGATTGTCTTATTTATGTAAAAAATATATTATTGTCACACCAATTGTGTTGTTCAGGTCATTAATGTAATTTCTGTTGTGTGGATGAAAAATTTTAAATGAGCAAAATGAAATTTCCCAAGTACTCTGTACTATTAAATATAAAAATAAACAAATGTTTTGTTTTTTACTACAATTGTAAATGTTTTCTACCCCAAACTTTTATCAAATAACGGTTTAAACAGTTTGTGTTGAGTGTTTATGTACCGGCTTTGTCAATGTGTCATGCACTTACACCTCACATTGAACACACAAATGTCGACCATGGTAACAATCAAAAACCATCATTCCTTAAAAGAACTCGGTAAGAACGATATTCAAGCATAAATTAAGCCAGCATAATCTAAAACACTAATCTTTTAGAGTAAAACAAATAAGAAACACAGAATTGAACATGCTGCAATTTATCTTGGGAACTTTCAAACTCTTGCAGCAATGCTTGTTCAGAATACACTGTTTTGTAAGTTGGGCAAACTGTCTGACGCATTTTGGCTAAAAACTTGAGAAACCAGTCCAGTCCAGTCAACAAAGTAATCTTTGTTAGAAACATGTTTCAGCTTATTTTGTTCAGTATATGCAAAACAATCATTTGACTCCTTTAACTAAAAATGCCATGTTCAAGTTACTTATTAATCTTTGTAGGGAGAACATTTTGCAAGTTGGATTTTTTACAGTGTAGGTAATGCAGAAGCTAACATAACAACAATCAATGCTTCTACTTCATTTAAGCTTAGTTCATGTTAATATTTGGAAAAAATCAAAAGTTAAAAACTAACATGAACAATTGTATTTGCATTACCCAACATTATCAAAGATGAATAATATTGGTAGTTCATTTTAGCTAATGCATTTACTTGCAACGTATTGTTAAGTGTTACATACTGTAAATCTCTTATTGTTGTTTGTGTATACATATTAATATCCCTTTCCCTCTATTCCACCTGCCTGCAATCGCAATAGCATTGAATCCTATTTTCCTGATGTACCCTAAAGGCTATTGGCTTTCAAAAAAAATGTGGGGAGCCTTCAATCACACCTCAATTTTGAGCTAAAATACCTAAACACATAATGCTTCGTCAAGTCAGTTCATCTGATCTTTAAAATAAATGAATGAGTCGTTTGATTTATTAAAGCTGTTGTCCCCTTTATGAGTAAACCTATTCAGTAATGAAAACCACTTTTTTCAAGATCCAAACTCTAAAGATGCTGTTCATGCATTCAAAAAAATGAAGTGTTCAGAGTTCATTAAAGTGAAAGGGCTAATTAATCACACACGGGAGAAAAAGCTCCGTAATAAACGACCATGAAGGTTCATAGAGGGCAATCAGGCTGTCACCACATTGATCCCACACGTTCAGATTGGCGACGTCACTTCACTAATGTGTCTACATGCGTATAAGCTATGCAATGCCAACGTTTCAGCCAGCTCATCAACCCATTGATCTCTTCAAAGTAATATGAATGACTGCAGATGCAAACGACCACTTCCTGTGCCGACAACCAGCAATCAGATTAGCCACTCAATATTACAAACCTGAGGAATAAGCATAAGTGTTCAGTGGCTCTAAAGAGGCAATTACCTGGAGATGGGTTCTTACCTCAAAGGCTTTTTAAGAACGAAAAGGAACGAGCCGCACTCCACGTGAGTCCTTTAAAAACAGATCCATGGCTCTCACGTGCAACACCGGCATACAGGGTGACACTAAGACAAAAAAGATGGAGGGTGGCCTTAGGTGGAAAAATGGTATGTAAAACCGATCCATAAAAATAGATCAATGCTTTTGTGAAGACTCAAACAGACCCGTGGGAATTCCATATACAGAAAACGTGGTTGTGTATTGTGTCTATATTTCCTCTTTCTGTGTTTTTAGAGCAGGATCCAGTTGGAAAGTGACTTCACACTGGCCCGACACTTTTGGCCCACTTTTTAAAGAAAGTAGCTCGTTGCCTTTGCCTGAGGCATGAATCAGAAATTTAAGGGGGCGTACTTGAGAAGGTAGAGTCCTGTTAATGCTGTCCTGACTAATATGATATGACTGTATAGAGAAAATACATATCTCGCAGCAAATCTGATGAGAATGCCTCTATGGATAAAAGAAAGAAACAAGTTCTCTTATTTACCGTAGCCGAGGTGAGCTGCAGTTATTTGTATTTTATCTTGGCATTTGATATCAGAGCGGTCTACTGCTTTTACAAAGATTCAGGCTATTGACATTATGAAAGCATCAAAGAGCACAAACACCAACCTGTAAAATCTGAATTTCCAAATTTGATCGTATATTTAATGAGAACTATTTGAACAGTGTTGAACTACTTAGAATAATGTGATCAAGCAGCATTCTATGGGTAAAAGCATAGATGTGATGTTCAAGACACCTCGGATATACATTTCCCACTTTGACCCGTAAATAATTTCTGGAACAGCGCTCTTTTAATGTTAATATATACTTTATGTACTTTCTAATGCTATTACATAATCAATAACATTAATGTATTAAACTTAGTAAATACATTTAACGATTCTAATGCTGTATTCACGTTCTCTCGGAACTATGGAGATATGAGTTTCGGAGGTAAAAACAGCACATGAACACCCTTTGATGTTGCGTCTCCCACTATGAAGTTGGAAAACAATTTTGATAGCCGATTTCCCGAGATGGGCGGGCCATAAACTTGAAACATGGCGGATGGGAGAAGGATTTCAGCTGTGACAGATATGATTTCTTAGTTTTTCCGTAACAGCCTCATTGTATTCTCATTAAATTAGTAGCCTACATGTTTGTGAATAATTATTTGAAGCATAGGCGACTGTATGTTTTATACACTGCGAAAATATCATGTATTTCACCAACATTCCAAAATAGTCAGCAAGTTGACATAAAACTATACAGGATGTACTGTTAAAAACCCATAATGCTGCTTTCACATGCTCTCCACATTTCCCACCTCTGAAGTCACGATTCCAAGCTGGTTGTCTTCAGGTGCTTTTGTTGTTGAAAAGAATGGAGGACGCCAGATTTATGCTTGATTTTGTCTCGGGAAAATGTTATATGATAATACTTTTCAATCGTAAATCCTACATAGTTTTAATAGTCAGCTTGCTCACTATTCTGGAATATTGGTGAAATACGTGCTATTTTATCAGTGTATAAAACATATGCTTCAAATGGTTATTCATATATGTAAATATGTACTAATTCAACGACAAGACAAGGCAGTGAAGCGTAAAAACTAATAAATCATATCCGTCACAAATCGTTCTCCAATCCGCCATGTTGATTTTGTAAGCCCCGCCCACCTCGGGAACTCGGATATCAATTTCCCAACTTCCCAGTGGGAAACGCGACATCAGAGGGCGTTCATGCCATTTTTTCTTTACCTCGGAAACTCCCGATAATTCCGAGAGCACGTGAAGGCAGCAGAAAACATGTCATGACCTCACAAACTTTTCCCTCGATAGGTTTGATTATTTTAGTAATAATATCAAATTATTGGTGATGTTGTGAACAGGGGCCAACATAATAAATGCAAATGTTTTATTACCGTTTTTCAAGGGACATGCGACGAATCCTTGTCAAATCAGATTCAATGTGATTTTCCGTTTCGAGTGGATATTTGCAAAATGTTATGCTGTTTTTTTTCTTCCACTTGTGGCACATGTATAATGCATGCGCTGTCAAGCTTTGACGTTTAAACTCTGCTAGTCTCGTGATATACATGCAAACACCTGTTAATGATTTTTCATCCGTTGCATTTTAATGACTCTTATAGGTTTGATTACTGTCAACATCACGCAGATCAAAATTTGATCTGATCATGGAGCCATTCTTAACTTTAACATTGTTTACATCATTTTAAACTTTTGTATTTGTCATTTACATTTAGGCATTTGGGAGCAGCTTTTATCCAAAGCGACTTACATTGCTTTACCCTTTACATAGGTATTTGCAATCCCCTGGGATCGAACCCACAACCTTGCGTTGTTAACACAATACCACTGAGCTACAGGAGAGCTAAAATAGTCAAAAATAGTATCCAAGTTTGCAAACTACAAATGTGCTATAGAGGAATAAAAGTAGATTTTCGAAAGTAAGTGCATGCTTCTAGTGCTTTAAGTGGTTGTAATTCATTATATAGTGTTTAAGGTGTCTTGTGTGGTGGTTAGGGTGTTATAGTCTTTGCTATGGGGTTATTTACTGCCCCAAATGAAAAGTCTCTGCAATGATTTGCCAACTTCTGTCTCTTAAAGGACCAAATCATGACATCCCAGATGTATTTGACGCTGTCATATTCGATTTTATCTGTATGTCATGGTCATTATCATTCCACAGTCAAATTTGTAATCCTTTTCTCTTAGGCTTCCAACGTGTGTGTGCCATCTACATAACTGCAGATAGTTGATATCCACGTTTGTCATTAAAGCAAACGAGTATTTTAGATTCCATTCAGTTGTTACCGGCTATAAAATCTCAGCCATGCTCCACAAATCCTAATGTACTTCATTAATTCAAGCCATGTCCTTGATCCAAATGCCTGTGGCGGTCTGTCGGCGCTGCGGTATGTTAGGTGAGTGTTGGTTGTGTGCGTGGATTGAGTGGCCGAAAGGCCCAATATTTCTCTCGGCAAATGACCCACTTGGGCTTTAGGACATTAGCCGGGTGAGGATCTCAACAAATTACGCCATCTGCACTTTGTGTGTATCCCCACAGCTCTAGCTGACTCGCGAGGAAAAAACAATGGATGGATTACTTCGGCCTGCATAGTCGCATCAGTGGTAAAAGTCCCTGGACATTAAGAAGACCTATTGTGTATCATAGAGGTTTGGACTGATCGTTCTTAGCATGGTCGTTATTTTGTATAGGAGCATTCAATCCTGACAACGTGAATGGTTAACGTGACCTCTCTTGCGCTCTCTTCACAGCACTGCATTCATCAGAGATGTTTTCACATACTGTACAAGTTCTTTCCCTGAGCATGAGAGAGAGAGACAGACGTAGGGAGGAAAGAACGGCGACATTAGTTTCCTGTTCATGCTGCGTTTGTCGTGTGAAAAGTGCCTTCTTTTATTGAAAAAGAATTGCACTCCGTTTTTATTGTTTGCATATCACATTAAAGCCGCGTTTCATTCTGCGGGAGAAACGTTGCGGAAGCGCCAGCCATTACCGTGATTGATTTTTCGGTCGGCAGGCGCGTGGCTGTGCTAGATCCATCACTCCTTCCCTCTGCTCTTTGCTCACACTCTCGCAGAGAGCGAAAAACAATCAGCCCGCTTCTCCCCAGCAGTGAGGCAGCGCCGCCTCATTCTGTTTTGGGTGTCTATTAGCTTCCCCAGACTTCAATAGATTATAATAATAGTTATTGTCCCTCGTGTCACATTATACATATGGGTTGATGCTGCGTCCCGGTTAAAGTACATTTTAGCTCATATTGTGAGACTAGTTGCCCGTCCCTAAATCGCACTGGGAGAAATCTAAGCTAAAGGATTTCAGCACTTATTTCAATTATGGGGAGCTAACTCTTATACATGCTTTCCTGAGATATTTTTACGCCGCAAAGCGATGAGAAAACAACACGGTAGTTAAAGATGTGGTGCAGAACTGCCTCTGCTGTGTAAATAACGTTTAGTGAGAATTGTTGACGGGAATCGCTCGACTTGTTTAGATTTGCAGTGAATCGTGTTGCTCCTCTGGATCATGTGTGTTTTTAAGAGATTTTTTGTGTTTCTTGCTACAGTTGTTTATAGGTCAGGTAGGTGCGACTCTGATCATGCAACATTAATAATACAGAATAATTGCAGCACTGTTTTCGACATTAACAGGTTTAACATAGCAACAAATCGTTTGAGTGCAATTTTTAGATAATAAAATACACATCATTATTACGTTAAATATGAAGCGATATATTTATATTACCTTAGAATGAGCTATTTCTATCTACGTACACCATGGGTCCCCATAGATGGAATCCGCCATGTTGTTTCTACAGTAGCCCTAAACGGACAAACTGCTCTACATAAAGCATTTTATATGTGCGTTATCTTCTTCTACAAATAAACGAAAACGCAACGACATCTTGGTTCTTGTCAGCCAGTGTAGTGCTGAGAAAGGGAGGGTTGGAGAGAGCCGTTGCTTGCAATTCGCAACCTCACCGCTAGATGCGACCAAATTTTATACACTGGACCTTTAAGTCAATTAAGACCAATAAAGAAATATTTTCTTGTGACGTTATTTATATAGCTGTAAAATGGCCTAATGGATGTGTATTATTTATTTTAGTTTTTGGTAATTTCTTTTTTTCTCAATCAAAATGTAATTAGATTCCCATTCCTGTAAGTGATTTTTAAATGAACATAGATGGAAGTACTGCAACATATGCTACCAGGATGTACTTTACAGTTCGAAATTATATATCATTTTTGTCACATTACGGTAATGAGAATTAGATTTTTTGCCTTACATTAATGAGAATGTGTGGGGGCGAAATGCTAAATTGTGATTAAAATATCATTATGAAAGTCTACAATGGTCCAAATATCACTTCTAGTTCATTCATTTTAGAATATATGTACTGAACAGGTGTCTTGTGACTTATTCTGATCATTTATTTATCGAGCTTGGCTTTATAGTACAAAAATAAATCATTTGTCAACGCAGAAACTTGTTCATATTTTATTTTTAGGTGCCTGAAATATCATTTGTAAAAAGCTTATTAATAATCCTTTGATTGCACTAAGCAGACACTTTTGCACAGAAATCATGCTACATTAATTCACTTAAGTGCCTCAGGCAAAATATTATACGAGGAAGACGTTCATTTCGGCTTGTTTTTTTCAGCTGCTAACATGATGTGACAGTGGAAGGTGGAGTGAATCACCTGAGAGAAACAGTAAGTGTGTTGTATTTTTAACTGCTGTATATTAATCATTTTCATGAGGACAGTGAGGTAGAAAGGTTTGGGCACTTTTTTTGCTTTTTTATTTTGATCCGTGATGTTATTGACATGTGATGACGCTGTTTTTTAGGTGATGAAATATAAACCAATGGCATGTCAAAACCTGGTAGAATAAAGTCTGTAGTTTTTTCATTATCATATTGTCCTGCAGTGTTTGAGCTACACACCTTCATTGGTGCTTCAGATAACGTGACACTTTGATGAGAGGTATGGCATAACTTTTTTTTGAAAGTCTGGTAGACAGTAAAAAAAGGTGAAAAATATCTTGCATTTGATGTAGGACCTCTGTCAATCTGAGGACCGGGAGACCATCGTTTGTATTTTGCGACTTTGAAGCTCTAAGTAAATTGTATCAACACCCTTAAAGGAATAGTTCACCCAAAAATGATATTCTGTCGTCATTTACTCACCCTTTGGTCATTCCAAACCTGTGTGACTTTCTTTTTTTCGGCAGAACACAAAATGATGTATGTTGAAGACCGTTTGTAACAGAAAACCTTTGGTCCCCATTGATTTTGTGTCCATACAATAGAAGTCAATGGGGACCAGCGGTTTTGGGTTACCAACACTTTTCAAAATGTTTCCTTTGGTGCATATGAAAGAAAGTTACACAGGACTGAAATTTACAAATGATAAAAGACTTTTAATTTTGGGGAAATTATTCCTTCAACACCCTAGAAACTACATAAAATGTGTTTAAAACTATAAAGTAATGCAACGCCACTTGCAATGGCGAACAAATAGACAGCGCTCACATTTTCTTTAGGATAATGTACCGTAAAAATCTAGTCATAGTTTCTTGTGGTCCAGTTTAGCAACTTGTCTCCTGCTAGCTTTATACATTTAGCAGCACTTGAATGTTATTGATGTGGAATACAAACAAAGTTTCATTTTACAGCTGCTGGAACAGCCGTGTGTCTTTCCCAGACGTTCAGAGGCTAGAGCTTTTGGCAGCTCAGTCAGTTTCTGAAATATTATTGGACATGATTTACCGCTTAAACTGATAATACAGTGTTTTGGAAAGCTCTCACGCTCACAAGTCTAGCATCACTGACATAACATGAATCCATTTATTTCTTATAGATATATTCTCAGTAAAGGCTTGTTTATCTCGCACATGGCGTTTGTTATTGTAAGGATGTGCTCAGAACTCGGCCTCAGTTTATATTGGTCGACTGTTATTTAGATAAGCGCCCTGTTTCAGTTAATAAGCACTTTATGATCCTTTTAAGCATCCGGGGAATTGTACCAAATTTCTCTCTCCCTCCCTGTTTTTTAGAGAAAGTGGCAATGTGGTAGCTCCCCGCTGTGGAGGTGGACTCAGCCCTGAGGCTGAACGTATGGCCGGCGGCCTGATTTGTGCAGCTCTTGACAGAGAGAAGCAGCCCAAATTTCCCCCTGTTTTGCAGTCTGCCGCTCCATGTGTTACTTATATTTATAGCCTTGGCTGTGGTGTCCGTGCACATAATGGTTTTAACACTGGTGCCACGATTTTCAATATAAAACACTTTAGAGTGATGGCGAGAGATTGTGGATTTTTGCGCTGTTCTTGGGGTTTGAATAAGGGCCGCCAATCGTTGAAAAACTTGACCCCGTGCTTGAGAAAACAGAAAGGTGATATTTCAAGCTTCACTTGCTCTGCTGGGAAAGTTATTATTATTTACATATCGGTCTGGAGGCAGGATTATTTGTGTAACACGTCACTTTATTTTTGCAGTATCTGGATAGAAATTAAAGTATGGTTTGTGAATAGATCAGAGTAAACAGTTGAGCAGGGCTACACGAACAGTTAAAATGCTTTGTGCATGATTTTATCTTCATAAATATATTGAATCTATATAATTATGTAAAGTAGATGATATAATTATGGCACACCTTTCAATTGATAATATTTTCTTCGTGACAACTTGCATATATGCACATGTATTTCTTAGGGTTTTGTGGTTGCTTGCTACAGTAGGGTTTATACAGCATATCACCGCACAATGTTGAAGAAAATATGCAATACAAGTTTTTTAAACCACTATATTTAAATATATTTGAAAAACTTCTTTCTGATTTCACATAACTCTGTTATCTGGGTTAAACTAAAACTTTGACTGTATTTAACTTTTAGTATTAATGATATAATTTGCCATAGCAATATTCATATTGCAATGCATTTTTGCAATATTTTGATCATTCTGATGTACAGTATTGTGTAGTCCTAATATATGTAAACGTATTTATTTAAAAAAAAAAACAATTAAGAACAATTTCATACAAATCATTTCATGTTGCATACAAAAGCTTTTTCTGGCTTGTTTGCTAATAATAGACATTCTTTATTAGACATGTTTGCACATTTGCACTTAAGCAATTGTTTCCATTCTATTAATAATTTAAATACATTTTAAATATAATGTATATTTACCCTTGTGTGGTGTTTGGGTCTGTGAGACCAGTTTACTCAACGTTTACTTAAAAATATGATGCGATGTATTGTTTTTCAATCTTAGACATGAATCAGTATTCATCACATATTATAGATCTTTCTTTTTCTCTCAAATAGCTAATAGTGCTTTTTTTCATAAATGTATATTAACCGAAAATGCACAAAACGTATTAACCATATATGCGTCTATGTTGCTTGTAGTAGAGATAAGTACTTTTACATCATTTGTTTTATTACATAAATTCACGAAACCCACAAAAACTGGATGAGTAACAAAAACATACAGGGGATAAACATATTTATTTAAAGAAAAGGCTGTTTTGCAGTGCATGTTGCTTACAAAAGCTGCTTTTTTTTTCAGAGAACGAATACAGAACAGCAGCACTCCTTCTCCGTCCATCTATACAGTTGTGTAGCTGTGGGTCAAATAGCAGCACGCTGGATCTGGTGCTGTGCGGGAGTTATTAGCCCTCTGTGGAGCGTTGCCCTGGGTTACACACGGAACAATGACATGCTTTCAGTTAACACCGGAGACACTAGGACCCAGTGAGGCGCTTTCCTCCTTGGCAGGCTCTCTTAGTTCCAGAGCTCAGTGAGCGCTCTCAGAACAGAGTGAAAGAGAGAGAGAGAAAGAGCCAGGGAGAGAGAGAGAGAGAAGCAAAGTGAGTGCTCAAGCCCACTGTGGTCACTGCTAAAACACTGAGAGAATCTGAGAGAAATGGAGGGATTAACCAGTCGGATTTAAAAAACCTGGAGCTCATGCGGAGGCAGCCAATCGCAAAACGATCTGGATTATAAGGTTTGTGTATGATTGATAATTCTCGCTGTAATCTATAGGGGCTTCCTGTTATGTCAGGAGTCAACCGGCGTGGCATAGAAGCAGCTGGGACCAAAGGGCCGGTGAGTCTGGTTACATGTGGGACATGCGCTACTTACAGCGGGTGAAACATTGTGACAGCCGAGACAGGAGAGAGGGCACCCTCCTGTCACCAAACCCCCGCAGTCCTGGTTTAGACGTCCCCGCGTGTGAAGGTCTTCTCTTCGGTCTTCTTCGGTCTCTGCAGTCTCTTTTCCTCGCTTTTTTGGGTCTTGAGATGAAGAAACATCTCGCCCATGTCAGGTCAGGGCACTCCGTTCCAGCCGCGATTGTTTGCGTTTGATGTTCTCAAGTTCAGCGCCCGGGGCTCCGCGAGAGGAACTTTGCTCCGAGACTTTGTCAACAAATGCGGTGTTAAATAGAGAAGCCACGGAGTGAAGTTTAAATGCGCTCGCTGGGTGGAACACAAGGCGCTGAACCACTTGGAAGCGGGGGAGAGCTTAAGAGGGGACGGAGTGCAGAAGTGAGCCACATCGCTCCAAATGAATTTTAATGCTTGAGCTTAAGAGACAAAGGTTGTATTGGGATGCTGTGCAGTTGGTCATTGCTTGTGTGTCTATGTGTTTGCATTGGATATTTAATGTTAAGGTTTAAATGTGATGTAGGACTGAAATAATGCCAGTTCTTTACTTTTATTGGAATTTAGGTGAGATTGCAAAATGGGAAAATTAAGCCTCTGCAATCTGATAAATCGCAGTTCTCCAGTTCCAGTGTCTTTGCTCAACAGCTGAAGGTCCTGCTCTGAATGCACTCTCTGTTGTCGGTCTATGTCAGCTTTTTGCTTCGCAACTGTAGTCTTGTATTCTCTGCGTTCGTTGGCATTCACAAGAATGAAGTTCTAGGCTTCTAGTACACACTCTGCTTTTAAATCAAAGTGTGTTGGGAAATGGCACAGCGTCTGGATTTATTGGGATTTAATCTATTCTGTGAAAAGCAAGTTTGATTTCTCAACTATTCATTTGACTGTGATTTCAGTTTTTGACAGGGTCTTACTCAGTCAATCTTAAAGATAGCAAGATTATGTTTTCTTAGAATGTTCTTTATGTCACGTTGGATCGTTTTATGTGGAAAACAGGAAATCGCCTAAAAATGACTTCACAGACTGGGTCGCAAATCTGGACTATGGTAACCAAACTGTTTTGCTGAGCTCTGAGATTTCTGCGGTTGTCTGTCTGAAAGTCTCTTTACCACAGTGCCACGGCAAGTTTGTTCTTGGAATCTGAACTGCTGAGCGTTTTCCACACGAGTTTCCATCTTCCTCTAAAATTAAAATGAAATGGCTTGATAGCCGTGTCTCTTTGGAAAACCCTTGGCACGTAGAGCGTTTTGCTGGAAGTATGAGAGATTTTAAACTTTGTTTTTATATTTATGGTTCTGTAAATGCACGCCGTACAATGTTATTTGTTGTTTAATGTGAATTGGCGTGTCGTACAGTCGTGTAAGTTTACATTACTCTTCCCCCCACCGACAGCAGTTTCCATGGCCCCCTCGTGCGGTCGCTCCTCCCTGCCTATAGCACGAGCTATCTCCGCCTATGAAAACACAGCGCGTGATTGGCTGATCCTGCAGATGCACAGGAAGTTCAGGGTTTCTAATAACCACCCAGAGACACAGTTACCATAGAGACAAAGATAAGCCCCCTTGCTAAAAAAAAGGAAAAAGGGCTGCATGTCATCACAGCAGAATGCAGAAAGCGTCAGCTCTCTCTCTCTCGCTCGCTCGCTCTCTCTCTTCTGCCAGTTTTCCTATTAGCAGCTGCTCAAAGCTTATAGCCCCAGCCGTATGAAGCGTTGCCTCAGGTTTCCATCTCTCGCAGCTCTTCAAACGCACTTAACACGCGCTTCTCTTTTTACAGACTTTGCATGTCAATAAAATTCCGATGTGTAAACTTCCAGAGACTGTTGGCAGGTGAGCGTACAAGGCTTTTATCAAATCTAAAGCATTGACCCACGGCTGGAGGGCATGTGCTGTTTTGCGCGTCCCCCCATCCATCCCGCCGATGCCGGCAGGAGCCATTTGTGTGATGTGATGTAATGGCAGACTGTGTGTAATGCTGATACCTCCAGCTGGACGTTAATTGATTTCAGGAGTATTGTTGGGCCGGTGCAAAGACCAAGAGCATTTGAAGGTCTTTCCCTCAGTCGTTTCGGCTCTGACTCACGAGGCGGCCCACACTTTGGTGTCCAGTTCTCTCTGTTTTTTTTTCCGATCTGCTCTGTTTTAAGCGAGCCTCTCTGTCAAGTTTTCCTCAACTGTTGGAGGGTAGGCTGTGGGGGCCGGGGCTGAGCAGAGAGGACGCGTAATGTGCCGAGGGAAAGCAGAGCCGGCGGTGAAAGGGCTTCCTGCTGATGGTTGCGTCGTGTTATCTGAGGAAAGGGCCTGTTGGCAGGAAACGTGTCAGCCAGTTGTTTTCTTTTAAAGTAAGAGGATGCGCCGCGGATGGCTTGTTTTTGTCTTCGGCGGGAGGTTTGGAGAGGGGAGGGAAATCGCTTTGCTCTGGAACTTTGCGAAATTCGATACATGTTGCCTTGACAATTTTTCCTCAGTCGCTACGTGCCGCCGTTGTCATCGCGGCGTGCGAACAAAGCTGAGATCTTGCCTCTTGAAAGATCTAATATCCTCGAGCAAAACTGTACGCCCCGCCATACAGCAGACACCCTTCGGGTTTCTTTCATATTCAAATGCCGTACAAATTCCTGGCCAGTATTCGACTATTATATTTCTGATTTGGTTGTCAGTGCCGTCTTTTTTGAGTCTTGGAAGAGGGTTTAAGCGTGTCCCTTTACAGCCGAGGCCTCCTTTGAGACTCCAGTGCCCCTTTAAACTCCATCTCTCATTTGGCACATTTGCATTTCGGGAGATTAAGCTTCAGAAGTTTCTCAGTGTGGTGGGTGGCTGCCGGCCCGGGGAGCGCAGAGAGCCTGTATTATTTGAGCACGCTTGGCCGCGGGACGAGACCAGGGCCCTGTCCGTCCGTCACAGTTGAGAGGGGAAGTCGGCCTGCCAAGGAGGTCAAGGCGCTTTTTATTTTGAAGCAATGGAGTGTGGGGCTTCTCCGCGGTGCGTCTCGTCTCTTTTGTCTGTCTGAAATCTCGTAACAACACCCAGTGGCTTGTCAACGGACCGAGTTCGCGCCGCCCCTCATGAACATTAAACAGCACGGCAAATCAGAAGCGAGCGCTCGACGAGGCAGAGAAAAATGTCAAAACATCAGACGACCAGACAGGCAAAAAAACACCTGATGGGGAAGAATAGAAAATATGCATGATGGGTAGAATTTGTGTCACGGCGAGTTTCGCTTAACGCTCTGCTGTCGATTTTTCTCAAGTGAATAAAGAAATGGGTCGATTCAAAAATTCCTATTAAATGTTTTCAATCCGATACGGCCGAATTCTCAAGGGTTGTGAAAGCGTTCGAGTCTGTGATAAAGGTCCCCAGTCAAAATGCATCTCCTCATCGGGTGTTCTGTCGCGTGTGACTGAAAGCGTCACGTCTTCAATCAAAATGAGCCCATACATCTTCACCCCTCCACCGTATCTCTCCTCTATCGCTCTCTTTCCCTGGTGACCTTCAGCTTTTTATTTTATCTCTATCCTAGTGATTAAGTGTCTGGAATCCATGTGATGATGGTGGCAACCTAATGAATGATAGACTTTTGGCTTCAGTTCCTTTGGGAAGCACATTTACTGCTTGCTGGTGAGTTGTGAAGCTCTGTCTTAACGGGGAAGAGCTACAAAGACGTGCATTTTAATCCACAATTAACTTTTATCAAATTGAATCTAATAGGTCATTATTTTTGCTCGCTCTTCTGTTCATACCCTTCATTTGACCCTTGGCCACCCTCCTACGCCACCTTTGCTTAGATTTTTGTGCTTGCACGACAGGGAAAAAATAACTGTAAATTTGATGTAAACACTCGAGTCTCCAGCAGAGAAAAATAAGAAGTGTAACTGCTGCCCAAATGGCCGGCCGCTTAAGTCCAGTGTGAGTGCACGGCCGACACTGAATTCACTGGAATTATATCCCCATCTGACCACTGCCGATCAAATAATAACATGCTCCAGATCTGTATTGACACTTAAGTTCACAACTGGGTCAAAAGACCTCATGCTGGAGGAGATGGAAGATTGCGTCTCAAAATGCTTAGGCTGCTGATAAATAACTTGATTGAATGTGTTTTTTTTTTGATTGGATTGAATGATGGGGCCGTTGTGTTGCAGGAACAAGTGATACGCTAATGCTCCTATCTGTAATTTGTGATATCAGACATTAGCTGTACAGTTGAAACGGTGAAAAGCTATTCATAAAATATTAGACAAATGCCATAAAATAAGTACTCAGCAAAGTCGGTATCTATTCGGGAATGCACCCCTATTCAATTTGTAATTTTAATATGATTCTCTGTAAATCTAGGGATGTTCAGTTGATTTATATAAAATTTCATTTCTGAGTTGAATGAATAGCTTAATTGATTAAATAGTTAATAAATGTTAACAAAGTTTCTTGGCAAGTCCCCTTTTAGAGTGTATTTTTAAATATTTGATTCTTTCAGATTTGATATTTGATTCTTCTGTATTTGTATCATCATTTAATTGAAGTGGTGATTTTAGATTGAAGCATTGGCAGTTTTTGTGTGTCTGTGTGTTTGCATGGTGAGTTTTCGTGTGCTTGCTTGTGTGTGTGTGTGTGTTTTTGTTTGTGTGTGTGCATGCGTGAGTTTGTGCTTGCTTGTGTGTGTGTTTTCCTTTGTGTGTGTGTGTGTGTATGAGCGTGTGCTTGCTTTATTGTGCATATTTGTTTGTGATTGCTAGTTTGTGCGTTCTTGGTTTTGCGTGCGTGTTCTTGCTTGTGTGCTTGTGTGTATGTTTGTGTAGTGGGCCAGGATTCTGAGACTGGTGGATCAGTTGTTAAGAGAGCTTGCATTGTTCATACTGATCCTATTGTCCTCTATTCTGCAGACATCAAGGGCATTTAAAACCGTGGCTTTACAACCAGTGGATGTGGTTTATTCCTACTTACAGCGAGGGACAGACACTCAAGGACACAGGGACGCGTCATGCAGATACCATAGGTCAGCTTTCATAGACAACAATTCAGCCACTTTAGCAAAACAAATCACAGTCGACTGTTTCAATCGGATGAATTAGATATTTTTGACATTTGTTGTGTGGCGTCCTTACAGGCAGTTTATTAACAGCAATGCACGTCTGCTGCTGGCTTCTTATATACCCGCCACGTTTCTTGCTCATTTCTGAGAACTCCCAGCGGAGCTGATGCCCTGATTGTTTGAGAATCCTGACAAGCGCAAACCATCCCAGAGTTCAGCTTGAACACATCCTCACAGGCCGGATCTCATTCGGAAAACTCGAGAGAATCAAGTCATTTCCATCTCCTCTCCGGGTCTATCATCAGTGTCATATTTCATTGATATTGCTTTCATTTTCGTTCTGTCAGGGAGGGCACAGCCCCGCTGTCGAGCATATAAACAACTGTATTTTACGGATCTCACGTTCAGCGGGGTTTCTCTCTGCTTCATTTTCAGCACACTCTGGGTGGAATCATGCACTTTCTTTCACGCAGATACACCCTGCGCCCTATCACGAGACAGAATGTCTCTTCTGAGAATGACTGACACCTCTGAAAGTCAAAACACATTCCGAACATTGTTGACATTCAGGCGCCGAGTCTGCATCGATTTACTCCTCGCACCAAAGCACGAAACAGGTGTTTTATCACACTGAATGATGTTGGGTTTTGTCAGTTATCTTTATTTACTCAGAAAGTGTGAATTCTTGCTGGTGGCTCCCTTAAAGCTGCTCTGCATTCAGCGCTTTTAATGTGCAAATCGTCTCATTCACCACTGACACTTCTTCTTAAAGCAACCGTCTGTCCGCCTCTGCTTTCACGCTCTCCGCTCGCCTCTCCGCGATAACACTTTTCTCTTTAGCTTTACTTAGCGGAGTGCCCCCAGCCCACTTGACCTGTTTTCATTCAATAACTGTTCATTTAGCCTGGAAAGGAGGGGGGGCCGTTTCTGATGCGACGTCTCAGCTCCTCGGATTTTATGAAGGAGCTCATCGGATGAAGAGGGCTTATTGGAGAGTTGGTGACTTGGTGGAACCCCTGAGCCCGGCCTGAGCCCTCATTAATGACAAGGAGAAGGGGCCGGCGCTGATGAGCCTAACCCCTCGAATTACCTCTTGCATTGTAACGCTTGTTTGATTTATGCCGGATCGGGTGTTGATTGCGAAAGGACTCGGAGAGCTCTGGGAGAGCTCGCTTTCTTTAGTTTATCAAGTGCGATTATCACTTCGGCTGCTCGTTTTATCAATTGTCTGATTTTTTTGATGTGGTGGTAACGCAGCCTGTCAGGTCGGCACGGATTCTGACAGCCGTGTGAACATGGGTCCGGTGACTGACACATCCACAGAGGGTGATACGCACCAGGCCATAGCAGCAGCAGGAGGGGGAGAAAGCGTCCCACTGTCTCTCAGTTGACAGCTCTTCTGTTTTGCACTTCTTGTATTTCTTTATCCGCTCCTCCTCTTCTTTCAGAGTCTTGGTGCATCAGCATCTTCTGAGGTGGACGATCTAATCAGGACAGTATCATTTCTCTCTCCTGCGGCAAACTTTGCTTCGGCAGCACCTGTCAAAGCTCTCCGTCGGAGGAGAGGTTGACTTTGAAACCCAGCTAATGACCCCAGACAGATTTTCTTTATAGATCTTTAGAGCAGAGCTTGAAGAAAGGCGTTTTGACCTGCATGCAGATTCAATTCGAGATTATTTTGCCCAATTTGCACTGTTTCTAAAGGTGTACAGATGTTTTTTCCTCATATAAATGATAGCTAGCAACACTGTTCGTATAGATGTGACAGAATTATGCTCTTCATAGTTGACAAGTGAAAGATTGATTTGGGTTTAAAATTATTATTGTGCCCACAAAATGAATATGCTTCAAAATGAGTTTAGTGTTGTTGTTGTGTTCAGGAGTGCCGGTTTGCCTTTTCCAGTGTTGCCATGACATTATCAACAAGAACAAACTTTGGGCTTGTGATAGTCTCGCCAGTGTTTGTCTAAGATAAGTGAAAAAGCCAGGTCTTAAGATTCCTCGACAACGCACCAAAACAAAGCACAATGAAGAGACCGACCTCTGGCCAGCCGCTGTTTGTTTAGTATCTGGATTTATTCTCTGTCTGCAAAGACGTAAAAGCGTTTCCGTATTGTTTTAACTCGGTTATCAAAGAAAACGGCCCTTCCAGGACCCTGTCCTGACGTTTGGTCATATTTTTCTACGGCGAAACAAATTCAATTGAAAATGTAATTCTGTTTGCGAGGGGCTGATTAACAGGCCAGTGTTTCACTGGGGACAGTTTACGGCGTGGTAATGAAATGACATGTATAAATTGTCATCTGACACAGAGATTAAGCCAACCAGAGCGCGGTGAACATCAGTGGAGCATCTTTCGGTTTATAGCCTTAACCTGGTAGCCTGTAAAACCGAGAAGCATTAACAGTGGTTTTTACCTCAAGGTTACCGCAAGGACTGACTGCAGAACATTCGCCCACAGCCGTTCCATATGCTGCCCAAGCACTAATTCAGGAGGACCTGGTGTTCCTTATTCCGAGCGATGCGATGGGGAGATAAGCAGTTTTTTTTGGTCCGTGGCTGCGCGATATTAACCTCCGCTCTAATTGCCTGTGTCAGCTGTGGGCAGGGACAGCGAGGCGTGATAACTTAATGCACCAGCCCCGGATTCCTGCTGACTCAAGCACGCCTTGTGTTTTCCTGCGCCTTCCCTGGCCCAGGACGACGCTACAGAAATCTAAACAAGATATATGTTCCGCCAGAGTCCTGCGTACACTCTTAAATAGTTTGTCATTGCCGCTTCCGAATCGCTTTGGAATTGCGCTTCCGGGATGGTTGCGGAGACAAGAAGTCCTCGGGATGGAAACATATGGCAGGCGGTTACGTGTAATAGGTGTGTTGCTGGTTAATTAGCACAGGATAGTGACGGGACTGTGTTGTCGTGGCCCCGGCCTCATGCCTTTTGTTTATCTGGCAGGCGATCAGGACGCAGCTGCGCCGGACCGGGCGGACACGTGTGCGCGTACACCTGCCCGCTCATCTCCTGCTAATCAGAGCAGATTACACTTCGCAATTAGTCTCCCAACAGCTCATCACAACACTCCAAGACCAGAGCTCTCATCAGCTCAAACCAGCCGTACCCGGTGCCAACTGCATACGATCTTAAGCAAACCCTTAGACTTTGGAGCGAGAGAGAAAGAGAGCAAGGTATCACTTGTAGTTGGCTTTTCTTCCCTTGCCAATTACGCATTCCACATCTGTTTACGGCGGGTGCGCATGGTAGGGGGGTTCGAGGGTGCACTCTTCGCAGGGCCGTTAATCTGTCTAGATCGAATAAAAGTCGTCAGCGATGATAAATCCTGCCTCGACCATCAGCTATGGACCCCAAGCTTTGCCGTTGCTAGGCAACTGTGGCAGAGGAATATTGTCAGATCTTATGGCACCGTTTTCTCACCAAAGCTTTGGCAGAAGGTAGAAACACCTGACTCCCTCATATTAGGCGCTCTGTAAGATGATGTGTGTGCAGATGATCAAACTCTGAATGAGAAGACGTGTATTCCGATCTCCCGCTCGGGTTCGAGGATAGCTCTTGGTCACCGTGCCAGAATTAGAACAGGAGGGAGGACCCTGGGGAACGAGGACCCGCTGTGGATCCTGTTATCCTTCATATTTCTGTCTCTCTCCTAATACATTTGTTTCGTGAAGGGCTTAAACGGTTACATTATAAGAAAAATAGTGAATGAACATTTAAAACTTATGATCATTCCTTTCATGCCCCCCCATCAGATCAGATTCACACCTCCAAAATCTCTCCAAAACGAATATGTATCGGTGCACACGGATTAGGGGGACACGGCCTGTTTGTTTTGCGTTATAATCCAACAGACAAAGACTTCAGTCGTGCATTGAATCATCAGTATCATGTCTCTGCATTACAAAGCAGCTGTTTTTCACCATTCCTGCATTCATTATTCGTGTTTTTGCAAATGACAGCTGGGTTCACTCGCGTTTTCACCTGGGTCGAATATTAACTTCTGCCACGGGCGCAATTTCCATTTAATAATGCTAGGGTGTCCAAAAATGGTGGAAAAAAAACTGTTGACACAGGTATTTACAATTTAATAGTGTTCACCTTTGCACATGTGCTGTTTAATTGAGGAATAAATAATTTGCAACCATTTAACCTTATCTGCAAATCAAACGCAATGAATAATATTTTAATTATGCTGCGCCAGCACCGGCAGCGCGCGAGTGTTGCGTGTGTGATTTGACTGCCTAAATTTAGTGGTGCAGAGAGCAGCTGTTTTACTCACCTCATTAAGGGCTGTATCCTTTACAGATGAGCAGCGATGCTCAGACATTAATTCACACGAAGCAGCGCTTTTACTTTAGAGTCTGATTACAGATCTGACTGGAAACACGCTCCCACACACATTTTAGATCCCAGACGTCTAAACGTAATGTGAAATCAAAATGGACCCCGTTTCTTTTTTTAAAAGTGTCCTCTGTGTTATTGTGCATGGTTCATCACAGTTTGTGAACAAACAAACATTATCTTTCACTGATAAACCATGCATGATAGGGCCACAGATAGTGGTTTTTCATTGTTGGTTTATGATACCAAGTGCATTTTTAAATTGTTAAAGGTTTGTCTGTATTTGTGAAGACATTTTTATTAAGTCGGTCCAGAACACACATCCCACACGTAAATAGACAGAATGACCTCTTTGTCAAGGCTATTTAACAACATAATAACTCTTGTTTTATGAGATGTCAATGAATGTGGGGATATGGTAAGGGAGGAAAGCAGGTCAAATGAGCGGGAGATCTTAAGATTGTTCTTCACTTGTTGGCATTTTTGTGTAGCAGTGATATGGACGCTGGTCCTCTGGTTATAACTGTGCTGTGTGCTTAATGCAGGAGCACAGTCTGACACTATGATGAATGATAGCTTATCTCGCTGACCACAGTTGACCTCGGGGACATATTCAGTTGGGTGAGTGTGTGTGTGTGTGTGTGTAGCTATAGCTGTTAAATATGACATATCCCCCGTCTGGGACTTTGGTGGGTGTCCTCATTTAATAAATTCAATTTGGTTTCCATGTTCAATATTAGGATTAGTGTGTAGTAATTAAAATAATTTTGTAGCATATATGTAGATTATTGTATGCTTGTTTGTGTGTTTATGTGATCCAGGTGTGTTAATACAAACAGTTTTCTGTGTTTATGTTCCCGGTCAAGGGATTGTTCACTTAAAAACTGATTAACTTTCTTCAGCAGAACACAAAAGAAGATCTTTTTGATGGTTTATATGAGACCAATGTTGGTAACCAAACAACACTGACCCCCATTGACTTGCATTGTATAGACAAAAAACCACCATGACATTTCTCAAAATATCTTCTGTTGATATACACAGAAGAATGTCTTGCAGGCTTTCAATGACATGAGGATGAAAAAAGATGACAATGTTTATTTTTACAAAACAAAATACAACAGTTAATGCAAGTTGTCTGTATGCTGGCTGTATACTGTGCTCTGCCTGGATTTGTGTTTTCATGCAAGTGTGATGGCAGAAATGTGTTTTACAATGTTTTAAAGAGCATCTTCATTATTTTCGTAGCTGTTATGATCTTATATAGAAATGCGAACGATTTGTTTTTCAGAGTTTATATTTACTCTGTAGGTTCATGCACATTTGATGCTAAATTAAATGTGCCGTGTTCACTTGTATGCACACTTTTATTTAGATATGTATTTATAGGGCTGTCACAATATCAGATTTTGCTGTTGCAGTATTTTCTCGCGATCTATCAGCTTTTTAATGGAGAAATAATTGTATCGGTCAAATCCTTCATAAATTTGGTTTATTGTGTGTTTTCTCCCTTTATGGCCAAAAAATCACACTTTAAATTTGAGTGTAAGGATAAAGGCAAAAGTTTAAACAGGTGCTGAGCTATTTACGATATTATCATCTGTAGAATAACCACAAATTGGATAATCAAGGCGGTTAATATCACTATTATGACACCCCTAGTATATATATGTATACATGTAGTACGTTAGTGTGCATCTGTAGGTATTTGTGTGTATTCTGGAAAGTGTGTTGACACAAATGTGTTTGTGTGGTGTTGGCGCATAAAAACAACGGTGCCATCAGCACCGCGTGTGTGTTTTATGTTTATGTCCCAGTTTGTCATTGTACAGGGGGATGCTGGATGATTAGAGGTGGATCCCGAGGTACAGGAGACGGCATTATCGTCGTTGCGTGAATGAATGTTTCTGATCCAGCCTCTGTGATTAAAGATTAAGACTGCTTTACAACCTCATCTAGCAGGATTTCAGCGGAAAGTCAGGAATCTGCTTCATGGGCAGCCGTGTTCGGCACTGAGCTGTGATATACTGAGAGGAGTTGTTGAGAGACCTCACTCTTTCTTTCTCAGAGGACTTTAACATCACCTTGTTCTCTCTCTCAGTCCACTGCTTGCCCTGATAACATCACATTCGCTCTCCGCTAAGAGAGGCTTATCACTGAGCCAGGACTGCCATTGTGTTTACGGCTGTGCTTTGAATCAGTGAGACCTCTCTAATATATATCTGCAGGGCTCATAAAAGAGCCGGCGTATACCTTTTATTGACTCCTCTGGAAGACATAGATCAAAGGGAATACGCTCTGAAATGCTTGCGGTTGGGGACGAATATAGCTTAATTTAAGAATGAGCGGTTTGCGTGCTGTCTTCCCCTTCCAGTGGTAAATGAGGACAGCGGACGTTGTCTCCGTGCAGGGGCTGTGTGTCCTAAAGTCTGTCGCTCTGTTCCAAAACCCAGGGAGCTGCCGACAGAGGCAGCATTTTAAGACGTCAGGGATGCGCTCCAGACACCGAGGCTCTTCCAAAAGCAAGGAATTTTAATTATGCTGACTCCTGAGGTAGTTTGATCATTTTAGCTAAATCCCAGAATGCATTTTGACAAGCACGGTGGGTAAAGTAAATCTAGAGGGCGAGGCGAAAGAAATGACATATATGAAGCTATATTTAATCAAATGCTCAAACTGTATTTTAACAGTTAAGCAGTTTTAACTATATGACTTATTTTCTTATATGCAAAGCAAAAGAAGATATTTTGAGAAATGTCCATACAATGAAAGTCAATAGGGTCCCGTGTTGTTTGGTTACTAGCTAGCATCCTTTAAAATATCTTCTTTTGTGTTCTGAGGAAGACAAAAGTCATACTGTTTTGGAATAACATGAAGGTGAGAAAATGATGAATTTATTGAAATCAGTTGGATGGAGTGTTCCCTATAAAGACAGCAAGGCAGCTAACTAACTTTTTGATCCGAGCTTACGTCTATGTTTATAGCCTGCTGTCCTTTCTCTCTTTACTCTCTCTCTCTCTCTCTCTCTCTCTCTGTCTGGTAATAAGTGCTCCCGCTACAGGCTCCCAAAGGCAGCCAGACTGGAACAATTATAATCTTCTCAGCGTACCCGAGACCGTGGCCCCGCCCGCATGTAACTCCATTAATTGCATTGTCACGTGTTATTGAAGCGAGTGGCAAAGCCGTCTCGAGTGCTGTTTACTAATGAAACGGGTGGCGCACAGAGACGTTTGTGCCCGTTTAACGGGGCTATTAAACTTAAAGCAGCCATACCGCGATCCCTTGCTCCTTATGGGATTGAGGAAAAAGAAGGGGGAAAAACTACAACTGAAAAGTTCCCGTGAGGCGCACCTTCATTAGGAGCCTGTTAGAACCGGCTGAGTGAACGGGAAGAAGTTTCAAAACCTTCTCCTTAAGCACATATCTTCTTGGTGGTTTAGTGCAGAACTTCAGAAGTGGAAAATAGAAAAAGGTTTGTGGTGCATTACCGGGGGTTTTAGGTAGATGGTTTTCTACAAAATGTTCTTACTTTCTTTGTGGAAGTTAGTCGACATGAAATCAAATCATGTTTGCTTACGTAATGTTTTAAGAGTGCATGATTATTGCGAAGGAAAGAAATTTGCGTGATAGCAGTGTCGTTTCATTTTTGGGGGGCCCCATCTTAAAAATGAGGGGTCACTAAAAAAAAGTGTATATATATATATATATATATATATATATATGACATTTTTTTTTATTGAATATTTTAGGCACTTGTAAACTTCGTATCTGACTGCTGTTCTCTGATCAGCTGAACTGAGAGGTTCTGGTGTGCCGTGTCTTAATTTTCATTAAATGCCCTCTCCCCCCGAGGCCTCGCATCCAAGGACTCAGCTGCTAACTGGGTTTCCCTTGTCACAGATGCACAGATAAATTCAATTTCCTCTCTTGGGTGTTCTCCCCAGGCCCTGAGCCGACTCTCCCAACAACTGGGACTTACTCCATCATGCCGCAGCCTCAGGTTGAACAAGGTGACTGGGATACAGTTACCCATCATCCTCCTGCGTTTTCTTGTCGAGTTGTCCGTACACGTGTTTGAGCATTATGCAGACATTTTTCTCCGCTAGCGCCTCTGTCATTGGGATTAGATTAGCCTGTAGTCTCATGCCTGGTTGCTTTGCTGTATTAGCTGAGCCCCAGCAGGGCAGTGGCATTCATGGGGAGATGGCCGGCTTCTACAATAGAGATAAAGCTGCTGGATTTCAAATCACACCATGCTCACTGACCTTCTGTGAAATGTTAAACCTCAGCTCGGCCGGGCTGCCATCTGGGAAGCATCGCAGAGACGATAGAGACCTGTGGGAGCAGAAATCTGAGAATTAGAATGTCAGGGTGTGCAGAGGTGTGTGTGTGTGTTTAAAAGCATAGTGGTACCCGGGTCCATTTGATTTGCGGGGCGATAAAACTGGGCTCCGTGTTGTAGCGAGTCGTATGCATCATCGCAACAGCTCTGTCAGATTCACAGCGAATTGCACAAGCTTCATCTGTACCGGGGTGTGAATTGCAACTTTTGTGTTTTATCGCTATATGTCTTCTCTGGCCCCAAGCAAGTCTGTCCCGGTTGGTGGCTTTTTAATGGCTAAAGATAAAAAATGTTGATGCAAAGTTTCAAGGTTTAATTCAAAATATGAAAATAAATTGCAGTCTTGCTGTTGCTCGGTTTAGTGGTCACCTGATATGGGTTTTAAAGTTGTTGATGTCTGGCGGTGTCTAGATAGCAGGGTTTCTCATGGTGTCAAAATTTCCAGGTTAAATGCAAGTTAAAGGATGCTTACAATTACACATCTTTAACCCCCCTCGCTCTTCTCTTCCTCTCTCTTTTCTTTATCTCTCTATATTTGTATGCATATATACACACACAGTATATACTGTACACATAAATCGTTGCTGTCCTTATGAAACCTTGTATGTCCAAATCTGCAGTTTTTTAGGAATAGAAAAAATACAGCTTTTTTTAATAATCAAATACAAGCACTTTTTAATACGTTTTAGTGGTTCGATTCTTGCAAAGCCCTGTGAGAAAACGTGAGATTTATGACAAAAATAAAAATCACATGGAGATACAAGGTTTTCGGATGAACAGTGATGATAAATGGTGCCAGCAAATAGACGGCAGTTATATCGTCAAAGCATATTTATTACAAATTTGAGAAAGAAATATCACTCTGTTTTTAGCTTTGGTTGATCAACTCCAGATTCCTCCAATTGTTGATGTGCTTGGTATGTAGGTCTGTTATTTAATAAAGGTTTCCCAACACAGCACTTTGGATATTTTAAATGCCTCTTTTGGTCCAATTATGCTTTAGGAATTAAATAGACACACAAAGGAGGCTGTAAATGACTGAAAATTCCAACGCTCGCTGTTCATGGACAGCATGACCCCAGTTCTTAACCTCTCTCTATTTAGCGATGGAAACTGCTTTACGCCATGAGGGGGGTTGGTAGACGTGATTTAGGTGCATGAAATGTGATTACATTATGGATATAAATCCACATTGATACAGCGTTGTGCTTTTATGGAGATCCATTACAGCCTTTATTTCTCAGCTCTTGTTCCATTTGTAGCTTTCTTTGTTCCTCAGGTGTTTAATAAGAAACAATGGGCAAAAAATGAAAACAGGTTGGTAATATGCCAACGCGGAGTAAAAATGCGTAGTTTTAATGGGGTCTTGGACTCTGATGGAGATGATGAGAACTAGCGGTGATCCTCTGGGGTTCACGGGTGAGAGAATTAACACAGCTTGTCACTCCGTCCTACCCATCCTCTCGTTACCAGGGAAACGGACGCCCATGTGCCTCGGAGTAACCGTGGTGACACAGTTGCCGCAGCAGCCTGACTGAACCTCTTCTCGCAGAGAAGCCAAGCAGGGTAGGAAGTGGAGTCTGTATTTGCAGAAGAGTGATAATCTAGCCTAATGACCTCTATGGGGAAAATATATGCCGTTTTTGACAATCGCAAGTCTTTGTTTCGCCTTTAATGAGCTCTCAGCTACTAGGTAGAACATTCACGGTAATCTGCTTACTGGGCAGCGTGAGATAAAACAATTTTGGAAAATCATGGGCTAGCTTTCTGTGCTCACATTCGAGCAGGATAATTTGGTTGTGAAATAACAGAATTTACCCTTGTGCCGTTGTATGAAAGAGGCAAACATGTAATTTTCAATGAGTTGTTTTGTACCTTATTTATGTTGCAGAGAGTGGAATTGAAGGCTAAGGAGACAAGAGACATGCAACCAGGGGAAAGGAGACTCTTTTCTGCCAGACCTTCATTAATATCCCAGATGTGTTCACTTAGATTGCTGTCTGCTCTCACCTCCTTCACGGAGGGTAAAATGAGGCTGTGCTCAGGGGTTGGGGGAGAAGACATTCCACGCATTCAAGGCAGACCTAGAGAAGGAAAAACCTCTCTTCTCTCTTAGACTGCAATGAGATCAGATCAAGAGCTAATAGAGTCTTTTGCTCAAGAAACAGACCCCAGTGATTCAACGCATCACCTCCATAAAGAAATTCGAACAATGTCTTTAAAGTAGGCTCGTTCATTTTATAGACTAAAGGAATTTTAGCAGTTGTCTCATTTGGCATTTTCTTAAGGAAGAAATGACAAAAAAAATCAATATTTATTCACACTCATGTCATTCTAAACCTGCGCGAGTTGTTTGTTTGGTTACTGCGCGAGTAACCAAACAACATTGAAACCCTTTGAGTTACATTATATTGACAGTAAACCACTAACAGATTCCTCAACAAAAAAAAAATAGATCCACAGAACAAAGTCACTTTTTTAGCTTGAAGAATGAAAATAAATGATAAAAAAATGAGGTGAACTATCCCTTCAAATCACCCGGTCAGCGTTCTGACCCCCCATGTGTGTCACCTTTGCATTCTCTCTGAGAAACCGAGGATGATTTTTATGACGGTTGGTTTTATTAATGCTTTTTTATTGTTGATAGAACCGTTTAATAGAGCCGTTTTACTATTGCCGTTAACAGAGCTCATCTTTCATGAGGTGCAACAAAAGTCAGGAGAGCACTAATGATTTTTCATGTTTTTCCTTCAGGTGTGCTCTCAAACAACGATTCAATTATGTGAAACTCCATTTCAGTCTGTTTGTGCACAAAGTTTTGGCTTTGATTAAATACTCTTGGGTAGATTCATCAAAAGAGTGGTTGTAAATCATTTCCGCAAGTACCAGCCCATGATAACTGCGTTACGCCGTGGAAACTCTTGCTCAATATCTGGCTCTGGGCGAAACAATACTGCTGCACAGACGCGCTGTAATTAAAAGCTGTGTTTTCAACCAGGATAAATAGGCCCAATACAACATTTTAGTTTTTTTTCCCAACAAAGATTAAAGCCCTTTGATTGTTGCGTGCGTAATTGAGGCTATTTGAACTCAGAGTTGTTGTTTTGTGGCTGCTTAGTCGAGCCTTTTGAGTCCGACATGGATTACGCTCTGAGGTGTGTGAAATCTCTACCTGCTACTTCTCTGTCGTGCGCCGATAAGAGAAGTGCTTTGAAAACAGGCTGAGTGCTGCTATTTACTGCCTCGGAGGCGAAGAGAACGCAACCTTTGACTTCTCCCTCATTCCCCGAGTATTGACAGCACAGGAGAAACTTTGAGACTGGACTTGTTTTTGGGAGCTTCATCCAGCTATTGAACACGTGGGTGTATTACCCCCTTAAAGAAAATGTTTTTTTCGTGTGCTTTTCCTAGTGACATAACTTGGCAAGAAGCAAGTCTCAAACCGTCATCCAATCAGCTCCAGCCTGGGGCGGGGCCTCGGTAGTCAGGTTAGTAGGCCATGGCATTTGGATCCAAAATCAGGGCAGAGTTTGCGTAGGCCACACCCTCTGAGAATTCTTACAGGTAAACACTTCAGGCAGATGCGTTAAGGCTTGCCACGAGTTTGACGTAGGCTGTGGAGTGTATATGCTTTCCGAACCTTGTCATTTGGAGCGCTTCGGAGTAATGGGGACTTGATATGAGATTACAAATGAATGCCCTTCTGACTAGAGGGAAGAAAAGACTTTGACACAAGAGGTGAGAGAAACCCACATCAAGCTTTGAATGAAATGTAGGTGCACACGTTTAAAGTTTCTTTTTTAAAGCCATATTTATGGCTGTGATGGTTATTAAGTGCGTGGTGTGTAAGGAAATAGGGGTCTTAAGGGAGGCTTGCCAATTGTTTCGTTGATGTTCCTGTCAAAGCATTCGTATTACCGAGCGTTTGTTTTGAGTTCAGCACGGTGCAGTATTTCTTTCTTCATTTTTATGCTTCTTTACCCTCAAGCAACGAAGCGACGCTTGTAAGAAACTGCACTTGTTTCTACACCATTGACAGCTAGTTCATCAGCAGGTTTGCTTTACGCTCACATGCTTGAATTATTTGACATCCTTTGAGCTGTGGATGTGAACTACACCTTTACTGTAGGCTTTAAAGTTTTGTGTATAATTGTTCACGACTTAAACCTCAAGTCATGCGGTGAGGTGTGTCATTCCTGTTGACTTGCTACAGGATAACAAAATTTGTTGGAAAGTCCCATTGCATTGAAGGAGTGACCAAATCCATATTTGGAGACCAACAGTGATAAAGACCAGACTAACTAGCTCTATTCTTTAGATCTGGGTTCTCTTCGGAAACCGAAAGTCTACTTTAATCCAATTTCTTTATTTGAATGCGACTTGTACAACTCAAATCCGTCAAGTTGTTCCCAAAGTTTTCCTGTGATTGTGACTGACTGACTCAGTGAGCGGTTTATCACCAGCATGAATAGACTCATTACTCGTTCTTCACCCACTTTAAATGAGCTCGGCGCTTGTTTTAACACATCTCTCCCAATCAACCGTACGGAAAAATGACAGCTTGGCATTCGCCTGGCTTGTAACATCAGGACGGTCCTCGTCTGCGTGTTGAATAGAGGATCTCTCTTGGCACTCAAACATGCGGTTATTAGTCAGATGTTAGGACGGCTGACAGGGGAACGAAGCCTTGTTCTTTGTCAAAGTAGTCGCTTTGTTATGTCACTCATGGCGGGATGTAAATGAATATAGCCGTTTATAGAATAACGTAACACATGGCAGATATGGGAGGACGTTAATTTATTCAGGCCCTGGCGACCGATGGCTTGCATATGCAGATGCAAATCACAGCTTTAAATACAAACTGCATGTATTCCTGCGTTTATCAACACATTTATAACCAGGCTGCCAAACAAATGGTGATTTAGACGGGCAGATGGTATTTGGGCTCTGATCGGAGCATCATGCCTAATTATCTGTAGCTTTAACCCTCCCTCTATGATCTGCCTTTTGACTGTCATCTGGACTGACAGCTATAGATCATGTTTACCACCGTTAGCTAGAGAAACGCAGAAATCGGGGTCTGGTATTATAGCTTTGTTTCAAAATCTAGTCATCGGACTACATAGACATCTGTTCTTGATAGAAACATACCACCTGTAAAGGAACTTCATAGGTGACGGATTTGTTACTTAATAACAAGTAGTGTGATTTTTTTGAGGCATACTGTAAATATACACACCTCTAGCAATTTTACACATTTTTAGGTGTATTGAGGTTATTTATATACGGAAAGTGAATTTGTGCCATGTTCACAAAGTGTCAAGGAGAATCACAATATGCATCACATATATACACATTATATAAAATACTGTAAATCAGATATATGACCATACGAGATGGATATATATTTTATTTTAGCGATGAGTGAATTCATTGTACGTTTTGTATTTTTCTTGCTTCATTCACTAACATGGATTTTTCCATTGAGCTTTTCACTATGAATTCAGCAGTTGCCTTTTGTATTCACGATGCTGACATACAAAAAACACTTCTGTGTATCTTGTGAATTCTTCTTTGGCCGGCTCGTGCACAGGCTGTGGATTTTGAGGTTAATGTCAAAGCCAATGTTTTCTTACAAGCGTTTAGAGAACAAACTCTTACAGGTTTGTTTCCCATGCGGGCAAGACATTGAAATCCAAACTGTACATCTAGTATTTTCACATGAGGTTGAAGCACATCTGCCGTTGGTTTAAGTTTACTGCATGGTTACAATTATTTTGCATTTCATGTGTGAATTACATGTTGCGTCAAGTCACTTTAAAAGAAAATGTTGGATATATTTTTTTAAGCTCAGAACATAACTTTATGATGGCAATTGTTTTTTTATGAAATAGCGTTGCGTAATGATAATGGTTAAAAATGAGTTCCCGTTGTGGTGGTTTTCGAAAGCGTTTTTCAGAAACTTTGAAGTTGGAAATAATGGTCAAGAATGATGTTTCGGGTCTCTTGGGACGCAGTTGGCAGTCGCCGGCAAATTAGGCCTAAACAGATCCCTGTGTTGTCATGGCAACAGCGCAATTAAATTACTTTACCGTCAGCTGTAATATAATTTTCTTGTGCAGCGGCTCACGGGACCGAAGCGCCCCGTCGGAGGCTGAGTGAGATGAGCGCTCCTCATTGGAAAGATGCAGTACATTGATTTTTCATGAATGATTTTAGTGTCCGCGTTGCATTTCAATGTGGGGATGGCTAGTCTACACAAGAGGCGATTTCGTTCCACTTCAAGATACTGCTCTCTACTGTGCTGAAGTATAATCTTTAAGTACGTCTCTTTTATGAATGACAGGCTGTTCAGGTTGGTTAGAATCTGTTCAGAGAGAGAGAGAGAGAAAAAGCACCACATAAATTGATCTTTGTGACAGATCGCAGCGACAGGTATTCTTTTTTCTGTTGTCATGTTCTGAGTATTTGATTCATTTATTGACATGCACCTATAATGTGCTCATCTCACTATTATATTGCACCCAGTTTATTCCCAGTTAATGTATTCATATTGACCATCACTTATTATCGGACAAGTAATAGGCTACTATTATTGCAGGTCTGTATACTTCCTTTCTTAAATGTTAACACTGGTGATCGTGGACTAATTAAATGATCTCCTATTATTTTTATTTTTTGTTTTTAATATTTATTTATTTGATCGTCTTATTTTTTAATTCAATCTTTATTTCACGAATATTTTTTTTGTTGTATTCACTTTTTATTTTTTATTCATTTTAATCACCCTTTATTTTTTATTACTTTTTACAATACTTGTAGCTTGTACAGCCATTTCCCCCCAGATATATTACTCCCATCCTAAAACCAACCAAACAAGAGGAAGCAGAGTTGTACCATACAGTGACTTAGACATCAGCCGATAGTTTGTTGTGTGTATATATATATATGCGTGACGCAAACGATGATTGCTAGTACGAGAAAATGAAACCTAAAGAACAGATGTGTAGATAGCCATGAGTAATATATTCCCTTTCACACTATAGATAGGCATCTTCAGTCTGTATTTGTTCCTCCCTGAAGACGTCACCTCTGAGAGTCTGCGTGCCATCCGTTCCTGCTTCTGTCAGAACGGGATGGTTCTCGTACAGTACTATGAGAGAGTGTTTTGTTCCTTAGAAGGAAGTCGGAGCATCCCACAGTGCCCTTGTGATCTGGGTGTCAAGTTTTCTTAGTCATCCTTCAAGAGTCTAAGGCAGACTGTAAGTCTCGTCAATGTGTGTTTTGTGGATTTGGATTGTGCGTTTGGAAAATAAAGTCTGAAGCCGCCGCCGCCTAGTCCCTGTTATGGTCCATCCTGTACTTTTATGTGTTTTGTGAGGCAGTGGGATCGACTGCTACTGCCTCAACGATAGTAATTTATTATCTGGTTAAGGTGGAAATATGACAGTGTGTTTTTACTATTGAAATGATTTATTACCCATGATAGTGATTGTGTTCTCTCTGGTGTTTTCTGTAGGAGCTCTGGTCTAAATGGGTCCGGTTATGCCTCCCAGTAAGAAGCCGGAAGGATCCGGGGTCAGCGTCGCAAGCGGCCTGAGCCAATTTTATCAGGCGAGCTCCATCAGGTGTGCCCTCCAGGAGGCCGAGGAGATGGACCTGGCTCTCCCCACCATCAAGCTGGAGAAGGGCAGTGTAGAAGATGAAGAGCTCACCAACCTCAACTGGCTCCACGAGAGCAAGAATCTTCTCAACAGCTTCGGCGATCCCGTGCTGAGGAGCGTCAGCCCCGTTCAGGACCTGGACGACGACACCCCGCCCTCCCCAGCACACTCGGACCTCCCGTATGACGCCAAGCAGAACCCCAACTGCAAACCCCCCTATTCGTTCAGCTGCCTCATCTTCATGGCTATAGAAGATGCCCCTTCCAAGAGACTGCCTGTGAAAGACATATACAACTGGATCCTGGAACACTTCCCATACTTTGCCAACGCCCCCACGGGGTGGAAGAACTCAGTCAGGCACAATCTGTCTCTCAATAAGTGTTTTAAGAAAGTGGATAAGGACCGGAGTCAGGTAAGGACAGGAAAACGTCTATGCTCGGCCGCATGAATCTTTAAACGAAGAGTGGGAAGTGCAAGTCTAGCCTCGTGGCTCTTTGTTTTTTCTTTCAATTTCGTTTCACTCGAAAACCACACAATATGCAGTTTTCATAGCATGTGTTTTTCCTGTTAAAGGTGAAGTGTGTAGTTTTGGAGGGATCTATTTACAGAAATGGAATGTAATATGTCTTCCGAGGTGTAGAAAGACCTAATGAAGTGTTATGTTTCTATTACCTTAGAATGAGCTTTTTCTATCTACATACAGCGCGGGCCCCTTACATGGAATTCATCATTTTGTTTCAATAAAACTACAGACAAACTGCTCAACAGAACGTGTTTTTGTTATATCCTTCAGCAAAGAAGTGAAAACATTTAGGGTGGAGTGAGCCATTGGTTGCAATTTGTGACCTCACCTGATAGATGCCGCTAGATTTCATACACTGGACCTTTAAACAACTCGATGTAGATCACTATGTAAAGCACTTATCTGACTATAGTTTACTTGACTTTATGAATAAATACAGTTTCAAGGAGGAGGAGTAAAGTGTGTCATACATGGATGAATGGGTTAATATTTTGCGGTGCGACCTGCCTTTGTTATCAGGAGGTTTATATCAGTACACTCAGATCGAACAGATTTCTTTGAGAACATTTTGTAATTGTTTGATAAACAGATATAGAGCATGAATTGCAAGTCATTAGGTGGATGATTGAGTATTGATTTAGTTCTTTTCAGAGGCTGATAAACGCATTCCTATGCACAGTCTATATTTGTGTGTGTAGATGTGTGCATGTTTATGGTGTGCATGTGTCTGCAAGTTAGTCCACTCAGAACAGTAAAAACGTTCCACGTGACTCGCGGTTCACTGCCATCTGCTCTCTGGCCGAGGAGCAAAGAATTTTTTTGTATATGTATCTCCATAGAAACAGCTTTGCAGTTGACATGGAAAGTAAGCTGAAGCAACAGAGGAACTGTGTGTGTGTGTGCGTGTGTGTGTGTGTGTTTGTGCGCATGAGTGAGTGAGAGAAAGTATTCTGACAGCATATCTCTCTCTCTCTCTTGCTCTCTCTCTCTCTTTCTCTCTCTCTCTTTCTCTCTCTCTCTCTCTCTCTCTCTCTCTCTCTCTCTCTCTCTCTTGCTCTCTCTCTCTCTCTCTCTCTCTCTCTCTTGCTCACTCTCTCTCTCTCTCTCTCTTGCTCTCTCTTTTTCTCTATCTATCTCTCTCTCTCTCTCTCTTGCTCTCTCTCTCTTTTTTTCTTTCTGTCTCTCTCTCTCTCTCTCTCTCTCTCTCTCTCTCTCTCTTTATCTCTCTCTCTCTCTCTCTCTCTCCTGCACTCTCTCTCTTGCTCTCTCTTTTTCTCTATCTCTCCCTCTCTCTTTTTTTCTTTCTGTCTCTCTCTCTTTTTCGCTCTCTCTTTTTCTCTATCTCTCTCTCTCTTGCTCTCTCTTTTTATCTATCTCTCTCTCTCTCTCTCTTTTTTTCTTTCTGTCTCTCTCTCTCTCTCTTTCTCTCTCTCTCTCTCTCTCTCTCTCTCTCTCTCTCTCCTGCACTCTCTCTCTTGCTCTCTCTTTTTCTCTATCTCCCTCTCTCTTTTTTTCTTTCTGTCTCTCTCTCTTTTTCGCTCTCTCTTTTTCTCTCTCTCCCTCTCTCTTTTTCTCTCTTTTTCTTTCTCTCTCTCTCTCTCTCTCTCTCTCGTGCTCTCTTTCCCTTAACTCTCCCCCATCTGAGGGCATGTTACCCGATTCCCCTCGACTCCTTTTTGGATGAGCGAACTGGACTTTTTTGACTTTGCTACATTGTGTTTTTAAGATTATATTAATTTAATAGAAATATACAGGACCGGTCAAAAGTTTGCAAACGCTATAATGGTAAAAAACAAATCTCAGTGTATGCTTAATTGTTTGAAATTACTAGACAAAAACACAATTGTCAAATTCTTTGATCGACATAAAAATATATTTTTGACTTGTACCAAATAATGAAGAAAAAGCAGCCAATAAGAGCCCCTTCAGTACTATTTTAAAGCTATTTCTAAAGAAAACGATTTTGCTCATACTTGACAAAGCTTCCAAACTTTTGACCGGTAGTGTATGTCGAATATTGTCTTTGCATCACCTGAACTAAATATTAGTGTTTTGATTTATTAAATATTTTTGAAGGACACAGTATTGTGTATCGCGGTCTTATATACATAAGTATATACTCCAGTGAAAATATCCATGGTTTGAGAATGAGATGTCATTCTCGAGCTTGTTTTTAATGCACTCATCTACTTTTAACAGCTTTGCCATCTAAAATTGAATGGTGCCGTGCTGAGGCTCACACTGTCGGGTTGGTTTTCTTTATTCAGCTGAACTGCGTGAGTTTGAGCTCAGGACTTTACAGAATTAAGGGTTCCTTGTCTTGGCTCCATATTGCGCTAAGAAACACATAATGTAAAAGTAAAAACAGCTTTCTGAGCAATGCATCGCTATCATTATTGCTCACACTTGAGGTGAGAGAACTTGACAAACTCTTAACCTTTAACATTTAACTTTGGCATGTTATTCATCCAGGCGCTGTTCGTGCTGCGGACATGAATGATAGCTCAGATCATGTGGCTTGTTGAGTGTTTCATAGACATCGCTGAATGAAGAACAGAGCCATATTTAGGCACTACAGTATCATTAGGGGTTGGTTGCTTAGCAACCACCCAGAAAAGCCTAGCAACATCCTAGAAACAACTTGAACACCTGAGTGTTGGTGAGTTGTACATGGGCAACTAATGTAAAATTATTTTTTTGGAAAATGTAAAACACGCAAGAAATCTTAAGTTTTGTTTGACTGCATAATTGAGACGTACAACTGAATCAAGTTTGTTGTGTTGAATTCAAAGTTGTTTTCTCGATAAACAGTTAATAAAAGAAGTCCGGCCTGTTAATTTGGCATTTGATTTTATTTCTCCAGCCTCATTGGCCTACTTAATGAACGAGATGACTATTTTAAGTCCGTTTTAATTTCAGATTCATTGTGGATTTGCTATGCAATCATGCATCACTCTCCATAATGAGACAGTAAGGGGCAAATTAAAGCAGCGAAATAAGAGTCTAAATAAACAAACATTTGATAGATGCACCATCTCCAGGGCTTTCCAAGGGAATAATTAATTTCGGCCGAGAGGAGACTCAAATTAAGAGATCCAGATTTGAAGAAAATGTTGTTTTTGCTTTCATGGATTGAGGGGGGCATTCAGTAGGCATTCTGTCCATTGACAGAATAGTTTTTTTTTGCATGCATGTTTTATTGTCCGATTTACTAAAGGAATATGCAAATCAGGTAACGGCACATGTGGATCCACCTAATCAGTGGTGAGGTTTGCTTAGATGCAGGCAAAAAAATAATCAGCCGAGCTGTTAAAGGACATCATATATATAGCCAAGAAAAAAATTGAGACAATTCCACATTTTTATTTAATCAATTTTTTGTCATTTCTCTTTAAAGGATTTGAGGTCTGAAAATAATACAGAGCATATTTTCGGTTATTTTGTCGTTATTCTCCCGTTTTTATTTTCTGCAAATAAATGCAAATCATAGTTCTCAGAATAGAACAAAAAATTACCTAAACACATATAAATAGTGAATTCAGAAAAATTGAATACGGCTGTATATGAATCCACTCTAATGTCTTGAATCTGGCGCATTTACAGCAAGCCTCATATAGAGATGAATTTTGTCCAGAAAAGTTCAATAAAGCATGCGGCACGGCTCTATTTTCGGCACATATAGCACAAATCTTCAGGGAATTTGAAACCGCTCATGTTGTGATGTGTACAAGTTCATGTTACAGAGCTGCACTGCGATTCCAGTGAAAATTGAGTGCTTTAGAAATGACACCCTGTCATTTGTTTCCATGGCACTGTTATGAACACAGGATCTGAACTTGGCACCTGAGTGGTAGTTATATGGGTGGATCTCCGGAGCGCTTGTGTCCCCTTATGAAGACTGTTTCACATACAGGCACATGCATCGCTCTTTATACGTAGTGGTGAGAGGGAGCTTGGATGATTAATGTGTCTTTTCCATTGTTTATGTCATCTCCATAGAAACAGGACAGATTGCACAAGAGTTGAACAGGTAAAGGTGAGAGAGTCATTTATGAAGAAATACAGGAGCAAAGAATATGCTACTGACACTTTTAGTCTCGGGATGTGTTGCCAGTGCCCAACGGAAACATCTGTGATGGTGGGGCAATAGAAAATATAAATACTGGTCATAATTATTTCTTACCAGCCATGGAATTCTATTTTGCATTATTGTTTTTTAATGTATGTGTATTTGTTCCCATGACAATGGAATAATTGAGTTGTTTTGTTCTGGGCATATTTGTGACAAGCAATCCAGGTTGTTGTGTCGTGCGCTGCATCGTAAAAACGTTGCACCAGTTTCATATCAAAACGGTACATTATGATCTTGTACACAAAGTGTAGAACTCAGCTTCTTTTTATGCAAATGATTAGGGATGTTACAATATTATCGATACTGTGTGATCACGATAGCAAAATTGTCTGAATATTATCGTGGTCACATGACTGTTTGAAACAATAGGTATTCCGGGCCTAACATAGAGAATGTAAGTAAAAGAATAGATGTTACCTTTGTCAAGGTTTTATTTAATAAAAGGGATTTTTTTGGTTATTTGTCCCATCTCTTACTATAACTCATACCTCTAAGCAATAGGATAGAAAGGATGCTTATGGCACGTTTCCAAGTTATCATTTGTCGTTTTAAATATCGCACCGTGGACTTTATACCGAGGTAGTGTCCTACAGTGATATTTTGATATCGATACATCCCTTACAAATTATGCTTATTATAGAATGTGCCTAATTCACAAAAGTACTGGGGGCGTATTACAGAAAGATTGTATTTTGAAAATCTTATCCGATCTGTTCGGTAACTAAGATCATTTCAGGTAGGACCTCATTTAGGACAGAAGCTATTACAAAACGTCATTTCCTAAATGCTTCTTATCTCAACTACATATAGGAAAGGTGTATTACAGAAGAGTCTTAACTTGACAAATAATCCTATAAACGGTCTTAACTTTATGACAACATCACAGCTGTCCTAGCTTCAAAATATTTAAAAACTAACAGAAAAAAACGCTCAAACATGCCCTGTCCAACAATAGCATTACATTTGTTAATAATTGAAAATTAAGAATGTTTGATGGAAGAAAAATGAATAGAGGACCGTGAAGATGTTTTACATGTATGATGACAAAACACTTCTTAGTAATTACAGAATGTGACGCAACTTGACATTACAGTTAGCACAGAAACTGCGATCAGCAACAAAGCGTCAACAAGCGTCACAGAGCGTTACCGGTTATAGTGACTAATGCCTAATGCAGTACCTTAAATTCAAAAGTGACATAACAACCTGTTTTTACTTGGGCAATACCTTCATAGTGCACTTTCTCGTTGACACCCAACATTCATGTTTCCAAAAGTGTAAGCGATGGAGCTTGCTTGTTCCCCCTCGCGTTTTCTTCATCCCCTTTGCCTGTAGAGCCACTTTCTTTATTATTTCGCTTGCAAGGGTGGTAAACTTTTCTTCACAACCTCAGTTGTACGGTTAATGCCGGACACTGCAGACAAATTGTCGGCAACTCTTGCCCACTACCTGTCTTTGTCTTTGTGAGTGAGTGATGGTGAAAAATGACCAAATAGTATTGGCTTTACCTTTTCTACCAAACTCATTAAAGTTTCTATTTCCGCGGCACTAAAATCTAAATCTCGCCAGTTTTGTTTTTACATTTTGTTTACCTCATCAGTAGCTCGCACAGTGTTTGTTGCTTTGTAACAGACCTGAAAGTGGATTGCCGAGCTTGACGGTGCAATTTAGGATGTCTTAACTAGAGAAAAGATAAGATTTTGTAAGATAGGATAGGAATCTTATATCAAATTAGTGCGAAAAATCCAAATTCAACGAATCGTATCGTAAATTAAGATTTAGGATAAGAAACTTTCTGTAATACGCCCCCTTGACTTTATTTCAGAGGCATCTGGTCACTGCGATTTAGTTTTTTTTTGTGTTATATAACACAAATTTAAATCTTGTGACGTCAAAATGAAATTTCATGCTAAAAAAGGGAACCCGATACCTCAAATGAATCAGTATTATTAATAAATAAATGAATTACTATTTGATAAAAAATTTAAATCATTGCATATAATGCATAAATCAGCGTGCCAATTTGTTCATTTTATGTTTGGAGACCTATTTTATCAAGTTAAGATGGTCAATAATTGATTTAGTTGTCTTGAAGAAGAATATGGAGAATATAAAGGTTCAAGCAAACTGATTCATTCCGGCCTTTCTCTTTTTCTATGATGTTATCTTCTACTATGTCTGTTCTTGACAAATCTTTTAGCCATTGCAATGGTAAGATCTGTGTGGCACAACTAACTCGTCACTCCAAAAACCAGGTTGACGTGGGATAAAGTCGTCCCGCTTGCTGATATGTTCCCTGGCCAGCTGTTGTGCTCCCCATGGACAGATGTTGGGTCGCAGTGAAAGCTCCAAGAGATTTGCACGCAAACCTCTCCCTGACGTCACCCAACGTTCTGTTACCAAGGGTAACACGACCGGCCCCCCAGGTTCCCCGATGCTACACGCTGACACCACAGTAACTGACGATCAATACCGGACACAGAGCACAGCGCTGACTCTCCGAATATTAGCACCCTTTTCAGATTCTGAATCTGAAACGGCTCATGATGAAAACAGGATGGACACATACCTTGAAATATTGGGTTAACTTAATACTGCATTTCCTGCTTAGCAACGTCTGACAAGGGCACGTCCGACGGGGGGCTTATATAACGCTTTGGCCGCACTGATAGGGCCAGTGGTGATGATAAGAAGAGAAATGGATCTGCAAGCCACAAAAATAAAAAGCAATGACTGTTTTAGGATTATTGTAGGTAGTGGTTACTTGACTTGTGACCAATCTTTCACATTTATGATAGACCATCCACAGGCTGTTTTGTATTCGCTGGGATTGTAAAAATGGGTAAGTATCCATTATAACATCTTGCAAAAGCAACGCAAAACCCTGCAGAAGTGAGGCAGCGCCTCGGAGCCATGTTGGGTCTACCCCTGTTAACAAGACTTACGTGGAGCAGATGAAAGGATAATTGCAGATAATGCTGTCATTTGAGCTGTACAATTGAGCAATTTTACAGATTGCTCGACTTGTCTGTTAGTCTGTTACCGATATAGCCTCAGTAAGTGCTTCATCATTAGATCTATTCACCGACAGAGCAGTGTGTCTGAATTCATGTGTTGAATACAAGTCTGTCAAGGTGAAAGGTGTTGTTAAATGAGATAATGTGTGTGTTAGAAATCTGCGCCACCTTGGTTATGGAGATCGGCGTGTCTGCACTCGAGAAGTGTTGGCAGAGCTTGAGGTACATGATTTTAGTTTTTATTCCGCTGTCCACCTGGACGTCTCCGACGCAACGGTGATGACAATGGGAAAAGTTGAATCATCTGTCCTCTCTGCCTGCTGTTGAATTTACATAACAAGCACAGATTTTTGCTTGTTTGTCTGCAACGGTTATTAGGCACAAAAAGGGACAGCTTACAATGTCTTCACTTTGTTTTTATCAGTTTAAAAGGGGGCTTGACCTTGTGCCGTCTCTTATTTAAAGGGACAATTCTGTCGTCCTTTACTCACCCCGAAGTTTTTCCAAATCTGTATAAGTTTCTTCGTTCTGATGAACACAGAGAAAGATGTTTGGAAGAATGTTTGTAAGCAAATAGTTCTTGACCACCATTGACTGCCATAGTAGGAAAAATTACAATCTAAAGTACATTCTGGAAAGCATCTTCTTTTGTGTTCAACTAATAAGAGGGTTGATCCTTTAAGAGGGTTGATGCATGTTAAGCACTAAGCACCCTAAAACTTTCTAGGTTTAAAGCCAATGTATGTTCTTGTTTTGTATTACTTTTTAGATTTTTTATCTTTGTTCAGATGCACAAGTTTGACGTGTGTATAGGGTCTGAAGGACCTCCAAGAGAAAAATGTTATTTTTCTGGGGATGCTCTTTCACAGTTCAGAGGGTCTGATGGAGTTCTGTTTCATTGACTTTTCCACTTTATCTTAGATGTGAAATTGATATTAGTTATAGTTATTTAAACACATATAGTACAGAGCTATAGAATGAATGTATTTTGTACGGCTAAGATTATCTGTATTGGATAAATTTGTTGGGAAATATTTGAGTTCATATTGAAGTCTTTAATAATTAATAAATAATTTGCTTGCAGACTTGGTAAATCTAAGCTCAGTTTCTAACATTGTTGATATCTCTTCTACTATTGAATTAATGAATTAGACTTCACCAGTCTTAATCTTACATGAGCTATTGACTTTACAATAGATTTTGATTGTCTGTCATTGGTGTTTGTACGTATTTAAAGTACATATTCATTCATTGAGTGTTTCTTAACAATATTTCAGGCTGTTCTCATATTTGCAAAACACCAAACTCTTTCGATTTTAAACCCAACATTTCTCATTCTCAGGTATTTGAGTTGCGCTGTTTTTATAAGAGAAGAACACTGTACTGCATGATAGGTATTGTCTTGTTTGGCAATATTTCTATTACATTGTGAATATTTTATTTAAAACATCTGACAAGCGAATTGGAAGCGGCAGAGATGACGCAATTTTGTATGCAAACCCCGGAAGTAAGTTAACATTTTAGGTCTTCGGGTTCCATCGTTCCAAACTCTATGGGATATGGGTTAACGTCATCGCGCATATAAAGCTCACAAATAATGCACAAATCTCTAAAGTCAAAGATGCGGATGCATTCACTGAGTCATTACTTACTAGGGAACAAGAGTTGTTTGAGGCTTCGTGGTGGTGACTTTGATATCGATCGACCTCGAAGTCGTGTAGTCTGTTTATACTGTAGAATCATGTTAGCTTTGTAAATTTGTTCATTTGTAAAGATTATCTTGATAGACAAAACGTGTAAACATCATAAACCTTCGTTAATCACAGAGATATTTTTTTGCGATCTTCCAAAAGTCTATGGGAAAAATGCTTGGGCTTTGCGTTCGAGGGAACCACTGTAGCGCTAACTTCGGGTTGGCCTACAAAAAACACAACAACTCTGGGGCTCCCTGTAATGCTGTAAGTGAAAACTCAATTCCCAATTTGTCAAACAGCAACCAATGGGCTATAAAATATCATCAGGGTTAAGGAAAATAGAACTACAGAGAAAAAAAAACATTGTTATATTAGTAAGAAAAGATTTTATTCAAAAGCTTACTGCGTATGTGATGATGTAGATGTGCTGGTCTGTTCACTCCATCACAGATCTGAATCCGTGGCCCTCTCTCCTCACGGTTACTGGCCGTATGCTGTGTCCATGGGGGACACCATATTGCTTGCGTATGATCTCGGCGTCCGCCTGACTGTGTCAGTATAAACATGGTGTTCACACGCCAGACGAGACGCTTCGGTCGAGAATGTGCAATTTCTGTGGGGCTACATCTCAGTGGGCCTTGATCTTGCCATCCTTAGTCACCGTTGCTCACACATGGTATACACACACTCACAAAATGTACACTCGTACACCCACACACACTCTGTCCGGGGTACTCTTCTGCCAAAGACTTTACTGAAGAAGCAGGGCTTGTCTCAATTTATCATGTCATCGGCTTTTACTTTTATATCCGAGCTGTAGTCTGGTTGGCTTCGGGCTCTGTTAAGGAATCCTTTTTAATTAGGATTACACGGGTCATTAGCAGTCCCAGAATTCCTTTGCTCTTTTCTACACTGTCTGTGCATTGGTTCTGAAATGACCAGTTTTGGTCTTGAATGAATTATTGACTTATTGGCAGTAGATTTTGGATGTTTCACCGGTGTACACATTTAAAGGGGCAGTTCACCCATAAAATGGAAATTCCGTCATTATTTATTCAACCTCATGTTGTTTAAAACCTCTATATGACTTTCTTCTGCAGAAGACAAAATATTTTTCGAGAAATTTGGTTTAACTGGTTTTGTGTCCATTCTTCAAAATGTCTTCTGTTGTGTTGGGTGAACTATTTCAGAAAGTTCAGAGTCAGAATAAGGTTTAGTGTGCGCACACACACACATACACAAGGAATTATATTTAGGAATAAAGTATTTACTTAAACTTAAATAAAATAATGAGGAAGGTCTAAATGATAAATATAAAAAATAGAAAGTATAAAAAGGTAGAAATGGAAGAGATATTTACAGATAGCAAGTATGTTAACGGTTACAATTGTGTACTGTACATGTAATAAAATACAAATATTAAATAAAACATGCTTACAAAAAATATAAAACATCATCAAGCTAAGAGAAGCATTACGTTTTTGTGATCATCGGAAGTATCGTGTGTTAAAAGGAATAGCAACAAAACATAGCCTTTCACTTCAGATTACATTTATTGATCCACTTTTACTGTTTAGAAGATAAAATGCTAGCATTTTCAAGTCAAAGACCACTTAAGGATGTTTATACTTGAATTCAGAGTCAGATTTGTTTATGATAACAAGCAGTTTAGGTTGTTTTTGATGAGAGCGTGAGTCGTGTGTTTGGATTATTAGAGGTGTGGTTTATTCATATTATGACGCTCTATGTGAGATGCTGCCACGGTGGATCATTATGATCTACTCAGCCTTCGCAATGAATTGCACACCACTAGAAAAATAGAAAAGAACGACAGAGAGTAGGCGGGGGGTGATGTGTTGCGCTTTTCCAGTGAATAGATCCGAAGACCCAAGCCACCCCCTCCTCAAGCACCCTCATTACGAACGGCCTTTCACGCCCTTTCTAATATACCAAGAGGCTCTGAAGGTGAGAAAAGTCATCGGCCTCTTAATGCTCCACTGCACAACTTCACAATATAGACCTGCATTGTGTGCAGAATCTCAGCGTTGAATCAGCAGTCTCCAAAATTAGTCTCGCTGTATTTTTCTTCCCTTTCCTGTGTTTTTAGCTTCAGAGCCGGCGAAAAAATGACGTCTCTGGGGCCGTAGCCATTAGCAGCTGATGACTGCTGGGATTTGGAGACTAAAGCAATGATGTTCTTTTGGACACCTTGATTTATCCATGTTTCAGCGCGGTCGATGTCTGCATTTATATCGATCACCTTACCAAAAGAGCATTAACCCACTTGGTTTAGCGAATCAAAACGCGATGCTGTTCAAGTGAACACTGAAGTAAAGTGTGTTGTTTATTGTTTATTGGCCGACAGATTGTGTAGTTTTCTTAAGAAGTAGAGGTGCTTCTTAAGAAAGATGCAGGTTTTTTTTTTTTTTTGCTTGGTTTATTGTGTGCTGAAATAAGTCTGATGACTTCGAATTCATCCTAAAAGTTCCCGTCAGGAGCTCTACGTCATTAATATCCAAAGAAAAAAGTTTTTGTTACCATATAATAGTTTAATATTTGGGGTTGCACGCTGAACAGTACTAAAAGTGAGGTTGGCCCTTCTTATAATGATGGATCTTTTCCCATTTTTAAACCAGCGAGCGTTGACTCTGGACGGTTGTGTCGAGGAGGAGGGGTCGGTAATAGGAGCCTTTCATTTTGCTCGGGAACTGATAGGATTAACTTAACTGCTCATAATAGAAAATAGCATCTTCAGAGGCCTGTGCTTCTTGGGAGAATGAAAGATCTTTCTGCAAAGACAGTCGAACGGTCCTTATATACTCCACCGTTGCCTGTTGCCTAGGCAACCAGTGTAATCCAAGTGCCCCCTCCTTCTCCTCCTGGATCTCCTGTCTTTCTCTGGCTCTCTCTCCCCCCTCTTCCTGATTGGAGACTCTATTGGCTGGTGCCATTGAGCTGGCCTTCAGACGGACACAGCAGCTGTCGGGAGATGGAGATAAATCTGAAGCAAAGTGCTCTGAAACCTATTGATTTCTTCTGATTACAGAACATCGGGAAAGATAGACCAGCGCAGGCTTTTTCCACAGAGCACATATGAAAAATCTGATGCATTGAATGCCGGGAGCATCACATGTTTTTAAAACGGCTGTGTCCTTTGTTGGATGCCGTATTGTCTGCAGACAGATATGTTCAGTACAGTGTTGTTCAGGTGCATCTGTTGCGATTGTAATTAGGTAAATAGATGATATTTAAACTTGATAAACTTCTCTTGATACAGTCAGAATGTATTATCGTCTTGAGAAAACCTGTCTCGCTGAGTTCCACAACACTAGATGTTCCTGCAGGGCTAGTGCGCTGCGATTTATGATGCTGTGGTAATTAGAATTGATTGTCTTTGTTTAATCTCACAGTTTTGGCCATTCCCAAGAGTCAAAATGCCAATACATTGCTTTTCCTTTGCATCTTGGTAATGTTTAAATTTACAAAAAAGCATTTAAAACGGTAAATGGTCCGTGTTGTGAAATTTTTCTTTGTCATAAATGTTTTGTTTACCAGTTCCCTGTTTTTTCCTTTTCCTAATGCATTTTATTTTAATTTTTTCCATTTCTTTTAATTCCCCTATTTTTCATTTCCTTCAGAGCATTCACATCTAGTGGACAGGCTATTTAAGGATTGAATTTCACGGTGTGATTCATCTTTGCGGTTGGTCCAGGTGACTTTGGAACATGCTGATGGAAAGTTGACAGCTTAATTAGGTGGAGAATGTCAGTTTGCACTAAGGATAAATGCATTCGGGGCTTTCAGAGGAAAATAGCAATCTTTGCTTCGAAAAGGTTTTCTATCCTTAAAATATTATGCCATAGCCTTGCTGTTTCAATGTGCTTTACACTTTTAAAAAAATCCAGTAAAAAACGGATAAAGTACTGGCAGAAAATTACAAGTACATTGTCCATTTATTTAACAGACATTTCTGTTAATGCTAAAATGTATTTTAATGCAGTGCAAAATGTATAATATATGGAAAGCAACTGTAATAATAATACGGAAATTTCCGTATTGATTTATAGAGTATTCTGTCTTATTTTTACAGAGTGTATGCTTCAAGCATATTTTGATTTGTTTTATAAGATTTGTTTTATTAGCACTTATTAATAATTGGTTATATAGATTGTATATTAGCTTCTTATTAGCGGTCTTGAAAAAAATTGATTATTATATTATATTAAGTAGTAACTTAACATATGTGGATTTTTGTGCATTTCTTGCTATTTTAATGGCCAATGTAGTTGAAATATTTCCTTTTTTATGTTTTTACTAATAGCTTATTTTGCCTATTTTGAGATTGTAAATGATAATATTCTATAGGATATATTTTTATAACCTTAATATGATGGTTCATGTAGGACGTAGGGGTTAATTTAGCTCCTTATAAACATTTTTAATAATTGACTTCAGCACAGGCACAGATGCTTTTATGTTTGCTTGTATATCTCTGAGTTTACGGTCAAGCTTTAAAACATCCAACACATAAATAAATAGCGAGTCCAATAAATGGGCTGTTTATTTCATTTGCTGAAGCGCTCCAAGGGTTTGAATTGTTTGACTTGTGCTGGTACAAATCTTTCCACCCAAGCCAAATGCTGTGGGTAAAGAGCCAAGCGCTCGCTCTGGGGTTTGCAGTAATCAATAGAGTGCGTTATCGTTTCTTAGCCCTTGTCAGGGGGAATCTAGTAGTCCCGCTGAAAAACATCTCATAGCAGCTTTTTGTTAATGATATTTTGCCCCCTTCAAAAACCACTCAATTAACCCAACGTGATTAATGGAGGTCAGCAGGGAAGACGGATTTCAAGAGTTTTCGTGGAAAAAAATGAAACCCCCCTCTTGGAAAAGCAAACACTGCAGACCGGTTTGTTTGTTTAGAAAAGTTTGAATATGTGACACAGTTCAGTGTGTATTACCCGAGGGCTCACACACTGTCAGTCTTCCGAAGGTCATGACTATTGATTCAATGAGAACACACAGTCTGGCTAACAAAACAACACGCAACAACATGCATTTGGCAGATGCTTTTATTCAAAGCGACGTACAGTGCATTCAAGCTATATGTGTATCATTACTGTATGTGTCTTTTCAGCGAGTTTAACCTGTGACCTTTGTGGATCAGAAACAAAGACTTACTGTATACTTGTTATTATGTTAGCTTTGTTCTATCGCAGTGCTTTTCAGCCCAGCTCTGCTGATCGTGAAATTCTGACAGTATTGAAATACTCGAGCTGAAAAATAGGCCTGGCTAACATGACACTGATTGTAGTCTGTACTAATGAGCTGGAGTAATTTTCTCCCGACATCACTTTCAAAGTGACATTTAGCTGTTTCTTCGCTTTTAGAGCAAGATCTGTCAGGAGAGCTAATTTATATCCCACGAGTGTTCTCTCCCGCTGTTTTAAAATGCTGACTTTGTCTAGCGCTGCGCTGGATGCATTTATTGCCCTGTTTTTGCCATTTCATTTTTCACTTTCTACCGGGGTTCAAGGTGGTGCAGGTGGTCGGCTCCTCATTTCCTCCCTTGTCGCGCTGGGCTAAACGGCCTAAAATTGCTCTTATCTTGCAGCCAGAATAAATCATTAACCCGGCAATTTGACTTAATGAACAAATTGTGCTTTGCCGTGCATGATGGGTATTTCAAGGGGTGTTCGCGCTCAAAGCGTTTTAAAGTGACTGGGAGTCGTGTTCATTGAGAGATGGCGGTTTAAGGCCACTTGATAGTGTGTTATACAGTAGTCGAGTAGGTACGCCTGTTAGTGACCAACAGTACAGTAACTGTCAATGTGAACACAGCTTCACATTTCTCAGCAGCATGATCCCGTCTGTGTGTGAATGACAGGGAAAGTAATGGCTGTCATGGGGAAAAAGGTATCGGGAGGTTCAAGGGTCCAGGGGAGGACACTAGTGTACTTGAGTGTTTTGGTGAATGAATGTGGCAGCGCTTATTTTAAGCCTTGCCGTCTACATTTACAATTCTGCATTCGACACATTTATCCAAAGCGACATGCGTTCGGTTACATACGATACATTTGATCATTATGTGTTTTTCTCAGAGTCAAACACATGACCTTTGCTAACCCAGATGTGCACTTAATGAGCTACAAGAACACTACGAAGACAGCATCTTGGGGCATTCGAATACAGTTTGCCTATAGAAAAAACGTTGACAGGCTTTTCTTCAGATCTCTAGTCTTTATTTTGGTGTCTTGACACATGTAGCTGATTTCTCTGTCCTGACTCTCATGTTTGTGTTTCTCTTTCTCCTCCACAGAGTATCGGGAAGGGCTCCCTGTGGTGTATAGACCCAGAGTACAGACAGAATCTCATCCAAGCGTTGAAGAAGACCCCTTATCATCCTTATTCCCAAGTGTTCACCACACCTCCCACCTCTCCTCAGGCATATCAAAGGTAGGCGAGCGGCCCGCTGGACACATAGATGCTTAGACCAAATGTCTCTCTCACTCCTTTGTGTCGTGTGCTCGTCCACGGCTGTATCGGTTATCGGCGGAACCCACGGGCGGTGGGGATCTGAGCAGAACTGTTGGAGCGAGACCCGGTCTTGGGTTCCAGCCGACTCCCTTACAGCTCCATTTTATTTGATCCAGTGAACATGTCTGCGCGCTCCCAGCCACTCGACTGTGCAGGACAGAATAATTGCTTTACTGTAAAACCCGAACCGGCATATCGTCCTTAACAAAGGATATGGAACAAATGGGCAGCCAGCTCAGTGGACGGAAAGGGAAAATGGAGATGGATGTTTTAAAAGAGATCGAATTAAACCAGACGGCTCTAGTACGGGAGTGGGGGCGGGATCAGGTGTTGCCCAAGCTTAGTCGATTCAATATGGAATAATAACGCTTTAGTTTTTTGGAGTATTATTTTGTGCAATGGGAGTATTCGTAGGGATTTGTTTCGTACTATTAGCAGTGGTTGAGAATTTATATGTCTATATTTTTAAACCATACACTGCAAAAAAATAATTACTAAGCATTGCTGTCTTGTTTTCTATAACAAATAGGGAAAGTGACATAAGATATTTAGTTGTTTTATGAAAGAAAGAATTAGAATTAATAAAGTTTGTCTAAAACAAGCGAAAAAAAACCATATATGTGACCCTGGACAACAAAACCAGTCTTATGGGTCGATATTGCAAATTTTTTTATTATGAATCTTGAAAAGATTTTTACATAATCTGAACGCTGATAAATAAGATTTCTATTGATTTATGAGTTGTTAGAATAGGACAATATCTGACTGAGATACAACAGTTTAAAACTCTGTAATCTGAGAGTGTAAAAAAATCTAAATATTGAGTAAATCAACTTTGAAGTTGTTAATCAGAGGCGCTGTGGCAGGCCATCCACTCACACAAATAAAGTTTTTATATATATAAGGTAGGAAATGTACTAAATATCTTCATGCAACATAATCTTTACTCAATATCCTAATGATATTTTTCAAAAAAGAAAAAGCGATAATTTTGACCCATACAATATATTTTTGTCTTTTACTAAAAATGTTCCCGTGCTACCTAAGACTGGTTTTGTGATCCAGGGTCACATATTTTCTTTAATATACAATACTAAATCTCTTTCTGTAAAATAGTAGACGCAAATAAGGGTTCAGAGCATTCTTATGAATTAAAGATGGAAATCTTTTATATTTTAAGCAAGAACGCCGTCCCCCTGCGTTCCCCCTATTTTCAGACCTGGCTGTAAGACATCTATAGTATCAAATAAATGGACAGCGTGTGAAACATTCATCATTTTATTTCACAATTGACTCCGTTGCAGTCGACGTGTTTAGTCATGTGACTTGTTCAAACAACGTCCTGCATTTCTCATTTCAGCAATAAAAGCTGCAAGCACATTGCTGCCTCATCAGAGCTAAAATTCTCACTGCTCGCCAGATGCTGAATAAGGTCATTTCTATAAAAAAACTTCCCAGAGTGCATGCGTGCAGAAAGTCAGAATGCAGAATACTGGACAGTACTAAAATATGCAGTAAATGCTGCCCATTTAGTCCTTTGCATCTCAATTGTTTATTGTACAATTTGACTGAATAGAGAGCAAATGAAGCATTTGTTTGCTTATCTGATTTGTCTTGCGAGAATGGTATTGATATTAGTCATCACATATGTCTGGCTTGGCGTTTCAAAAGAGATTGGGGTTTTATCTGTCACAGATTGCTCATTAGATGTGTCAGAATTCCAAACAATTATGTCAAAGGGCTTTTACTGTATGTCAATACTTCTTGTATTTTGTATGTATTTAAAGAATTTCACAGGAAGCGTCTGCTACAAAATCAATACTTAAATTAAACATCACCGAAATCTCTATTCTCAAGGTTTACTCTGAGATGTGAATGATTTTGAGCGCTAAAATATTCCTCTGAGCTGAGGGGAAACTGTGTAATAATTGTTGTTGTTGTATTCTTAGGTTTGTGGTTTTGAAAGAATGGTTAGATTGTGGTCGTCAGTTGTGTTTCACTGATAATGTGTGGGAACAGCACTAGGACGGTCATTAGCACCAGGTGTTCAAAGACGCTGAGGCGCTGGGGGATATGGAGATCACAAGGGAACGTCCCTTCAGCCTACACTTCTGCAAAACAACAGCCTACAACAACCTCAAAATTCTCCTGTCAGTATACGCTTTATGTGCTGTACTGTATATAACACATGCTCTTAAAATGCCTCAGAAAGAAGAAACTTAAGGTTTGTAGTTCTTCAGAAAACCATCTCCATAGTGGTGCTTTGAAGAACATACGCTTGCTTTAAGTGTAAGACAGGGCTATGTCAAAGATCTGAGAAATTGTCCTCTAACTTATTCTTTAGATATGTATATCTTTTTATTTACAGCCGCGGAAAAAGAGACCTTTCCAAATTTTCTTTAAATCAGCATTTCTATTGTGGCCGTTCCCGTCGAGTGTCTGTTGAATTTCAACAAATCAAACCTCAGGAGTGACATAGTCATCCAACAGGAATTTGAAAGACTGACATCATAATAAGACACATTAATAAAATTAAGTGATAAAAGTAAAGTTTGCACATAAAAAATTGTTGCACTTTTCCTAAATATGGCTACAAATAGTAGGTTAGGGTTATGAACTTGTTTTCTGCAGTATTTGAGGTCTGAAAAAATAGAGCATCTTTTCGGTTAGTTTGACCTGTTTCGCCAGTTTTTGCAATTTTCTAAAAAAAAGTATTTGAAATTTGGCTGACTTAGTAGAATTAAACAAAAATCATTTTACCTAAACACATACCAATGAATAGTCAATTCAGAAAACTGACAATAGTTTTGAAACGGCGGTAGTGTTTCGGTGGCTGGCGCCCGCTCACCAGGCCTTCTGCAAAGTCAGTTTAGACTGTTGGCCAAACTTCGCATCACTTTATATATTTTAGACAGGCTGATAAGGTTTATAATGTGCCTTCCCCGCTTTTCAGATTCCTACACTGGTGTGTGTAAGGTAGCACAGATAGTTTTGGGCACACACAAGCTTGGCTTCCTCTCTCTGAGCAGATGGTGAATCTGCGTGTAGCAGTATGTAATAAAGTGTTTATCTGGCCACTGCGGTTCCCAGGAAGCAGAATGAAGCTTTTTATAGCATTTCTGAGGTTCACACGAATCAGCTGAGTCATAGACTGACACTCTTGTCCCTTTTGCTCATTTTTTATCACGCCATTCTTTCATCTTTGCTTCTTTAGTAAAATTGAGTTAGGGAATCTTAAAACAAAAAAGCGAAGTGAAGGAGGCGGGACTTTTTTATTTATTTTGGTTAACGCCATCCATATGTTGCTTAGTCGGTTCGGATGATGTCAGCGATACCTGCAGATGGGCATTTAAAAAAAAGAAAAGGGGAACGTGGGAGTTTAATTTAAAGGGTCCAGTCAAAATATGATTTTATTTTAATATATTAAAGGGTTTAAAGGGCTGAAACTGAAAATGAAATGTTTTGTCATGAACACAATTTAAAGGGTCCTGTACTTTTTTTACTTAAGTGACCAACCAGTGAAAAAATTGTAATCTCTTAGATTCCAGAGGAAAGATATTTAAGATTACTCACAAAATACTCATTTCGTGTTAATGACACACACTGATATTTGGGTAAAACAAAACCTTTTTACTGAGCTCATTGTAATGCGTTCTGGGATTGACTACTGCGTGTAGGATAAAGATGAGGCGGTCTTTGAATTTGGCCATTTCAACCTTTAGAAACAACCTTTGCATAAGAATAGCACCTACACTCTTTAAGATGCTCTGCTTGTAAGCAGCTCATTCGATTTTGGCACAGAGATAATAGTTGCAGTCGGGAGTTGACATGTCCCCTTTAAGAGACCGAGTAACACAAGCTCAGGTAGAGATGCATTCCTTAACATGCTAAAAGGGTCTGAGAAAGCGAGCGAGCTGGAACATCTGGGCCTCGATGTTCACCAGCACGCGTTTGCCCTTGTGAGGTTATTAGCGTGATGGTCGCCACGGCAACAGAAAAGCCTCCATGGTAACACATAGCCGAGACAGGTGCAGTTGCATCACATGGCTATTTGTTGCCTGGCAAAAGGACAGGCCATTAGCGCTGGAGAAATACACCATCGCCCTGGAAACGCGCACTTCTCCATGGCAACCGCAGATGGCTTGGAGCCTATTTTGGGATTTCTGTACCTGCTATTGTCTGTCTTCATAAAAATTCGGGGATGCGTGAATTATTAGAGATGACACATGGAGGTTTGGTTGCTTTAGGAGATTAATTTTAAATGGGACTGTGGACTAAAGGAGGCCAGGAAGAAAGAAAGAAAGAAGGAAGAAACGCACGCACCGAGACTGACATAGTTATCATGTTTAATAGTTATCATTTCAGCTGGAGGGCAAAAATGCATTAGTAAGAAAACAAATTCAAGCTCATGAAAAGCCTCCGTCTGGTATTGTGTTAGTTTTTGTTTAGTTGCTCTCGCTCCATCTCTTTAGACTCTATGCCCGTCTGCACGCTCCCTGTCTTTCAATCTTCTCAGTAACACTAAATGACAAGATCGCTCCCCACTTTTCCACTCTCACGCCAATGGCCGCTGCCGTGTAAATGATGGAGCTTTCATATCTGGCAGAAACTTGGCATGGGTCTGCACTACAGATTTGCGCTACAACTTGTAGACCGTTACATCAGGCCTGACTCCCACATAACTTCCGGTTTTTGTGTATTACATGTTCATATCAATTTATATTATAATGGCATTGTATAATAACTTTATTAAATAAACAATTTGTTTAATGGGTCCTGCAGTTCGGTCGTATTTAAAGCTATTGAGCTTGGTGTCGGAGTCTAAATTCAAAATATTGAAGAGACAAGTTTAGCCAAATAACGGTTTCTTTTGAGTGTTAGTAGAAATAATCTACAGACATTGTTTGTGAATGTCTACCGGAAGTTGGAGTCTGAAGTTTGCATGCACAGTAACGTTTGTTTATATAGTTAAGATGAAACCGTCTATAAAGTTCTGAAATATATTCGCTTTTCAAGTCTAATGAACATTACAAAAGAACATGTCTTGAAGAGGTTTTTCTGTATTTCATGTGCGCTAAAGAACGAAACAGAATGTTGTGAAAGATCGTGACGTTTTTGGAAGGTGCAGGCAGTCAATTTAATAGTCTGTGTAGATTTATTTTTTGGTATTTTCTTCTTTTGGAAGTTTGTCAACATGCAGCTCATTTTTGCTAGTTGAGAGGCCACGGAAAATATTCCATCTGGTGGCTCCCCGAGCCATATTTTTCTAAACTCCACCATCACTCCCCTCCAACTATGATTTTCCGGTTTGTGCAGATTTATCTCTTTGACTTTGCACTCTTGTAACTACACTTTCTTTGAATTTTAACTTCTACAGTAGTCTAGTCAAGATAAGGCGAATTTATGGTCAACTTAAATGAGGCAATAAATACATTTCTCAAAGAGCTTATTGTAAAGAAGCTTGGAGTTGGGACTCCCAGCATCATGTTTCCAAGTAAAGCAATTCACAATGTTCAGGAAGTCTGTGGCGTTCTGCTCCGAAATTCCTTCCAGTAATTGTGCGCAGCGCTCGTAGCTCTCTGGCCATGAGAAAGCCTCCATTGTCACCCTTAAGCCCCGGCGAGAACCGCTTCACATGAACAAAAGTTAAAAACCTCAAGGCGAGAAGTAACACACGGGGGAGAACGGACGCTGGCACCAATTAGACGTCAGATTAGTTCAAGCGGATTGTGATCGTAGGGCTAAAAGGAAAATGTAGTGGCCGATAGGATTTCGAAATGAGATTATAGAATCAAGAGAATGCAGGTAAGCTTTGTTTTAAAATGAATACGCCGGGTCGAGACGAAGCGGGAGGCTGTTCCTCGACAGGTGCGGGTATTTGCATTAACAGAGCAAATGGGCAGAGCGTGCAGGATTAAAAATAGATGGGGTGTACAACCAGCAAGACTCCTGCCGGTGGCACGTGTGTTGAACATTCAAAGATCCGGCAAGGGCAAATGAACGCCCTCCTTCGATGATGTTAACATTTCTGAAAATGCTCCGGAGCCCAGAAGAAACTGGTTTTGGCTCTCGCGCCCAGCGTTAACATTTGATTAAAAGCTGTTGAGCTGAAGGAGCAGCCGCGGTCGCGCAGAGAGGGTTTAAAGAGGTTCTGCGGGAGCTGGCTGGGGTCCTTTAAGAAATATGCAGATACAGGCGGAGGTAGTGGATGCTCCAGGTCCTTTACCCTGATGCAACCCCCTACACCCATGTGGTGCTCTGAAAGATCTGCTTTTAACTAGATTTTTCACTTTCCTTCTTTATTGCAAATGATTTTCTACTAGGAGACCTGAACAAACTTTTAAAGGAACAGCTCATCCAAAAAAGAAAGATCTGTCATCATTTACTCACCCTCAAATCTGTATACATTTCTTTGTTCTGATGAACACAGAGAAACATATTTGGAGACCAGATATTTGCCACCATTGACTACCATAGTAGGAGAACCTCTTTGTTTTGTTGAAAACAAAATAAGATATTTTGAAGAATGTTTGAAAGCAAATCTTTCTGGGGCACTTTTGGCTACCATTGAAATTTTTCCTACTATTGTAGTCAATAGTGGCCAAGATCTTTTGGGTTACAAGCATTCTTCCAATATCTTTCTCTATGTTCGTCGCAACAAATAATGTTAGACATATTTGGAAGTTGAGGGCGAGTAAATGATGACAGAATTTTCTTTTTTGGGTGAGCTGTTCCTTTAAAAGTCTCGAGGGTGAGTAAATGAACCCTTAAAGGGTGACTCAAGATGACTTAAAACCTTGCAACAAGCATTCAAATAAGCAATAAGTTTGGTTATCTTTATAACAAATAATGATATTTATAGTTATGCCAAGCTCTAAAATATTATTGAGTTAAAATTGTAAGTTGGAGGAGCCTTCAGATGCAATATGGGGGCTTGCGGTCAAAAGGTTTGAGATCCGCTGGTGTAAGTAGGAAAGTAAGTGACAATTTGATTTGGTTGAATTTATTTATTTTATCGTATCCTTAGTGGCCTTTACACAAAAGGGACACTCTGAGGTCAGTGTTTTGATTCCACTACGCAAGAACAAAAGCCACTATGTATACAAGGCTGTCTTCGGAGTCCTGGACTCAAAATTCCATCAGCGACTGTTTAATTGTTTCCTTCTCTGAACGTGTTAAAATTTACTGGCGAAACCCTGGTCCAAATAATTGCAGAGGGACATCTCATTTCTTTTTATTATGTTCAGAGAGCGGAGAGCGCGTAATAACACATAAATATCATAATATCGTAAAAGCTTCTCTTTTTTCTGTATTCCTTACAGCTGATTAAAAAAAAAGACCCGGGTCGTCTATCATTATGAGGCATGCCGTGTCCATGGCAACACATACCGTAGCTGCAACCAGATACAAAGCATATGTGCGTTAGGAGTATAAACACTGTCTGAACTGCTGAAGGGAAGGAGGAGAAACAGAACGGAGAGATAACATCGCATGCTTAGAGATCTTGCGCTTACATATTTTAACCAACAGTCTCTCTTTGTGTATGTCATAGAGCAGTTTATCCCAAAATGTCATTTTTAAGTTCTTGAATCATTTTCTTACCACCGTGACCTTCCAAATTCTAATGACTTTAGTTCTTCCGCAGAACACAAAAGTAGATATTTTGAAGAATGTCGGTCGCCGGACAGCATTGGACCAAATTGACTTCCAATGTATAGACACAACGCCCCAGACGCATTCTTCAAATTATCTTTTTTTTTGTGTCACAGAAGCAAAAGTCATACAGGTTTTGAATAAGGACATTTTATTTTGGTCTAATCTATCCCCTTAAATTTGGTTATAATGTTGGACTTTTCTGCATAACGTTAACTCTTATGTTTATGACTTGGAAGCCCACATCATATAAAATAATGCTTTTGTTGTATGTAAGAATAAACAAACGAGGACCGACTGCTCATGTACGTGTAGGAAGCGACTGCATACTTTATTGAGGTATGAGGTTTGCGAAGAATTCTCAAAGTTGAAAGTTAGAGATGTTTCGGTTGCTAGGCGACTAGTATGCTAATGAAGATGTTCATCTCAAGCTGTGCCTGAGCTGCGCCGAGATATGTTTTAATCACTCTCAACTGAAAAAAAAAGAGCGAGGAAAAATCAAACACGTTCTGACGAAACACTATAATTAATGTATCCGTAAAGAAATGGAGAAGCTCCGTTACTTCTCGCACTAAATTATCCTCAATTGTCAAGGCAGATACCTGAAGTCTGACAGCCCAGTGGAGATTAGCAAATGTGAAGTGGCACTGGTTTGTTTACTCGCCTTGGCACGCGGCCCCCTCGGAGGCGCTCGGCACCATAGAGCGCTCATTCGTCGGGGTCTGGAGCCAAAACCAACCCTGTTAACCCAGCGAGCTTGGGCTTTTAAATGCAGCATGTAGTCAAATGTGCTCAAAGCCCTGTGCCACCTCTGTTTGTTCTAATTCTCAATTAGTTAATATACTCTAAGAAGATTAAGAAGGGGAAGATGACACAGCCAATGTCTTCTCATACTGATTCTACAGGGAGGCATAGAGTGGATCGAGGGCTAAATTGAAGATTAGACTGCTCCTGATTAGATTTGTGAAGCTCACCGTGTGCACAGAGAGACACGGGAGGAATCCTATGCAAACACATAATTGACAGAAATTGAGCAGTTAATCCACACACACACACACAAGAAAGGTTTTGTAACCTTTGAAACCTTTTTTGGAAAAGGATCTGTCAGAGATGTTTGTAAACTCGGTGGAAAGTGTTAAATGCAAGACCATGCAAATGAGAATTCTTTGCAAATCCAAACAAAGAGGTAAAGAAATTAAAATGTGCCGTCACAAATAAGCTGCGATAAAGATGTGCACAGCATGGAGCCGGCAAAATCGTAGCTAATTGAAAAATGTCGCATTAGTAAATATGAAAAGAGGCAGTTTCTGCAAATTCATGCATTTATGGGTGGATTTGGGAACTTTGACAATATTGGAAACACTCTTTTTCCAGGATTATCGAATAGTCATTTTGATCAACATCTGCCCAGGATTGTGTTTTAGATATTTTACATACAGTATAGTCACGTCTTTCACATTTTTATTTGTATAAATATTGTAATATTAATATATATTACATTAAGAACAAATTGCTCTTTTTTTTCTAAAATATTTTTTTATTGTGCAACCCAAAAACAGTTTGTTTTGATCGAATCATATAAAATAATATAAAACACTAGCTAACTAACACAATAAAACACATTAAAAACATGAGTGGATAATAAAAAACATGATTTCAATTCTTTATGAAATCTGTTTTTTTTTTGTGGAAATAAACTCTTTAAATACAACTGTTACACAATATGAAAAGACAGTCTGTGTTAACGTTTGTTTGTTAAATAATTGCATTGACTAAAATGTATACTTTTGAAGCATGCATATTTTTTATTTATGTTCCTCTACATATACTCAAACAATATTTTGTGCATCATGAACTAAAATGAATTAACAATGAATCAACATTGACCAAGATAAAGGGGCATAGTTCACCCGAAAATACAATTTCATCATTTATTCGTTATTATTTAATTTAAATCTGTATTTAACTCTTTCTTCTGTGGATCACAAATTAACCTTAACGAATTTTCTCTGTGGTTTTGTGTCCATACATTGGAAATTAATGTAAACCACTGTTGTTTAGTTATTAACATTCTTCAAAATATCTTCTTTTGTGTTCTGCACAAGAAAACAGGTCATTCAAGTTTGGAATGAGATGAGGATGAGTAAATGATGAAGTCATTTTTGACTAAGTTATCCAGGTGTCTGAGTCTGTTGGTTTTGTTATTTCCCCCTGACATGTTGTCCCTCGCATTCCTTTAAGAATCCCTCGAGTTTGTACACAGACCCTTACTCATACCTTTACTTCTATCTTCGGTCTATCACTTCTAAAGACCTGTTGACCTCCCTCTCCAAGGGACGCCATGATCACCTGGAAAAATCGATAGCTTTCATATGTGAGAAAAGCTGAAGTCAGTCTGAATCTATTTCTGACAGCCGGCACTGCAGATTATTTCCTATTCACTGCAGACGTGGTCAAGCATCCCTTTTCAGAGATTTTCCAAAACCTGTAATATAAATAAATAAAAGTGATCGTCTCATTTTGCTGCTGGGTGAAGGCACAGACCGCTGACACGGTTTTCCCGGTTGTTCAGTTCAATTGTGCAGAAAAAAGGAAAAGAAAAGGTCCCACCAATCAGGAGTGTGTAATACATCAGAAGGGCTTCCCGCTGTGATGCTGTGTGCTGAAGTTTAGTAGACAATCACCTGAGCCGCCCTGTCATCTCACCGGGAGAAAGTAATGATTAAAGCTGCCAGGACCCAATTTCAAAAAGGATATAATGACTACGTTGGTGCATAGTCACATCTAAACATTGTGTGAGATTTACTTGGTCACCAAATGTTTTGTGTGAACTGCCTGCGTGATTTCGCTTTGTGAGATGCAAATGTACCAGTTAGCAAAGTTTTGCCATGAAATTGAATATTGAGTGCCATGATATTAAAGCTTTGTTGCAAAATTTAGTTGCTGCCTCACGGTCTGCTTTTCATGGAACCTCAAAAGCGAGCGAATTTAAAACAGAACATAAGTAGCAGCTCCACACACGCAACAGAGTTATTTTGAAAGGTTGTCCTAATAAGCATAAATTTGCATATCACACATGCATATTGATTTTGTAAATACTACACAGTTTTTTTCTATACTTAATATGAAATATAAGTTTATATTGAGCATCTTTCTTACCACCTTGAGTTTGTTTCTGCATTTAGCTTGTTGCAATGCATTCTGGGATTGGCTGCTATACAAACCTACATGTAAATCCTTATTTGAATTAGCTTGGTTTGAGTCGGACTGGATTTGACTCGTGACATTCTCTCTTTCTCTTTTTGTCATTTAATACCTGTGGCTTTGCTTCTAACGCAGAACACAGAAGAAGATATTTTGAAGAAAGTTGGTAACCGAACAGCAATGGCCGCCATTCACTTCTACTGTACGGACACATAACCAATACATAAGTGAATTCAAAGTGAATGGATGCCAGTTTACAACATTCTTAAAAAATATCTTCTTTTGTGTTCTGTGGACGGAGTAAATAATTAAATAATTTTTATTTTTGGGTGAACCATCACTATCATTGCTCTCTGTTTGGCGGGAACATGATCAATATATCAATTGTACCTCATCTGTTTTTTAACATTCTTTCCACTGTTTCTTCTTTTTTTCAGTATGTCCGGACCTCCCATATGGCCAGGAAGTCCCTTTTACAGGAAAAACAAGGGAGTCCTCCTACAAGGTAAGAGTGACGTGTCTTACCGTATTCATTCTGAGATGTTTCTTATCTCTCTTGTCCTAAACGTGTTTTTGGTTCCACTGACAAGTCCTCTTTGTTTTTTGACCCGCTTCACTGCTGCCAGAAGAAGGGTTCTCGGTTTATTTGCATTCTCTTTAAACAAACCTTTCTCTCAACAAAAGCCTCATATCCATGTACCTGGCTAGTTCCTAAAGGAATTAACTGAGTGGGTGTTTATTTTGTTAGTTTGCTGTGGTTTAAATAGAGCCGCTTCAGATTTTTCCTCACTTCTTTTCAAAGTGGAATTAGATTTTTCGTGTTTCGTCTCTCAAGAAGTTTTCTTTCAGAGAGAGATTTGTGGGTTTGTGACCATTGTGCAATTCTCGTCTGGTATATTCACATGTATAATGTGCTCCATCTATAGTCTGAAGTGCAGAAACAAGCATGAGTTCCCAGTTGAAGAAAAGAGGAAAGAGAGTGTTGGAAAATCTTGAATTTTTGCCGATCAAAGCCTGCAGTTTACAAGAGCCAAGTAAGAACCTTTTTAGATCGGTTTAGTTTAGCCTTGATTTACCGTTGTTGAACAAACAAAAGTTTGAAGTACCCCTAAAAAAAAGAAATGATTAGGAGACAATTGATTCTGCGCAATTCACTAAACGTTGTGTGTGAATGGCTTGTTTCTTGCCTGAGACCTTTTGTTTCGAGACCTTATTGTTTCAAAAGACCGTTTTAGAGAGAATCTATGATCTAAACTAGACCTTTTGCTTGTTTCCATGCTTTTTATAACGGCTGCACTGAAAAATCTTATTATCCTCTTCACTCTCACCAGACTAGATTGGTTGTTGTGCACTTTCTGTACGCATTTCGATTCATGCACGTTGAAAGCGAACGTCATGATAAAAGTCATACAGGTTTAAAATGACAAAAAGTAAATGATGAAATTGCTCATATTTGGGTGAACTGTCTCTTTAAGACATGGCTCCGGTCCTAATCTTAACAATTATATCAAGGTTAAGACCTGTGGCTTTTGCGGCTCAACCATACATGCGGGTGACTTATTGACTAGCACTTGAAGTGGTCCTGTAGAAATCAAAATGAATTCTTACTCCGTGCTCCTGAGATGTGATCTATATTTAATTTTACTCCACTGGAAATTAATTCTTACCAAACGTGAGGGACTTTGACTGATGGCCTGGTTTGTTTCAAAGCATTTGGTCCACCGTGCTCAAAATCCCTGATATTGCTCGACCTGAAACGATTGAATTTCCTCTTTTAAATCTCTCCTCGGCTTGTTCCTGATTCCTTCCATATGTATTCTTTTGATTAGATTCATGTGTGCGAATCACAGTAATCAGAGATTTCATTAACCTGTTGGCATTTAAAGCAGCCCACTAATGGATGAGCCGTGCGAGAGCTGTTATTATGAATATGTTTTCCATCAGAGGTGCGAGTGTGAGACGCAAGGCGGTCCGACGCCTAGCAGACATTCAACGCCTGGCGTAGTAATGCGACCGTGTCTCCCAGTCTGCCTGATTTGTGCACGACCTGATCATTATTCTGCTGTGTGTTCAGTTGCGGAAATCCTCAGGGGCATTAATGAGTATCAGATTCGTGCGAGATGAATCGCGTGAAAAAAGACCCGATTGGTTTAGTCATGCCGCCCTCTTAAACAAAATGTCAGCTTTCCAACGCTGCATTGAGATGCCTGTGCAGGCGGCGATTGCTCTGCGTAATTGGCAGTTAGCTACATGTTTTGTAAACTCTTTTGTGGCTGTGATATTATCTGACGCGTGGGGAGGCGACAGCGATACACCTGCGACGGCTGCCACGTTTGTAGGAGGGACATCTGCTGAGCTCAGAAGTGCTGACACACACTAACGCGCAATCACAGTTTGCATATACTGCGCCCTTGGCCATGCATAAACAAAAAATCCATTCTTCCATTCTTTTCTTCTGTTTGCTGCGGAGCTATCGATGCATCAATTAGCAACATATCATTTTATAGGAGGTTTTAAAAGCTGTTAGGGTAAAACAGTCTGCTTTAAGAGGAAGATGGATGCGAAACGTGTTTAACAAAGACGAAAGAGTACAAGCCGGCTCCACTTAAGAGATAATTCCTCAGACGTTGCTGCTTTGTTTTGCTAACAAAAGAATGAATTGCTTTATGTTTGTTTGCTATTGCGCTGGTGTGGAGCAAAGGATAAGATGTTGGAGGCCATTGGGAACAACACTCAAGAACGATTTGAAGATGTCTGCGATATTTGTAGATTCTTTGAGGCTGTATCCGAGGTTTATGTGAAACTTTCACCTATATTGTTCTTCTTCAAAAAAACATTTGGCGTTATTGTTGACAAAGGACCTCAAATGTATAGAAATTTTTATGAGTTTTCATGAGTTGCTCTAAAACAAAGATTTTGCAGCGAATTACAAATAAAAGCATTTCACAGCCATGTGAGATATAGACCATACTATTGCGTTCTATTGTGTTATGTTGAGTTGCATCGAGCCGCCCTGCGTCTGGTGTTAAATCTATTTTGTTATTCAGTTGTAAATGTTATGTTGGTTGTATTTTGTTCAAATGTTTGTGCAGTGTTAAATAACTGAAATTGGAAGTTCTTCTGGACCAGCGTTGGACCACCATAGGTGCAGCAATGTTTACGTCTTTCAAAGTGGTCTATACTGTAAAAAGTCTGAGTTTGAAGACGAATAAAAAAGACAAACACAGAACCTCACAAAGGAAGAGTGAAGTTGACTAAGACGTTCTCATAACTGTTTAATGAGGGATTCCCAGTGAGATTTAACTTTTCAGTTTCACTGCTTTACGTCTGATCTCTCTCTCTCTCCTCCCTCCATTGTTTTCATGCACTTTATCGCTGCTAAGCACCTCTCACCTCTTGCACAGTAACCAGTTGGTCGGGATTGATTTGGGGATTGTGGAAGCCCTTTTGGCACTTCATGAAAAACGATCTAAATAAACCCCCCTCCTTTCTCTCTTTTGCTCTTTTCCTCAGCCTCTTCATGTTGAGTAGCGCCTCTGAAGTTCAAACACGGGAGAGAGCCGTGCCTTGTTTAGAAATTGTGTAGAACACAAACTGCGCTTCTGTTGAAGAACTGGTGAAATGAGGCATATCAAAGACCAGCGATTGTAATTATAGCTCAGGAGTACGTGCTGAAATGCTTTTTTTTGGCAGTATATTTATAATGGGACAGAACTCTTAAAATAAAAAGGATTGCATCATTTACTGCTCGTTGTTTTAAATCCCTATAATTCAACTTTAGGTTTTATTACATGTACATGGATAAAAGAACCACATAAATATTCTTTCAAATTTTTTCAAAGAAAATAAAAATAATACAGTAATGGCATAGATGTGAGGATGAAGAAACCAAATTATATTTTTATGGTGAACTGTCCCTGTAATTTGTTCCTTGTTTTTTATGTGACATGACAGTAACAAGACAGGAGGAAGGAAGGCTTGTAGATGCCCCAGTGACCCAGAATGCACTTCTCCATGTGACTCAATGGCAGCCTTTAGGTTATTATAGAACATCTTTCCAGGGCAATATGACTACATAGACTCTTGATGTATTGTGACATGTGCATTAGAAATTCAGCCATATTCCTTAGTTGCATCCACAGTCGAAAAAAAGTTCAAGGAAAAGTTCACCTCAAAATCAAAATTGTGTTTTTCTTGACTCACCCACATAACATTCAACATGTTTTACGACCTCCCGGCATCTTAGGAACACAAATAAAGATATTTTAGGTGACATCCGAGAGGTTTCAAGGCCTTCTCATAGACATGGTTATAGTTGTACTATTAAAATATATATTTTTTGAAGCGACATGAATACTAATGTGCGAAAAACAAAATAAACTAAGGACTTTAATCGATATATTCTCAGTATATGGCATGCGTTCATGAGAGCACTTCAACGCATGTGCATTCGGTTTGAGAATATTTGATTTGTTTTTTGCACATAAAGTATTCTCATCGCTTCAAAAAATCCAATCGAGCCACTATGAGCATGAGCGGATGAACCAATTTAACAATGTTTTGAGTACTTTTCCGGATCTTGATGTCTATGAGAAGGCCTGGAAATCTCTCATATGTCACCTAAGATATCTTTATTTGTTTTCCAAAGACGCCCTGACATCTGAAAACATGTTGATCTTCACGTGAGTGAGTAAAAAATAACACAATATTGATTTTGAGGTGAACTTTTCCTTTAACGTTAGTATTTGGAAAAATAGATGACAGGCTAAGATTACATAGTTTATGAATTATGTAAAAGTGATGCAGGGACCAAGTTTGCAAGTTTCGAGTCAAATAACAAAAGGTACTGAGAGTTGTGTTTGAGACAGTAAATAGCAAGTGTATCACACGGAACTGTTCATAAAAGTTGTTTCTTATGTCTAAAATAGCACTTAAAAAAAATTCTAACAAATTTCATATAAAAATAAGTGTTTGGTCTCTGAAGAGAGCAAAAAAGCTTTCCCATCAGCCAGTTGCATTCATCATAAAGACAGTAACTTAAAATCTACTTTTGTTTTCAAAATCCTGATGAATTAGAGTCGATACGTCTCTGTATTTCTTTCCAGCCTCAACAGTTTGAAATTCAAGGGCTAAGTCGCTTGCTTGCCGAGAAGAACGGCTGTCAGGATTGGACGAAGCTGTGGAACTCTTTCAGTAATGCTTTTCAGACCTTATTATTCTCAACGCCTGGAACTGTGCGCTACAGCGAGAACACTGTCTCTTGCCTACCTTCTCTTCTCTCGCTATCTCGCATGTTTCCTCTTTTATCTCCTCTTTGTTGTACAAGGGTTCAAAATGGACGTGACAAAACGTAGTCGTGTTTCGAATATGTAGCCACGTCTACTGCATATGTAGGAGAGCATGTGAACTTGTGTTCATGTCAATGTACAGTTTGTGCCTTTCATGTCACTGTAACGTTTTAGGGTCATCGATAATTGCATCTTTTAAAGATAACATCACAACCCCGCATACAGTTACATGCAGTGTAACCAGACACGTTTACATATCAATCCCTTTAGTCTTAAAGGTACAGAAGCACAAACTGAGGTCAGATTGATTTTGGTGCTAGCTTTTAGCAGCTTAAACTCCTGATGCGCTTTCACCATCTGTTTCTGGATGAGCTAAAAAAAAAGAGCGATATAAAGCGATAAGTGCTGAAAGAAGAGAACAGTGTGTTGTCACGGCGATGAGTCGATGACTACCTGTATTGTCTAGGTGGGTGGAAGGTAATTTCTCCATACTGTAGCATTTAAGTCTTTCTCTCCACTACGCGGGCTGCTTTGAAGCTACATGAGTCACACGAATGACTAAGAAGTCACATTGAAATGTATTCATCTCTGACTGTCATGCCACCCTATAGCTCCTGTTTGGGGAAACCTCATTTCCAACAATGCAGCTTTAATTCAATTATTACGCAAGGTGCCCAAATAATATCACTGAATGTATACTATACAGAGACCAAGAGTGAAAATAATTTAATATTTCATTTTTTTATTAAGTTTATTTTATATTTGGTGTGTTCCCTTCTTGAGCTGGCATGGACTCCACAATGATGATCCATGTTTTTACAAGCTGATTTGAGATGATGTGATTTAAAAATTGGCAATATACATTTTTTATCATATTGTTCATTCATTTTGATGTTCAATAATTCATAAATTAATAATTTAATTCATTAATTTACTTTAATAATTCTATATTATAACTTACAAATAGTTTTCAGACTTTTTTTATTTTTCTCATCCATAAAAAAATGAAGGGATGCACGATATTGAAAGAAAATGTGAAATAATGCGACATATGATATTCAATAATACAAATAATACAATAATGGTTTAAGGTTCTAAAATAAATTCAAACTATATTTAAATATGTTAAAAAAATATAAATTACATAACCAGCACACGTTTCACATTATTTCTGATTATTGAACATTTCGTACAAATCAGACAGAGTTTCTATCTGCATCAACCCAAATTTTTGTAATCGTTCAGTTATTGCAAACCATTGCGATATGCGTATTTGTGATGGTTCGATAATTTTGATATATTATTCAGCCCTATTTGAAATGAACAAGTATTTTCAGCATGGTTTCATACTTCACTCTAAAGTATATGAAGAATGTAAGCTTTTGCCTCCCGACCTTCACAATTGAATTTGCTGTAATATGCCAGACCCCCACCATGATAGACATGCTAACTAGATTTTTCCTGCGGCCTGTATCTCTCCATCATTCCATCCCACTGTTCATCTTCTGCATCTCCCACTCACTGTTCGTTTACTGAGGGAAGAAACCATTGTGTCTGTATGACTCAGATGAAAGAAAATCTCAATTTATGTCAGGCTAGTGTAGATGATAAGATGAAGTGACAGAGAAACAGGATGGAAGGCGGTGGGTTGGGTTGGGCAGAGAGAGATGGTCTTGTAGAGAGAGAAGCCATTTCCACTTCTCTTAAAACCATAAAGAATCTGTTAATTCATATTTATCCGTAAATCATTTAAAAGATAAAAGACTTGTAATGGGTGTGCGAAAAATGGGGGTCTGCAAAACACTTGCTGCCATGTTACCAGTTTGTTGCTATTCAGTTTCTAACAGTCCCTGTCATATCTCTGATGCGTTGCTATGCAGTTGCTAGGGTGTTCTTTTTTGATGGCTCTAGCGTATTTGGGTTATCACGGTGTCTTCTGTCAGCAAAGGTCAAAAGATCTTGCATCTTTGTGATATTCCACTTCTTAGGTATAGTTTGGTTCACTCTTTTATTGGAAAATGTGATCGTATTATTGTTCAGCAGGAAAAAAGCACAAATCTGATAACAGCACACAATCTTTAAAAGGTGTTGTGAGAGGCGCTCCGTATCAAGTAAACTAGATATCCACATGTAGAGCTCAATAATCCCCTTATATTTTGCTACTTAGTCGAATATGGGTTTTGAAAAATTACTAAACTAACTATGAGTAACAATAATAGTGATGATTTCCTTAGTAAGCGCTGCTAATTGTGTCTAGGTTGTCAGCTCCAAACGCATTCTTCTTCATCGATTCAGTCGTCCCATTTGGAAAAGAGAATGAAACTGAGAAAAAAGACTAGACAGAATATACCAAGATGCATTAATCAGGACAAAGTCTTTGGTGTTTTGGAGCCGACGAGCGTCTCCGAGCCTGACGGAACAGCGTCTGTTCTTCGCATTGTTTCCTCGCCCGTCTCAGACGGAGGTTCGTGGGTGTTGCGTCTTTCCCAGCAAATTGAAATTGTCAAGTGGCATGGCTCATGCTAATTGCTCCGGGGAATGTGTAAAGTTTATTGAAGGCTGCCATTGTAAAGCTGTCTACACTCAACAATCACGCCCGGTTTGGCGGCTCCACTACAGAGGTGTGACGGAAACGATTTTTGCCGCTGTTGCGCGCGCACGATTGGAGATAAAACGGGTGACGCTGCAAGCTGCTAGGAGATGCATTGACATGCCCTTCAAAAATGTCTTGCTTTGTTTTATGTTCTCTTTACCGAAAAAGCAAAACAAATAAACCCTCCGTGGCTTCAAGGTCTTATCTGTACACCCTCTCGTTCACCTCGTAACTCTACCCGGTCTGTGACTTCACTGTGAGGTCAGTGGGAAGTGTGTTTGAACACGGCGGCCGCACAGTAAACTACACGATCCGCTGACCTCAGTACGGTGGCTCTGCCTGGCTAAGGAAGCTTTGGGAGTCAAAACCTACTGCTGTTTTATATAAAGAACGCCCGTTATTTCTGTCTTCACAGTAACTTCTATAAATACACTGTGAAGTCAGGGGCTGCGTATTATGAATACCTGCTATCAGCAATTGACTTTAAAAGTCCGTGTGAGGGAAGTCCAGGCTTATGGTCGCCACCATGCATCTGGTTTCTATTACTGGCTGATGTAAACACGCGTCTAAAAGCCACGACTGAGGTCAGAGCACTGCTTCCGGTTTTAGCCCGGTCGCTGCCTGATATACCGCTCAAGTATGCGAACGGTGAGCGGTTGCCATGGCGACGGCAAGCCCCGGCCGGGGAAGCTAAAGGAAGTGAGTGGAAGGAAGAGGTCCAGAGATCCTTTAGAAAGAATTTAGCCTCATGTCTTAAAGAGCCACTCAATGATTCATTCACATCAACACACCGCCCCGTTTCAAGAGCAGACCCACGAATAAAAAACAGAATGTCTGTGGCTGACAGCTCTCTTTTATTGCCACGCATTGCATTATAGGCATCTGCACGCTGGGTCTTAAAGGGATAGCGCACCCGAAAATTAATTACTCGCATGTTTTTCCAAACCTGGTGATTGTTTGCGTCAAGATTCAAAAATTGTTTAAAGCAACCTTAATAGCCGTCTGTATGATTCATGCACAACATCTCTTTAAGCATTTCTTAAAGAACAGACATTCACTCATAATCTTCATTAAATCTTGGAATATATCTCTTTAATGATGTCACTGGAAGGACTGACCAGCTTGTCTGTCAGTGTGTGTGCGTTGATAATGGGGAAGGAAAGAACAAACACCCTGGACTGTTTTAAGCTCTACTCATGCGTGAGGAGGCCATTAGAGGCTCATAAAGAACACAGGCGCTCGTGGCTTATCTGCTGGCTTTAGAAGGACAACACACAGACAGGGTCATTACGAGACGGGCGTGTCCCAGAGGTCCACACATCCAGCGTCTCTGAGACGTCTGATGCTGCTCGGCTGATGTGCGCTTTATGTGTGGTTTAAAGAAAGAGGAACTGTTTGAGTGGACGCAGTTGTGATAGCGACTTTTCACGCTCCACTAGCATGTATCGACATGCAGCGGAGAGAAAACAACACTGCTCCCTCCTGTGGGGTACCGCTGGGTAACTTAGCACCCCGTACGCAAAACAACACCGAGATGATTTGGTATTCTGATGGGATTTTAATTTGCCCACCCAAGTGTATGTGTGTTTGTGTGTGTGTTTTGGACCTAGCTGTATTTGAGGGACAATTTGATAAAATATATATTTTTTAAAAGTCCATCCTGAATTTGCTTGTAAAAAAACTGAATAATGTAAATAACTGCTGGTTGGTAAATGTTGTTTTGTTGGCTCTGAAGCCATTGATAAGTTTACTTCTGACAACTATAAACCTTTTGCTGCTTTGCATATTTATAATTTGTGCTCTCGTCCTGCGTCTTATTTCGCATATTATTCATCCTAAATAATATATAGAATAAGAATGAATATAGAGAATATATGTTTGTGAAAAATATAAAAAAATCTTGAATTGGAATATTACTCCATTTAGCAATAGCGGGGAGATAATCATGCCGATAGACTGTACACGTCTGGCCCAAAGTTAAAGGTGCCGTTTCCCTTGAAGCCAATTTTTAAACTTTAGTTAATCATTTGTACATTTATATTGTGCTTTTTTGCTAACTCAAAGCGTTTTACATGGAAGAGTGGAATCTCCTAAAGCACCACCAATGTGCAGCATCCACCTGGATGATGCGACGGCAGCCATATTGCGCCAGAACACCAGCTTATTGGTGGAGAGGAGACAGAGTTACGAAGCCAGTTAGTACAGTAGAGAAGAGAAGATCAGTAGTTAGTGTGCAATGTTGCTGTTAGAGGATAAATAATATCTGCAACATGATAAATCTCAGTTCAAAGCCAAGCGAGAAATTGTCTTTAACAGAATTTGCTTTTCAAGGACTACAGAGAACGGCTGGAATCAGGCTACACTCCTTTACTTCCCGTGTACATGATGTCACTATTCCGAGTTTTTGAATAACCTCCGCCCAGAGAAATACGCCAAAAAAGATCCTCTCGTATCACGTAGGAGATCGGGAGCATAAGAGATCGAGCGACCGGACCGCCGATGAGAGAGGACTATTTTTTTGTGGTTTGTTTTGTTCGCCGGCAGTCGGCCGTGAGGGGCTGCCTGCTGTTATTATTTTTATTAAAACTTTATTTAAATGTCTTCCGGTTCCCGTCTCCTTCCTTCCTTGCCTTGAGCTTTTCTACAATTTTATATTCATATTAATTGATATTAATATTTTGTTCAATATTAATTGTATTGAATGAATTCAAATTAAAACTACTCAACGGTAACCGATTCTTTGCAGAGGTCTACCGGAAGTTACGGTTATGTTGTAGTAGCTGAAACTTATCTCTAGACAATATGACAATACAAGGAAATTATCTCAAGTATATGTAAATGTGTGCATGTTAGCAGGTTGAAGGGTGTCTGCAGATAAGGGGGTGAGGAAGAACTACAGTAATATGTTGACTGCACGGTGGCCATGTAACCAGTGACAGAGCAGGATTCATTTAGCAGCTAATGTGCCAACTGTAAGCTCTTAATCTCCCAACACACCCGAGGCCTACGCACCACTGCGGGACCTGAGGCGGGCACTAGAGGGAAATTACTGACTTCTCTCAGAATTAGAACAATTTCTGCATATCAACACAGACCACGTGACGGCGCATGTGAAGATGCGTTCTGCAGGTTTAATTCGTTGCTGTCTCGCTGAATAGCTCAGAGTTTGGTTATCGGCCAGGCGCCTTTGAGGCGAGCCACTCTGGATAAAATTGCTTTCATTTTATGAGAACTAAGAAGCAGGACAACAAATCATATACGTTTAATTATGTTTTAAACTAGCTGAAAGTCACCCTGATTTTCACCCTGCTGTGTTTACTATACATTTTGCCAGCTGAAACAAAAACAACACTCGCTTTACATGCCAGGGTTTCTGGCCTTTCTGGAGAAAAGGATTCTCTCTTGCTCTCTCTCTCTCTCTTTTAGTCTAGTCTCTGTTTCTTCCCCATTCACCTGTCTCTGTTTGCCCACACAGTGTATTTTGGGAAGATTTTTATGTTGTTAACTGCACAATTAAACTTTGTTGTTGAAAACACGCAAATCCCCAACCACATCATTATGAAAATGTTAATTGACCTTTCATGTTTTTTTTTTAACTCCAGATGGAGGGTTGTTCCAGCACTCTGGCTCATTGCTTAACTAGGACAGCTGCTCTTGTGAATCCAAATCGAAAATCTATACAATCGAAGGATAGCGATTTGACTGTGCAACTGTCTTGACATCAAAAAGAGTGTCAGAGCATGATCTAACACTGGGTTCACACCGAACGCGAATTAGGCGTTTGGCGCGAGTAAATTACATACAAAGTGAATGCAAAGACGCATATAGACACGAACTTGCGGATCGAGTGAAGCGAATCGGGTAAATTTCTTCCTCGAAGATTGAAAATATTTGTCAGATCTTGAAAATAACAAACTTTTCCCGCGAGTAATAAAGAGCGTAGAGCGCAATTGTTCGCGTTTGGTGTGAACCCACCACAAGACGGCAATATTACACTTTATTTTTTTACAGTCTGTGTATGTGTGCAAATGTACTGTTCACATTATAATCTATAATTTCATATAACACTAAAGAGACATGCCTTAAATTAATTGATGGTCGTGTCTGGACGTTACTCTACACTTTTTTCTGACTGTCAGAAGAAAAAGATTGCAATTTTAAATCACGCTATTTAAAGGTCCAGTGTTAAAGAAAAGTTAATTTTTGAATAGTTAATTATTATTTGAGCTGTCAAGTTAGATTTTGAAGGGATTTGAAGGGAATATTTTTTATATTTTAATGTTTAAATAATAATTAGTTTTTTGCCATATGTACAGTACATGCAATTGCATACATAAGCGCAAAACTTTAGTGAAATGATTTCATTGTTCCGAACCAGCCCATGTTTTTTCATTAAAAATACATAGAAAACAAACAAAAGTTTACTGGTGATGTCAACTATTTCGGTTCCATTTTAATGATCATTTTTGGGTAAAAATGTAGTTTCTTGGCTTCCAGTTTAGACAGCCTTAAGCTGTCATGGTGTAGACACGCTTTCATATTGTTTTCAACTTGTTTGGCTATTTGAAAAATGCACATTCTACCTTAACTCACCCCAAACCTCAACTATGAGATTATTGGTATAAGTAGCTTTTGTGTTTGAAGCCGTGCCATCTAAAAATACTCAACCCCAGGGCCCTGACGCAAACAAGCAGACGCAGAGTACAAGGTCATTAATTTTGTTTCGCAACAACGCGTGCTAAAAGCTCATCAGATCCCAACACTTCGACGTCAGCTCTCCATCCTGTAAATAATAGATATTTCTCAAGCGCTCCCCCATCACATTCATTTGTCTGCAGAATCAAAGAGCGCTCGCACGCTGAGCCTTCAAAACACGTGCTGGCATCTCGCCTGCCTCTCTTTAACTGAACGCCAGTGATCTCACAGCTAGCGCCGACTTTAAAAGAGCGTTCTTCATTTGTTTGCATCTGCTTTCCGTCAAGTGGTTTTTCAGAGGGAGCGTTGCGTGTGATCCTGTGTACTGTGTACCTGTGACCTTGCTACCGGTCACATGGGTGAGAGGTGGAATCTGTGGACAGGGTGTCTGGGTTGCCATGGCAGCTTTGTAAATAGTTGTCAAGCAGCGAGTGGAAGATTAGTCCCTAAGGAGGTCACTTGTCATCGCATGACCTACAAAGAGCCCTACGAACTTCGCCAGCGTACTGACAGCAGCTCCTCCCGAAATGACATCCTTAAATGGCATTATGTTTGGAAACCCGCAAGCTCTTCCAAGACTTTGATTTTGTTCTGATGTGGCAGTCACCGTGGCTCCAAGAACAAAAAGCAACTCTCACAAGCCCATATGTGAGCTTCTTTCATGTTGTGATTTTCAAAGATAAAACTTGCAATCAAAAGTCAGAGATTTCAATATTAACTCAAACATTCCTCATTTAGCTATCCCAAGACCAAGTGATATAAGGATTAGATCACGCAAAAATAAAAATGTTGTACACATTTCTTTGTTGTGCTGAACACAAATGACGATATTTTAATGAAAGTTTGCAACTAAGCCATTTTGGGTCACTATTGACTCATATAGTAGGACAAAAGACTACTATGGGAGTCAATGGTGACCCAAAACAGCTCACGTATATCTCTGTAGGTATTTACGAGAATTGTTTTGTATGTTTACCGTATGTCAGATGTTTTTCAATAGCACATTTTTGTACCTGCTCGTAAGGAATTTAAGGATAATGAAATTTTGCAACCACGCCATTTTGGGTCACTATTGACTCCTATTGTAGGACAAAAGACTACTATGGGAGTCAATGGTGACCCAAAACAGCTCACGTATATATCTGTAGGTATTTACAAGAATTGTGCTGTATGTTTACCGTACGTCAGATGTTTTTCAATAGCACATTTTTGTGCCTGCTCAAAAGGAATTTAAGGATAAACATTTGAGACAAAGTTGACTTCAATGCATTAAAAATGGTAACTTTGTTTAGTCTCCTGAGCTATAAATAAGCTAACTCTCCAAATTCTAGGTGTTAGTCCGTGTGGTACAGAGTGGGTTAATCTGCTTGAGAAATCCCCCGAATGACTTCTCGTGGCAACTAAGGAATCCTTCACCCAAGCTGAGAGCTTTGAAGCCGATGCAATTGAGAATTGTTTGAGACGCAGGCGCCACTTTGCAGCGTTATTCCTGCCTCAGCGCCTCAAGAACGCAGTGCATCACTTGACTTCTCCTGCCTTTTAATTCTGTCTAATGTTGACATCCATCACAGTAAAAATATTTGAGCTGAAAACCGATTCCCCCGAAATCCAATCTGTGGCCTTATAGTTCGTCTGAGAGGAGAATTAAGCTAAACGCACCGGCTTTATTGCAAAACAGCAGGTGCCAAGTTTACAGTACAGGGAATTTGTCATCTGCACTTACCTCTCTTTCTTTCACTCTCTCTCTCTTTCTCTTTACGCATCTTTACTTTATCTGCTCTCCCCCTGTGTCTCCCACTATACCCCGGAGGAGCGATTTCAGTCGATGCGGTATTAGATGAAATAACCGGGCGAGGAGGCATGTAAACGCCTGTTTTTCTAGCGCTGTTTTATAAGCCGGAGTCACCATTAAGTCTAGCTGGAGTTAATCTAAATTCTTTATGCTCGTGGAATCAGATATTCATGGCCTGGCGGAGAGCGCTGCTCACATCATATCAGACGGCGTATGTATGGCTCAATCTCCAGTTCTGGAACGAGAGAGTCCCATTTGGCGCCGGATGCGGAGCCCAACATTTGCACAAAAGGAAATGAAGAATTAGTGCTTTGTAACCTTTTGTGGCTCTTCATTTGGCTCCGGTTTGCCTGCCTTTGTTGATTTTCATGTGGCTGTTTGACTTTAATACTTTCATTTTGATGTATGTACAAAAGATGCATTATTAAAATATGCAAATTAAAATGCATGTTTAGGTCAAATTTTTTTAGCTTTAAGTCCAAGCACATTCTCGATACGAGTTGATCGTTCAGTTGGTCATCCTGTATGTCTTCTGGTCTTGCTTGCACTTGTTTTTACAGAAGTGTGCCCAGTGTACACAAAAGCTCCTTCAGTACACCTCCGCTGGTGTGTATACAGAAAGAAGGGCCGGTGGCCATAGAGTCCGTGTGCGTCGGCTGATTCTTGAGAGGATGTGGAGTCCCCGCTGTTTCACTTTTGTCAGTAAAGAAGCGCGGTCTCTACAGAGGCAGTGGTGCGTGTCATAGGCCCAAATGTAAAAATCACACAGCCCCTAGCTATATTGTGCCAACACAATGGGACGAAAGCACTCTTAGCCTGAAACTCTTTGTATAAGCAGCGTCTTTAAAGGCCCTTGTCATCGTGTGTACTGTTTGCTCAAGGACGGATGCTGTCAGGAGGGCTCAGATGTGATCGACGGGTCGCCTGCTGTGAAATTTAAACTGAATAAGGTTTCAAAGCTGAATCAGATATGGGAACGGAGAACGCATCGTTTATTCACACACACGCCGATTCGACCTGTGATTTTTTTTCTTTTAATATCGGAAGGCGTATAGGTCATATTGATCACGTTTATATGTCCTTTTTTAGAAACGAGAAGTGCCCTTTTCTACACTTTCATTTGATATAAAAGAGCTCCGGTGAACTTGTGTCTCTTTAAATGAAGTCATTATTGTGTATTATGTTGTATTTAGTGTCAGCTTCAATGTCAATAAGATAACAGAGAGAGTTGACAGCCCTCACATTTTGTCTTTTTTGCTTTCGTGTGAATGACTCCCCCTGGTGGACGAATACTGCAAAGGTTGTTGCCGAAGACTTGCTTTAAATCTTCATCTGTGTTTGAGGAGAGACATTAGCGTACAGTAGATATTAATAACATAGAAGAAATATCAGTGAAGATGGGAATCCTCAGCTAACAAGTCAGCTGTCCTCTGTTGGAATAGAGATGTTAGAGAGAGAATTAAACTCTTCCACACAGAATGTTGTATTAGCGCTGCTGTTTCCAGGCCCATCTGCCATGGACATTAATTCGCTTGAGAGGAACGCAGAGAGAGAAAAATGATGGCATTTGTGCTTTGACTGCGCAGTGCTGCCGTGGTCCTTTGAGAGCATCAGGACACCTTCCCATGGGCACTAGAGAGACCGAAACGGCACTAAATTATCGCTGATGATTGGGGGACTCAAGGTTTTGGTGTGCACTGTGTTTTTTGTTGCATTTGCATGAAGCTTACAAAAATCGTTATTTATTCTCCGCTTAGTTGATAATTTCGACCCAAACAATATATTTTTGTCTTTTACTAAAAATTTTCCCGTTCTACTTAAGACTGGTTTTGTGATCCAGGGTCACATATTATGTTTGAATAGATTGAATACATATTCTTTATGTACTGTATGCTTAACATGATTAATAATCCGAGCCGCGTGTTCCTGAATTAATTTAGTGCCGTTTTATATATCGTCTGTAGGTTACATTTAAAGGAATCGTTTACCTCAACAAGGTGTCATTTGTTCAATTCCTCCTCATTTGGTTCAAAACCCGTTTATGACTCTTTTTCTGTGTTTATGCTTTCATCCATTATGCAGTGCTTTTTGTCGTTTTTGTGTTCCCTGGGTATCGAATCCGTGACCGTTGCCAGCTTCACACTGACTGCTCTACACTTAGTTTTGCCAACTATCTGTTTGCATAGTTTTTAAGATGCATTTGCAAACTCCCCTGTTATCCTCCACAAAGCTCATTTGACTACATAATAAATGTCTTATTTACGTCATGTGTCTTATTTATTTGAATGTGAGGTTTTGTCTTGCCACACTCCTTCAAACGTAATAATGGTTACATAAAACACATCTGTGGATCAGACTAGCTCATTTATTGGGATAGTTAATAGGAATCTGATTTAAACACCTATGAATTACCTTTGCATTCATATGCAAACGCACACGTCCGCTGCAAATGAAGTGCAATGCATTATAAATACAAACAAGTGGCGCTATGTGACTCCATCTGAATAGAAATGCTGTAATCGATGGTTATTTTTTCGGATTAATTGTGCAGCTTTACCTGCTGTTAAATACGACATTATCTGCACATAATACCACCTAGAAAGTCTCAGTTAATGGTGCCAACACGAGGCATTCAGCACGATTGTAAATCTGGATTTCTTTTCTATAGAGCCATCTAACTCTCTTTTTCATTTTTGTTTAATGCTCTCATCCACCACATAAAAGAGAGAGCATCCCCAGGCCACACTGGCTTCCTTCCTGATGCGGCCGCACGGTGAACGTGGCTTCCTTTGTGCCCCGCTGTCGTTTCTGATGCCTGGACGGATGGCTCGACACAAACCGCCTACAATGGGGCGAGATCATTAGCCATTCAGTTTGCCAGCCCATCCAGGCTAATTGGTGGAGAGCCGCACATCTCTGTCAATTCACATCGCGCGCTTGGTTAGCCGGGCCGGCCTTTGTCACAGGGCATCGCTTCACCTTGTTACGACAGCGTGTTCCCTCCGGGTCGGGGGTGTGCGGGGGTATGGTGGAGGGACACCGAGCCAGCCCAGATGTTCCTTTTAGCTTCCCGACCACAATTCACTGTCACCTAGTTGAGATCCGGAACTATGGCATGCATAGGAGGACGGGTTGCCAAGGCAACAATGCTCCTGCCTAATGGGCATATCAGTGGACTAGATTCAGAATGGATGGTTGTTTTGTCGTTTTTTTGTGTTTGCCATCTACTTTGAGTGTAGGTTTGTTTTCCAGATGGAGCTATATGTTGTCCTGGGCTTGGACTCGGAGAAGGACGGTGGCCATTAGGTCTATTCGGTTTGCATTTATTAAAGAAAGTAAATGCTGTGAAGCACTTGATGTGCAACCTGGACACATGAAGGTTTTATTGAATTGATCCATGTTGCATCCAGCAATACCTCTATCTTGACTTGTTGGCGTCCAAATACAGAATACAATGAATGTGTGTTACTTTTAGCCAAGTTGCTTTGATAAAAATGAGTATTGCATGAACATAAACATAATGTAATACTTCTTGCATTCTCTAGAGGTGTAAAACCCAATGCATTGCACTTGTGGGAGTATCCAGGGAGATAATGCAGAATAAAGTGAGCACTTGTAGCATTATCAACAGGCAAACAGCCCGGAAGAAAGCAAACAATCAAATAACAGCCCACTTCCCTGTGAAATCAACACACCAATTTACTAAAGCGGGCAAAAAAATTCCCTGTCCAATTCAGACCGCACCACAGCCTTGTTTTCTCCTTTATCATCTGTCTGGACTAGTTGCTTTTTCTCCTTTATCATCCGTCTGGACTAATGTTTCATTTTCCCTTTACAGGGGAAAGTTATTATTTTCAATTGGGTTTGTGCTTACGATGTTTGCCTGAAAACTATCCAAAATATTTACTCCGTTGATATATTTATAGAGTCACAAAAATAAAGTTTAGAGTCACAATTGCTTGATAAATGTTGAACACAAAAGAAGATATTTTGAAGAATGTAGAAAAGCAAACAGTTCAGGGGCACTTTTGACTACTAGAACAAAGAAATTCATACAGATTTACAACAACTCGAGGGGGAGTAAATGATGACAGATTTTTTATTTTTGCGTGAACTGTCCCTTAATAACTGTTTTTTTTTAGTTTTAACCATTTTTTTAATGTTGTTGACATGTCTCTGTATTACGATTTTGCACCCTGGTGTGTTTGTTTTGGTTTTGCTAAATAAGCTCAACATTTTCACTTTCAGGGGATTTAATATTTCAATAAATGAAATAAAATGAAACTGCTGTGTTCGTGATTCAAAAACCCGGCGTGCTTCTTTTGAAACCCTTCAGTATTTTGAACAGCTGCTATTATAAATGGCAGAATTATTTACATTTTGAGTCTGATGTGTGTGACTAATATGCCATTAGTTCCTCTGGGGTGAATTAGGACATAAAGTGTGTGTGTATTTGTGCTGTCGTGGCCTGGAAGGTGCTTTAATGGACATTATCTGTGTTTTCTCTCCAGTTCCTCAGGGAGTGATCCAGAACGGCGCTCGTATGATGAGCCAAGGCCTCTTCCCGGGAATCCGACCCCTTCCCATCAACCCTATAGTGAGCAGGACAGCCGCTGTAAGGTCAGTCGTGTCCCTCCAGGTTACTTTCAACCCATCACATTACTCTTGACATGATTGACAGGTTTACCAGCCAACGGGAATCATACCTACCCTGCGGTCGATGTGTGATGTGTGGCGACTGTTCTTTACGTTTCATTAGAGCAGGACGGCCAGGTCGTCCGCAAGACTTTGCAGCCTAAAGCTTCGGTACTTGCATACATGATGTCACATGAATTATTGATCACTTCACATTTTTTAATGCCGTGACTGATGTGCATAGACCGGATGTCTGGCCGTGAAACATTTATGAGATCGGATGCCCGCCTGTGCACAAGTAGCCATTAACACATATTCCCTCCACATAAATGGGCTCAGGGTCCACACTGTGGTTTTGGTCCACGATCTACAATACTGTCTAAAGAGTAAAATAGCTTTTCCTCCCTTAAATTGAGTGACACTGAATTTAGACATTAATTATTAAAAACGTTTCTTTAGCCTGCTGTGCTGTGGCAATCATTTATAAGTCATAAATGCACATTGGAGGCAGGAAGTGAAAAAGCTTTTAGGATATTTATTCTCAACAGAGATTTTTCTATGTTTGAGTTTTCGGACAAAAAAAAGATATTTGGATAAATGTGGTTTTGTGCACAAGTATGCATTGTTCAAAATAAATAAAAAATCAGTTCTGCAGAAGAAATAAAGTCAAACAGGTTTAAAATGACATGAAGAGGAGAAATTTATGAAAGAATTGAATTTCATTTGTGTGAACTATCCCTTTAAGAGAAAATGAAGTGAACAATAAACAAAGTATAGAAGCGATAATTGCTCTCTTCAATGTTTCTCTGGAGGTGAAATACATTTTATATATTTTATTAAAAAACATTTACATTTTGATTTAAGAAAACAACTGTTCCATAGACATACAGTAGACATACTTCATAAATAAATACTAAACATAAAAACTAAAACATTTTTGTGTGCATGTGCGAGATATTACTACCATCTGTGCAAAATCAGCAAAACTTTTATTCCAAATGTCCATGATACACACATTATGTGTGACACAACACATGCACCAAAAAAATACACAACAGCTATAAATGAATACGTGTCTTCTCTGTGTGATTTAATAGGTCGGTGCTCGCTGGCTACAGAATTACCAGTGACGTTGAGCCAATCCATACCTCTCAACTGGTCACCGGCGACCTCAAGGAGGACCACACCTACAGTTTCGCCAAATCTTCTAGCTCCGACGTCGGAGAAGAGACCCCCTGCGACGGGAGTGAGGTGAGCTTCCACGGCAACGAGGCCGGCAGCGAGGGCGAGGACGACGACAAGAGCAAAATCAAGAAGGAGCCCAAGGAGTGGTCGGTGGACGCCCTGGCGCTCGCCCAGCAAAAGAAAAGGCAACATTTGACAAAAGCCAAACAGAGAGTAGCCAGTGACACTCTTCCTCTAAAAAAGAGGCGCACGGAGAAACCTCCAGAGAGTGACGACGAGGAGATGAAGGAGGCGGCCGGGTCTCTGCTTCATTTGGCCGGCGTCAGGGCCTGTTTGAACAATATCACCAACCGGACGGCTAAGGGCCAGAAAGAGCAAAAATAATAAACAGACTGTATTATTAAGAGGACAAAAAACATCACTTTGAATAGAATTTACTATTTTTTTCCAGGACATCAGGTGAATTCTACTGATTTGTGGCAATATCAACAATCACTTTGTTTTCCTATCTTTATAGGTAACATTTTACTGAGGGTTCCTTGTTTTAGTTTACTTTTTTAATTTTGTTGTGTTTCTTAATCTACGGAGATTGAAGCCATAGCCTTCTAAGCAAAAGATTTGGCTGATAGTAAAATGTAGTACAATTATGCCCCGATTATAGAAACAGGACCGTCAAATGGCAAACTTTCTGCAGCATGTTCTCAATTTTTAGTGCAGCTCGCCAGAGGAAGTTCTCAAGTTGGTGATACGGTAAAGAAGACGGTAATCTCTCATGTGAATTAAACATGTTCCCGTGCCAGAGACAATCCTGTGGCCGTCTGGCTCGAGCACTTCCTGTGATGTCACTTCCCTTTGACGCCCTGGCTGTTAATCTAGTCCAGGAGCAAAGCGCCATGCAGAAAACGCTCGCGTCCTGTTATTCGTCACAAGGCTTGTGTGAATCATGCTGGCGGTGGTTCTTCATAAATCACACGAATGAGAAAAAAGCCATAAGCCTTTGCGAAGTGCTTTGTGGAGGCAAAAGTGATCCGTTACCAATAAGTCTTTTAAAACTACCCACGTTTTTTTCCTAAGCAATCAAAATGAGTGATATTGTCCATCTAAAGTGATAGTGGATGGTGATATTTCTCCTTTGGCACAATGAAAAAGAAAACTCGGAGCTAATGCTACAATACCTGCCAATTGTGTTCTAATAGCGGAAAATAATAATATGTGGAGTTGTTTTGTGTTTGTTTGTTTACGTTTGGATTTCGTTCTCTGTTCAAACCCTCGTGATGTAATAAGCAATTTCATCCAGTCAGGAGAACACTGTATAAAAGTTACACTAGACCATTTTTCCTTTTTTAATTTAAGCAATGTAGCCAGCAGACTTTTCCAAATTGTTGCATGGGTTCTGTAAAGAAAAAGACGACCGTTTTTTTTAAATCAAAAAGTTCATGTAAGGTAAATAATGTATTTAGCATGGAGCATGAATTATTTTCATATAAATATAGATCCTAGAGAACTACGGCACCGCCTCTAATTTCTATGCCAATAGGCCTAGTCTCTTTCTTCGTCCGATTTGATTTCCGACTGTCGTCCTTATCACATTTGTGTTCAAGCAGGCGTTTTAAGAATGATCTTCTTCAGGGACAAACACTGACTGTTGGGAAACTCTCTCTGCAATATGACGACTCGGCGCAGGGCTCGGGCCGTCTCAGAGACCGTGGCCCGTCCACGCTAACAGCCGCCCTCCAACGGATTTCAGCCGTATCAATGTCCGTGTCGTTCAGGAGAAGTTCGTAGTGAGTGTCGGTACCCAGCTCCTTCCAGCTTTCGTGCCTGCTTTTCTTCCATGTGTAACCCGGGTGTACGTGTCATGTGTGATATATTCAGGGTCTTCCTTGTGTTCGGCAAGACTTTGGATCTGCAGCGCAAAACCTGACACGTAGTTTTGTTCGTTTGTTGGCGTAGCTCTGTTCAGGAGCTGTCAGTATTGATTCAGATGTTCATAGTACAGGCAGGATAAAAGCTGACAGATAGTTACACCCACATGTATATTTAAGCACTTATAAGCAGTAAACGCAAGCGATACCGGAGCTAAGTGCAAACGCTAGTGTATATACTCTCGCGACCTCGCCCAATTGCACTTTTATTGATTTAACTCAAGGTAAGCGTCTTTACCTTTGAAAGCAAGAATTTTTAAGATTCAGTGCCAAAGCCTGTAAGGACTCTACACTGCAAAATGGACGACGCATACTTGATATGTATGTCAGTCAATGTCAGTAAGTTGTAGCATTTCTGTCCGTGACCCATGTATAATATTCTCAATCATATTCGTTGATATCACATTGCATTGCTGTGATTTACTCATCGGGATGTCTCTGATGTCATACCTCATACTGCCACCACCCCTTCATCTGATGATCCGATGTTTCGTAGCGTGTTGAATGTCTTATCTTGCTCATGAATGTTAATGTGATGTCTCCTGTTGGCATGCCTTTTTACCTAACCAAGCTAGAAATGGTTCTTTTCCACATCTGCACTTGAATTATCCCGATTGTAAGATTTGTGACCTCGTCTGATATTGGATCTTCAACATCTGCCATGTGTATGGTCAAAATGGAGGAAAACCAGTACCATAGAAAGCTATCGATTCTAAACACACTGCCTTCCTTTAAACGACAACACTCACTACGTAACTTTTACCTTCCGAGTTCTTTCAGAGGTCACGCTCTGTTAAAGAAATACTTTCGAAAGCATCAACAAGCAGCCAAATAAAAGGAGGCGATGTTTTTTCCCATTGTGTTTTTTGTCGTTTGTTTTGTTGAAAGGTTCCTGTTAACTGCCATTATGTTTAGTGTTTAGGTTTAAGATGAAAAGTAACAGTGTCTATTTGGTTTGTAATGAATTATTTTGGTCTGACGGCATGTGCACCCAGCAAAAATGTCAATATAGAGGCGTTATTGCACTCTGTATTTTCCTTGACTTGTAATCATATTGCCAAAGACAACGATTTTATCAATTAATGTATATATCACTTTGTCCAATGCTACGACAGATTTTGGTTTCGTTCCAGTTTTTCTCCAACCCTGCCATCGAGTTTCTGTGATGTATTGTCTTCCAGTTGCAATAAAAAAAGTTGCAAAGGTGATACTGGACTAGGATTATGTTTGAGAGAATGTTTTATTTGAATCATTTGATTAAAGTATGTTGATTTAAGTAGCTTATTTAAATCTTTGTGCACCGAAAATGTTCAAATGAGAACTTGTTTCTCGGTTTTGGCCTTTAAACTGTCATACATCACAACAACACACATACTGTTTCAGCAGCAACAACTTCTTCCGCAAGACATCCGCAAAGAATCAATAACTGTCGAGTTGTTTTTATAAATTATATATAAATAAACAATTAAATAAGTTGTTATATTATAACCAAACACAGACCGCAAGTTAACTTCGGGCAGGCACGTGCGTCCTGCCCGAAGTCTATGTAGACCAAGATGTAAACACTGGTCCAGAAGCACTTCAGGTTTTATTATTTATTTTATTTGAAAACTTACAAATACAGTCAATCTTAAAGCTTTTGATTTGATTATAAAAGTTCTGTTGGATGTGTTTTGGTCAAACATTTGTGCAGTGTTAAAAAACTCTTCCAAAGTGGTCAATAGTAATGGTTGTATACTTTATAGTATACTTTATTTAAATTGATCTTTACCTTGGAAGATACAGTACCTGTCATCTAAAAAGTAACAGAATGTTGCTAAGCAACAAATATCACAGCCGCCTATAGGTGTCGCACAGCAATACTAATTGTAGCGGGTTAAGGAGGTCATAGCTGTTTATTTTATCCGTTGCCAATAAACCGCAACCATCGACCAATCAGCCTCAAGAACCATCCCCATACATTTTACAATCATAATCACAGAGCGAGCGTTCGGGAATCACACACAGCCGCCTCCCTGCTCCCTGCCACCACACCCCTGCTCGCCTGTGTTGCTATGCAACTGCAGAAAAAGAGGGACGGCAAATTTACAAGAAGCATGTTGCTAGACACACACGCAGGGTTCATCTGTTTTGCAAGGGTTAGTTAAAGGTTACTCGGCTACGGCAACAAGTGTTTCACTTTACGCCAACGGAGAAAATTCTATTTGATTACAAAGCGCTTGACAAACGTCATTATTTCATTTGGCCTCACGTTGATATTTTTGTAGAGTTTGGCACGCCGGCGACCCCATCATATGATCTCTCAAAACAGTCACAAGACGTTTGGTTTACTCTGTAAATCTATCTTTGCGTTAATCTTTGCCAGCATTCAGCCCCAAAACACACTTCCGAAAGACATATGCATGTGTTTGTTGCCAAGGAAACAAAGCGATGTGGCATTCCAGCACATTTGAACGTCTTTTCTATCAGCACCTTCCATGAAAAAACACCCCGTTTTTCACACCGAGGCTAATGTGGGGAGTTCATACCCCCGTATGCGCCTCAAAAGCAGTCTCTGGAAGTTCGGTTTCGCAAAGCACCCGCCAACCAGAAGACTTGCCACCTGCAGCTACTTCAATATTTATTCTCGTTTCCAAGGTAGCAGGAAACGGAGGGCTTGTTGGCCACACGAATCGATAACTGTGCTCTCTTTGATTTAGTACAAAACCATTCAAATCTGCCACAGAGCGGCTTCAGTCTGATGGCCTTTCTAAGTCAGACACAAATATGGAAGCATTACAGCAAATCTGTGGCATTACGGGAGGAATGTTTAAATAGAATTTGTGAGTCTATACATCTTGTCCTAATCTGTCTGATTTGCATGAGGGCACAGACTAGGGATTTGAGAGAAATTGGAATCTCTGATGTGACGGCTGCAGAAACGTGCCATGACATTTTATCAGTGTGGGCATTTGTCTGAGCTCCACACGGCCCCTCTGTGAAATAGTGAGGGTTTGATTTGAGTGACTAAAATAGACGATTATTCAGCGTGGTATCTGTCAAAGCTGATTGTGTGGTGGTTCTGTTAACTGGCATAACTAAATCTGAAGAATAAATTAATACGTCTTAACTTTCTGAATGTTTTCAATTCATATAATGACTGTTCATTTTGAACATCAAACTGGTGCTGCTTAACATTTTCTATGCACGAAGAGCACAGCTGCAGTTGTGATAAAAACTCTTTTTATTGACAAGATATCTCAGCCTTGATCATCGGCTGTTTTTAACTTTGTCGGCCGATACTGATTATTGGCTGATTGGGTGCATATCTAGCATAAATATCATCAGTGTTAAAATGTGTAAAGGTGTGCAATATCTGTTAGCGCGCTCCTTAACTCTGAACTATTTTATCGTTTTTTAATCATTGTTCTGAATCTGGACAGAGTCTTTGATTCTTTTTATTATCTCTGTTTATCAAAGTGATGCATTTTTGAAGAAATCTACCCAGATCTAAGGCTGATTTAAAAAAAGAACAAATGAAGATAAAAGTTTTGGTTTAAAAGCTCTGTTCTTTCACTTGATATATTGTTTGTCCATATATTTGTTACAAAAAATGTAGTCTGTGAGCCATCAAATTTGAGTGATAATGTAAAAAAACGCTGGCGCTGGCTGGCAACTTTTCTTTAAAAGGCTGGCGAGGAATGAGTTAATGATGAGAATTTACTTTTGGAAATGTTTACAATATTTTAACAGTAAAATAATATAATCGCTTTTAACGTATGTTGTTCCAGTCAAGAACATGTTTTGTAAAAGCTTCAAATTAGTAAGTAGAAGAACTTTTATTTTGCTAAAATGTCGCTCTTTCAGAAGCTCTTTCAGGTCGCAAAAAAGGAGAATTGATTGAGCTCTGTTGTGTTTCATTACTGTAAGTATTAACTCAATCTCAGATGTTTTTCCAAAATTTATTTGGAGAAATAAACATATCGCTGCTGTTCTTCTGAAACTTTTATTTAAATGTAAATAATTATTACAGTCACCCTTTATGTCTGGGTTTTGCAAATATCTAACCAATAAAAAGTATTAAAAAGTGCTTGTCAACTTTGACAACACAGTATTTAATCGTTTAAACGTACAGTGTTTTTTCCATTTCCTGAAAAAAGGAAATTTTGACCACCGAGGTTTAAGAGGGACACCAACGAAATAATAAAACAAATGAGAATATGGTCAAATACATGAATGGTATGGAGACGAAAGGAGATTGTATATGTAAAATAATCTGGATTCAGGTCGATTTGAGAAAGATGACAAATGATCAGTTCATATTGATTTTTTTAATAGTATTGACTTGGCCAATCTGATCTCATTTTCTGATATTATTAAGATCTTTTCTGAAACTCTGAATTTCTTTGTCTTCTTCTCTGGACAAATGTGAGTTGCCATTAGTCTTCTTTTAATCTCATTGATGTGAATGAGATATTATAGAGATCTCATCCGTGATTTGTCTTCCTTACGGGATGGAAGAGAAAGAGCTATTCCAGCATGCAAAAACCGTATGAATCATGAGGTAAAACAAGCAAAAAAGAACAAGCGAAGAATGAGAGATCAGGTAATGAATCTGACATTTTCTACGGAGGCTGTGCTGACAAAGCAGGTGGAAATGCCAGCTTGCTCTCCACACCACACTTTGGATGTATTTTCCACCTTAGCTGCTGCATTTGGGCTAGAGCCTCTGCTCTTTCTCTCTCTCTCCCTCTCTCTCTCTCTCTCTCTCTCTCTCTGTCAGACTCTTTCTTTTTATCAATTTTACTCACACAAACGCACACTCAGTCTCTTCGTTACAAATGAGCCTGCGGTGAAATTAATGTTCTGTAACCATCCTGCTAACTGCAGGTACGCTATTTCTGCACCGAGGGCAGCTCATGCCCTTGATCTTTCATTAGGAGTCCCCCTAAAGGACCTGAGGGAAAGCAGGAGCCAGTGGAGCAAAAGAGGAGATAGATTGCCCGTCTATGTTCAACCAAGTCTGTCCATACTACCTGTCACCAGAAAAGAGTCAAATAAGCTGTGTATTTGCTAACTGCCTTTTCCATTATTGTATCTGGTGTACTGCACCGTATAATGAACAATTCTATTACAATGAAATTATGTTGCTATTAAATTCCTTTATCTGTATTCCTTTAACGGTTTTGTGAACAAAATATTTCACATGAACTTAAGGACTAACAAATAACACGTTGTAACAGTGAAACATTTTACGATCCTGTCATGATGGAAAAAATCAAGTTTAATCTTAAAATGTCACTTCCAAACCACAGTATGGAAATGAAATCGTTTGCCCGGGAAAATAACGGGGCACTAAAATATGATTTATTTAATCACACTTCGTGCTTGAAGTGCTCTATTTTCACACATTACGTTTGTATTATTACACTAAAAATAAGAGCTTTGTATCCATGGTGTTTTAAAATCAGATCTTTTTAAAAAGTACAATTTTGGCGGTATATTATGTACACAACTAGTGTGTGAAAATAGAGCACTTTTAATACATTTGAGTGAATTTTGCTAAGTGACTAAAGCACCAACTGGGTTTGCAAAATAAGGTTTTCAAAACAAACCACCCTCCCATCTTCCATTGGTAGGTCAAACAGGTGGTCTCACACCATATCAAACCATTTGGTTGTTTACACAAAAACAGTGTTGTTTCAAATGTCTTAACACTATTAGATGTTAATACAAATGGCTTTTTTAACTCTTCTCTGTAAACTGCAAGAGGAAAAGCATTGTACAATTTGCTCAATTAAACATTAAGATAACTGCTACTGATTTCATCCGGTTTGACAGCCAGATCTCCTTCAATTCCTATGTGCTGTGTACTCGATAACTTGCTCTGACAGTAAAATTAAGCAAATTGAAAGGGGCAGTTTACAATTTGTGAGAGGCTGAGGTGAAGTCGAAGGTACATGGTCCATTGGATAAGCACTTGGCACTATCGATCATTTTCCACGTGGTGCTGCAATCAAACCCGGCACATTTGTGCCGAGCGACCACCTGCAGACGGCCCATTGATTCACTGCGAGTTCATTGAGAACTTATTTAGAGAATGAATGTGTGTTGGTCAATGGTTGCATCTGCTCCGATCAGGGCTGGAGTTATAAAATTAGGGATCGACTTGAATCTGTGATGCAGATCTGCTCCTCCAATTCTCATTTAACCAGACAGGTGCATTCGTCCCCGGAGAACTCATCACATTTGAAAAACATTAGAAGTCTGGACTGCTGTGGATGGGAAACGGATGTGAGATTTATTAGATCGACGTTTTAAATTAAACTTCCCAAGAAAGGTGCGGGCGTGAAATCTCTCTGTTGTCCTCTGCCGGCTTGGGGATAGTGTCATTGACTTTTATTCGCATGCGACATCCTGGTAAGCAGATATGAATATGAAAGAAAGGCCGCGGTGCATCCCAGATTCACGCAAATTGGATGTAATGTCGTATGAGATTTACGGCTTGGTGCTTCTGTTAACACAATTGGATCAGTGCTTTGGCAAGTCTGTTATGTCCGTATTCTCAGACAAGAGAAGCTAGATTGAACTGAATGGCATTGTGTGAGTGTGTGTGAAAAGGGACAGAAGAAAACAGTAGTGCATTGAAGCCCAGGGCATTTGAATTGGGATGAAAGTAGGTTAACCAGAGGGGATAAATTACCAGCATGTGGAATGGATGAGAGACTATAGAGACCGTGTGAATGGATCCCTCTCTCTCACCTTGACTCCTAATGAGACACATGCCGGAGTGCAGCAAGATTCCTCTGGGTCTCCTCTTACAAGTCGTCTTATCCAGGACTTTTGGAGAAAGTTCGACATCGTTCGAAAGGAAAAATAGAATAACATTTATGAAGTCAGTAATGAGATTAAATGTTCAGCAAATTGAGACTTGATAAACACTTGGGACCATCATAGTGACTGTTGTACGGCAGGGCAGACGGCTGCTGTCCCTGGCAACAGCGAGAGATGGCACAGGCGTCACTGTTATGCAATGTGCTAAAGCAGACAGTCGAGACAGTGAGTGGTTTCATTAAGGCCTCATAGAGCTCAGCAGGGGTCTGTGCCATTTCACGTATCACCCCGCTGTTGCTAAAAATAAAGCTTTCACTCACGGATGTGGTGGTGACTTGAAATGTTGTTTTGTGTTTTACCTTCTTCTTCTCTCCTCTATCAGGGTTCCTGGGAAAAGGTCCCTGGCTTTTTCCAAGCATGACGGGTTGACAGGAGCTTGTGATCACACATCTCTGTCTGAAACCTCAGTGATCAGATAGCGCTGTTTTGGGAACAAGGAATCAGATAATTGCTCTAGATCTAAGGGTAAGATCAAATATAGAAGCTTGGTTCATTTAAAGATAAATTAAAATGCAAGGTCGTGAAAAAATGTTGAGGGGGCAACATTTACCTGCTTTAACACTAACCAAACGATAGTTATGTAAAATATTGTACTCAATCCTCCATGAAAACATTTAAAACACTTTTGTGTGGTTTGTTCATGTTGCTCTTGAATCTGTTGATATCCACTTTAATCAAGGAGAGGCGATGCAAGATCTTTGGCGCCCCCTGTAGGAGAGATGAATGTTTTACAACGATCTGTTTTATTCTTCACACTCTGCTTCCAGAGTAATCAAAGTTATTCGTTTGATCTTTTTTTTTTTTATTTGAGACATTTTGTATAAGCAAATACATTTTAGAAGACATTAGACACCCGATCCGAAACACAAATACATAACAAAAGCCATATGTTTTATCCAACAGATGGCGCAACATGTGTGCGACAATGCGTCGATGAAAAGTTAATTGCGTAATGTATGTAAATTCATTACACCCGTTTTTAGCCCATTACTAAGTTCTGCTGTAAAAACGATTTAAAGAATTCCGTCAGGTTTAATGCCCCATTACTTATATTAATTTAATTTTTGATGGCTCATAGAAATATGTTTAAATTGTTTAGAATTTAGAAAAAAACGTTTTGGAGCACAAAGAAAACTTCCTTTCAACAGTCACAGCATTATTATCACATATGGCGATTTTTTCCTCCGATGCCCCACCTCGTTCGTGTTTGATTGGACATTTGAAGCAGCGTAGCTATATTTGTCCAATCAGATGCGACTAAGGTGGAGCGTCGTGCAGCGCTGCTTCGGACGTCCAATCAAGTGCGAGCAAGGTGTGACACAGGAGCAGTTTCACCGGGAGCGAGTGAGAGACACAACAATCCGCTTAACCTCAAACAACACGATATCGGTATGTAAATATTCCCATGCACTTGTTTCCTCTATGCTCGCGAGGTTTAATGGAGTATTATCCTTCTAATTGGCGAAAGACTTTGGAAATGTATTTAGACTTACATGTATTGAGATTTTAATGTTTAAGTTACATAAGTTGTGAAGCAACAGGTTGTTGGAAGCGCGCGTGTGCTTTGTTTACATTGATAGCAGTGTTTGCCTTATACGTGGCAAAACATTTACAAAGTTATTAATATCATAGATTACAGACACGCATTATGTTTTCTGGTGATGTAGATTTGTTGGTGTGTGATTTCTAGTTGTTTGAGTGTAAGTGCCTTTATTCGGTTGACCTTAGAGCACACCAAATTGTTACAAAGCAACAATGCTTGAGCAACAAATCAAAGTGAATATAATAATATTTCCTTTCGAGTCACGAGTCTTATTTCCTATTGCTAAGTGATCAAAATGTAAAGTAAACTTGACCCACCCTCATGCACACTTGCTGTAGGAAGCTCTCGCTGTTTTGTATATTCAAACTTTAACCTTTTAAACTTCTGAGGTGTTTTTAAACACAGAAATGTTGGCCATTGAAACCACGATTTATACCGTGAAATGATTTATATTGATGCATTTAGCAGACGCTTTATTCAAAGCGACTTATATTGCAATTTCCTATACATTTTGTTTCTAAGTATGTGCGATCCCCTGGGATCGAACCCACGACCTTGGCGTTGTTGGCGCCATGCTCTTACCACTGAGTTAGAGGAAATTGTCCTTATTGTTGTAGTAGCTATGGTACTTTTGCAAAAACTATGGTTACTGTAGTACAAAACTATGTTTTTTAAAGGTGAACTGTGTAAGTAACAGAGACCACTATTGGCGCAGTTGGAAAATGCAACCTAAAGCTCCGCCACCATCCTCTCCCTTCTATTAGAGTAGCTACGGTTGCCGTCACAGGACAAAAGGGTTCAATAAATGATAGCGGCCACTATCGGTGGTGTTGATAATTGCAATCTACATCTCACAGGCGAACAACACACTGAAGTTACGGACACAGGACAGAGATGTCGTCGTCTGAGACAGCAGAGAGTAACCTTTGCAAATCAAGTGACGAGGTTTATTTACAAAGAAAAACAAATTAATTAAATTGACTTAATTCATTATTTACTCTAATCGTTATAGTGAAAATTATTGTTACTTGTATAACATTGTGTCAGTGATGTATTCGCTTATTTTGCATAGCATGTTTTGGCACGGTAACTTGGTTCGTAACATACAGCCTATTTAAACCGCTTGCTAATGCTAAAGTAAGGCATCACCCCAATTGATCAATTGTATCTTCTCAAATCTTCGTTGACACTGTATTACTGATAAACTATGCAACGTGGAAGTTTGGATTTTATCCTATCAATTATTAAATTACACATTTGTATGCACAGAAGCTAAGCAGTATTATAATATAATTTACACCCGATGTATGCAAATTATGATTGTAAAAATGATTTCTAACTTGATTTGCACACGGCCATGCAAAAAGGAATAATAGTACAATAACAAAGTGCTAAAAACAAGAAAAACTCACTTGATGCTCATCTATTAGCTAAAGCTATCAAACAAACACTTCACTTATATAGCGGAAATTAGACAAACTTACCGGTCCAGAAGAAAGCTGGCAACTTCGGCGTCGCTTAGCGAACCCTTTTCCTGCTTCAGTGCCCTCCATTTGGGAAAAGCCATGCCGATGTTTATTCGGGTTTTCTGCCGTTTTTTGTCTCGACTTCGCCTTGCTGCGTCGTATTTTCTCTTTTTTGAACGAACAGATTGACGCTCTAACGGCTCTTGTGCGGAGTATGTGTGGTCCGCCATTAGCGCAAATTTTGCTTCTTACTGCAACAAAGAACCGTTTATATTTCTACTAAAAAACACGACAAGTAAATGCTGTTATTGTTCTTCCTCTTCTTCTGCTAATCCTTCTATGTAGTCGCTTTGAAGCTGCCCCAAAAAACAGCCGAAGAAGAAGAACATATTCTCGCGCATCCTTCGTTTTACGAAACGCGCTCAGTTTGTCCGTGTAGTGCTACTATAGAAACATGGCTGTGCACATTAATAAATTACATGTAAGGGTGTGCCCGCGGTGTATATACATAAAATGGCTCATTGTAAGGTAATATAAAGATTTCGTTTCATTTTGTAAGGTATTTCTTCACCACTCACAACATAGTTTTGTATTATATATTACATTTAGGTGAATAAATCCTTCAAAATCCTACACATTGTACCTTTAAATGTGCCAACAAGCTGCTGTCAACCGCATGAACCTGAAACTGCGAATATTGTGATAGATTATTGTTGTTTTGTATTAGTTTGTGGACAACATGTTTTCTATTGCTGTGTCACTGCCAGAACTGGGCTGTTACAGTTTGCTCTATGCTGATACTCATGTGTGTATATATATATATATATATATATATATATATATATATATATATATATACATGCATACATATATATTCATATGTCTGTGTGTATACAGATTCATTTTTCTGTTCATTTTAAGAAGGCTCACTATTGTTCCCTTATCATATCAGACCTTTGTCAGGTTTTGGTGTTCCCCTGGGGACAATGTCAGACACTTTCTTCCAATAAGAACAAGGATTGCAAACACTTCCACCTTTCCATGTAAACATATCTTTATTTACTTAAAGGGGTGATGTTTTAATGTAAAGGTTTGCTTTTGGCAGCCCTGCCTCTGCATTTTATTTGAACTTATTTGGTACCAACATGTGTGAAATGAAAGAGAATTCGTAGCACATTCACTGACCTGTCAACATATAGGTCAACACTGTGTTGATCTTCATACACAGCAGCGGCAGATTCTCTAAACCACATGGTACAGGCCTCCAGGAGGAATTGTCCCTCATAGGCTTTATTCATCTGTCAGAGTAGGAGTGATCGACCCCTTTACCTGTTTTCAGTTACAGATATTTTTTTTACTTGCTCTACTTGTTTTGGATCTGGCGGGTCTCTCTTTCAAGATTGAGCTCAGTGGGGTTTTAAGGTGGAGCGTCTCTTGAGATCGTGGTGTTATTCGTGTGAGCTTCGCTGCTCTGTAAACAGTGTTTCTGTGAACTATGAAGCGGAGCATGTTTGAGAGGGAGGGGGTGCAGGGTTTTTATTAAAACTGGAATAGTCTTTGTTGGGTGGAGGTCTCGAGACACTCCCTCAATAGCCCAGTAAGCCCCCTTCATGAGATGAAGCCTTTAGGGTGAGGTTTCTCCTGCTGGGTACATTCCAAGCTCTGGACCAAAGCAGATCATAGTAAAAGACCACCTGCCAAGGTACCAGTGCAGGTGGCAGAGCTGTGCACCATTTGGCTTCACGCTGGCTCCTTAAAGCTTCTGGTCTTAAAATAGCAACAACTTGGTGGGAATAAGACTGATTCACAGCAAAACTTGGCGCTTCTAGTATAAGCAATACTGTTGACTGTATTGTATTGATCCTTCAGGTAAACACCCAGTTTCTGTTTGCTGTTTTGCAAAGCTAGTTTAACCACTTTGTTTTCCAGTGTTCCCCTGATTTGATTAAAGATTGTCAATCACAAGTTGATTTCTGTGATTTGTTTTATGTCATTTAAATAATGTCTTCCAGTGACATTGATTTTTAGTGTTGTAAAGAGACACTCAACTCATGACTCATACGGTAAATTATGTTGGTTGTTATCTCAAATTGTAAATGTTTTGGAAACAAATCTGTTTTTTACATGTAAGCTTTATCAACATTTTTGTTCAAAATATTGTGATAATATTGTATTGTGATATTGTAAAGAAAATAAAAAAATAACTCATATAAAAGATTCATTTCCAAAGGATTACCTTTTATTTGTTATGGAATTGGCAACTTTTAAAGGTTGAATTGAAATGTATGTTCAAAATGATACAAATTCAATGGGCCTTTGACTAAAAAAAGCCATTTGGTGAATTGTAATAATACATATTAGGAAATGAATTAGGAATGCTTAATACTAGGAGAGAACTTGAAATCAGTAAAAGCACAAAACAAAACATTAAAGGCAGGATAACATGCTATGTTATGCATTCTGACTTCTTTACAATGCTAAAAGTGCTAGCTTCTCATGCTTAGCATGGTCAACTTGTTAAAAAATGAGTTGAACGTATGACGTAGTATTTCTGTGCTTGATACACTCCCCCAGCACTCTAACTTGTTTTAGAAAAGTTTTCTTATAAGTCTGGATAACTGTTTTATAACAGGGATCCTAATCCTTTTATTGGGCAATTCTCCCGGAAAAGCACGCCCACGGCAAGGCGAAAGAAATAGCCCGCCCATGCACTAACCGACGAGCGATAGAAAGACCGCTTATCAAGATTGGCTATGCTGCGTCAAGATTGGCTGAGCTGTGGGCCTGCTGCTTCAGCTCGTTACTCTTGCAATAGTGAGAGATGTTGAGGTGTGTTTGTTTGTTCACGGCCTATCAGTGGATGGATATTATATAAAAGCTGGATTTGAAGACCAATTGAATCTGATAGATGGTTCTGTTCCATTGCTAAAACATGCCGGATATGAAATGCATTAGGTAAATCAAACTAAGTCATGTGTCTGTGTTTTGTTGAGAATCGGCACGTACGTGCAATGCATAATGCAAACAACATAAAGAGGTACTGCAATAATGAATTGTGTGCTTGTGCTGTAGTTCCGTCTCTTTGAAGATACAACGTATGCAACTCTGTATAGGTACTCAATATTAATATGAGATTGGCAGAAACTGCGTGTGTTTTCCCATCTTTAAATATCATCACTGTCCTTACAAACCCTTGGATGTCCAAATTTCAGGAAATGTGAAAAACTAAAAATCTTTTTAGTTGTTTAAAAACTGTGTTGTTAAAGGTGACAAGAACTTTTTAGTAATTTTTATTCCTGCGATATTTTGTAAACTCAGTGACAAACATAAAGGGGGACTCATAATAATGATTTATGACAAAAATAAAAATCACAAAATATGATGATACAGAAGGACACCACGGGTCATGTAGGCTGCTCAACCAATGGCATTAAAAGTATTTTAAAAATCACATATGTATCATAATTTTTTGTACTGCAATATATTATGCAATGGTATCTCTTTACCACTTTACAGGTCTTAATAGCTTAAATTCAAACAATTAAGAAAGCTGTTTTACATGGTTTGTCCTGCCTGTTATAAATCTTTGACTGTGTGGACCGTTACCACCACATGTTCTTGTGGTCCAGTTGTGGTATAGCACAACTGCACAGGAGATGATAGCAATCTCTGCACTTCTGAACCTGGATGCACAACCCGACCTATTTCTCCCTCAGTGCGAAACATTGTGTTGTGTGTTTACTTCTAGCCACCTGTTTTGGTTTGTAAAACATACACACAGACAGGCACTGTGTTAGGCTAACTGTGAGCACCGACGGAAGCAAACTATGTACTGCCTGAGTGCACGGTTGTATGGCCATCTCTACGTTATCATGAGCTCGTGAGAGAGTGGTTTTAGACAGTGGGAGAAATCCACACACCAGCTCTGCCAAAGAGTGCCTACTGATATAGTAGACATGTCTTGCGGACGCCTGCATGCACTGCTGACATCACTGACAGAGTGCTAAAGCCCAAGTCTGTTGGAGTCTGAAATGGAAGAGAGATTTTCTAAAAGAGTTTGCAGCTGAAGACATTGGTGGTGCTTTGAAATTCAAAGTTGGAGGTTTTGAATCTGAACACAGGGCTCTAGACCAAGACTGAAATGAGCATATCGCACTGATAAACTAACCATTGTTGTTCAATAACCAATGGGTGTCCTGTGAAATGCTGAATGAATTGGCCAGTTTGAGGGGGATATCTTTGTTTGTTGAGAAATAGGGGGCCGATGAAGGGAAACGCTGGATTGTGAATGCAAAAGAGAGATTCACCAGAACAAAACATGTTACGGAATTGGCCTCAGTTTACCAGATCATTCAGCACGTCAGAGTGTGTTTCCTTTATACGAGTGTGTTTCCTGCAGGGTTTTGATTAAGTGATGGGAAAATTGTTATCACATTGGTCACCCAACTTTTGTCATTGTAATTTCTCATCTGTGACCATTGAAGGGTGTCAGTCAATGTCAGGTATTGTTGGTCACATTGACATTTATAAAAGATTTGGGTGCATCTTTTAAGCTTTTAGTCTCTTTGCATTGCGTTTGGGTTGTATAAGTTGGAGGTGTGTATGATGTTGGAATTAGCCAAGTGCTACTGAACTGTACTGTTATAAATGCTTTTCCGTTGTCAGACATATATCAGAGTGCATTCCTGTGGTTTGTAGGGCTCTGTTTGGGGCATATTGTTTTTTAAAGTGCAGTCAAAAACTGTGTTACTCTTGTCTTGTCACATGAATAGGTCCCATTTGTTTAGGTAATTCAAACAGTTTTCGTTATTGGTCTTCTTTCTCTTTTATTTTCCTGTAGCTGTTCATCAAGATATTTAAAGAATGCGATTTTTGTGTCCATACAATGGAAGTCAATGGAAGCCAGTGTTGTTTGGTTACCAAAATTTGTTAAATTATCTTATATATTTTGCAAAAGAAAGTAAGTCATGCACATTTGACACAAAGGTGAATACATGATGAAAGAATTTTCATTTTTGTGCGAACTATCCTTTTAAGTAGATCATAAGATGTATTTGCAATACTAATTTTGTCCGGCATAAAGTTAACCAGTGTTGTGAATATGGCAATTCTTTAAATATATTAATGCTATCTGAAACTAAATGGCAGTTTGAAGATTTCTTTTGAGCTATTTAGAACAAATCACATATTCCAAATATGTTTAATATATTAAAAAAGAAAGAAATTTAAGATTTAATTTGGTTATGTGTGCTTCAGGCTTTATAAGGATGTAATTGTTGGTTTATGTTTCTTAGGATTTCTAGGTGGACATGGCGTCCAGGGTTTTGGGGGAGTGAGACGAATTCCTCAAGAAGAGACATCTCATGGCTGCTACAACCGGTAGCGCATCTGGAACTCCAAGACCAGGCTGGGTGGCTTTTTCCGATGAAGAGTCACAGGCAGGTTTGTATGTACCAAGAGGAAGATGAAATCTATCCTCACTTATAGGTTATCTTGTTTTCAAACACAAGCCAGGTTTCCTTCTTTACCCAGTTCAGACAGAACATCTATGTTATTCCTGTAGCTGGAAGAGTTCTAACAACATCAAGTTCATGGGTTCAGTTCCCAGGGAACAAAATCTATACCAGATAAAGTACACATATTACATCTACTGTTAGCTGTAAAAAAAAAAAACATATGTTAAACAAATAACAGTGAATAGGCATTAGCTTTCCTGTAGCTCAGTGGTAAGAGCATTGCGTTAACAAAGCAAGTTTGTGGGTTCGATCCCAGGGGATTGCAAATGTCTATGTAAAATGTATAGGATAATGCAATGTAAGTCGCTTTGGATAAAAGCGTCTGCCAAATGCCTAAATGTAAATGTAAATATGAAGCTTAGTTTTTCTTACTGAAAATTTCAAGCATTTTGCTCATCACTATTAGTAAATCGGATGGAAATTGAAGCTGGTTTAGTTGAATATTAGTTCATCCTGCTTTGTCTGGGTTTGCCATGCGAGTGTGCCTTTAGATCTATCTGCGAGATTCTTGGGTCCTGAAGTCATAGCTCCATAGCGATTACAGCGGGAACCGTCCACACATCTCGCACCCAGCTAGATTTAACATTTAGCTGTGACCTTTTTGTACTCACAAGAGACTGTATTTCTCAAACTTTGTGTTACTTCTGGTGCCTAGATGAGGACAGCCTCCAGCCCTCCTTTGACCAGGCTGTGATGGACTCCTCTTGGGAGGAAGGACCTTTTGTGTCAGCTCAGAAGCCAGAGAATTTGACTTCCTGGGTCCATTTTGATGACAAATCATGGTCACAGTCTCCTCCTCCGCCTACACAGGTAAAAGGTACGAGGATTGCATAAGTATGTTTCTTTCAAGTGACATGAAATGTGGAGTTGCCATGGAGTTAAAGAAATGTATTAAGTTTACACGTTTATTAATTTACATGATGAAAAACTGATTTTTTTCTTTGGGGTTTTGAAAAGTTTCAAGTGGACACGAAAACGCTATCAAAATGATCTACATTCACATGGAACCGTTTCATGCTCGCGATGTTAGCATTTTCAGAAATTGTGTCTCACACAGAGACGATAGCGGCGCCTTTTTTCAAAAACGTGCACTATGAGACCTGTTATCAAATTTATGAGTTTTCAGTCCCATAAAAGGGATAAAAAGGTTTAAGTTTCAGATGAAATCGACATTGTGTAAACAGCCCTCTAATCTGTTATTGCATGCTAAAAAGGAATTCAACTTAATAGAGGTAATAAACAACATGCCGTAAATACTGACATGAAGTAATTGAACCTTAAATATTCCTGTAAACTGTTGACCTCTTGATCATTTATTTTATTGTTTTGATGTGACATTATAACTCTTAAATATTTTCAAAATAATAGTCATGATAATTCCACCGTTTCATAATAAGATGTAGTCCAAACCTGTAATAAGGATGACAGATGCTGTCTCAACCACTGAATAAGTAGTAATTTACTTACAGCAGGGCTACACTTATTACCAGACAGCCTTGAGAAATCTAGTGCAATGCCTCAAGAGCTCCATGATGTTAGCTTCGTGGACTTAAACTTGCAACCTTGTCTTTACAGACACTGAGGTATTAACCATTACAAAACACCCATTTCATCAAGGAAACAGAGTTTGAGGGGGATACAGTTGACTCAGTTGGGTTGGGCTGATTGGAACCGTGTCATTTCCTTCATGCCATGATGCTTGGTCTAGTCTTGTCTGTCTGTCTATTTTATCTCTGTCTCTCTCGCCGAACACACATGCATGCACACGCTAAATCAACCACCCTCCCCACTCATGTCAAACCCGGTTGCTTTGTCAGTAACACTTTCCCAGGAAATCTCTTATGAGAGACTCAAGTTCAGTGGCATTCAAATGACCAAACCCTTCTAATCGAAGCCATAAGCAGTTTTCTTCTCATCTGTTGCTGTCCTGTCTTAGGATGAAGTCAAGGGTGCAGTCAGTCTGTCATTCCTTCATAAGAGATCAGCACTGGGTTTGTTCATGTACCATTTATTTTCTCCTATTACAGACGCTGTCTAACATATGATTACAGCTTTAGTGCCATGTGTGGTCTAGATGGGGAATAATGTGCTGTGTCAGAAGCTGGGTTTATGTTCAATTATTACTTGTTTGAACTTTGCTTATAAATATCACTTAGAATCGCCATGAAAACAGTGGTCAGTCTTTAATGCAAATGTTTCCATCATGTGTTTTATTTAAAAATGACTTGTACATCAAAGCATCAAGCCATCTGAAGTTTTGTGCGGTGAGGTCACTGGTTTGGGAAGCTTTCAGGATAAGGCGGAGTAATCCCAGATGAATATTTTAGTTTCTCAAAGTTTTAGAGTACTCTTTAAATCTTCAAAAGTCCTTTAGATTTCTCTTTACTTGCAACACTGAAGTATGAAAATATAGATTTCGCCTTATTTTATACAATGCGCTAAATCAATAAATAAGAAAATAATTTGGGTTACAGAAGTATTTCAGGTCAAACGGTAACTATAGTGCACATATAGAAGCTTAACATTTACATTTATGCATTTGGCAGACGCTTTTATCCAAAGCGACTTACATTGCTTTATCCTATACATTTTACATAGCTATTTGCAATCCACTGGGATCGAACCCACAACCTTGCGTTGTTGACGCATGCTCTTACCACTAAGCTACAGGAAAGCTTAAAGGGACAGTTCTGATAAACACAGAGAAAGATTTTTGGAAGAATGCTTCCGAATAGTTGGAAATTGACAAAAATAGTCAGACAAATTCACAATGGTAATCAAAAGTGCCTAGAACGATTTTCTTTCTTACATTCTTCAAAATATCTTCTTTTGTGTTCAACAGAATAAAGACATTTCTTAAAGAAATTTTTCTACTATGGTTGTCAATAGTGGCCAAAAAGTGGCACAAGCATTCTTTCAAATATCTTTCTCTGTGTTCATCAGAACAAAGAAATGTAGTCAGATTTGCAACAATTTGAAAGTAAGAAAATGAAGACAAATTTATATTTTTGGGTGAATTGTCCCTTTAACAAGAAAGAGCGAAAAGCATCAAGTCGAAGCTATTTTTTGTTCAACATTTTACATAAATTCTTCAGGGTAAAAATAATGTTATTGTTAAGAAATCATGAGTTCCTCATCTTCAATTGTGGTAAGTAGAACAAAAATTTCATCATCAGTTTCTAGTAAGTATCATTGCTAGTTGTACAGTACATCCGCTCTGTACTGCTCACGCCAGCTTCTCGTGTGTGTTTTCATGTGACGTTTAGTCACAAGTCAAAGCTATGAGCCATTCAAAAGTTTTAATCTATTCATTGTCTTCCTCCAGAACCGCTCCCATCCGTCTTGCGGTCTTACACTTACTCCCAAAAAAAAAATCATTTGTTGTCTTAGGCCAGTGACAATTTATTGTTTTAGGGATGAACTTGATCTTTTGTTGGGTGGCGTGTCAGTAGTGATAAGACTTTGAGGTGTTGTGAAAGCCACCATTTACTTTGGCCACTGTTACTATGGTTACAGGCATTATTCATATGCTATTTCAAGCGTAAAGAGTGGTCTTACAGTAAATGCATTCCTGTACGCTGCTGTATGAAAAAGACAATGAGAACTCGCATTTACTTGCTACACTTCACTCAGTTTTAGTTCTCTTATAAGATAGGTCAGACTTTCTCATAACATCTTTCTGATAAATACTTAGTTTTTTTAAACCCCTGTAAAAAGAATTCTGCCTGGCAATGCGAAAGTTTCCAGACTGTATAATAAAACATCACAGGCTCCCGTGTGTATCTTAAAGACTTTAAGTGTGTCATCTGCTTGTACATTTTTCATGAACCTGAATCACAACATCATCTGTTGGGTATTACAGCATGCTCTCCGCATTGTTCTTCTACAGAGTAAATCATAACCCGAGTAATCTTTCCTCTGATAGCAGTTACAACGGTGCTAATGAAAATTATGGAGTCGGTTGATTTGATTGTTTGAGGAGGCTGGTACACATCAGTATGCAGAGCCATCGCTCCTCATCCTTGATGGTTAATCCTTTTACTAACGCACTTTTCCCCACTGTGAATATTTAATAGTGTTTCATTGTAATTCAATGATAACACCTGTTCATTAGTGACACGTGTTTATTCCCAAGCTCGCATACAGATGTTCAACGTGACTCGGGTTGGGTAATAAATGGATGTCAATGAGGAGTTTTTATTTCATTGCAGGTCCCAGACACAGCATTTGCTCTTCGGCCAGCTTCTGGAGCAACGTCCCTCCGTCAGAAAGCAGCTGGACCACCCAATCAGAGGAGCAGGGGTCCATGGGGGCGTCTTCCTGTGACCTGCCCTCTCTTAACGCAGAAGAGCCAGCCGGTCAAACACCTTCCGGCCCTCACTCTCCTGGTAAGCATCACACAGACTCTGTTTAGCCCTGGTATTAAAATTCATCAGGGTTGATTTGGTTTAAGGTGAACAGAGGTCAATACAGGTGCAAATGGGGTCCAAAACATTTTTGTGTTTGATTACCCACCACATCGGAGTAAAAATTTCAATTGCATTTGTGGTGTAGCGCGGATGCATGCCAGTGCATTTCAGACAGCAGAAGACCGACTTCTTGCCTGTCTATCACCAAAATTTGTTAGTCGCAGATTATCTAAAGATCATCCCGGGAATGGGATGAGTGTGTACACAAGAATTTACTTAAAATAAATCTTGAACTTGTGTCCTTTAATATTTGTAAACGCAAGCTCAGATAGGACTGAAGACTTTTTAGTACGTTTTTAGTAACCAGGAGAAAATTTCCTTCATCCTCTCTTGTCGTTCCAAACCTGTATGACTTTTGTTCTTCTAGAGAACCACAAAGAAGATATTTGGAAGTACGTTGGTAACCAAACAACACTGATCCCATTGACTTCCATTGTATGACACAAACCACCGAGACATTGTGTTCTGCAGAAGTTTTAGAGATTTCCAACTCGAGGGGGAAATAAAGGAATGACAGAATTAGATTTTTGTGTGAATAAACATTTTATTACCAGAGGAAAGGACCCGAAACTCGTCCGTGCTAGTTATAAACATGTATCTCTTTTAATCTGAACATCTGTAAGAGGGAGTCTATATCCTCCAACAGTAATTTAAGTCTGTCCCCTCGTGAGGAGACAGGAGGAAGTGAGAGGCGCACAGGAAATTTATCACGCACAGAATTATCCATCAATAAATCCCTTCCGTTGCTCAAAACATCCTCCGGTGGTCTCATGCAGGAACGTAGGCCGAATAAAAAGACGGCAGGTTTAGGAATAAATGATGGAGAAATCGGGACCGATAAATTCACGCGTCCGGTGACAGCTGCTGCTCAGACGATACCCTGCCTGCGTTGAATGATGGTGAGACGCGGTGCTGATTTAAAGCAGAAAGCTCTCTCTCACGCAGGTAATTTGCGGTGGAGCGGTTAGTGCTTTTACACGATCCATCTTGGGCCTCTCGCCTCAGCCCTTCAGCAATAGCTCACTCAGACCAGGGTTTCTATGGTGACAGGAGGGGGTGAGGTGCTTAAGATGGGTTTATTTATTAAAATGCCGCATGCTTCTTGTCTCCTGAGGGAAGATGATGTCACTGCAACAGAAATTTCACTAGAAGGAAATGCAAATGGCAATTATTAGTCAGAACTGATATTATACCAAACAAGTCAAAGGATTTGTAGTCATGGCAGACTTTTCAGGTTTCTCAGTCGTCTGTTAAAAAATGTTTCTGGTGGTGTGGGGTGAAAAATCTAGGATGGTTATTAAAGGGGTTCCAACCCATCAAGAGGACATGCTATTAGAAAGACATCTAAGTCACTCCAGATGGACAGCCCCTGTTACAAAAGTATTGTGACTTTGGATAAAAGCATCAGCCAATGAATAATTCATAGTGACTAGATTTGACATCTGAACAAAATGTATGTGAAGCTTGGCAGTGCAAAACGCTAGGGTTTCCTAAGCGGTTGCCATGGCATTGCTGTGTGGTTGCTAGGATATTGCTAAATGACATTTTACTGTCTAAAGTAAAAAAAGCCCACCTCCAAAACTCGGATATTTCGGGCGTTCTATACTGAACATCTATGGGAATTTTGTTTTAACCTTTTCATCCTCTGTCAGGATTTGTTTTTCAGATTTGTTCATATTGCTCTTACGGCATGAATAACAAAATGTTATGTCTTAGCACATATGTCTTAACACATATTACCGGAAGTTAATCGTGGACCACATACTATTTGTTTCTGTTGTTGCCGCTGAAACCCTCTATCATAATCAGACAGTAGTGAAGTAATTTTCCTAGTTTTCGAATATATATACTTTTAACTTTGGAAAAATGTAACCTTACTACATTGTAAAGCATAATATCATACTTTTCACTCCACCACATAGTAGACTTCAGAAATACAGTACATGTCTTTATTTACACATGCTGTGAATCAAGCGCGGTCACACTTGACTTTACGTTCCATTGACTTCCATTCATACGCATGTGAGTGCAACATACCAGATACGCAAGCCGGTCCGAAGATATTTTGCGTTTCTCTCCGTAGCAAAGTTTGGTGAACTCTGACCTGCAAATTCGCATCATTTCAGTCCAGGTCCTTGAGACCAATAGTAGATTTAAAATCACAGCCAGACCTCCGTACAGAAATGTAAAAGATGGAGGAATCGCTCCTGCCAATTTTAGCAGCACCATCCGTACAAATTTCGCATGCACAAGGTCTAGTTTGACCGCGGCATTAAAGTGAATTAAAAATATTTGAGCAAAAGGTAAAAGTCAGAATTGGATTTTTACTGGATTTTTTTTCCAAGGTAAAATCTGAAAGTACAGATATGTACTTAAGGAAAGTAAAAATACTTCACTACTGTGCACCTCCGGTAATAATTATTTTTACAAAATAATTATTTACATAATGCATGTTTTTATTTTACATTTGATTTATTTACAGTGCATTCACAACATTCTCATACAGAATTAAGCTTTTTTAACCAAAGCAGGGAGAAAAAAGTCAGACCCTGCGAAGAAAGGCCAGTGGGTAGGGTGCGTGTTGATGTGTACTTTGAGGGTGTTGAGGGTGTCGCACTGTTTGTTTAGGGCCCATCATGTGACCCGTGGGTGTTGAAACTCAATTGTTTTTTATGACCGGGTGTAAATGTTTGAGCAATTACTGATAATATGTACACATGGTCATTCTATAGACAGCTTGTCCATATTGCATACACCACATTATTCCCAGTTAATCTACTTTCATTATTATTGTTCTATGAATGGGATTTACGGCTTATATTTATGAATGAAGCACATACGTTACTGTTTCACATGAATGTGTCATTGTAAGCAGAGACTGCTATGAACACAGTGTGTTTATACAGCTGTATAGTGTAGAGCGTTGGAGAAGAGACTCTTTATGGAAGCTTTGTGTCAGGCGCATTTACAGGCACAGATGGTAAATGCTCTTTTTTTTTATCTGGATGCGCAGTGCATTTGATATACATTTTAATTTCCTTCTTACTCCGATAGAAGAATGCTGCCGTCCATAGAGATGCAATGTGTGTGTGCAATAAGAGGAAGAGAGAGTGCATGTGCATGTGAATGTGGTGTTTTCATATCCAGGGGAGCTGGCACAGGCGAGCATTGTCGTCCGTTTCAAATCTCTGTGGAGGACAACACACACAAACTGTAATCTCTGATCGACTGAGGTCAGAAGGCAGAGCAACAGCTTGTTTAAGAGCACGTCCTGCCAGGCTTCTCGTATCCGTCCTTACCTCTCATGACCTCTGACCCCTGCAAATGTTCTCGTAAAAACACCTGCAGCTGTCACTCTGTTTCAAGTTATAGGAAGGGTCTGCCTCTTCCAATCTGTCTTCTCACCAACATCTGTTGAACTTATCGCTGCAAACAGGATTGTTTAATAAGAAACTTCATCCTCAGTCCAGCCAAACTGCTAAAACGGTCATTCAGAAATCGGACTGGTTATCACAAGAACAAGATTCGACTTGATTTCATAATAAACGATCCATCGGCATGTTGAATCATGTAATTCCAAAGAAAAAACGTGCCGTCTCTTAGACCCCAAGGCTGTTGGATGATGTTTTGTTTGATAACATGAATGTATTGCTTTATACAAAAGTTCAATAAACTCAAGGTTACTAAATAATTAAAATGTCAGTACGTAGTAGAGCTTATCCTGGAATAATCCTCATTTAATGCTTTCGTTTTGTTCAGAAGGCGTCAGGAAAATAAAGGTCAGCTGAAGAAAGGATTGAGACATCTCAAAGCAGATCAGTGCAATGTAAACACAACCTGTCGACCATTTGTTTCTCCTCTTGGCTTTAATTCCCACAGATCCCAGTCAGGCTCAAGTGAAATAGTTGCGTGTGATATCTTCTCTTTTTAGGATGAATAATAAGGATACTCAAAGAACTGAATCACTGGTTTTACAGTCTAGACAAAGCCCTATTTGCAAAGTGATGAGGAGAGATGTGTGGTGGCAGGCAACTTTCTGACCTTGTTTTCCACCAGTCATATTTCAAAGAATGTCTTTCTGTCTTTGATGGTGTTGAGGTGTGGCACGGTTTCTGTAAAGACAGCTACATGTCAACGAGTTTGCTTTTGACGGGAAACAGGCAGACCAACAGGCATCTACATGTCTGTGCTTAGTTACGCGGGCCACTTCACGGCCAGAAAGGGTCATGTGACCAGCTGCTTAACGTGCGGGTCTGTAATGAAGCCTTGCAATTGCCGTCCCATCTGTTTCTTAGCACCTGGACCTTGAGTCTGTAGTACTGGTGAGTCTTTCTGTCTGCTTTAGACTTTAAAGCGCTTCAGATTTATATTTTTTAAGTTCTTTGTTTTGTAAAGACATGCAGACTAACAGGGTGAGTGCTTTGGTTTTCAAATAGCCAGACTTCCTCTTTACTGAATACATGACCGGGTTGGGGATCTTTAAATGCTGATTTAGCATGAAGCGCATCTTTCGATTCTAAGTTTCAATTCAGTTCCTTTAAAAAAAGGCACAATTTGTGTCTTTAGGGTCGATTACAGTGGCCTCTAGGGAGCCGATGAAAGAGAGGGAAGTGAGAACATTTTGTCCCACTTGGCATTGCTTATGTAGCGCGAGGATGAGTTCTAGTGCTGCGTCCATGCTGTGCTTTACTTCGGCACTGGAAGATTGACCAAATACCTGTAAGTTGATGCTTAGCAACTGGTTGTTTCTCTTCCTTTACAGATTTGTGATAGACAAAAAAGTGCTTTTATTAGGGTTTTGTCTTGTCTTGCACATCTAAACATCTTTACCATATTTAAACATAAATGGACCTAAAAATGCTAAATTGTGCAGGATAAACTTGTTAAAAAGATATCTTTTTTTTTCATGCTTTAATCGTTAACTTCGGATTCAACTCAACTAAAAACACACTATATGTCAATTCTCGTATGCTGCCTTATTTTTTCCCCGATGTAAATTTCACTTGAACTCCCTGACATTTTTGACATTTTTGCTGATGGTTACGATTTGCACATCACCCTCTGGTCGATTTGATGTAGCCCGCTTGTTAAAACATGAACAAACTTGCTTCAGAAGTACACAGAAGTTCGTAGGCATTTTTTTCTGAACTCCAAACAGTGCAGGAGTCTTTTAATCTCCTCTCTCCAGGGCTGATAAAATCCCAGTATTGAAGTCAAAGTCTCTTTATGTTTGCTTACGTGTATGCGCATATCTTGTGGGCACTTTGCAGGCGTGCATTGTAGTCTTTAATTAGATTCTGTCATAGTAACTGTTTCAGCTGTGACATGAGGCATTGATTTAACAGGGACAAGCCTTGTTAAACTAATATGAGGATTAAGTCATTGTATGCACAAACATAACACTAATTAGTCCGTTTTTTATAGCTCGTGGTTTATGATTTTTGATATGATTTGGAAATACTAAAAGTGGTTGTTTGTGCATAGCGTGCTCATTCTAGTTTTCAGCATGTGAGAAAGACCACTCACTGCTTTGTTGCATTGGCAGCAAAAGTAGGTCTGAGGTGGGGAATGCTGGTGCCTAGCAACAGGTAAAGACCGTCTGTCTCATTTGGCTGTCGAGAGCTGGAACGGCCAAGAGTTTCAGCTCGGTTTTAAACTAGTTTGAAAGCAAAGAGATTCATTAGTTTGAGTAGATAAACAATGTTGTTGCTTTTTTATATTCATTTTTCATCAGTTTTAGGTATATTCGGATAGCCACTCGCAAGTGAAATGTACAAACTGTTTTTGGCAACGGTATGAAAAAAAGAGTTTTGTCCTTGTGATTAAAAAGGTCCCTTGAAATGAATAAAATGTATGATGTCTTAGAAAATAGAATCTTGACAGTGCCACCGCCGTATGTGGGCATGTTGTGACTTAAAGAAACAATTAGTCATCTATCGTCTTCTTCCTGAAACTAGATCCTTTTCGCACAAATGCAAATATTACGTAACTCCTTGACTAGACAAACCTCGTGTGGTCTCATCTCAGTGCAGTTGTATCTGTATTGAATAAATGTACCCCTGTAGTTTTAGGTCTCAAATCTGATTGATGAGACGCATAGAATATCCAAAATACTTCTGACCTCACATTAGTTTTATTCTTTAAATTGTCTTATATTTGTCACATTGCATGGTAACTGTAAACAGCCTGCATTTAGGCTAATATACTACATTAGTTGATGGAGAATATGTTTATTGTGAATAATATCATTAATAATAAATTTAGCTGCTGTATGCGTTGTACATTAGTGCGTTTTATTTTATTGCTGTTTCCACCAATTTATGAAGCAACAAAGTAAATATGCATTACCATGATAAAATCGCAGTGTATCATGGCCTCTAGTGACTCATTTATTTATTTTAGTGCATAGAAGGACTGTAAATGTACAATGTGCAGGGTTATGAAATGTGATTGATTGGAATCTGCCTTCTTCCTGTTAATACCAATGTCTTTCAGTCGCCCCATGACAGTCTGACCATTGTGACTCTCATTACATCTGTGTTAAAAATAAACTCGCAGGCTACTGGAAAGATAAAGGAGATCTATTTTCATGTTTATGAGATTACAAAGACATTTACAGTAGGCCTAACACGTGTGTCTATTTTCTGGTAATATCATAATGCTTCTGTTAGAAAGTATGCATTATGATGAGCGATCGTCATATTTTTTTATTAATAGATTCCTCTGTGTGCCAAGAAGATGACGGAATGAACATGGAGCCTTTCAACTGGACAGCCAACAACCAACACACTAATGGCCAAGCATATGTCACCCCCAACCACTTTGCCAGCTGGGTCACATTCGATGACGATCAGGACTCTGCGTTCCAGCCTCCAGGGAGGCCGTCAACTATAAAACTAGACAACCTAAACAATTCTCCACTGCAGGATGCCAACAGCAACCTGATTTCCTCATCCTTTTCCAGTCGTGTGACAGAAAGACACATCCTGGACTTGACCCCTGATTGCACCAGTTCTGTCTTCGCTTACGATAACGCACTGTTGAACAAGAGCGGCCCTTACGACAAGAAGAATCCTTTCCTGGATGATGACTTTTCAAGCCTGCAACCCTCTTCTATTAACCCTTTCAGTGCCTTCTTTGACACAACCGAGCAGACTGCACCCCAGGTCATTGGTCTGTCCTCGGAGTCACCTGATGTCTCCGCATTTAGTTCGCCGTTTTTTGCGTTTCAGGACTGTAATGTCAGAAGAGACTCTAATTTGCTTGCGCACAAGGGAATAGATACTGAAGACGGTCTAGACCATCTAAGGAAAATATACATCTCTGACCCCGACCGTGATGGCAGTCCTACCCTACCAGACGATTCTGTGGAGGCGGAGGATTCAGTTGACTCCACCTACGAACCAGACCACTTGATTTCTAAGGAAGGCTGGCCCATGCTTCTGCGCATCCCCGAGAAGAAAAACATCATGTCGTCACGACACTGGGGACCCATTTTTGTCAGATTGACGAACAGCGGCCAGCTGCAACTTTTCTACGAGAAAGGCCTAGAAAAGCCCTTCAAAGAGTTCCAGCTGAACTCCCAGCATGAGATATCCGAACCCAAGCTCCAGAACTACGACGACAATGGCCGTGTTCATACTCTTAGCGTAGACCAAGTGGCTTACAAGGAGAAGAGGAAGATCCAGCCCAAGGTCAGCGTGGTTCATATGCCGGTGAGAGACCAAGTCGTAAAGCTTGGGACAGCAAACTACCGTGACTTCTTGAGCTTCCGTCATGCCCTCCAGGAGACGCTTGGGAGCCTCTCTGTGGATAAGAAGGAATGAGTTGGCCTTCAACATACACTGAGGAGGAGATCTATGTGGAGGTGAGAGATAACTTCTATGGAGTTCTGGCCAAAGGTGACAGTCGTATCCTGGAGCAGCTTGTTTTGACCCGTGTCAACATGTTAGCCTTTCTCAACGGCTCTCCACCTTGCAGTATCGGTCTCAATGATATCCAGGTCAAAGGTAAAGAAGTCGTTTCCCGGCACGACATCATTCCTAACACGACGTCTCGTTGGATTCAACTGCGGGATTGTCGACTTCATGAATGCGCGGACCAGTCGGAATTCGCAGAGTCCCGAGCCATTACGTTTTGCCCCCCTACCAGCCGTCGCTTTGAGCTTCTGCGTTTCCGCACGGCGTTCGCAGAAAAAAGCCTCCCGTTCACTCTCAGAACTGTTGCTAACATCAGGGGTGCCGAGGTTGAGGTTCAGTCCTGGTTAGTGATGTCGACGGGTTTCTCATCCAATCGGGATCCTTTAACATTGATACCATGTGAGAATGTCGCTATCCGTTACCCCATACCTGAAATTTGGGCGAAGAACTTTAGACGGGAGAGCGTGACGGGCGAGAAGTCACTGAAGGCTCGTTTCAATAAAGGAGCCAGCTTTGGTTCCACCAGTGCTTCGGGGGCGGAACCCGCTATGAGAGTCACACTCGGCACGGCAAAATACGAGCAAGCCTTCAAGTCTGTGGTGTGGAGGATTAGTCGACTACCAGACAAGAACTCAGGTGAGACATGTTTGCTGAAGTAAGAATTCAAGTTCCCTGTGTTGTGAAATGGTTTGAGATGGAAAGTAGTTTGGCTTTCCTATGCATGTATGTTTTACCTCAAGATTTATTCCGAGATATTTAAAGGGATAGTTCACCCAAACATGAAAATCTGTCTTCATTTACTCACCCTCATTTTATTGTGTAAAATTCTTTGTTCTGTTGTACACAATAAATATTTTTTGAAAATTGGGGAAAACTAAACAGTTCTGGGGCACTATTGATTACCATAGTAGTTTTCTTCCCTACTATGGAAGTCAATAGTGCCCCAGAACTGTTTATTACAAGCATTCTTTCAAATATCTTTCTTAGAAATTTACACAGGTTTGGAACAACTTAAGTTAATGATAACAGAGTATTCATTTTTAAATGAACTTTTCCTTTAATATATGTAACATTTAAAATTATATGTATCTGTTTATCTAACCAATGATGGACAAGACAAACATTATTAGGTGTCAGTATTTAAAAATGTAGTCTCTTTTTCATGTTTTTCTATGATTTTATGACAAGATTAGAGGCAGTAGAAGATTTTGACATAATGTACAAGTGTTGGTGTCGATAATGTAATTCTCACATTTAAACATCCCTCAATCACAATGTTTTGAAAACAAGTTTTTAATGCAGTTTTGAATTCCAAATCAAGTTCACCAGAGAAGAAATACTATTTTATTTTGTTTGTTGGTTTGCTGTTGTTATAGCATCTGCTTGTTCACGTGACCAGTGCTGGTTTTTGTCTGTAAATGGTAAATGGTAAAAGTGCTCTAGGGTGTCAATTGTCAGTGGCAGTCCATCAGCAGGGTTTCTCTCCCCCTGAATAAGTCTGATTGGTTAGATAAAGCTCTGGCTGTCAGGATCTGTTAATTCACAGGCTGTCCTTCTGACACACACTTAATGGTTCATTACAACCACTCTTTCCTCGAGCAGGACATTTTTGTTTAACATTCTGATGTCATAGTTAACGCTGCAATATGTAGTTTCTGCCTTGTTAGTAGCACCAATTGAAATTCCAAAATGAATAAATTCCTTTTGGACAACAAGATAGTCCTGTTCCTAAATTCACTTAACTAGTTAACTTGAGCCAATGGGGTTGCTCGAACAAACAATGAAATATGAAAGTACCAAAGAGTCACAATGTTTATATTAATGTTTATCAGATTAATTTATTCCACTCATAAATAGATTAAATTACCTCTGCACAATAAAATGAGAAGTCTTATAGTCGCTTAATTGGCGCGTGAATTCGCTTCATGGGAGGGGCTACTGCCAGGCGTCTCCAGTCTCATATATAAATCACTCGCGCTTAACGCTTCTTTGGCGTCTGGTGGAAACGTAGCATTAAAAAGAATTGATGTTATCAAGTTTATATACCCTGATATATGCTCTGTTTTCAATTGAATCGGAAGGTTATTTGTATTTCCTTTTAAATGTATAAATACATAAACGATCGAATGAACACATGACCCAACATTAAAAAGTTTTGTTTTTTGTAGCACTAGGGCATCCTCATACTTTCTTTTGCCGGTTGGAACTGGGATCAGACTGGGAGGTTCCACCTAAATTTGAATGTCTGGTGGAGGTTGAGTTTGATATGCCGTCTGCTTCCGCATCTAAAGCCACCGTACGCTCTCTGTCTGTGGGAGACAAGACTGACTTGAAGAAATGGATCACTTACAAATCACATTATGCCTATCAGGTACAGTATTTTCACAACTATACATTACCACTCATTCTCTGCAATAAGAGGTGAATGCAAACATGAACGGGGGTTTAATTAAACAGATACGTTATGAGGACAAAAAATATTGTGACACTTGAAGACTTCTGTGGTTACTCTGCGTAAGTTGACTATAGATTGTCAATGACGTTATACATTTACTCGAAATCACCTTATGAGCAGCTGCTTAAATGTAAAATAAAAAATGTAAAAACATTTGTGTTATTTCTTAGCAGAGTCCGCTTTGTGCATCCAACATCCAGACATTTCTAGGCATGAATGAGATGTTCAGCAATGGCCGCTGTGTTGCATGTTTAAACCCCCTGTCCTAATTTACATAATTGCATAGTGTTCATAAAAATAAACAAAGTAAACCCTCAAAATTACACTTTTAGAAACGAGACTAATTTAGAATCGGGGGATTCAGTGCCCTCCAGGATGTGTCCTCGACTGCTAAATGTCACATACCCTGTGACAAAGCCACCGAAAGACGAGTTGTAACCCTGAAGCAACCTGCTGCGTCAGCTGCCAGAACTTGTTTTCCCTACTGCATTCCAAACATGTCATTTAGGTGGCTTGAGCCGTATTCTACAAACATCTGTTCTCATTACCGTTCAGCAGCCACAGGGAACGATTCATCACCATGCAGAGGTGTACAACAAACAGCAGGGCAGCAGAGACAAGATGTAAAACTGCCCGTAGACTCTGTTTAGGAACGACAGAGAATCTGGCTGAAACAGCATCTTGCTGTATATGATAAATGTAGTGTAGCTGTGGGGTAGGTGTCAGGCAGCAGGTGAGGTCAGTCAGGATGAGTCCCCTGAAAATAGCGATGCCTGAAATCAGATGGTTTGTCTGTTTTGTTAGGATTGACTGCCTTCTTTTGGGGCTTGTTTGCTACTGCAACTACTCACGTGCTTCTCTTGTCCTGTAGGTGGCAGTGGAGTATAAGAATGAGAGCGTGTTGGACAGCCATCAGGACGAGACACCCGGGAAGTGTACTCAACAGTGAGAGAGTCTTTATTTTAAGAGGGCTTACAAGTTGCACTTTGATGACCGAGAGAAAGTTCAGTACCGCACTGAACCGTTTACATTTCTTTCCCATTTGGACTTTTTTGTAAAGATGTTAAAAATTAAATTGAGACTTATTCAGTGAGAATGGTATGTACAATGGAAAAACTCGACGCAGACCATAAAATAGATTAATGTTTCAAATACGTAACATATGAACTACTTCAGCAAGTCCTTATCAGAAATTTCATTTTTGAGACTTTGCTCAGCCCAGTCAATATCTTCTCGCAGTCATTCTGGGAAAATAACTATAATCATCTTTGCTTATTTTGATACTGTTTAAATTCTTTCTGTATATTTTGGACTAAGATATGAATAGTAATTTCTGAGAGTTGCCAGATTAATTTCCTTGTTATTTAACTTTGTACAGAGGATAAGGAGGTACTCCTAACAAACACATTTCAGAGCTTGTTTTAGCTGAATTAGAAGACACTAATAAGTAAATATCTTTTGGTCACTGATTTCTACTTTAATTATAAAGACTAGTGGGACAAAAACGTTGTTGTAATGCTGATTGCTTCGATTTGCATTGTTGAGTTTTAAATTCCATTTGCAGACATTTAAGAGCAACATAAACTTTTAATGTAAATATCATTTGCGTTCCGTTTTTTGTTTGTTTTTCTAACACACAACATGATTTTTATGATGCAGATGAGAGCCCATTGAAAGTTTTAAAGCAGGATACTGCTTCTCATGGATTTGATAGAGGTTTCATTAGGAATATATGATGAATTTCAGATAGCTTGTACTTTGCACGTTATAATGAGTTTAACTCGGTCAGTACATTTAACATGAGTTTAATGTTATATTTGATCCAAGGTAATTCAAAGTGCTTTACATAAAATGATTGACATAGGAAAAATAGAATTCATAATGCAGAAGACATATTTAAAAAGCAGATGGTTTAAAATTACAAATACATCTTTGGAGTTTAAAAGACAATATATTTAATGAAAAATATTATTATATGAAAAGAATAAAATCATAAGGAAGTAGAAATAGAAATGAAAGTGCAATCTACTGTAATTTTCTTTATGGTTAACAGTTTTCAAATAATTGCTTTCAGGTTTATGAAAAAGTTTTGTGTACTGCTTAATTTTAATTTTGTTTTCTGGTTAAAATGTTTTAACAAACTTAAATTTTATTAAATCAATGCAACGTGTTCTTGTCTCAAAATTATCTGTCAAACTTTAGTTAATCTTGATTTCAGGATGTTGTGATATTGTTATCAGAACATTTCAGAATAAGGCCGTGTCCACACTTGACTTCATTTTTGACATGGAAAAGTTGACAATAGCGCTTTTTTCATTTACGCTTGCAGCGTTGTGGTTAAAAATAGCAGCTGGTAATATTCAAAGATAAAATTTGGGCATGACAGTTTAGAGAGACAAACAGGATTCATATGATCACATATTTAAAAACTTCTAAACTAATTTCTCACTAGAAATCCAATTAGAAGTTATAGTAAGTGAAAATTAAACATAAATTTATACAAAACTATGCTCCAACGGATGTTTCGTCTGCCATTTTTTTTCCAGCTTGAGCCTTATTGACCAATCACATTCCTTGCATGTTGATTTGAAAACGACAGGTCTCCTTCATTGGTTAGCTGGGAAAAAGGTGATTTTGACGTAGGGCGTTTATTCAGAAAAGTTTAACTTTTTTCAACCTCATAAGACGCTCTGAACTGCAGAAAAAGACGCTGACGCTTAAAAAGGCTTTTTTTTAAACACAGTTTACTCCGTAGGATTATAATGTAAAACAGATGCTAGGAGCTTCAAAATGGAGTCAAGTGTGAACACGGCCTAAGACATTTTTGCAGTGTAACTGATTGATGTCAGGATTTTACTGATATCAGCAGGTTTGCCAGGTCTTTAAAACAAAACCAGCCCCAATGGTTAATCAAAACTATAGCCCATCGACAACAGTTGCCAAAACTCCAAAAATGCATAGTTTACTGTAAAAAAATTGGACTTGGTAAGCCTTGATGTCATAGATGTAAAAACCATATTTTTGTATTGATTGTACTGGTTTATCTTGTTCATGCACAGTGCTAATCAGGAGCAGTTGAAATAAAATTTATGTATTTTTTAAACAGAATTCAAATGTTTGATCTTTTATGGACACTAAGGCCTCATCAGAAGAAATACTGAAAATCAGCATTAATAACATTTGTTTGTTCCTGACATATAAATGGCATGATAAAAGAAAGTCGCGCTTCTTTTGGTAATGACAAGTTTGGCTTAGTTTTGTTTATTTATTATGTCTGGGTTTGCTCCGGGATATGTTTTATGCTTGTTTTTCTTTGTTTGTTTAACGTGTTTCATGTTTAACATAGATAACAATAGATTTAATATTGTTAGATATGCTTACTATTTATTTTATTTTTCTAAATGTCTTTAAATCTTTTTCACCAACCTCATTCAATCTCCCATTCAAAGAACTGTACGGTACGGTGGCCCACAAGTGCACAGCAAAATTTAAAAGCTAATATAAGTTCACAACACAACGCAATCAAACTTCAACACAATGGAATAAAGCCCCAACACAACTGAATCAAGTCACAACACAATGGAATTAAGTCACAACACGATGGAAATGCTCCCGACCACAAGGGGGCACTTTCGGTATGAAAAAGCTACGTAATGCCAGGAGGTGCGCATTTAGCTGGGTGTTGTTTTAGTGGTTTTGGTAGTCAGTTTTGTTTGTGTAAAGCATTTTAAAGGAAAGTGTGCTCTACTGTGGAGAAACTGAATGTCAGTGGCAAACAATCTCGTATGAACAAATTTGAGACTTGTAACACAGCGCTCTAGAATGCTTGATTTTGATTGGCTAGTCATGAGATTCTAATGTATGTTATGGCCCTTTCACCAGACTTGGCAGCTGTGGAGTTGCTGCGCTGCTGCTGTCTCTCATGGTGAAAATGTTTTGTCTCTGGGCGGTCTTTCAAGGTCACTAACCTGCTTGAAGTTTATGTATATTTTAAATGTATAGGACATTTTTGCGGTAATGACTTATACTAATGAAGCTCAAGTAAGGCACAGTTTACTATGACATTTTGCATGTATGTGCATTTTAACTTGCAAATCAACCCACTCTGCATTCATTATTTAATCTCTGTATTTGTCTTATTTTTGTTAGGTAATTTTAACTTGGTGAATTCCATTAGTAAAACTATGCTGTCTGTGTTTTGAGCTCAGTAATATAGGTTGATAGGTTAAAACCAGCGTGGATGCCGCTCACAAAAAGAGCTGTGTCAGTGGAAGGATTTTGGGCTACGCTTGTGCCGACAATGAATTGCAGCTAAATACATGTCTCCCACTGAAAATGAGCTAGACATATGCGACTGCTGCTCAAAATTTGTTGAAATTAAAGAATAAAATGAAATGCTGGCTTCTTTTGTGTGTATATGAATTGAAATAATCAAGACCTTTAAACGACTACGGCCAAAAACGATTAAATCAGAAATTCAATGATGAGCAATGAAAGGAAATATTTAGTTTTATTTTATTCTACTACTTATTTTATTTGGTAAATGCAGAACATCAAACAGCAACAATGCTGACAAAATACAAATGAATAAGCTATCATTGGGTTATTATTATATAAATGTTTTTAAATGACAAACACGGCTGTTTTCAAGTTTTATTATTTATAAATGCAGAGAAACACACAGCAGCAGGTGCAAATAGAACAAAACGTTTTCCTTCATGATAAAGGATAGCCATCTTAAGCTAAATATAAACTGTCAATTGAAAATAAAAGCTAATGTTTACGCTTTGTGTGTGTGTGTTAGGGTACAGAAGAACATATGGCCTTGTTTTAAAGATGGCTAAGCATTCAAATTTTGATCCAGCGATCAAAACGCATTTATTTTGATTATTATTTTGATTAAAGTAATTTTAATATTTTAGTAGACAATGCCACATTCTCCTGTCTCAGTTCCTGTTTACAAGCTCTGGACTTTTAGCCTGCATACGTTTTTTTACTTTTACGAATAATAGATTACTCTATAAAATATTGTTTTCATTACCAATTTATTTAACCTTTATTATCCATGCATACATTTAAACGTGAACATTGCGTTTTTATAACTAACGTAACGGTTGTGTTGTGAACTTATATTTGCTTTTTAAATTTCCTATTGCTGTGCACTACTGGGCCACCGTAGGATGTCACACAAGTAAGTATGTTTGTTTGAAAGAGTCATGTTAGTTCTGTTGTAGGTCTATTGCTATTTTATTGTGTACTTAGGTGCTGCAAGACTGTTCCACATGCTGTCAACCAATTCATACCTTTCTGTTTCGAGCGCTGAGTAAGTACACATTTTTTGGGGTGTATTCCTCTACATTTCATTAAAGACACATTAAATCCTGCAAAACACAAATACAGGTATCCATTCAGGTGTTCCCTTTCTGTGCACGTTGTCGTTTTGAAGACATAATTGAAGTTTGCTGATTAGATTTGATAGATAATAGTAAGGAGGGCCATAATCGTTTTTTGTTCTTGGCTGTTGAGAGTCTAAGCAATGTGTTGGCATTTTAAAAAGCATTCTGAGAGCTTATTATAATCGGCAATGATCATTTTAACGGAAGTTAAAGTCACCATGCACTCAAACAGGAACATTGTAAGTGTTTTACACAGTGTTGCAGTGATTATTATAAATGATTTATCCGTGCACACCAATATATTTTATTTATTTATTTGAACTTGTAATCTTTAATCAAAAGCGTTAAGCTCTCAACAACAACTCTTCACCACATGACGTAACCAAGAAAAAAGGGGTAGGACTATACCAACTGTCCAATGGGTAGGCATTTACCCAATGCTCTCATGTCTCTTTATAGTAGCTTTGTTGTCGCTATAATTTATGGATATGAGATTGTTTTATGATTCCTTATGTTATTTGTGCCCGTTTCAATGCTGAGCCTCTAGTTATGTTTACAATGTTCAATCCTTCAGTCAATCTCTATACGTGGAATGCCAAAAATGTCAGCTTGGTTGGTCACGTATTCTGTTGATTTTACATTACAGCTTGTTTTTAGGAAAATATTATTAACCTGGTCTTTCAAAATGTGTTGGGAGGAACTCGAAAATGATGAAACGATGCAAATGTGAAGGAAACATCTACTTGAGATTAAACCGCATAGTTTAGTGATAGTTGTTGAATAATATTTTGATGAGAAATGAGCGATTATTGAACTCCCCGGTTTTTTCTTGTGTAGGTATAATGCAGCGATTCCCAATCTTTTTCATTCCAGGACCCACCTAGACAGATATAATCTTTCTTGAGACCCACCTAAATATTTTTAAATGGAAATATGGGGGAAAAATACACATTCATCCTCTATAAGTAGAAGAGATTTTATTTTCCCAAAATGGAATAAATTAAATTTAAGCTGCAATATCAATGGTAATGGTATCTAATGGTAAAATATCAAAGCTATTGTTATTGCCAGTCATTACCTGGACTAAACTGTCATTCAAAAGCCAAGTGGATATCCACGACCCACCTCATGCCACCGTGTGACCCTTAAGTGGGTCCCGACCCACACTTTGAAAATCCCTGGTATAAATTCTTGATAATTAATCCTCTTTATGCCCCTGAAACAGGTTCATAGGTTTTTCTTTTATGTCTCTGCTTGAATGAGTTAATGTGCTTCAGAAAATAAAGTGGAAACATTATACAAAGACAAAGAAAGATATATAATGTTGAAGACACAGGCATCAAGGCAGGCCGTATAATCTGCTCCTCTAGTATAGCTATAGCTCCTCCAAAGATTAAAAGTGCTCTGTGCCCAGAAAGTGAGTTAAATTAGGTTGTAGGGTGCCTTGACACCTCATGTTTGGCAGCAGAATAATGCAGGCCATCTTCTAGAACTGGGGCACCTTCTTCAAACTCCGTGAAAGGGAAAACAGATGTTAAAGAGCTCTGTAGAGCTGGCTGGCATATTTCCTCAGCACCTGCGGCAGTTTCCATCGCTTTCACAGAGACGAAGTGAAGAGCTGAGGTTAAGGGCGAGTGAAGGGGCATATGGTGCTGACTGTACACCTAGCACCTTTATAACCAAGTTGTGGACTGATCTGCTTTTATTTGAAGAAGTTGTGCAGCTCATGACCTTGGTAAGTTTTGAGTCTATCATCTAGCACCTCTATCTCTCATCTCTCTCTGTCATCTCCCTCTCTCCTTCTCTCTCTCTCTCTCTCTCAGTTCTGCCTTTGCTGTATCAAATACTGTTACCCAGCAGAGGGCGCCAACTACATTCTTGAAAATTGCTGCTGTGTGCACACACAGCTGCATGGATACAGTGCAGTCCACACATGGACAGAGATGCTTTTCTTGGCTTGTGTTTTGTGTTTTTTATTCGTCTGTTCTACGCCATTAGCTTAGAATATAATAATTCAAAGGTTTCAATAAGGTCCTTTTCATCTTTACTTGCCTCGACTTCTCATAGGCCATTTCTCCTATAGATAATGAAAAACACAGAAAAGACTCAAAACGTTCTTTTCAATACTTCAGTTTATGCCCGACTAGCGTGACATGTAACAAATCGATGGTTTTGATGTCTTCTGGATGGTTAAGGGTGCCGCTGATGTGGTTGGCAGCATGCGCTGCCAGGGTGGTTGGCGACGCCATCTGGCTCGCACATCCGAGCGCACTGTAGCGGATCTTAGCGTGTCCAGACGTCCTATCAAGCCGTCTGTGTGTTTGTTTATCAGTTTTTTATTTGTCTATTTGCTTTCTGTCTCGGACCAAAAGGAGGTCATGGATGACAGCCAAACCTTAGTCCAGACAGGTGACCCTATTGACCAATAGTGACAGAAAAAACTGTCCATGGATCAAAGGTTACAAGCTCAGTTCCAAATCACGGTCTTCACACAACATCTAGCATTTAAAGCAGTGACAGAAAAGCAAATATCTTATGGAACAACATGAGAAAAGCAGTTCTGTTTATGTCAATTTACGTCAAACGCATTGAATCAACGTTTGCTTATATCTTGTATATGCAAAATATATCACTATAGAGACACTTCTTACCGTTATGTTTGAAATGTCTTGGGCATTTTTTTTTTGCCCTGGGCCCTTGTTAATTTCAGATCTTGCTTTAAACCCACATAAATCTTCAAAGACATCCTTCATTTTCACAGGGAGTTAATCTCAAGGAGCCCCTGAAGGCACGTTAATATCGCGACAGATCTCTGCGGCACACGACACAAGGAAGCGGTCTACCCTTTTGAATAAGAAACAAAGAATCCAGCATCAATCCTCTCTTGAGTCTCTTAATTTGGCTTCTGGCCCGTAACCGACGCCCCTTGCCATAATCTAATACATACCCCGCCCCCCACAGTTATTCCCCTGGCCGCAATATGTATTTCCGTCATTTACACATCATTTCTTCAAGCGCTCTATTGTGGTTTATTTCTCTCTGGGTGCGTGGCCAGCACAGACAGGCAAACAATTTGTCAAACAAATCGCTCATTGTCCGCAAGCGTCGAGTGTTTGTGTCAGAGCTCGATGTGGTCCAAATCAACCGACCGTTACCCTAAATTTGAAACCTTTACTCATCTCTGTGATCGTGATCAAGAAGTGCATCGCTTCTTTTGCCTCCAATGTAAATATAACGTTGGCAGGTTTCATATGGCCTGTTGATTTTGGCCCTCCGTCTCTGCGGCTCCGTGCTTGTTGTGATAGCTCTGATGCAATAGGAATTTTACAATGGCTCTGCTGTTTGTCTTCGCCGCTCTCTCTTCTTAAAACAGATGACCCCACAATGGCCGGATAGACTGCTTTAATCCAGAAAAGCTCATGTTTTTGACGGTTCCCGGCAAAGTACTCAAGCTATCCTACAGAATGCTATTGTCTCTTCGGAACAGACCTGTCGTATTTTCTGCTGTTAAGCTCTATAGTTCACACTGTAGTGCAGTGGCTATTGTGGAAAGGTCACTTTGGCGCTCGCTCTCTCTCTCCAGGCGCTACGGACCGACAAAAGCTTCTTTGATTGAGTTTTAGTGCAGGGCTAGGTAATCTAACTGGCTTTAGAACCGTTCTGAAGAGGTCAGGATTTATCTTTTCCGTAAAATGTATAGAAAGAAAAATATTCTATTTTAATCTATTTTCACGGCTTTGGTTAAGGGGGCATCGAATGGAGTCGTGTGGGTCGCTTTCTTAGAAACGCTGATCTAAATATCAGGTTTACTGAGAATGGATTGAGATCATGGAGAAGAAGATTGATATGATATAAAAAAACAACACTAGTTGAAGGGTGACCGTGCTTTTTCAATTGATGGGCCGAAACTTTGGAATAGTCTTCCAGTCTCCCTCCGATTAGTCTCTTCCGAATCTGAATTTAAATCCAAGTTCAAAACGTATTTTCACCTATCAGTGTTTGATTTTTTTTCTTTTTAGTGCAGTGCGGTCAAAACTGTTTGCATTTACTTCCGTCTTTTTAGCAAAGTTTTGTACAGCGCAGTGGTCAACTACAGTTGTTTTTATTGTGCTTTATAATTACATTTTGATTTTGACAATTTCTTTAACTTTTATTATGTTTATCTGCAGTATAATTATTTCCATGGGTTTCCTTGTTGAGCATGAAACAGTTTATTTTTATGGTTGTTATTAAAGATGCAACAATGTAGGATCGATACTGAACAGACAATTTTTTTGACTCTTTCCTCACCAGCATTTTTTTTAAGTTGCCAGCCGGTGGCCGAATTTTTTACGATTCTCACAAAATTTTAATGGCTGCAAAGATATTTTCTTCTTTAAATACATAAACATTCAATATATCAAATGAAAGAACAGAGCCTCTTCTTTTAAACCAAAACACTTTTCATTTGTTCTTTTTTATCGTATCTCAAAAATGGGTAGGTCTCTATAAAATTACCACAGGGATGATTAAATGTTTGTAAAAAAAATCTAGTACTGTTTTATAAGGTGGATAACAGCGGAAACATGAATTGACGTAAAATGGGAAACATGAAATGGTGTAAAATCTCATCTCTGTTGGGGAAGTGCTGTCTCTTAATTGAAGAGATAACTCGGCATTGGCGGGAGAAGAGTTCATGATCATGTTGAAATTATTAAATGTAAATAACTCAATGATCTAAAATGTAAAATATTAAAAAATATTAAATCCACAATCGTTGAGGAATCTACACATCTCTACTACACAGAAGTCAGGTTATTTAAATGACTTGTCCGGTGACCTGTGAGCTCCTTTCTGACTGCGGGTTGCCAATCACAAAAATCTCACTTCAACACTTTTCTAACAAAGTCAAGAAGCAGATCGCAAAATTCCTTCTTTCATTTTCTTGAGTCACTTCACCTCGTTCTCAGGGTTCTGCTGAACTTGTTGCACCGCGGCTGCACTTGACGGTGTTTTAGTCTCTGTGAATCTCCCAAGTAATTTTTCTGTGAACTTGGAGGTTTATGGTCATTTTAGTGTCCAATAATTTCTCGTTTCTTGGATGTACAACTTCCTTCCAGTCCTATTGGCTCTTGGCTCCCTCTTCTCATTTTGTCTCCTCTGCTCTCTTGACTCGACCCGTGATCCGCTTCCTCTTTTCATCTCCATCACCTCTCTGGCCCTTCCTCTGCTCACAGGGTGATATTGACTGTTGGGTAAATGCCCCTGATGTCCCATGCCCATAGTGATGTCTCCTTTTGTGTTCCTGTCTTTTTCATGCATATTTTTACAGACGGTTATGCAGTTAATACATTTTCTCCGTGTTTTTGTTAGCTGTATTCTTTAAGTCAATGTGTGTGCAGTGTATGCAATATGTCTCCCTGTTTTTGACAGCAAAGCAATGTTTTCTATTAAACTACAGCTTCATGTAACTCATACATGATATAAACATTCACAACCTGCCATGTCACTCAAGTGTAAGACACTAATAGTTGTGTACTCTAATTTAATCTTTCTCTTCTGTTCTCTCCTCTCGTGTCAAGTTTTGTTGACACAGGCTTTCATTTCACAGTGTGTTGTATAATGTCTGTAATGAATAAACAAAATTTGATAACAGACCTCTTCTCGCTGTACGGTATCGCTCACTTGTGTCAGAGCAAATGTTAGATGAACAGTAAGGATCTTTTTTAAAGATAAAATAATGCCATGATATATTTCTGATGTGCAACACCGTGTTTTGCTTAGTACAATCGAACACATTAGAACCATCATAATTTCATATTTATTCCAGACTGGACGCGGCACCAGACGAGACACGACGAGGCTTGTTCTTAGGTTTGGAATCCGGTGTAGACACGGTGTCACCAAGAAATAAAAATAATAAAAGTTGAATTCAACTGGATTGCTTTCCGTATAAACTGACTGAATAAAAACGTATTAATAAATGCATTTCAGGCATTTAAAGAGAACATTCAGGCTCTCGGTAACGTCGTCTTTCAGGATTGTTTCTGTGTATTTAAACGTTCAGTCTTGGCGCTATATATACTGACTTTTAATAGCTTGTGTCTGAACCGCAGACTTACTGTTCAGACTTCATGCTTTTTATACCTTACACCTGTAATGCAACATTTTGTCTTCTTTCTTGTTTGGTACTAAGGAAATATTTACACTCGACGGGAGTGTTCAAATCTCATAGTGATGGCTTTATCAGTCTGCCACACATTAAGAATTTAAAACTGTTTGTACTCTATGTTATGCATACAGTAATGAAGTACACTCAGCTCATCTATTTTCCACAAATAAAATATCACATTTTTAATTGGGAATACGATCTTTAAAGAAGCATGCACTTTAAATAACAGAAGTGAATCACTTTGAAAATACAGTAGACCCATATGTCGTATACTCAAAAAACAGATATTCATGGTAGCCAATAATATTCATCACTCTGGACATTCCACATGATACTTTAAAGGGTACAGCAATTCATCCTTATCAGCAAAATGACAGAAAAATAGACTTATCAAATGCATTATTTTCATTATGGTGGCCGTGGTTCAATGCACGTGGCCCTCAGTTATGATAGTTACTCCCTTCCTGATCTCACACTTAAAATTTCAAGCATTTATGTAATTTGACATAATTCATCCTCTAAGGCCCTCTCTGTTTATAAGTAAGTTTCGAAAAGTTTTTTTTCACATTTCAAGTAACATTTTGCTCAAATGCAGCAATAGGTAATCCCTCGAGTACATCTAAGAAAAAAGTCAACCAGGAATGAATGCATGGAGTGAATTGTATTCAGAAAGAGAAAAAACTTGGTCCAACATATGAAATGGTTTTCTATATTATCAACCAGATGAAAGAAAAAAATGTGGTTTATAAATAAGGTTGCGATAAAAATTAAAAAAAAAATGGTTTACAGTTTGATGACATAATCTTTATACGGTTACCGTTTTAGTTTCTTGAAAATAAATGATCCATGAAGAATAATGTTACTATTAATGCTGAACAGTTGAAAAAAGTCAAAAGGAAGGGATTTCTGGTTTGGTGTTGATAAAAGCTTGAGCCTCATAGATGAGGTCTGGGAGTATTGCTAAATATGAACCGAGGCAACAAAAATGTTTTATGACAAAAAGAGGGCACTTGTGAGAGGCACAAAAGCCATTGAAAATCTTAATTTTTTTAATTGTCCCCTTAACCCACCATTACGACTGCATGACTATAAATCGTCACCATACAGAGACAATTTACCGTTAGGTTATGAGGTAAATCTGTGTAATACTGTTTCGGTTCAGCTACATCTGTCTGGTCCAGATCTGCATTAGTTTGGCTTCAGGCCAACACTCTTAACCAGCCATTTCTCTCAAGCTGGGAGGCTGCAACTTTACAGCCAAAAGGTATTATAGATGAATCTCTCGATTCCTGCATTTGGCAAAGCAGCACACATTTGCTTATGTCTCATGAACAGCTGTGATAGAGAACTCGCTATTAAAAAGATTAAAACTGGGTGGAATTCCCCATATAGTACTTCATTTAGTAATGCAATTTATATCGGCACGTGCATGAAAAGCTTGGTGCAAGAGTTATGAGCCTGTATGATGCATACATTTCACATATTTGATCTAATGTATAAGGCAATGACTCTCAGCCACCCCTAGTCATTGAGTGATCAGTGAAAGTTTAGTAACTTCATTTCCTTCTATACTCTCAATGCTTTAAATGTCCTTAGATGAGATGTTTTGTTTTTCAATGCAGGGAAACAACAGAAAATCTTATGGTTTAAAATGGAAATGGTTTTAATGAAAACTATTATAGTGTCAACTGTGATGCTTTCTATTAGTAGGATGTTAAAATCCTATTGGAATAATGCCCAAAACTCACTACAAAAAGTACATTTTAAAGAGAATTGTTACATATGGTTCATAATGTTATTTTAATAGAAACCATTTGAATTTCTGTATTGGTTTGTATTGGGTCTCAATTGTTTTTTTCCCTGCAGGGTTATAATACTTTTACATCTCTACATGTTTTTTTTCAATTTGTTTAAAAACAGGAAGAAATGTTTTCCAGCGCGATTCAAATGCCACAACTGAGGCTGGAATGAAGGTCAGTTTGAGTCCATCTACTATAAAATGCATTTTTTTATTTTATTTACAGATGTTTTCCTTATATTGTTAGCATAAGCTTCCAGTTTAGTTTTTTGACAGCATGTGCAAGCTGGTATGGACTCCTCAAGTTGGTGCAAAACCTGGTTTTCAAAAAGCGTCCTGTGTGCCTCTTAGCTGGTCACAAATTTACGTGATTAGTGACCTAGAAAAATGTTAGAGCCAAAACTTGAAATCTCTTGCACTTTTCTATAAATCCCAGAATTTAAATGTGGTCTTAGACCCCTCTGAAAGTCCTGTACATATACATCAGATTTAAGTCTATGAAACAGATGAGGGGTATACATAGAGATCGTTATATTTAAAGAGTCCCATGATATGTTTAAGACCTGAGGTTGAACCACTAACATTTACTCCCACAATGCACCGGTTGTTTTCTCTGTACACCAGAGCGGATCTGAGGGCCGGTGCTGTCACATAATGTGAAAAACAGAGCTCACACACTAATGCATGAGTGAAGCTTTAGCATGAGAAATGCATTTTAAACTTTGAACAACCAATAAGTGATAATTTTCTTGTTGATATATTAAAATTAATCATCACAATCTAGTTAGTATTTTCGGTGTTTAATATGTAATGTGTAACCTCTTTGCCATAAATGAAACTATTTTCTAAACAGGTCTCCTGAACTCACCCCAGTCAGCCATTGATTGGCCGAGCAGATAGTCCCGCCCCCTCCCCAAACTCACGCCACTCGCCAAAATTTTGCCAACGTTTTACCCACCCCTATAGAGATCAGACATTAAACCGGTTAATATCAAATGAGGGCAGACATTTGGCAACTCTTATCAGATGAAATGTTCTGCATGGGTAAACTGACCCATAAATAGTTTAGGGCGATGCTGAGACATCAGTTTTGTAGAGGAATAAACAAGTTTCCCACCACCATTGGCAGTCTCTGATCTACTTGTTAGACGAGTTTGCTGCATTCTAGGCAAACTGAACCCGTGACCTCCGGGCGTCAGGCGTGCCAGTCAGCGAGCTACCGGCGGAGCCTTCAGCTTGTTAGTCTGAGTGCCATTTTGATGCCCAGGGGAGATGCGTCTACCACAACAGCCTATGGTACATTCAGTAATTGACAAACTACAGTAGTTTCGCTTCATTAAACCACTTTCCTTTCTTAAAATCTGCCTCCATCCAGGCCACAGTATTATTTTGACAGGCTTTATTGTGTACCAGTGAAAATTGGGTGGACAGACACAATATCAGAGAGAACATCAGACCATTGCTTTACCCGAAGAGACTGAAACAGCAGTAATGACATGTTTTTGCTTTATTTTATGATGCTTTCTTTAATGTGAAGACCCCCAAGACTTCACATTTAAATGTAAAACAATGCTTGTGACCAAATACTTATTTTGTTTATTGTGTCTGGTGGGGATTTTTATTCTGTCAAGAATTGTTTGTGTAAAAGTGAGTGTTACATACAGGCCCCGCTACAGATATGAGATGAAAGGTGGGCCAAGTGATTTTCCAGGTGGGGGTAACTAAATCAGTTTTTTCCCAAACTATTTACTAAATAACTATTAAGCTTTTTGAATTATTCTTACATCTAGTATTAATATTGTATGTTTAATTTTTACATCATGCTATTTTTGTTCAACCTCTGCCTGAAATGCTTGTTTCTAGTTACAGCTCGCTTTGAAGCGTTCAGAATTGTAGCCAATCGCTTGAAACTAATGATGGACTGCAGCCAGCTATAGTGAGGACTCGTTACATTATAACGATTTAAATCAACTTTGAGCTCATCATGCTCCTGGTCCCTTTTCTGCATTAAGCTTTATTTAGCCTTGATGGCAGCTCAGCCTTTAGTGGCTTTGGTATGGAAACTATTGTTAATATCACATGATTAATATAGGCTATTTGAACAAATTTCGCATAAATCAAAACACATTTCATGATCAAATATACTCCTATATTAGCTAACAATATTTTAGTGCATTTACTCTTTTGTCTCTCCAGAAACTCTGCCATATTGAGTTACAACATGTTTAAAATGCTTTAACCAGGATCTTCTTAGTATTTTTTTACTTGTTGCGTGAGAATTTCAAACGGGAAGGGTCTGGTACGGAATTAAATTAGTGCTGTTGTTGGATGTCGGTTCGGGTGTTCTTTTAATGACTGCAGGTTTTTCAAACAGGACCCTGCAGGACTCTGACGCAGAGTCGCTGAGAGAGAAAGTCACGCCAAACCCGTTTTCTGCAAGGGAACAGTTTTTAACAGCAACGCCGTTTCACGGATCCTCTCTGTCAACAGCTCTGGGTGGACGCAGGGTGGCCAAGCTTCTGATAAGGTGGGCGAAGCCCACCCTGGCCCCCCTGTGGAGCTGGGTCTGGTTAGTTACCAGAATAAAGCTGGGAGTGGTTGAAAAAAGTCTAAGGGGTTGTGACGTTTATCAGAACTTTATCAGAGTTGTTAGTTTGTTAAAAAAATTGGAAGAATGTACACTTAGACCGCTTAGAAGCATTACTAAGACAGTGAAGGAAGAAAAAATAGGGGCAATTTTAATTATTTAAAGGGACCGTTCACTCAAAATTAAAATGATTTTATTATTTACTCACCTCCATGACATTTAAATCTTGACTTATTTTTCTTTTGTAGGACACAAAAGAAGATCTTTTAAGAAATCTGGTTTAACAAAACATCATCGACCCCCCCCCCATTGACTTCTATTACATGGACACAAAACCACTGAGACATTTCTCAAACTATCCTCTTTTGTGTTCTACAGAAGTAAATAAATCATACAGATTTGGTTCCAAACCTGTATAAATTTCTTTGTTTTGCGAAACACAAAGGAAGATATTTGTAAGAACATCAGTAAACAAACAGATCTCATCCCCCATTTACTGCCAAGGTAGGGAAAATAAATACCGTCAATGGGGGACGAGATCTGTTTGGTTGCTCACCTTCTTACAAATATCTTCCTTTGTATTTAGCAGAATAAAGAAATGTATACAGGTTTGGAACAATCTGAGGGTGAGTAAATGATGACAGAATTTTTATTTTAAGGTAACTATCCCTTTAAGAGCGATCATAGTCCATCATTGCCATACAAAGGTTTTATACAAATTGAGATTTTTTGCAGGTTGGGTAAAACCTAAAGGTAAATTGACTTTGAACGGTCAAATGGGCCAGTTGAGTTACGGTATGTTGGTAAAACACTTCATGGGGCTCATTTGGTGCATGTGTGTTACGTGATCCGAACGAACAGACCTTGCAAAAATAAATGCAACGTTTGGCGGACGCGTTCGCCCTCAATGACCTTCCAGAGGTTTTGTTTCCTTTGGACCAGCATGCAGGTGTAACGTATACATATAATCCACAGAATAAATCATACAGTTGCGGTGGGCAGAGCCGGTTGATTCAAATACGAAACTCGTTCTGCAGTGTCCTCCCCGGCACAGAGCGTTCTGTTTATTGTAATACAACAAGGCTGTGGCCATAATCGAGAACAAAGCCTTTTGTAGAATTGAATGAAACTGTTTTCTAAATCATAGAGTGGGCATACGTTCCATCTGCATGTGGGTCAACGGTGATGAAAGGAGAGGGTTATGTTGCTAAGGATAGATAATCCATAAACCTGGCATGTGTGCGGACTGTCTGGGTCGCTGGGGAAGATCTGATCTCTGGACGGAGGCAGAGGGGAGACATTGTTCCAGTTCAGGTCCGGTGCCAGCTCATTACTATAGCACGCCAGTTCATGAGTTCATGGGTTCTGTTAGAGGTGGAGGATCATCTTGATTACTGAGAAATTAAAGCAACTAATCAATGATTTCTTGGAAATATGGGGGGCGGGGGCAGATGTCTGTCGCATTAAGTAAAATATAAGTGAAAAGTCAAATGTTTCATAAGTGGGCTGATCGTATTTCTTCTTTCATGAGCTGTTTCTTATTATTATGTAAGGCTCGGTCTCCCTTCGATTTGGTGCCGTGCTCTTTTCCCCTGCCAAAGACTTTTGTTAGTTATGTAAAGTTATGTAAGCCCTGTGACAGTATCTGTGTCCCGTTGATTCGTCCCTTCAGGTTCACAGCTACTCTTATGTAATGCAAGCAAGGCATGTCCTTCTTTTATTGAGGTTTTATTGATTTAAAGCAGATGCAAGATTAATGAAGTGTCAATATTTTTTTTCTTGTGGGAACGAAATGTTTCGCTGGTTGGGTTTTATGATTTGTTATGTAAGTGTTTTTTTTAAATACGCGGTTTGAATTTATCCACAATGTTACATCACGTTTCATCCGATTATTCAACGTTTTAAGCACCATTTAATACATAAAAATTGTTGCGATATGATATAAATTATAAGCATGAACCTGCCACGTGTCTTGCTGTGGATCACGTGGCCCCCTTAACATGACATGACACAGACAGACGTGTAATTCTGAGAATTCTTGGGATCGCTGACTTCAAAATAAGAGTCAGCACCGCCCACTCGACAAGTTTTTCATGCCTCAGACTGGAGGCTTTTGCCTGCTCATTCAATACATTTTGTGTGTCCAGTTTCAAAACCGACATTACCTAAAGCGTCAGAGTCTGTGTTGGTGTAGTGGGCCATTTTTTGTTTGCTGAGTAAACAGCGTGAAGTGAACACTTCTGTTAAACTTAAATCTGTTCAAAGAAGCCATCGAGTTCTCTTGAAATGTAACTGTTCCTGGAAAGCGCAGACTATATTGATGCATTGAGCTTTAATAACATCCAGTGTGGCACTTTGATCTGAATGGTGTGGGGGGGATGGAGTAGCGTCATGAAGACCACCCACGACACTATGGCTTTGTACCTTAGCATTTGCAAATGTGTTTTGCAAGATAAGCATCAGTTTTACTACTTCTTACAGTTTTAGCTAGAACAATTGTGCAACCAATTTGCAACACCCTAGAAACCACTGACAGTATGCCAGAATCATGGTATGGTTAGTTTGTCTGGGTGAGCACCAGTTAACACTAAACATAATGCCACCATGTAAATATAAAGCTTTTATTATGATAATACAGGAACCAGAGTAATACATTTAGATTAACCTGTACTTAAATCAATTTGTTAATATAATAATGCAGAAAAATAAAAATATGAATGATAATGACGACTTTACAAAATAGAAATAAGTGCATTGTTTAACACTAATTCATTCATACTGTAGATGATGGCACAAGTGTAGCAAAGACATTATTGGGTGAAGAGCAAGGGAATGTGTTTTTTTACCAGAGTCTTCCTAAAGTATGCACACTGACTGCCATAAATCTGCAAAGCATTCTTCTTGACAATCAAACAACGTTTTGCACTATTGTTAATAGAATTTATTGAAATAATTTACACATAACCATAAATGTATATGAAAAATACAATACACCTTGAATGAAATATAATATGTAGATAGATAGATAGATAGATAGATATATAGATAGATAGATAGATAGATAGATAGATAGATAGATAGATAGATAGATAAACCTATATAACTAAATCTCCCTGTCATGTTAGGTTGTGTATTAGTATATATCAGATCAAAGCATTTTAAAAATCCATTTCAGAATTTCAGTTGATCAATCAATAATGCGTTCAGTCATGGTCTTAATACAAAATGCTGGGTCATTAATCAGTAATTCATGAAACCCCAGTAACAGTGAAGGACTTTCATGCACCTGCTGTGCCGTTTGTAGATCTGTTACAACAAATTACTACATACATATTTAACCTATGATCAGTTCTTGCCAGATCTCAGTAACATGATTCAAAAATGTTTTTCTTGAGCTGCCATGATCCTTCTCTGCATTTGAGATTATATACGTGCTACTTGATTTTGAATGGAGAAAAATAGCATGCACAACAGTTACGATAACACACTGTAAACCCGGATAAGTTGGCAATGCTCAAACATTTTGAGTTTTAGATGTTCTTGGTTTAAATAAGCAGAACTTTCAAATTTTGATTACTGTTAAGTTAAAGTTCTTTCCAAACTAACCAAGTGCGACTTAAATATTTGATCCATTGATCCTTTTAATGAAATTAAGTAGAAAGAACTTAAACAAATAAGTACACCAAAATTGCATTTTTAGTTAACTAAATTCTTTCAGTTTCTTTATTTGACATATCTCTTAGTCTAAATACGCATTGATCAAACACTTTGAATTATGCAACCAAGATGACCAAGAAGAGACTGATCTCAGAACTGGCAGTAGCACAGTTACTGCTCACTGAAAACATAACACATGTTACAGTTCAAATTAAGCTTCCCAGAGCCTAAGCACCAGCACCACTCTTCTAAACATGCTTACAGCAAAGCATGCTGGGAATTGGAAATCCTTCTTGACCAATTGTGTTGAATTAACGTGTTTAAATTAAGTAAATTGGACAGGGAGCAAATCCATTTTTTTGTTTAAGTCAAAACTTCAAGTTAATCAAAAAAATCATTATACTTAACTCAAAAGTAAAAAAGTGTTTCAGGAACATGAAATATTTAAGTAAGTAGAACTTTTTTTTAATAAAATTAAATTTACTTTACTTAATCTGTTAGATTATTTTGAACATTTGGGTTTACAGTGCAGGGGGCTGAGGCTACGCTGATGTTTGATTATTTGTGGTCCCTATCCCTTGACAAACCGTCCAGATGCGTTTTTGGATACACACTATTCCACCCCCAGTCTCTCACCCCTATAAACCCCTCTCACCCCCAAGGCAGCCAGTACGGGAATCAGCTCATACTGTTTATAAATGAGACTATACAAACCTCATTCAAGGACTGGAGGTTTCCTAAATTTTCCACCTAGACGTCTCTGTGCTTCAAGATCTGCACAAAAGCCGGTCTTTCTCTGCCTGCATTCGGCTTTTGTATTTCCTTTCATGACTTCTTGTTACCGATATTTTAAACCAAGCACATATTAAAGTGGTAGCCTGTTATCCAATTGACTAAATTTGAATTTCCAAAAAAAACTAAATGTATCCCAAGGACGGGATTATCCCACAGTCTGTCTTTTTCTCTGTTTCTATATTCCAAGCTTTTGGAGGATTTCGATGCTTCTAAACATCTGCAGCAACATTTCTGCAGCTGCCAAACTCGCCAGAGCAATTAATCACATCCACAAGATAGTCACTGGGACTTTAATCACGAAAAATGAACATAAACAGAGAGAGGGAAGTGGTTATTGTAATTATATGTTTCGTACCACAAATGTTCCAGGTGCATTATTATTAGTAATAGATTCTGATTCGTATTCTATTAGGAGAAATGAGAGTTCTTATCTCAGTTGGTATCACTTTACATTATGGTCTCATATATTAATGAGTTAATGCATTAGCTAAAAGGAACAAACAACAAACTACATATTTGTAGCACTTTATATTCAATATATATTTTGTCATTAATTTATCTTTGCTAATGCTAAAACCAATACAGTTGTTTATTGTTCATATTGGTTCATTGGAAATTAACTTTACTTAAATTTAGTTTTATCTAAGCAATTATCTTCATGTTAATAACTAATGTTAATAAATACAACTTTATTGTCTGTTTGACTACTAGTCAAGTCCAGTCAAATTTCATATTTCATTGTTGAATTAAACAACACTTAGTTTAAAATGTTATGGACAAAAGATAAGAACGTTTTTTAATTGAAATCATGTATACGTGAATATGTGGTGATTTAAGAGGGACAAATAAACAAAACAAAACAACAGCTTGGAGTTCATTAAAGACAAACGCTTTTTACAAACAATAAGAATCAGGAGAGGATTAAAAATCATTGAATTAGATATTGACCAAAGTAGTAAAGCAAGTAAAGCTATTGTCATATTGTTTTCGTTGAAGTTTTGTTTAAAAACAAAATCAATTTCATTGATTAACTGGCGTTAAAGAGAGCGACAGAGATTATGTAGAATTGTGTTAGTTTCCAGTTTAAATCCTATTACCCTGTGTCCTGTGTTTTCTGACTTTTGAATAATGATTCAATTACCTTGAGTACTAATAAAGCTAATGTGCAAGAGGTACGTAAAGCCATAGATAAGATCAGGCAAGTGTGCCTGGGTGCTGCAAAACGTGCGTTTGCTCCAATGTCTTTACGTCACTGACCTTTAATGGTAATGAATAATACATTTGTTGATGTTAAGGTTCTTGAGTACAGATGTTGGGGGCATAGGTTAATAGAGGGCAGCTTGGTCGTCAGGTCTGATGCAACAGGTCAAGATATCGCCAAAATCTCATGATCCCAAGACATCCTTCCAAGGCCGCTACTGTATGCTTGGCATTTGTGCTGAAGCGATGTGATGCATCCGGTTTTAACATACATGGGTCAGGTTTGCCAGAACTCCTGGATGGGTTTTTAACTTTTGCATGACCCAATTTTAAGCGTAATCCATTATCCCATTTTAGGACATAATTCTCTGCCAACCATCTTTAAAGTCGTTCCCTCTGTGGAGAAAAGCTCAAGTTAGTCCTCTAATTGTAATTTCCTATCAAACATATACTCGGAAAAGAACGTTTTAGACCCCATATAAGACATTTGCCAAGCTCATGTTCAGACCGCATGTTTACTCGGACCGTCTAGCAAATAGCACAATTGGCTCTCTCATGATAAACAATCCAAATACCGATGAGCGTAGCGAACTTCCTTGCCAGCATTTCGAGGAAATTGGAAGAATGGAGCCACACTGGGTTTGTGGCGTGCCAAAATCCTTGACTTTCCACAACTGAGAGGGTGTTTTTAGCACTCAAGGAACAGGATGAAAGTTCCTTGACTAAGCGTTGAATTGCCTCTATTAAGTTTCAAGGGGCCGCTCACCTAAAGCTGAACATTTGGTCAGCGTTTACTCATCCCCATGTCATTTCAAACCTGTTTGGATGTCTTTCTAGAAGATATTTTGAAGAACATTGGTAACCAAACAACTTTGGACCCCACACAAAGTACACAAACCAACATGACATTTCTCAAAATATCTTCTTTTGTGTTCCACATAAGAAAGAGTCATATATATGTTTTGAACGACATAAAGCTGACTAAATAATGACAGAGTCTTTATTTTAGTGTGAACTAAAATAAAGTGTGAACTTTAGAAGATATAGGAAAACTATAATATTGTGTTTGACCTCTAGGTATTTATATGGATAAATATTCCCTTTTCGCTTACAAAAAGCTCTTATTTGGTGGTCATCCAAGTCCAACTGTCAGTGTCATTTTCTCAGTCAATTGTATCTCGTTTTCTTGTCAAAATTTAGGTGGTTAATATGCTTCAGTTAGATGGTTAAAGTTGTAATTACACCATTTGGCTACAAAAGCGTCCTTTTCCAAAAACATTTTCACAATAGCATGTTTTTATATACAGTATAACGGTAGATTCAGTCCATTTATTTTCACAGCTCAAACGTTCTAGTAAAGGCCTTGACATTGGGAGCGACACCATTGGTGTCATCATGATTTCTGGGAGTCGTGCGTCAGCCTCGCAACTGAGATGAACCGGAATGCGCAGCAACAGCTTTCTTCAGGTATTTTAAAGTTCCTTGTTTTGAATCTATGACCTTTAAAGCTTTTACCAATCCAACACCTTTTATTTTAATTCATGCTATCTTCCAAACAGTGTTAGTGGTATATGGGTATAAAGGGGAAGGGTGTTTTGGAGTTTTTTGGAGCGTAGTGATGAGATTCACAGCAGCATAGGGATCATGTTTCTGATTGTCTTTATTTGCAGTATTGCTGACAAGCATCAGAGATGAAATGCACATAGATTGAGAATGTCAAGAGTGCTGTCATGAAGGCAAGGGATGGGTGTATTTTGACATCCTATGCTGACAATGTGTATCATATAATCTTAAAATATGTTTTACAACACTTCATTTGTAATTTCAGCATTTTATTGGCTTAAACTATAAATTGCAAATTCATGTCATTTTTCTGAAATTAAACAAGGGATTGTCTTCAGTTACAGCTGGGCAAGCGTGCAGAGGACCCTCAAGCTTTAGATCGAATCTATGCACATTCAACTAACTGTAAACTCAGCGAAACCCGCCGCTGACCGATTGACACGTCTGTATTACATTTCCAGTCAAAACATGTAGTCTGCAGGTCGCATTGTATGTGCTGTTACATAAACACGCACTGTTAGATTTTGTGGTGTGAGAGTGAGGCGGCTAATCCTATTCGGTGTATCAGGATGAGCGGGGTGAAAGTAAGTTCAACCTTTCACAAGCAACTAAATATATAATCAGATCAGAGTCATTTTGAGTGGGTGCTGGTGAGAGTGCCCAAAACATCATGCTTAAAACGATTGGAAAGTTTGAACGATCAACACATATTGATAGCATCCTAAGCTCAGTAGTTCACAGTCTGGATGCACTTCTTGAAAAAGCTTAAACCTCTTTTTAGTCCAAGAAAGACCGACATAGGCCAAAAAGAGTTCATTTAGAACGAGCCACCAGCTCCGCGTTTACACTCATCGCAGAGGATGTAATTGAATTTTTGGCTATATTCCTGTTTGTTGTGGATACAGACGTCCCCAGCCAAGTTTGCATTCTCATTGTCCGTTGGCTTAATTCCTGCTTGTACACACTGCGCAGATGGGAATAAATATTTGCAAGGAACATATAAAACAGATGAGACCGTTTACAATTCTGAGCCACAACAATAAAACAAGCAATCCATCCACTTTGACTCATTGAATGACTAAAATGAATGATGATGATGTCAACCAGTGCAGCGTGGAGATCATAACATGTGTGTTTTACGGTTTATGCGGAATAAAATACGCCAGTAGTTTATATAACATTTCTAGGCTGATTCAACAGGACAGAATGTTACATTTGACCCGAATATGTTTCGATCTGCCAAAACAATCTGAAATCTGAGGGCATGAAGATTACGTTCTGGAATTCTCCAGGACGCTATATTGACGTTGTATCAATGGATTGTTTAATGCAACGGGTGATAAACAGAGATCTGTTTTTGGATATTGTAGCGTTTGTTATGATTTTGGCAACCTGAAAGAATGCAGCCACACCTTTGGTTTATATTCCAACCGTGATGATAAATTATACTTATCAAACGATCATTAAGGTTCATTTGGATCATAAACTATATGGCACTGGGCCTTCAGAACGGTTCAGATAACTGCAATTGAAAAATGACCAGGAATAAACAGATGGAGAATGTTGCTTCTTACAGAAATGTTCTTTTTGCAAACGTTACATTTATATCGCACTTGTCATAACAGACAAACTGGATTGAATTTGTTTGAATATTGTCTATTGCTACAGAACCTTAAAGTCAAAGTATGAATTGACGTGTTTGAAAGATATTAGGAAGGAAGCAACTTGTTTACACCATCAAAAAATTGTTGGACTTTTTATGATGTACCGCATGATATTCTAATATGTACCTTTAGGCTTACATAAGAGATACAAATATTTTTCATTTTGTATTAACGAATAGAACCTTATTGTAAAGGATTAGGCGTGACAGTGTTTTTGGCGTGGAAGGCGTAATCGTTCCCATGTGAAATCACGAGATACATTGTAACCGTGATAAAAGCTCTACAAACAAGGCTTAAGCAGGAAATAATTGATTTGCTGAATAAATAAAAAACGCTGTCTGAAAATAATCTTCAAAAGTGAATCATTATTCTGCTCTGGCAAGGATCTTTTGCCAATATACATATTTATATCACTGTAAACATAAACTGCATAGCATATTATAGACTTTATGGCTCTGCATATTTTTATAATGTCCTGTAGCCTGAAGTTCAAGACTTCATTTCCAAAGACAACACTACATAGTACCACATGAATTAGATTGAGATGAAACACATAATTGCAACACTTTCAGAACCGGCGCTCGTGCTCCAGCAAGGTCAGTTTTGTGTAAGAATGATGTTTGACCGGAGTGCCAAACAATATGGACCGGACACCCAAACAAGTTCAGGCTTGGTGTACGCGTAAAGACGAACCCATCGACCCATCGCATGCAAGTCTGTAGGTTGAGTGTCAAGAGAGACCCACCGAGCTGGTCTTGAAACTAGGCTGAAAGGGAGAGCGATATTCCCCACCCTGCTCAATCTTGCTATTGTTACGGCACTATTCATGTGGGAATGGCTGATGTATAAGATAAACAGATTTTCATAATTTCCCCATCCCCTGCTATCCTCCGTGTTTTCTTTTGGACAAAGATCTAAGGTGAAAACCACTATAAGCAGCCTCTCATGTAAACACTGTGTACAAAAGTAGAGATGGATATGTGTGTTTGAGATGCAAATGACCACAGGACAAAGGAATCTTTGTGTTGCTGACCTTAATTGGCTTGGATGAAGTTTCTGGGTCAGTGGGAAAAGAGAAGATGCTCTGCCGCATATACAGTATGGAATCACGCTGAGGGTTACCACCCGGAGATTCGAGGGCTTTGATCTCCACCAGATGAACTTGGTCATTAAACATAAAAAATCGTATGAGTTATAGAACCAAACCAGTTTGGCAGGATATCAGGAACTTCAGTGATAAACAAGAGCAAACATGGTTAAGGGCGATGTCACATTGTCAATCATACTCGAGAAATATTTGTGGGCGAGGCCACGCTCTCCAAGCACTTTCGATGGAGGAAAGAGTATTGTGTTAAGCTTTGTGTGCTTATGATTATCCGAGCACAACTATGATAAGCATCCACTTATTTGCAGCATCAACAATTATCTAATCAGATAAGTAGATAAATGGTCTACTTTTATTTGCTTAACTCATTTAATCCTAAATCTGTCTATCTGTCAGTTTATCTATCCCTTCCTAAAATGTATATAATGTAGACTTATCATGTCTCCCATTACGCAGGTTCACGCGTAATCTCCTCTGTAATCAATAACCAGTTTCCATCTTTATATTGCGCGTCATGTGTAAAGAGAAAGCCCCTTGTTGTGACGTCAGGCTCCCACCACGAGCTTTATTTTAAAAGCCCGGAATGATTAACGGTCTAAAAACGCACGGGGCGATTCGGGAAGCTGCCCAGCGGAAAGCCTTTAGTTAACTGGACGGGAGAAGTTTGGCACCGGCGCTCCGCCGCGCGTCTTTACGCCCGATGCTTGGCGAAGCGCAGAATCGGGTTCACCGCGCGTATACGCCCACATCCTCAAGTCGGCTCTTCTTTCTTTAGGTAGATGAAAGTTTGCTAGGAGGGTGGACGGCAGACGAGATGATATCTGACCAAGATGAGTCGGAAAGGTGAACTTGAATAAGAAAAAGTGCGCGTCGAACCACCTGTTACAAATCTGCAAGAAATGGGCATGCTTAGCGTGGACCTCCTTGTAACTTTGCAGATCTTGCCAGGTTTCTTCTCCAACTGCCTGTTTTTCGTGCTGTATGATTCGGTAGTGCTGGTGAAGCGTGTGGTATCACTCCTGAGCTGCTCGGGCTCGACGGGTGAGTGGCATCGCATGTTGACCACGGCCGGTGTGCGCTCCGTATGGAACAGCTTTCTACTGGATGCTTACAAACAGGTAAGGATGACAGAGCGGGGTTTGGCGTCTCCAAGTGTGTCTTCTTACAGATTTAGATGTTTACATTATAATTATTGGTCAGTGCTGTGTTAATGTATGCACAGCACAATAATGCAAAGTTTGGAGACACTTTCAATTGGAGCGCTAATAATAAATAGTAAAAAGTGTACTTGCATTTTGAACAACATGTTTTTGGTGTAAGTATATTTTTATATGATGCATTAGTTGGCAGCACTATATTTTCCAGTATTAGAAGTCAACCATAACCTGTGCGAGCACATCTAACCTTTACCCTATTTTAAGTTGTAAATGACTGCAAAATAAAGTGCAATCGTTTTATTTATGTTTTTTATGTATGACATAATATAGCATGCATCCTGTTACACATATTATAATGGTTAGCATCCTATGGAGTTTGAATATATTTGTTCATGCCACACAAATGATGACATTCAGTGCAGTTCTATTCATTTTGAAAGTGTGTGAACTTTGGCCTCGAGACAGTCAGTGACCTCACCAGATATTTATTAAATGTCTGGATCCCCCACTTCCTGTTACTTTTTAACTGAAAATCAATCAAACATCACCCAGTGGAGTCAAATATATCAGCTTAATGGGCATGTATTGTCCTGCTCAGCCATAAATCATCATTTGGTTGCATAGCTTTGCCTGCAGACATTTTGTGGCATAATAACCATATTTTTTACATTAGATATGGGATGAGAGTAATTATGCAATAATTGAGTAAGAAAAACAAATGCACTCAGTGTCACAGAATGGCATTATTGTGAAAGGTCTTTTGTGAGCTCAAAGGGATCTTGTGCTCATTATGTAGATTATTTTAAAGATGCTTAAAAGTTTAAATCCTTACCCAAATGTGTAAACTAAAACATGCTCAAAACATCATTATCAAACTTAGAACGATGACGAAGCGTAGAAGAATGTGTGAGTCTTAAGCATCTCAAACTGTGAGATTCAAGGATCACATCACTTTAGGTTCCTTAACTGCTGATACTGTTAAACCAGTTGTTAAATCATTTTTTCGCACTTAGCTCATGCTTACTTCACACGTAACTCTGAAAAGCTTTATCTCTTATTCCTCCACCGAAATAAGCACTTTTCATGCAATGTCTATAGTAAACTGTTTAAAGTGAATGTGTAACTGTTTTGTTTAGGTGAAGCTGGGAGAGCCTGCTCCAAACTCCAAGGTGGTGAAGGTTCATGGCATAAACAGATGCTGGAGCATCGGTGGTAAGAGCCCTGACAAGTGCCACCTGCTGGACTTTGAGTCTGCCAACCGCCCGTTAGTGGTCAACTTCGGCTCGTCCACTTGACCCCCCTTTATAAGCCAGCTGCCGGTCTTCCGGCGGATGGTTGAGGAATTTTCCGACGTGGCAGACTTCCTGCTCGTCTACATCGATGAGGCTCATCCCTCGGACGGCTGGGTAGCTCCTCCCATGGAGCCCTATTCGTTCGAAGTGAGGAAACATCGCAATCTGGAGGAGAGGATGTTGGCAGCCCGTAAACTTCTGGAGGTTTTCTCCTTGCCCCCTCAGTGCCAACTGGTGGCGGACTGCATGGACAATAACGCCAACGTAGCCTACGGTGTGTCTTACGAGAGGGTGTGCATCGTGCAGAAAAACAAAATCGCTTACCTCGGGGGTAAGGGTCCATTTTTCTACAACCTTAAAGATGTTCGCCATTGGCTCGAAAAGAGTTACGGGAAGTGAATGTCTCTTGGAAAGAAGTCAACGAGCCTTTTCTGTGAATGGCGGTAGAATTTATTTTTGTATGATGGAGGGAAAGGAGGATAAGGTGCTTTTAGAGACTGTTTAAAGGTGGCTCCGGTGGAAACACTCGGGCTGGGCTCCAAGTCATTTTTTTCTCGAATTGTTTGAAATGATCAGCAGGTGTCCTGGGTGGAGTTCAACATTCCTAACCACTTTAAAATGAAATGAATATAGACGCTAAATACTGACATGTGGTTTGCACTTCCATTTTGAGACGATTCGTAGATGCACTATTAATACCTTGTTCCTTCGCGAAATAATATCCAGTTTGAATGTGCAATATTTGTATGCGACCTAACGGATCTCGCTTATGAACGTAAACCAAATTGCTGAAAAGAAGAGAAAGCACAAGCACCCAGCTTTTTTATAAAAAAAGAGAATAATTTATTTTTATTGACATTCAATGTCCTATTTTTAATATGTGGCCTGTTTATGCGGTTGTAACGTTTTTCCTTCCCCTGTCGTAAAATGACAATCATTCATGTTCCATTAGCCGTTACATCCCTGAGATGCTGTCCAGTACGTTTCACCAATAATCTTGGAAATATCACTCATGGTTAAGAACTGTAACTTTTCATGAATCCAGTAGTCCCAGCTGTCTAGTTTGGACACTTTGCTGTAACTGCAGTGTACAGGAAAACTGATGTGAAGTGGCTGTTTTACTCCTGAACGTTAGAAAAGTGTTTTCGAATGTTTGGCTAGAACTGACTCTGACGTATTTACAGTCATTCGCTTGGATCGATACAGTGTGGGTGTGTGCATGAAAATCCCAGACGAAAAGGTCGCCTGTCCTGTCTGTGGTTGGATGAGAGACCACACCTCTCTGCTCTGATCCAAACGACTATGACTGTTAACATGCTGAAACAATCTATCTGAACCTGTCTGAGAAAGACTGTTTCCATGTAGTACAACTGATTTCTTCCTTTTAATAAATAAAAGGCAAGAAAAACTGCTGAGCTGCTGCTCGGATGATTCCGTTCCCATTTTTTTGTCTTTAATTCTGGGAAATTTCAATGAGGGGTGATCGGTAGCAAGGAGTTCACAGGAAAACTCCAGATGGTGGAAAACCCGTCTCGTCGAGCGCATGATAATTAAAAAGAAAAAAGAAAGAAAACGCCACAGCCGTAAGGGGTCGTGGAGTACACGCCATTTAAAAATGTGTCCGTAGCAATGCATAGAGAGATGAGTCTGAACATGTGCACCACAATCAGACCGTGTGACGCACGGAAGTCTCTGGCTGAACTTGTGCTTCTTTAAGGCTGCCAATAACTAAACGGCAAAAGGGAGAACATGTCCCAGGGAAGTACCATGAAACAGAACCCCTTGTTGTGGCCAGGCATCGCTTCTCATAGCAGAACTAGTCCATTTGGACCGCTTATATGTTATTCACAATCTGTCCCGGTCTTGGAAAGCACCGTGCTGCACGATAGAGCGGGACAAGTTGCCAACGTTAAAGAGGGAGGCGCCATAAAAAGAAATTTAAACAACGGGGCCGAACACAAGCCCCACTCCAGGAAAGGGTGCCATGCTGTGACTGCTAAGGATTGTGTCTGGTAAACAGGTACTGAACAGAATTCTAAGCAGCGTGTGAAGTGTTCTCATTGATAGGCCACGACGAGGATGCAGAACTGAGGGGGAAAACCCGGCCCGTTTTTTCGCGTGGGGACGAGTCGCGACACCTTACGAAACCTTATCTTTGCCAAGTAGGCCTGTATAAATGAAAGTTAAATGTTTAGGGCAAATATTTAAATGTATGTGTCTGCAGTTCAAAGATTAGGCTGCTCATCCTTCGAAAACGGACTGTTTGGTTTGGATGGGAACGGACCGCTCTCTCTAAAAAAAATGATCCTAATATCAATATATTCAGGAAATCGGCTCAGCGTCTGACCTGAGGGATGCCAGACATTTTATTTATATTTAATAAAAAAATTCCCCCGCAAGTATAAATGAAAGAGAGAGTTTGTCTTGACATAACAATTTAAGTCATAAGTACATTTTTGGAGTCATTTGGAAAGCCCTTTGAGAATCGAATCTCTTGGTCATCACTCTCTTCTAACAGTATGTTGATGATGAGAATACAACTGGTCCGCTACCTTCCAATATTTCATATCCTGTCATCTCTTCTGTGTTGACACAGAGCTGCAGGATACCAGGTTCTGAAACATGGACACTGCTTGAATTGTAAATGAGGAGAGGGAAACTGGTTTGATTTCCCCTCTTTAAGCTGACATCTTCACCTCTCCAAAACCTCAGTGTCATGTCTAGTATTTTTTATCTTTCCCCATGGCCCATGTAACACAGCTGTTAGTGATGCACGCAGTACAGTAAATGATGGATGTAGGGCAAAACCATGCTTTTATCTAAGTTTTGTAGATATTGTTGAGCCAAGTATGTGCACTTTAAATAGTTCAAAATGGAACATGCTTCACATACCTTGATGACAAATCAAAGCACACAAACTTTAAATGTATGCTTGAAAACTTGGCATTCTTCATCCATTATTTACCTCCTTCTTTAAATTTGTTGATCTTTATATGACCGCATACCTTTATAAAACATGGATTTGCGGGTTCAGAAAGTGTTAAAAAAACTCACATAATAGCTCACGTTTTTAGAGTAACATTTTTCATGTTAACCAATTCATAGGGATAATTTATAAGTAAAGTTGGATATTAATGCAATAAGCCCTAAGAAGCAGTGGGTTACAGTGCATTTTATAACAGCTAGGGCGTTAAAAAATAAAGTCAATAAAATGATATGAAGGCTATGTCAGCCGTTATATATTGGGGTATAACCGCATAGAACTTCGCTCAGCCAATCAGAATCAAGGACCAGAACTGACTGTTTTATAAAAGTGAACATTCCACTGCGAAGGTAAATTGAATCAAAGCATTGTGTACTTGTTTTCTCCCTGATGTTAAAACCACAGAATGCAAATGAAAAATTCACAACTTCTCCTAGTGGAATGAATTTATTTTGAAGATATTTGGCATTAAAATGAACCGTTAGGAATGTTGATCAGATTAGAGCAATGGTAACATCTGCTTGCATCCTACTCGCTTGGACCAAGTTTCATTTATTTGATTAAAGACTTTAAACGGAATGTTTTCTTAAAGGTCCAGTGTATGAATTTTAGAAGTGAGGCTTGGAATTGCAAACAACTGCTCATTCCCCTCTGTCAATGCACTATGGTGGCTGACACAGGACTAAGATGTTGTCATGTTTCTGCTTCTTTGCCGAAAGGAGATAACGTATTTATGAAACGTGCTCTGTAGAGCAGTTTGAGACAACATGGCAAATTCCATTTAAAGGGACCCAAGGTGTATGTAAATTGAAATAGCTCATTCTAAGGCAACAGAACATAACGCTTCATTATGTAAGATCCTTATACACATGTCAATGCAGTTACTTAATTAATAATTAAATGCATTTCTGTCAGATCCTCCAAGAAGTTACATACTGGACCTTAAACATTCATTCAGCCATACTTTCTATTTGATCTTAAATTGAAAGTCCTTCTTAATCACTATTATTATCTGATAAAAGTTGGTCTCGTAGATACAGACCATAACGGGTAATGGCAGTTTCCAAAAGCTCTTTCATAACTTGGTAAGAGTTGTTATTAAATGATTTTACAGACTTGTTAAATAATACGTTATCGCCCAAACTAGATGGGTAATCATTTCTGATGCTCAGCTTTATTTCGTTTAGGCAGAGATTAACCAAAAAGATTTGTTTTTAGTTGCAGATCAGGTGAGGTGTAGTTCCAAACTTAAAATGTCCACTCTTTTGCCTAAAAGAACACAGACACTGTCAACCGGCATTAGCCAGAAATACGTGGTACTCTCTTTGTGACATAACTTTAATCATTCAAGTGCAACATAAACATTCCTCTAAAGCATCTGAGTGGTTGAGTCATCTGTGCCAGAGGGATAAAACGACACCAAAATTACCCATTCAGATATACAATACACACTAAAATATTCCAGTCTGACATATGTTTTCATCACACTCTTCTATAGGGAACATCTTAAATGACTGGGTCATCTTGCTTTCTCACACCTCTGATGTCGTGAAAAAATACACTTTTAATTACAATGTCCTCTTTGGAAAGATTTACTACAGACAGCAGTGGCTTTTCCAGGATGACAGTATCTCAGGTGGGTTCTTTTAAAAGCCATTGGTTAAGCTGTGTTTATTGCGCCAGCGAGACCAGCTCGGCTCATTACTCTGACAAAACATTTCAATCTTCTGACGTCTGCCCTGGGATGGGGTCTATATTTCCGGACACTTATTTACAGTATGTCTCCACAAAAGCATCTCTTGTTTTCCATAATAATAGGAGGGGAAACGGTTATTCACACTTTCGTGAATGTTATTTTGTTTTGCCGATACACCTCCATAGTAACAACGTCTGAACTCCTCCTCGTTCTCCACAAAGGCTTGGTTACAGAAGCCTAATATTTATGTTGGCTTGTCAACCCAATGTAAATGTGCTCATTTCTCTGACCAGATCTCATCGCTCGTCTTCTCTCCGTAGACTTTAACTGTCATTTCAAGTAATTCTTCAACTTCTTTCATCTATAAACCCACTAAAGTCAGATTTGTAAGATTTTATTATGTATTGCTTACTGAGCTTTCACACAATGCGTTTTTTTAAACACAAAAAGAGTTTAGTACTTTAACGCATATACATATGGCACTCATCCTTTATTGTGATATTGTGTAATTTTAAGCAAGAATAATGCTTAAATTATCTCGCAGCAAATCTCTTTTATTGTTTTATTATTTTGTTTCTCTTTACCATTGACTAACATTAGCAGACTAGTACTTGAACTCTTTAAAGCCTCCATCAATGTGGTTTCTTTTGTATTCACACCCTATTACATAACCTCTTAAAATGCTTCAAACTGTTTTGAAAATGTGGGGTTGACACAAGCGCACAAATAGTATTATGAGTGGTAACAATCGTTAAGTTTATACAAATAACCAAAATCACAAGTCATTGTGAATGTGTCTGTAGCAAGAACGTGGAAACTTTAGCTTTTGGAGCTGCGAACCAGGAAATCCCATTAATGTTTTCAAACTCAAAAGTTCTTTTAGAGTTGAATTAAGGACTTTCTTTCTTTCCTTTAACAAAAGAGAGGAAGTCTTTACAAGAACCATACTGTTCAGTGACCGAGATATTGCTCCACTTACACCAACCAAGGGTATGTTTGGGAAAACTGTGGCATTGTCTTCAGACAATACAGCATTGGTACATCATGCTGTCTTTGTCACGCCGGCCAGCACAGGCAGCACATTTCATCACAGACTCGTTTTCTGTCCTCCAGAATCCCCACCGCAAAACTCTGGTGAGCACAAACATGCACCTGCACTTAACTGACAGGTCTGTAGAGGGCGCTGTGCATTCAGTCACAATGAACACAACATGAACTTGCATTTTACATCTGTTTAGTAAATGAGGCATCTATAAGTTTAATATACTATGAACATGACCGATTATTAGGTTGCTCGGTGATATCAAACAAAATCTGTCTGCTAAAATATTCTTATATTATCAAGTTTCTTGGGAATATAGAGGGCTCCAGATTTATGAGACCAGCATTATGAAAATGCTAGAATGATTTCTTTTCTTAATACAACATTATCAACATAACAATTTGAATAAAATGTGAAATTAACGTTTTGTCAAAATGTTGCTTTAATTACATTTCTGTGTAAAACCTGCAATTTTATTATGATCTCGAAAATATTGTACATGCTTTAGTAAAAGAAACAATAATAATCTGACTTTAAAATGTTTAAAAGCAAAACTTTTTGGCTTAGTTTTGAATTCTTAAGGTTTCAACGTCTCAGGCATTTAGACATATACATAACATTATTTAATGTGAGTGAATGTACTGTATGTGAGCCTGCTGATATTATTTTAAGGTCTTTCAACCCTAATTCTTTTGACACTGCAAATGTTTGGAAAATGTGCCATGAAACTGTTTTGCAATGCCTGATCTGATGATCAGTTGAAGCGGTCACCAGTCACCATTAAACTGTAGAGATTTAAAACATGTACAGAAAAACTACACTAAAAGAGAGAGAAAAAAACACCTCTTTTGCTTTTTGCTATGTGCTGGAATGTGTAGCTTGAATGGAAAAGCTAATCCTCAAACAGCAGTATGTTTTGCACAAACAAACTGTATATCCTCATCAGTCCGACACTGCAATGTCCTAGATGGGTGTGTTAGTATTCCTGCAAAGCAATGGCTGATCTCTAGTGCTCTGCAGCTTAGATTAATAATGAATCAAGGCTTTAACCACATGCTCTCTCTCTCTCCCTCTCTCTTTATCTCTCGCCCTCTGAGGATCAGGTTCCTGCTGCATTTTTGGATTGGCATGGATTTGATGATTCTCCATTCATTTGAGAGACAATAGGCAGATTTTGAACAGTAAAAAGATACTGTCTGAAAATTGAGAATTGGATGGGACCATGATTTATCTTGGAATCAGGGTCATTAGAGTCCGTGCCACCATGTGATAAAACGTGTGCATTCATTACAATTTCTTTATTTTTACTGACAACAAGATTAAACTGCAAAATACTAAAGCGGTTTGATCTTTCCAACAGAACAAATGACTAATTCCTAGCAGAGAAAAGGTCTGTTTTGATGAATTGTCCCAATCAACAGAACTTATCTGGAACTTGCGGGAGGATTATTGAATGTTAAGCCTTTGTAGGATTTTAATTAACTTTCTGCCCAGAAAAGGTTTCCCATAGTCAGTGCAGTTCAATAATCCAGCCACCCATGTAATAAGATGTTCATTACGAAATTGTACATTTCACGGTCTGCTTTTATTCTCATGCCTGTGAGAATAAGACCCGAAGCTAAAGAGAATATCAAATCTACCTGGGCAGAGTAATATAACTAAGTGAAATCAGCTTCAAGACATTTGGATTCTTACATGGATCAATAAAAATTTGAAACCGATTTGGATGAAAATGCTCAAACAGCACTTAGTGTTTTTAGACATGACAGTTTACAGACATGATGAACATTTAGAGTAAAAAATTGTGACCATTCACATTTTGTAATATAACATCTACACTGCATGTACTTACCTGTGCGTCCATCTTCCTCTCCTTCGTTACTGGACATTTAGACATGCATGCATTGATTCACATCTTTGATATTTTGACCAACGTTAACATTTAATTTAACAAACCGGCATTATTCATTAAATTGATGCCGAAAGCTAAATTGCTTCAAAGATCACCTCTGACATGTAATGGTCATCAACAACAAAAAGGATTTTTCATTTCTACCCCTTTTAACTTTTCTTATCGAAAACAATGCATCCGTTTTTGAATATCTATAAACGTGCAGTCAGCCGTACGTTACACCTAGTACACAACATTTCATTTTAAACCCGTTTAGTGTATAAGTTCATTTTATTGGGGCTTAGCCTCCCTCGCCTTCTCAAAACGACTGCCACTGGCGAGCATACCTCTTATTCTGTACACTGGAGAAACTGTGTCTAAGGCCTTTTTGAACAAAGTAACTGAATAAAAACCCATATAAATCTATTTAAACCTTTAGATAAAAATACTTCTTCTGGATTTATTTTTATTTATCTACACAAATGACTGCATGATAAGTTTTACGCATAAGTGTAAATCAAAATCCAAACAGTAACATGAATCTTATTAGTGTGTGCATAAATGGATGATGTCATAGAATCAGTCTGTGTAACTTTTTATAGACCACAGTGAAAGGATTAAATGCATCTGGTCATGATGTAGGTTTCCAAAGGAAAGAAAAAACACACAATCTCTTAATTCTCTCAGTTACTTCTCGTAGACAGCAATCAGATGGAGAATCAATCGAGCCCGACTCCTGCATTGTTTCTCCTGAGAGAAGGGAAGTAATACCCGTCTCCTTGTGAGAATCAGAAGAAACATAACATCTCAAACTGTGCTCAGATTTACTAACCCACCAAACATTTAATCATTGTCATCAAGATCTTCCAAGACAATATTATCTGTCATCAAAATCTTCAAAGACCATATTATCTGTCATCAAAATCTTCCAAGACCATATTATCTGATCTGTGTTTGTCACATTGCTTTACAGCTCTGATATAACTGTATCGTATATGTCTGTCATTTTCAATGGGTATTTTATTATAAAACACACAAAAACATTTGAGACATGAGACATAACCGAGAACCTTTGAGATATTAAAGAGAAACTAGATTTTCTCCTCTGGGTTTGCAGCAATACCACATAAAAGTAATTATTTTCTGTAGCGTACATCATAATTTAATCACTGTAATTAATGAAGCAATTAAAATCTAACAAGCTCTTAAAATTCTGCATTTGCGTTCCCTTGGTAACAAAAAATATTTTGCTAGTTGTTTTGTGCTATATGTGTAATAACTACGGTTTCTTTAACAGTTTAGGTAGGCCTACGGAAACTTTATTTTTTCTTTCAATTGGCAAAACTGTTAGATCTTGATTTACCAGCACTGTCTTCAACAGTGAGCTATTGAATAAAAGTACTTGCTGCAAGTGCAGACTGCATCCTGTCTTATTCTTAAACAGAAAATAAGTCCTTTAATCCACATAAAGCAAGACAAAATAAAGTCCCATGTCTCTGAAACACATAAACATGATCATGACATAAAATTAAATTATTTATGCAATTCAGAAGAATATAAATAAATCACCTACATATCCTGAAAAAGCGTCTAGATATAAGTGCACATTAAGACAACTGAAATATCAACCTACATCATGGAATGTTTTATTATAGACCTTCATCAATGTTTTTTTTTTTTAAGCGAAGCTACACGACTATGATGTTATAAATGAAAATAAAAATTGCACATGAAGTTGAATAGAAAACAATAAAAAAGAAACATGGCCACATCTCCACATTATATGTATGGGTACACTGATAAACAAATATATAAAAATGGCAACAAAAAATTATACATACATGATACGGAACTGAAATGTAAAAAGTGCATTGATGCAACAGGTTTACTCCAGTCCAGGCCACTTGAATTAAGACATCAAGGTAAGAGACTCACACAGCGTAAATTACGTGAGCTGCATGTGCGTATCCATGTTCGTCTGTCTTTATTACATATTTCTTTGATTCTTCTATAAATAAAACAACCGATACAATTAAGAAGTGTGTCTTGTATTTGATTGACAGCTTCAAGTAGTCAAATATCCATGCGACTTAGAAACATCTGCGAGAAAGATTAGACCTCTAATCTAACAATATTCTCTGCTTTTCCTTACAAAACGTCTGTATATTTTCCGCTCGTTCACATGAACAGACAGCGTCTAATTTTCTTAATGAAGTACACCGATAAATCAAATGATCTCTCTGTACAGTAGAATTACTCAAAAAAATACAACTTAGGTTTGTATGTACATCATCTACCTACAAAGTACAACCGCTATCATGTAATAAAATATGTAAACAAATTTGTCGTTTGACACAGTCGACTGTGACAACAGATAGTAGAATTCTTCACACTTTTCACATTAAATTTATTTTCGTATAGACATCCTTTAACAGTATTAGAGCACTGCGCCAGTCTGCACCAGACAGCGTTATAAAAAAGAGACGAGAGCATATGGACCAACATACATACGATTGAAAAAGTCCCAATCATCGACTTGCTGCAACTGAAAGTAGGAAATTCAGGAAATGTTGTCCCTCGTTGGCGCCGTAAGGGACGAGAGAGGTCTATTTTATGAAGGGATTAACCCGGTGGACGTGTTCAAGCATCTTTCGTTGAACATGAAAGCAAGGGATGGCATGCACTACAATCAGTCGCTTTACTGAGACTTGGTAACTTCTTTCTGGCAACTCACACATTATTACAGTTGGTTGTACAATTCGAACGATCATTTTTGATTGTAAATCATAACAGTGCTGTGCTGGCAGAGTCTTAGCGACCTGTCACTTTAGCAGATATGACAGTTTCTTTTTTCTTTTTGCAGAGAGCAAGAATCATAAGACACCACATGTTATGTATAAACAATACAAATCTCTCTCTCATATATATATATATTTATATTTATATATGTGTTTTTTGTTGGCAGGAGTCCTTTTTCGCTCGTGACAAACATTTTTTTGGCCCCACTTGTCTGTCTCTTACATGCTCAATACGGCCGATATAGCGTTCTCTTCTTTGTACAAAATGACCAAATAAAAAGAAAGAGAAACCAAAGAAACGATATTTACTCCAAGGATCACGTACCTCTAAAAGTCACTTAGGATTATGATGTCGCTGTGGAATATTCTACACGGATAACGTCTCCGACCGGATAGAAGAGTAAGGTCACTAATGTCGCTATTTATCTTCTTGGTAGTAAGTGTGCTTTATGGTACAGTTCGTGTGAGAGTTTACCGCAGTCTCAGCACAGCGCCAGGCGTCTGTGGCCTCCTCTCGGCGCAGCTAGCAATAGTTCAATGTTCTCTGTGTACGTGTCTGTTGGTCTCTCTCTGCTCGGGACACGCTCGCGCTCACACGTAGTACTCCTTGTCCTTGTTTTTCTGCTTCTTGTTGCCGCCTTTTAAACTCTGCTGCTTGTCCTTCATGACTGCTCCATTGCTCTGTGCCGAGTTGGTTATGTAATTCCTTGTCTCGTCTACTTGGTAGGATCCCTCGTCCCTGTTTCTGTACTTATACATGGCGTACAGGAGAATTAGGATGCATAAAGCGGCAGCAGCCACTATCCCGACGACCATTCCGGTGGTGCTGCTAGATTCACGGACCACCTCGGAGGCCCCCGGAACCCGCCTGATGCCCGGCTCCGTCGGGATTGCTGTGGGTACATTACGGAACATGGGGGATGTTATTAATGGGCTCTTCTGCTTTGTGTTGTCTACCTCATAGGAAGTGGGCAATGGAAGCAAGACTATGTCGGGCTGGGGCTTTAGCTCCCTGTGATTCATTTTGCCCGCAGGCGGTTTGGGTGGCGTGGAAGTAGAGCGGCTCAGCTTGGGGGAAAAAGACGTGGTAGTGGATGTCCTACCAGAATCGGAGACTTTGTTAGGTCTAAAGTCCTTGGATCCCCACTTAGGCGCGTGAGCTTTGTAGCCACCTTCAAAGGCCGACGAAGACAAGGTCTTATCTGTTACCAAGGAGAAGGTGGTGTAAAAATCTTCGTCATCGGTAGGGGGCAGGTTAGAGTCGTATGCTTCCCCAGAGCCAAACCCAGATATCACCAAGCCATCATCATCATCATCATCATCACAATCATCGCTGCCTCGGTCCGACAAGCAAGGTACCCCCGCCTCAGTGGCCATGGACAGGGACTCTTTGGTGGTCTCAATAATGGTGAGGTGGGGACGGAGGGTTGGGGGAAAGGGTATGGAGGGTGTACGAGGGGCTACGGAAGGGAGCTCTAAGGGGTCCTTTACAAGAACTGGGATAACTAATTCACCTCCTACAATTGAACAAAGACACGGAGGGCATGTTAGGGAACGTCAGTGAGACCAAGCCACAACACGTTTATAAGGCAAGACTGGAAACGAGGATACGAGGCAGAAAAGACTTTATCAAAGGAAACCAAGGGAAACCAAAAGACAAAAGCCAAAACATATTCAATAGCCGAGAACGCAAAGCAAAATAAATTTGCATCAAAAGGACTCGAGAGGGCTTCGTGCTTGGGTGAGCCAGGGTCTTTATGGTCTGCTCAATGTTTTACGTAATCATTTGAATGAGAATTTGCATAACTAACAAATGTCAGTGTCCGAAATATGGCAGCCGTTATGGGGAGGTACAGTCGAAAAACAAAAAGGCACACACAAATCCAATGTTAGCTTAAAAGTGCCAATGATTTCCTATAAAGCATGATGCCTGGCATCATGCCCCTGCAATTTTGCAATTTCATTAGTCATAAAAAATGTGCATAGTTATCTTCTGCAGCTTATTCAAATTTGTTTTACGTCATTTGACATGCCTTGGTATATGAAGGAGGTACCTTCAAAAAAATCGAAATATTGAGTCATTGACTGAACGAGCAGACGTTGTGTTGAGGTTTCGGAAACAGACATCGTGTGTGTGAAAAATGTAACGGCTTACTGTACATGTGCAATTTGATCCGTTTTAAAAATAAATGTCTAAGAGAAACAATCCACAAAAAGTTCCTTCATTTACATACAATTTGAGGTGACGTCTCACCTAATATTATATGTGACTGAAGAAGGGAAATTGCATCTCGGTGTTTGTTTACCTGAGAAAACATCCTGTGCTCTCTGTGAGTGAGATTGTGCGTGAATATATGCATACATACATGTATTTTATTATAATATATACATTATATTTAGAATGAAAGATCTGGCTCCCCAGCAGCACACAAACTCTTGCCTTTTGAATGGCTTCAGAAAGCCTTTCTAATGGCAGCTACTGTTCTCCAGTGTGCAATGACAGCTGAATGATCTCTTACGCTATTGCCAAATCGATATGGTTAGTTTTTTATAGGGCTGGGACTAAAACACATCTTAAAGTAATAGGACATTCAGTAAAACATACTTTGTAAGCTACACAATACATTGCCATTTAAGTGTAAGATTCATAATGCATTCATGAATTAAGAATTTATCAGTCATTTCTTAAAGTTATGCAAGTACATTGTCAAAGTAAAAGTGTTTTAATAATATCAGGCCTTGAAGCCAATGAGATGCCAAAAAAGTAAAAAACAAATATCTATTGGCTTAGCTCTACAGCTTTAGTGTTAGGAGTGAACACTTTTAAAACAAATTGAATAAAAATATAAATTTGGCGTGCAATGATTTACAAATACACTAATAAAATGTTTTCTACATTCTACTGGCTAGATATTCAGACTGCCATTGCAACTGCAAGATAAAACCGCCATTAGCTATAAATCACAAACAGTACTTTACAACGATAATTGTAAATTAAAGTTACTTTAAAAATTAAAGCGCATACTCCAATCATAACAAAAAATAAAGCCAATGCCATACTGTAAGTTACCATAGCAAACGGTACAATACTCAATAACAAACAGGCAATATAAAAATGGACATTATATTTTAGCAAACCAACATCAGAGCTTCTGATCTATTAATATACACATTCAACAAGCAATTTATAATTAGACTATCAACATTGAAGACATAAAAGCATACCAAGTTTTTGTCAACTTACATCAACAAATTGCTCGCATGATTTTGGCATGAAGAAAAAACGTACAAAAGAAAGTTGTGTAAGAATGTTCTTGGACAGGTTTTTTGTCAAAACAAAACGACTGGTTATCGTGTTTCTGCTTAGATATATATATATAGTTATACTTTTGTTCCCACATGAGAGAATACAGGGAGGCAACAACACATACATCCACACCACGTAACATGAAAAATAAACTTCACCATTATTCTGTTTTCTCGTTACTTTGATAAATAATCCAGTTTTCTTACAAAAACTGTACATAGTTGAGCCATTGATTTATATAGCATGTTTTCCGTTAAATAAATATCTACATTCTAGTAATTAAACTTTTTGCTTAGATTGGTTTTAATCTTCAGGTTTGAGTGAATGGATGACTGTACATATTTGACCATAGCTAGAGGGGGGAGGGAGGGGGGGTTGTGACAGGGGTATCGGACCTATGAACATACTACATAGGAGATGATAATGATGGGGGTGATTGTGTAAGTCAGTTGCCATGTCCATGTATAGGCAGTACGAAGCGGTCGGGCAGCATTAACGTTTTTGGCTGTAAGGAAGGGATGGGGATACAAACAATGAGCATATACATGCCCATCTACGAAAAAGAACAAAACTCTAACACTGACAATCTGACAAACCCTAAACTGCAACTTCTTCGCCATGCAGTTTTTAAACATTCTTTAATTGTCAATTGTTTATCAAGATCACTGGCAGAATTTGAAAAAACAAGAATTACATCAAGATCTGGAACCTTTTCACTGACGCTCATGTGCTCCCAGATTCGCTTTGGATCGCTCCAGCACGTGAAATTGGTTTCGGTTTGATTTTTACAGCACGTTTGGTCAATTGATTTAGAATTTGTCAGTTGAAGCACATGGATTTCTCACTGAATTTGTTCCAAATCTTAAAAAGAAGACCAAAATAAATCAAAACATGTTATCAAATTAATGATAATCGTGATTTGATATTCACATCTAGGCAAAATTCCACCACTAATTTTGAACCCAAAAAATTCAGCTAGTCCAAAAATGGTAAACAACAAAAAAATGAAATTGTATAAAGTAAAAAGACAAAATTCCCAGAGACGAAAGAACAAAGCAATTCTAATTTTCACACACTACAACCAGATGCACAAACTATAAAACAGACACAATCGAGAGGGACAGTTTAACAGACAACTGCTTCCTCTCTCATGTGACCCAGAGACAAATATATCTGTCATTGTTAGTCTTAAACATGTAACAGGCGTGCAGTCTGGATGTATGTCAAGAGAGAGGAAAATTGGCTGAAAATGGGTTAATTTTCTTTTTTACTGCAAGATGTTGACGCATGCGTAAAGTAAGTTGCATTTAGGGAAAGTAGACGAACAATACAGCAAGCTGGGGGTCAAATCACACATCAAAAGTTAACTGAGGTCAGAAAAGCCTTTTCACCAGCGCCTGTAGGTCACAGAGGCTTGTTTGTGCGCTTTCGCCACACACTACTGTAAAATATGTTTTTCAACCAGTAATCTAAAGTCATTAGGTCTGAACAGTTTTATAATAAAAACGAAGCGTCTGTGATCGTGTCTGGTACTGTACCTACAGACTTTGGTTCAAAAGCAGCAGAGAATTGACTGAGGAATTCCACAAGAGGGCTGAGAATAAAAACAAACTTTTTGGATATTTTAGAGTAACGATCATGATTTATGAGGCATTTAAATAATCTTTCATCTAATAATTGTACTTTTAATAGCAATAATAAAAATATGCCTAATCGCAATATGCTTCGATCATTGGTCTAGATTTGAAGACAAAAATGCAATACAATTAATATGATTTAAAGGGATAGTTCACCTAATAATGAAAATTGTGTCATCATTTGTCATCAATGACTCTTGTCATTTCGAACCTGTTTGACTTTCTTTCTTCTGCAGAGCACAAAAGAAGATATTTTGAAGAATGTTGATAACCAAACAGCGGTGGCGCCCATTGACTTCCATTTTATGAACACAAAACCAATATAAGCGAATGGCTGCCATCGCTGTTTGGTCAACAACATTTTTCAAAATATCTTCTGTATGTTCTGCCAAAGAATGAAAGTCATAAAGGTTTGAAATGACAAGAGGGTGAGTAATGATGACAGAATTGTTTTTCTAGAAAAACATCACCGCAGGTTTATATAGAGTTCTCCCTTTCTGTCACTATATGAACCAGACTTTTCATTAAAACACAAAGTGTCAAAATACACAGTGCCGGAACTCCCCAAAGATTCAGGATCAAACCAAACCATTCTGCAATATGTGGGTTTCTTGTTATGTTATCCAACATTATATACTAGAATACTGCATGCTGGGAAATCTTGACGTTCCCATACGGGCAGGGGACTGATTAAACAAGAGTCAATGTTCAATCATCAGTGTGAACAGCACAGTTTGTTCTAAATGAAATTGTACGGCTACGTGACCATCAAGCCTTGTTTACTTGAGTTTTGATAGTTTTTTCTTTGTGCACCACCAGACTGACTAAATGAAACCTACTTATTCTAACATATCTCGGCATAAAAGATTATTTTAATGATATTGAAGTCTAACTTCTATGCAAATAAAAACATTGCGCCGTGCTTAAGTATTTGCTTGATAAGCATTTATTAATATCTAAATATTAGCACATTTCTGCACGATGTTTAAACGTACAAAAGTGCACTCGTTTTTTCACACTCAAGCTTCAGTGAGAACCATGTCTACTGTGCTTTTCCTGGTTTGGTTGGTGTGAAACCATTTCTAAGGAAGCACAGGGGTTCATGGGAACTTCGGGTCTACAGTTGGTATGAAAGCAATAACTTTCATTATTGAGCCATTGGGGTGATGTTTGCAAGGGTAGAAATGAACAATCTAACAAACTGTGAACATCTGGGTTAAATGGACAATTCAACCAAACATAAAAATTCTGTCATCTTTTACTCACCCTCAAGTTATTCTAAATCTGATTACATTGAAATAAAAAGATATTTAAAAGAATTTAACCATTGACTACCATAGTAGGACAAATAAGTCATAGGAGGTAAAAGTGCCCCAGAACTGTTTGCTTTCTTACATTCTTCCAAATATTTTATTTTGTGTTCAACAGAGCCATTGCATTTATTAATACATTTTTCCTACGATGGTAGTCAATGGGGGCCAAGGGCTGTTTGGTTACAAGCATTCTTCCAAATATCTTTCTCTGTGTTCATCAGAACAAAGATTTAAAACTCGAGGGTGAGTTAAAGACAGAATTTTCATTTTTGGGTGAATTTTTCCTTAAAGTAAGACCCTTAGGAAGCTACTTTGTGAGCATACAAGTAATCTATGAAGTAGGATGCCTCATTATAAAGCAAACATTGAAACAAAGAAGGGTATTCAAACTGTTAACATACAAGAGTTGTCTCTCAATGTGAGATGTCTTGTTGGTGTTCTTATCTCTGGTCCCACTATGGATAGGTAATTGAACAGTAGCTCAAATGCTAATCATCCACCTGCTGGCCCGTGATAAAAGCATCCCCCCCGTTGGGACAGAATAAGGCAGAGCAAAACTCGCTCTATAATCTAGACCATTCTTCCCTTTGTTCTACATTCTTTTTCCCCAATTTCATGCATTCTGACAGAATCTAATTGCTTCGAGTCTAAAGATTATCACCTCTGTTGAATCATCGTGGCACAAGCTAGACTTGAGAAACCATGGGCCGGTTGCATAAACTGCTTAGTCTTGCAAGTTAGTCAGAATTTTTTTTTCTTCAAGACTGGTCACAACTTTTTTAAGTCACTCACATAACAAGGAGGATTGGGCTTATTCAAATCTAAAAAATAAGATTTATTAGTCTTAACTATTTGCTACTCAGCGGCTATGTTTATGTAACTGGCCCCGTGTCTTGGTATCATGAGAGTCTGAAATTTGGAGTGTAGCATATAATGCCATCTGCTGTTCATATGGGGAAGACTGATGCATCAGTTACAGTCAGTACATTAGTATCGGGGCATTGCTAAAGCACAACATCCAGTCCATTTCATTGGAAGATCTTATCTTTCTTAAAATGATAATTCTGTCATAATTTACACACCCTCTTGTCATTTCAAACCTTTATGATTTTCCTTCTTCAGCAGAACACAAAAGAAGAAATTTGAAAAAATGTTGGTAACAGAAAACTGTTGGTCCCCATTGACTTGCATTGGTTTTCTGTCCATATAACAGAAGTCAATAGGGACGGACGATTTTTGGTTACCAGCATTTTTCAAAATATCTTTATTTGTGTTTTGCAGAAGAAGGAAAATCACAGAAGGCAACAGGGTTATTAAAGGCAGATTTTTTATTTTAAAGGTGAATTATTCCTTTAACTCTTTTACTCCTTTAATGTTTAGATTTAGTAAGGGATGTCAATGGCTTATTTAAATAGGCACATCAATGGATACAAAATTGTAAAGAAATTATAGTTTATATCACTGTATCTACTTTTTCACACACAAGAAGATAGTAAAACACCTGTAAATGATATTGAAAAACATCTGGCAAATCTCGAAATAGATTGTTTTACACTAAATTAAAATAAAATATATTCAATTTTACGTCATTCTAAAATTTGTAGCTATTTTGTGCAGAGCTTATGGTTTGAATGAAAGCAAAGTATCATGGGACCGGAAAGAAAAAATAGAGTTATATTAATTAGAATAATTGAATCAAACGTCTCAATTTGAAACGGAGATACGCCTGAACATATCATACGGCTGTTTAACCTTTAGATCTGATAAATATTGCACTACACGCTGGATTTGCGAAACAACTTTTGAGTAAATACATTGTACAAACTCTACCGTAAACTAGAAGAGTAGGAGATGCATCAGTCACCCAGATAATGAAGTCACTGGAGGCTTCTTGCCCTCAATTCCAAATTCACTTCACCTTTCCTCTCGTTCAAAGAGAAATGCTTAATACGTGATCATTTTAAAGGCTCTGAAACGAGGGCCATTTAGCAACGAATAAAAATTGGGGAGTTTGTTTACCACTTTCTAAAAATGTACCACTTAACCTGATAGAATCATTCTTTAGGCGGTTTTGTATGCAGACGTGAACTTTTAGAAAATTAGATTTGTAAGCAAAGAATGTTTGGAGAAAGTTAAAACAGAATTGGACTTTGGAAGCGTATCATAAAACAACGTAAGCCCTCCTATGGAATTCCTGATAAAAATGGAAAACCCAACGATTTTGCGAACAGAGAACAGAATCACATGACGACACATCAACACGCAGACAGATTGATAGACAGAAACACTACCACAGGAGATGCAGCGGAAATCTTTGCAACCATAAGCTTTAGCCATGATGCCTAAACATACAGCACTACAGGTTAGTCCGATGGTAAAGATATGCACAGAATAATGATGCCATGCACAGATTAATGAAACAGTATTGGAGAAAATGGTTATGACTGGCAGTTACCGAATTACATGCCACAAATGACTGCTTATGAAAGCATGACATTGAGAAGCGAACAGTTTGTGGCAATAAAACTCTTTCTGTGCCATCTGCATTCAAAAACGACTTCGTATGCAGAACGGCTTTGTTAAAGAGGATCATTCTTTTAACACAACTTTCTTAAGATTGCTATCAAAAACTTTTGATGGCAAGAAAAGATTTTAGTTGCCTGTTATTTGCGTTGTTAGTAAAAACAGGTCAAAGACAGGTCAAGCCTGATGCCACAGATGCTTTCGAAAAATAAAGGAAAAACACAACTTCAACACCAAAATATCATGCGCAACAAGATGAGGTGAGATGACAAGAATGTTTCCGGGAAAAAATAGAGGACTTTATTGAAAGATAACAAACAAGCTCATGAAACTAAGAGGACAAGTACTCCACACATGCTCGACAGAATACTATCCAGACATGAGGACGGACCCCTGCAGCGATTATGTTTCATGCGGCTTCACATCACCTGATGTAGAGGTTAGAATGGCATGAATTTCTGTGTAAACGTGACTGGATGATTGGGACCCTGTCAATAGCTTTCTTTATGAGTACATAAAGATTTAAGAAAGATGGATATTACTCTCAAACCACTAACCTGATGACTGTCATTGGGAAGAAATTGGGATTGACATTTGAGAGAATTGCGGAGGGTCAGAGCGGGTTTAAAAGCAGATCTAGGCTGTCATGTCTGTGAGAAAACATAACCGTATACAATTTCACCGGATGGGACACTATAAACATGTTGTACGTTTCTGTGTCCACCTTATAGGCCGATAGATAAAACTAACAGGGCATGAAATGGCTTCGGGCTGAGAGTATGATTTGATATTTTTGTTATGTACCGGGCCATTTTTCAGACCGGAGAAAATGCAGAATCTGACAAAACTATGAACTCTTTTGACCCGGTGGATTTGGTAAAATTAGAACCATAGTTGGAATCGTAAAATCTATATAATTATAACTTTCTGGTTGTAAAATATATTACAGAAATAAAATTCGAAGACGTTAAAGTGTATTTAAAAGAAAATGTTGGGCCTTTACTAAAAAAATATTAAACAATTACATGGACTCGAAATCGTAGTTTTAAAAGTATGACTTTAATCGCAATCATACATTTTCATTTTTCACAGAGACATGACCGACCACTTTCTCAAAGCTATCATTATGGTAAAAAAGCCAAAACCCAGTTTCTCCCAAATCTCGCTCTCTCTTCTTTCTCGCTACGGGTATCTCTCTCTCTTTGTCTAATTACTGTATTATATTTTTCATATTTGGGTTGGAAGGAAAATTAGCAGAACGACTTGCTCACACTGAGGCAAAATGATATTGTTAAAAAGTAAGCATAACGACACAAAAAAAGAAATTTCTACACAGAAATTCGATGATATCTGTTCTCTTTTAAAAGAAAAGTTAACTTAGATCAAGCCTCTTGAAATGAGGAAACGTAAAGGAATAGAAAGGACTGCTCCAGAAGCAATTCATCTGAGAGATATCAATCTACTTGGCTGAAAGCAAAGTTCAAGAGAAATCTCAAAATGTATCATATACGAAAACGCCGTCCACTATCACATGACAAAACTTCAGTATGATACATTTTGAAGCATCAATGCAGAGAACATGTCACTTTGCTGTACTAATTTTGTGCATATGCTCTCACTATAGGCACTGGGAACAAAATTAGTATTCAGTGTGACCATGTTAACCACTTCGGAAAACCCCATGGCCAAGTGTAGCTCTTAGTAAAAGTTTGGGAGTGGGGATGGTTCGTTTGGATTCTGTGCTACTAAATGGACTAAGAATTAGAAATGCATACCTATTTAGATTACCTATTTCTAAAGGTATCGGAATATGTCTCGGTATTGGTGTACATGGTTGGATTGGGAGGTTACACTTTTTCTATCCATGGGGGGAGGCGATGCTTTGAGGATCTGATCCTCAGTTGCAAATGAAACGTCACCACAGAAAGGCAAGCAAAATTCAACTGACCTAGCCCACCTGCGTGTCCTTCGCACTCAGCAAAGTCCTCATCGTCACTGGAACATTCCGCCGATGAGACCATTTCATCTGTGGTCTGCGGGACACACAAACAAGACCAGAGACAAACAACAAAATATACTTAATGCAGATACAGTCACTTTTGACAATGTTAATGTTTCTCAACTTTGTACAATGGCGTATCTCATAAGTCACACAAAGAGCATTTTATTTCACCACATACATACTTTTGTTGAAATGTATACATAAAAATGTAATAATAAAATCATGAAGCACTTTTGACTACGAAACTATTTCTCTTATCAAACAAAGGTAATATAATTTTTAATAAAAGGTTTACTTTTAAGATGACTGTGTGAAGAGACTTGTGCAACAACATTCTTTGCATTGGAGAGTTGTAGTCTTACATTATTTTCTTCATAAATGTATTGCTCATGCGACAAATCTACTTCAATAACGGTCTCTATTTGCAAACGCCAATAATGTATTTCAAATTAAACTTCAGGACATTCTGTATGCCGCTTGTAGACAAAAACTGTTATTTAGACTTTTCCATCTTCAGTATGGCTTCGTGTGGTATAACCGAGCATAACGCTCTCAAGGTGGATTGTGGGATTGATAGCGATACACAACAGCCAAAGCGTTGAAAGCGTTCTTTTTAGAAATCACAAGGACAGTCCAGGTGTGCCAGGAAATGTAGTAACATGTAAATCCGCACACGTGACTGCAAAAGATATACAGACAAATTCTGGCTAGTATGACTGCATCATTTATATCACTTTAACACGGCTGTGATGTTTGTACACTAGAGGGTGCACACATTAAACATCAGATCTTGATGCAAAAACATCACAATTAATTACATTTCTGATCTCTGTTCTGCTCTGCTGTCACTTCTCATTTACATCTTGACCAAATGGTCCGCGGGCGCATATTCCACATGGAGCTGCTCATATGCAATACTTCATTATTTTATTGTCAAAAAATATGAATTCACTTGTGATAGATATTGAGTTTGCTGCGCTCATCTCAATTCCAAACGGTGAAAAAACCAACTTGTATTTGGAAAAACGGCTTAATGCGAGTCACCTCCATCTCCTGCAAGTCTGCATGGATTTCCCATCACTGTATATCACGGCTGTTGAGAGGAGAGGACCGAACACACAGCGGCAGTCCGAGATTATCTGTGTGTCTCCGATGTCTACGACTCTGATTTATCCACACTGCTCTCCCTTACTCATGCCAAACGCTGCAGTGAGCCCGTTTTTCACATCTTGGACTTGGCATGTCTTTATTAGAAGCAGATTAGAATGTGGAGCAAAATTCGTACCGTCATTGACCGAGTTTATGACATCTTTAAATAATGGAGGGAGCAATGGAAAGCGTAGGTAAAAGCACAGGCTGTAAATATGATTAGGTTTGACAGCATTATAAAATATTTTTCCACTATATTCTTGTTGGACTAAGCCGGTAAATAGTTTATTCTTTTTGAGAATGAGGATATAAAAATATTGTGTGCAGAAATGCATTTGAATGCACATTAGACCAGGCAGGCCTGGCGCTCCGCACGGAAGCGGTGTGGAATATCGGTTTGCGTATATAAAATTATTCATTGGATTTATATTTAGTGTGGCAAACAACTCATCTTTACGGCTAAAAGGGGAGACGGATAGCACAGATGCGGACAGCAATGAGAAGCGTAATTGACTGATTGCGGAGAAAATGTGAAATTATCTCAGGCTTTCCCTTTTGAGTGATGGCAAAATGCAGCATTTAAATGTTATAAGCCACTCGGTAGATGTTTAGTATTAAATGAGACTGACACAAAGGGCTTAAATATGTACTGTCTTTGCATGCACGCACATCTCAAGCTTTCTGCTGACTGATACAGCAAATGTACATTTACACCTTCAGGTATCTGTTAGCACAGAATATGAATCTCTCGAAAGTCATCCTCCACACCTTTTTAACAATTACACAAGCTCAGCACCGGTCCGGACCAACAAGGCACCGGAGAGCTACCGCATCGTATTTGTACTCCTTTATTGACGCTTTTGTTGGAAATGAGTAAATAGCCTTATCCATATACAGCAGTAAGCGTGTTAAAATGTGTTTCCGTGGTATATAAGCTTTCAGCAGTCATCTTTGCAGAAGAGCTTAATCCCCCTCGGCCTGACAGTGACGGGAACTTAATGTTTTATTTCTGGAAGATTAGTTTATTTTTTCACTCTTCACGAAGCCTATAATACATCATGATGTCCAACAGATAAGCAAATCCACCAAAATCCATCCAATTTATTTTCAGTCTTATAGAAAATTGCATATTTAAAAAACAATGTACTTGGCGAGATAACAAATGCTTATTGATTTTTTTTAAACATCATTCAATGCGGCTTGATAGACCTTTCCAGTGGCTTGGAAGTTCATAGCTTAACAATTTTTTTCTACAATACATTCCACAAATTATTATCTATGATTGTGAGTTCCATGACGTTGGATTTGGTTGACAGTGACATAAAAAGGCAGGAACAGTATTGTACTTTTCTCTCACATTTAATTTTCACGAGTCCACGCAAATTTTGTGAAAAGACATTTTCAATGTTTCATCAACACCTGTGTACACACAAGCACGACACACTAAATTGACCGTAACTCCATCCTTCACCGCCTCCCTATCGTTCACGTCAAGTTAAATAAACAGACTCTGACTAAAGTCTATTTCTTTCTGGCACTTTATATTGAAAAATATGACTACAGAGCTGTACAGGTTGGGGACTACATTGCTGTATGTGACAGGGCCCTGTGGACGTGCTATCCATCTGGCCGAGTGGAAATGAGCAGCTCTGCCGTGTATTGAGTTTTAGGGAGCTGTCTGCCGGCCTGCTGAGGCAAAGAGAGAATGAAACCTGATTATTCTACCTTGACGTGATAAAGGTCATTATGGACAGCCTTGCATTTTTTTCCTTGTGTTTGAATAATAGTCTGTGAGTCACAGTGGATTGGCAGCGAATAAGACCCATAAAGAAACAGCTTCAAAATCATGTAAAATCTGTAAACTCATTTATTTAGAAGAGGTTTTTATGTCTATAATGCATTTTTTTTTACCTTGCAGGCTTTGAAACGCAATTTTAAATGTGACCATAAGTAATACGATAAATGAAATAATAAATCAAATAAAAAAATAATAACAATGAAATAATACAATAAAACAAGCCAACAAATCTAGTGAAATATGTTTTCATTTGCAAAATACAACCTCTGTGACATATAAATGTACATAGAGGAAAGTTTTATTGCTCAAAGTTTGCTCTTTCGAATCTCAGGAGAATTTCTCAATTGAGTTTCATTGAAATATAAACTTAGTCGCCGATGTTTCTCATAAAATTGCTTAAGAGGAATGAAAACAGAAACATTAATGTATACTGCAAAATAATCTAACCTTGAATATTAAAACATCAAATTTAATATAACATCGAAATGTTATATATATTTTTCCTATCTAGGTGCAGTGCAGCTGGGTGCCACAAGCTCTGCGTTCATACTGAGAGAAGCTCATTTACTATCCAGGCTGGATCAAAAGCTAGATAGTCTGTGAGGCAAAAATCCCGTATTGTTCAGATTCTGTTCAAAAATGTGAAATGGCTGTTCACCCAGTAAGTGGTTTGAAACCAAAATCACGTGGAATCAACTTGAGTGTAGAAAGAGATGTTACAATGTGAAGATGTCCAGCTTGTATTAAAATCAATGGGAGACATGAGAATGTCCGAAACAGCCTCTGGTAAAAAAAATCATTCTTTTAAAAAAAGGACTTGTTTTCAGAGACAGTTTTTCTTGTCACTGAAGTTCGAAGTCATGACTCATAGCAAATATGGCAAGACTTGGGTTGACAACTTCCAGGACACTTTCCACAAAGCGGCCAGCACACAGATTTCCTTCTTTACCTTCTCAGTGCAGAATATCTTTGCAGCTGCAGGGCGAGATGGTATTTTGGGCCTGTGACATTGTGGATGTTGGTTAGCATTCAGCTCTTTGCCTAAAGGCCTGCTCTGACTATGCAAATCTGCTTAATCAATGCAGGATATTTACCATGGCTCTGCTCGGAGATAACTGACAGGCCGGGCCAGCCGTGCAAGTATCCTACTGGGTAGAGAAAGCAGGAGGGAACAAGAATGACAGTGAAACAGAGGCCAGGATCTCAATTAGAGCGAATTTGGTTATTCTGGAAACCCTAAGGAAGGCTATGAAAAAGAAAGATCTAGTCTTTTGGAGACGGTCTGCTCAAAACTTGCTGATATCAAAAAGGGTCTGTAAAACAAACAGATAAGAATTATTCTTAACTAACTCGTGAAGTCCTCTTGACCTGTTGGTTTCAGTGCATGACGCATCGAAGTAGACAAAGTCAGTATATAGTTTTGTTTAAAGTGCACATTATGTGATTATAATGGATTTAAATTGATGGCTAAATTGGTTGTAGACAGTTTCCGTGGTAACAACATAAATGTGATGTGGCCCAAATTTACCTCCGCAAATAATCTATAACTCTCAAGTAGTTTTTATTAAATTTAATTCAATTAATAACAATACAATATTAATATAATTGAATATTAACATAAAATAAACACAGACGAAAAGTTAACTTGGGGTCAGTCGTGTCAAACCGCGTAAATACAAATGAATCAAGATATTGACATGTGTGTTGGCAATAAGAGGTGGGTTCATGAAAAATGGCTTTAATTTGCTGGAAAAAGTTAACCGACAGATGCATCTCAGTGGCAGTATCTCAGCAGGATTTCTAGTCTGCCATCATTGTCTGTGGGCTCGAATTCCAAATCCAGTTTTTTGAGGCTAACTACATTTTATTTTCTCAGAATACAACTTTAAAATGTTCATCAATTGTAAAAGAATATTTTTAAACCATGATAGCGTTTGGCATAGTTTTCTCATAATGCAGCTACCAAAATAAAATGTATCACGTTGTGAAATAATGCTCCTTTTCCACCACAACACAACCGAGCTCTGGGGAGAAACACAATTTCTTAAAGATGAAAAGAGCTGAGACGCTAAATTCATTGCATCGGTGAGATTTGTCATCAACTTAAATCACTGATAGTCCCGCATAAAATCACTGACTTAATTTTAATCAGATTCTGTTAGTATAAACATTTCTGAGGTTTAAAGGCTTAATAGTTTCAGTGCTTGATAAAAAGCTACACGAATTTGGTGCGGCTGACCTGTAGACCCCGGCATTAACTATTTCCATTGAATCATTTCTTTCCATTTGGCTTGTCTAGCAGGGTAATTTAATCGAGGTCAGAGAGCAGCTTGTGAACAACAGAGGACATTTCGTTTCTAGCATCGAAATAAGCGCAATATGAACACTCAGGAAGACTCCATTAACAAAGAAAGCCTATTACGAAGTAACCGCTAAACCTGCGGTTTCAAACACAGTCCTTATTCACACAAATGAGATAAACAACTCTTTTCGCTTGGTGCTTAAAAGGAAGACTGGAAATATGAAACTGCTTCTGAATTTGTCAAATGTAAATCTTATTTTTATCTGAAGGAGCGCATATTTACAATCATAGTTTGTAAAAGCCAAGCTAAGATGAACTGCACACACTACTACTGTAGATCAGCATATCCTCTGCTGTAAGACTGTGCATGTAAATCCTGTAGATATAGGAGCAAGCGAGTGATTTATAATCCGTACAGAAACCAGAGCGTTCATTTCACAGGAGCCCCCGACTCCTAATCGATTATAGCACCAGAGAAAGTGCTGACACTAGAACAATCTTTGAGATTTAGGAAGTTCCTGTCATGTTTTTTATGCCCCCTTTGATCACATTTGAGCGCACTCAACGTGAAGATGCGGTTTGTTTTGAACATAGAGAGAATCACTGTTATCACTGTTATGAAGCTGATGTCATAATCACTGGGAGGAGTGCTGACATCATCATCATGGTCACATTTACCACTGAGCTAAAGGAAACTTTTACTATTAATGTACATCTTTATTGGAAAATAACTTTTCTTTAGGAGGAAATATAAACTGTGCAGTCTTCACAGCTCTCTTGTTTACAGCTAGCAGAAAGCACATTCGTGGTTAATCGAATGCATGAGACTTAATCAGACAGGTCTAATTAAATGAACTTTTCAATCATCTAATTCAATGCAATGGAGTGCTGAAGAAAAAGACAAGCTGATAAATACTCCGAAGTCAGAAATAAGTTGCAGTTTAACATTCTTTCCAAATCACATCCTTTGTGGGAGGTGTAGCATTTCTCACCTATATAAAAAATATTGTACTGATTAGTATATAGATGAGTTATTTTATCATATTTAAACATGGACATATTTAGCTTTAAATGTGTTGCGATGCAAATGCTTGTGCATTTAAAATGTGGAACTGCAGCATGTAAGCTTGGAGTAAACATAATGTTACTGTCTGTATGGACAACAATGTAGTTATCATTATTGTTATCATGTTGTCATACAGCAGTCCTGGTCTCTTGCAACACCTCTTGCTCAATCAGGGCAGTATAAAAAATCTAGCTGATGTCATACTCTCAAAGGATTCTGCGTTGGAGCCGGAGCCAGAAAAAAATAGACATGAAAACAAAAGTTTGCTGACTGCTCGACAGATAATCATCTTCTTTCATCCCTCCTGTGGGTCTCTCTGGCCATGATTTTATCACGTCTATCTCCACTTTGGCACTACAAGGAGTGAACAGCTTGTATTCCAAACTGAATCAATAAGAAGGAAGAAGATCGCTTTCAGAACGATTCAGAGTTCCTCTCTGTCTGATGACAGCCATTTGACATCTTATCGCACATTTTGTTTTCTCCAAGAAAAAGGACGGACCAACAGCTTTGTCCGTGTAAGATTTTCAAAAGAAATAGTGGACCAGAAAATACTGTTTTCGAGGTTGAATTGCAATTTTCTTAAACATAATAATAATTTAAAGTCAGTGTTGATTGTTTACATTCAAAATCCTATGGACAATGTTAAACTGACGCGCCCTATGTTGCATGTTGTAATGGCGCCGCCATCTTGGGAGGATCATACTCCACTGCTAATATTGTTTGATATGAACAATTACTTGTTTTGTTTGATATATGGAGAAATCGAGAGTGAAAGAACCATGGGCTTGTCCTGAAGGTCTCTGCGTAATGCTATTGCAGTTTTTAACACAGCAAGTACGACCGACTATAGATATATTTCCTAATCGAACAAGAAAAACAAAACACTGCATTGAACGCAAAAGCCTCCATCCTCCCAAGATAGTGCAACATTCAACACGCCGTGATGTAGCTTCACATTCTCTACAGACAATTATTTTTACAGTTAGTAATGCTAATGTACGGCTCACTTAACCTCTCCTTTTCACAGCACTATGGTGGCTGACACAGAATGTTGTCACGTTTTGGCTTCTTTGCTGAATGAGATAAAGTGTTTACGAAACGCGCTCTGCAGTTTGTCCATTTAGGGCTACTGTAGAGACAACATGGTGAATACCATCCAAGGGGACCCGCGTTGTATGTAGACTGAGGTAATAAAAACATAACACTTCATTTTTTTAAGGTCTTTATAAAGCTCTGAAGACATAGGTATGTATATTATATTGCCTTTCTGTCATTAGATCATCCCAAAAATGACACACTGGACCTTTAAGTCATAGCAGACAGTATCTATGTTATGAAATGATTATGTTCCATTTTGTTGACATTGACTTGTGGATGTTTCATTCTGTAAATTCGGTCTTCATTTCTACTTTAGCCCTTGAAGCTCACCTTGCTATTGACGTATAGATCTTAGTGAGCCCACTTAACAGCCACCTTTCACCAGTATGGCCCGCAGCTACGATTCCATCCACAACACTTCATTCTGTTATGTACTCATAACTTCTTTTGTGCTGCACAGCGAAGTGCAATTGTCATGAGGCGTCGTTGGAGCTTTCAAACAGCCGTCGTTCATCTTCCTGTTTACACAGGAACGGTCCCGTGCCTTATCTTTAATCACTCTCAAGCTGAGGAGGGCAAGGTCGCCCGGGACCTTATGACAAACTAGCTTGCCGAGCACTGCGGTTTGTGTCCCGGCTAAAATTAGAAAGCAATACACAGTTTGTTTCAATTATAGATTCAAATCTAAAGTGCGGTCTTTTATTATGCCGCGCCTGTTTAATTTGAAGAGGGGATGAAAATGGCCTTGGGGGACCAGAGGTGTGTGAGGAAGAGTGGAAGACGGAGTTGATCGAGACAGGAGACGGAGCAATGAGACACGAACATTGAGTTCAGACAGCATCTATGAGTCTGACTTCATTACCTGGACTGATTGATATCAGAATATGAGAAATTTGTCCTCGCGAGAAGATACATTTATGAAGTTTGGGACATTAATAACAAAGTAGTGATATGTGATATGTATGGAGTTGACTTAAGTGGAAGATGACATACACAGCCACCTAAGGTTGCTTCTTACTTTGGCAGCAATACATCCTTTGTGGAAGCAATCCCATAATGCATTGCAACAAGTACACTTAAAAGTATCGATAAAATATAGTTCAGTGTACTTAAATATAGATTATATTTTATTTGTATGAATGGCATTCAAAATTCTCAATCAACATTGCACATCTAAAGCCTCTGGTGATGTTTTAGCAGCAGGCAGCAAAGATTTTAAATTCGTTGGTTAGACGTCTCTATTAGTTTGTGGTTTCATTCATTAGTTATTTATTTTGTCTGTGCAAGTAACACGATGCAATGTCTAACTTTCAAAACATCATCCTTTTTATCATTTGGGTAAAGATGAGAGTTGCCGTGATCCTGTAAATCAAACTTAAAAGGATTCTAAGCATCTCTGACCAAGTGACGGAGTGGAAACGAGCGCAGCGACTGCATCTTAAATATTTTTGTGATTGTAATGCAACGCTGTCTTTCCTTAATAGTTCAACCCTTGTCTGTTGCTTTATAAGAAGCATTGTTCCTCAAGGGGAAAATAAACTAGAGCGAATTGTTACTTGATTCGCATTTCAATACACCAGTATGGCCTGGAGATTGAACTGGCGTCTTCTGTGAAGCACCCTGAACGCGTCTCCTATATCTCTGGCACTTTTAACTACGATTTCAATAAACCGAAGCGGCTGTCTCTTAGGGATAGCGGCCGTCTATTGCCCACGCGTAATATCCTGCTCCCACGCGGCTCGTCAGCACCTACTGAAACGTATCAGTCCTCCGCACCACAGCCACTGTCGGGCGCCCCCAACCTCCATATAATTGGATTCTAAACACAACTCTGGAGAAATATTAGTCTTTATTGTGGTACCGCAGCACCACCCCTTGCTGACAGTTTTTCGTCTGTCTCGCTGGATTGTGCGGTTAACCCCTGAACTGTCTCGCCAGTTCTCAAGCAGAGGAAAACAATATGGCTTTAAACTTTTTTTGGTAGCACCTCAGCACACACTCAGGTTTTGTCTTTTTTAAAACATGACATCATTTCCATTGTTGGGAGAAACCATAGGGTTTAAAAGAGTACCGCAGGAATTGCACATTTTTGTATGCAAAATCCAAAGCGGGCTAGCATTGTAGGGAGTATGGTTTTGGTTAAATGGTTAAAACACCCCAGTTATTACCTGCTCGCAAGTATTTAAAGCTTTAAGGTATCTTAAAATGGCGGTTGCTAACAAGTTGCTTAGAGCGACTATATTCTTTGGAGGGAAGTTTAAACGTCATCACTCACAAATATGGGCGCTAATCTCCGAAAACGTACATGGGGATTAATTCACTGAAAAATGAATTACCAAAGAACATGTTTTTAATAAAGTTTGAAAAACGTTGTCTGAGGCTTGGTGGTGATGTTGATGACGACCAACTGTGGTGTAGTCTAAGGCCTCATGTTAGGTTTTTACTTCTGATTGTATTTAGGCTCCAAAAATATGAAATGTTTAGTTAATCTGTGATGATTACTTTTTGAGATCTTCCAAGTCTATGGTTGAAATTCATAGGCTTTTATCGAGTGGAATCATTGCGGTGCTAGCTTCCGGGTTGGCCTAAAAAAATACATCAAAAACGTCATATCCATTTGTGCCGTGGGGGAAAATAATCCATTAAAATCAATGCATGTCGACTTTGTTAGGTCCTTGATTTTAGCTCTTTGTAATGATTATGACTGCATTTTACTTGGTGCAGTGTCGAAAAAAAATCTAAAAAGTTTAACGTGAAAAATATTAATTCATTCAGTGACTCTGTGATTTTGTAAATTGTACCCTGAGATTGGGATTGTTTGTGTGACTAGATATTCAAAGTGTTAGTTTTGTAGCTATAATCATGTGAATGCTAAATCGTAGTTATAACCATGTGAACATAAATAATATATATGGTTATATGGTTCTTAATTGCAATACTGAACTGTTATTTGATTAAAAACATACTTTGTCCTCCCCATAGACGTCAATTATAAGAAAGCAGCTTCGTGGCAGACCCTTTTATCCAAAGCCACTTACATTGCATTATCCTATAAATTTATACATAGACATATGCAATCCCATGGGATCGAACCCACAACCTTATGTTGTTAACGCAATGCTCATACCACTGAGCTACAGGAAAACGTCAAACTTATTACTGGAAATTTAATTTAAAATGTTAAGACAAACTAGTTTTTGATATCATAGCTTTAATGAACATGGTTTAAAAATAGACTGTTGAATGACCATGGGTTACTGATATTACAGTCGTTTCTTAGTTGGAGACTCAATCAGGTACAAAAACACCTCCAGGCCATTCCGTTGGCTCATTTCTTCAGTCACAGATACTGCACGGAGTCTCCCATCTAATACCGAACGATTTTTTTCTTAATATGTACCGATTTTACGTAGAGCACAATGGCTAACGCTATGCATTTACCCCAGGATGACTCCGCCCCAGGCCCCGCCCCCCGCTATCGAACAAGTCTATCCCTCCAGCACACGTATAATGGCTGTAGGTATAGAAGTCACGCCTTTCGGTTAAAGGAGACAATCACCTTTTTGACAGAAGCATTGCTCATTTGCTTACATGCAAATCACCTGACCAACCTGAAAAACAGGTGTGCTACACTGATGTGATTCATGTGACTCTACATTGACAGACATTAAATAAGCAATTCAGCAAGCATATATACTACCATTATTTATTTGTTTATTAACATATTTTTAATTATTTTTACAGTCCTACTAGAGTACGGTCAGTTGTGATAATTGCTGTTTTTGAACCCACATTCCAAAACTGCTAAATCTACAAGTAATCCACGAGAAAGCAATTAATAAAAGAAATCCATTAGTTTTTTCCATGGTGTACAATTATAAGGGTCCCAGAGCGGCGGCTTAATTAAATGCACCGAGAACCTGTTGTTTCCTTGAAGTACCTCGAAGCATTATAGTAATTTGTTTGTTTCTCGACACGTCCTCCTAACCACAACACAGCCAGAGACAGAGGATGCTGTGCGCAGCAGATGCAAGGTGACAAACAACAATCCCTGAAATTGGCCACATACGTGCCTACATATGTTCAGGGTTTTACAACTTCAAAACAAGAGCATAATATGACCAAATCATCTGCATTGACTGCACAAAATATATTTTCTTTAAAAACTTTTTACATGTTTAAAATAAAAGATTGTACATTTATTTCAAGTAAACATTATATTTAGATCTTATAGTGAGTAACTTTATAGATCAGAGTCAACATTTATCAGCTAACCTCTGCTTTTATTGCTTAAAACATTGATGCTATAATCTTTATGACATCTGTTAAAGGATACATCGGACGAAACCCTGTCTGACTCTGTTGGGCATTAATATATAAGTTAGAACATTAACAAAATCAACTTTGCCTTCATATGCATTATCCCGGTACATTAAATCGGTCTGTCTGGTATCCCATTTCAAGCAATTAGAGCGGTTATGACAACATATTTGAAAGTGGGCTAATTCGAGGAGAAACCTTGTGTGATATCTCACTACGGGTTTGATCCCCTCTGGCACTCGGCCCTTTAATGTAATATATTTCAGCAGTTCAGCAAACGAGAAGGATTTGGTGATTTCGAGATGGCACTACCATTAAGGGCTTGAAAGTCTCGCTATTAGAAGCCTAAAGGATATATGAGACCGCACGCAGGTCCCTCTGCCGTCTGCAGACATAAATGAAACGGTTGCCATGAAAGGCATATCATCATCTCACACCTCTGAAATGAAAATATGTGCGGCTCAATTAACCTGGCGTACATCAATAATTCAGACGCCCAGAGGAAAACATTCCTCCATTGCACCTCTCATGTGTAAGGTTTACCGTCCTCCCAGTCTGCCCCATGATCTCAAATACATTAATGGAATAATGAGAGACCGCAAGCTAAAGAAACAATTTTCCTAACTTCTAGCACATTGACTGTGCTGTTAATGTGTATACTGAATATACTTTTGAACATCTTTAAAGTTTAGATTCTCTACATTCACTAAAGAACAATATTCTTAATGAAACGATTCACTCAAAAATAAAACTCGAGATTCAAATTAAGACAAGAGACGGTTACCATGAACTGTGAATGTATGAATAAAGCTGTGTAAAGATGCATAAAAAATTCAGATTAAAACAAAATCATGACATCATTTTAATTTTCAGGTAAATAATTCCTGTTGTTCAATTAGTAGGGAATGGTGTTAGCAATGCATAAGTCATAGGTGCAATGCTGTCCTTCTGAAATCTTGTATCTACGGATTTTGTGATTTCTATTCTCTGCAATAAATCATTATTATTAGTCAACTTTTATGTTTGTCACTGGGTTTTGCAAATATCTAAGCAATACAAATATATAAGCGTGCGACTTTGACAACACACTATTTAACATTTTAAAAGTACAGTGTTCTTCCCATTTCCGGAAAAACATTTGGACATCCGTGGTTTAGGAAGGACACCGACAATATCCGAAATAATAACTGCCTTATGGTAAGTTTACCTCCTGTCAGTCAAAGACAAGATATTACGTTTATTTTTCCTCTAAATTTCTGAACCCCAACAAACGGAAAAAACTTTCCTATGATCTCTTTCTCAATACTTTTTTTCCACGATCATTTCTTTGAAGAAGCTTATCCAAACCTCGAAAGAGTTCTGCGCCGCGATCCATGCACACCGCAATATCTCCTCTCAGTCTCAACAGCCCGTATCTTAATTAAGCCGAATAAAATGAGCAGGCCCTGTTCCAGTTTCGACACACATGCAAATGGAACAAATATAGAAGCCTCATCCCAACATCATACATGCATGGGGATTGCGGTTCGCAAATAAATCGCTTCCCTACTGTAACAGACAACTTGTTTACTGATCCTGTTTGCACAAATTAGGATGAGAAAGCAAACATGACAACGTCAGCCTGTTGACCTACTAGACTGATTGGAATTAATGAGAATTCTCCTGCCGATTGCGTTGAAGTACCCACAATCCTCTATTCATCCTGACAAGATGAGAAACTAAGGGGGTTGGTGTCTGTCTTAAAAATTCTCGTTTGAAGCTCATTTCAATCCCTAATTTCTACCCAGTCACTGATAATATAAAACCCATACGGTTCTATACGGTTATTGGATGATATCACGCAATTCTTTTTTAATTGAAGTGACAAAAAGGTGGATTATGAGGCAAAGAAAGGAAAATTCACCCAAATGGAGAATTCAAGTCTGTTTTAAATGATGAATACTAACAGAAATAGGAGCCTGATTCTAAAGATGGGCCGGCGTGCGTGGGACAGGATTTAAAAAATGAACACACAAATATAAACATGTTTGAAATGGTTGTGGGAGTATCATTATCTATTCCCAAAAGCTTAATTCTTGTCATTTTCGGTGACGCCAGCAAAATAAAAGTAAGCCTCTCAGCCTCTTAGACACGAACTGTGAATGTGCTTCAATGCATCACAATCTACTTTTGTGTATTTCGTAGAATCTTACTTGCCACAAAAAGGCAAACAAGACCTACAGCAGAGCTGCTTGGGAGTGCGTCGGAGAGAGTTGTTTTATTCTCCGGTACGCTGCAGGCGGACGCATGCTCCATTGATGCCGCAATGTTTGCATGTGTTTTGCCTGTTTGTGCTCAGATTGATACGCGGTCTGATGCTTGGCTGAGCATCTACTGTTTCCAGCTAAAGTCAAATATGGTCAACTTCAGCCTTCAGTGTAAATGGAAATTTTTATCTCCGTGGTTCATGGGCCGTGGGCCGTCACGCTCCGCACCCTCTAGCATTGGTGTTTTTTTTTGCAGACCGCAGCTGGGGCAGAAGTAGGTTGTGTTTAGGATGTAACCTCTTTCTTAACAGAGCAATGCACTATCCATGTATCTTGACCTGAAGGTTAAGAGGAGCTGTCATCTAACATCTGCTATCTATCGGTCAACAGCCAAAAGAGTTCGGTAAAAGCATGTCGGTTGCATAAAATGTTCACAAACACTGACAGCAAAGACGCCGATTTTTTATATCTTATTACGAACAACTGTAATAATTCCATGTATTATAGAACCATTGTGTCTCTTATTTATTTCTCTTTACTGCAGTAACCGATGCCTAATTGTATGTAACAAGTGATACTTGAAAAATGCATCTGTGAATTAAACAGCTTAAAAAATGTGTAACATTCATATTATTTGAAACGTACCCATCTTGATTTATTACAACCCTTCATCAACATAATGAAAATTCTGTCATCATTTACAATCATTTGTGATTTTATTTCTTCTGCACAACACAAACGTAGAAATTTTGATAACCAAAAACCATGGGGCCTATTGACATCTACTGAAGGGACACAAAACCAATAGTGACCTCTATAACCAACATTTTTCAAAATATCTTCTTTTCTGTTCTGCAAAAGAAAGCCATGTCATACAGGTTTGCAAAGAGCGCGTATAAATAAGGACATAATTTTTATTTTGAACAAAACCATTCCTTGAAATATGATATATTTAAAACAATTATAAATTCACTAAAAGAAAGACATTCAATGCATTTAATGAATTGTGCAGTCCTAACTAAGAAAAAATGAAATAATTATCCAATTAGTAACCATTCAAACTACATAAATTTGCACAGCAGCGAAACTAAATTTGTTGCACTGATTCTTTTAGCAACAGTCTAACACAAACTTTATTTGTGCGGTCAACTGTGGAGCTTCATGGATATAAATGTGTCTTACCAAAATGTGTCAGAGACAAGAGAGACTGATGGCTTTAATATCACCTCCACCAGCTCAATTTGTACCAGGTTGCCTATGAAATGGCCAGTCTAATCACATTGCACCAAACCACAGTGTTTTATTGGCTCCCGGTCAAACTTTATGTGGGCGGCGCTCTGCGCGGTTGTCAAGTGCGCGTGAATGGCTTTATCTAAAGGACGCGTGGAATTACAAACAAACCGTCAGGCGCCTAAGCAGTTTTGAAAAACATAAAAACAAAAACGTGCGAGAGAGGCGCTTGACCTTATTAAAACACAGTAGTGGCCGTCTCTGAGGGAGGCTTGAACTCACTTTAACTGGAGCGAGTGGTTTGCATATTGTTTGAAAATCATCCAAACGCACCTGGCTGAGTGACTTCTCGTAAATGAAACAAAGCTTCTCTTTTGCATATTTATGGTGTGACATAAGCTCAGAGTATGTTTTTGTAATTTATTTAGTCAACATTTTTTAGTTTAATGCTAAAATTAACAATCAATACTACAAACAATTCACAAAAAACTGAGAAAATACAAAAACAAAGCTCGCAAAATATATACAAAGTGAACAAGAATCTGATACATTTAGGGAATTAAGACTTTCTGAAGAATGAAAGCTTTGTGGTAGACCTCCTAAAAACACTTCTGAGATTTATTTCTAATGTTGTGTTGCAACAAAGTTGTGTCCTTATTTATTTTTTGTAAATCTGGGCCATGCATTATTTATATATTTGTGGTGTAGTGCAAGCTGGCCCACATCAGAAATGATTAAAACCCTGAGGCAGCTTCACGCATTTACACCTGCTAAGAGTCACCCGCTGTTGTTTTCCAACACATTCCCAATCAAACAGAATGTTCATTTTTATTTTAGCTGTTGATGAGTTAAACCTCAGATATAATTGATATGTGTAACTTTATATAGATATTAGTAACATTATATATATGGTTGTTATTGTTAACATTCCTTGAAGCATAAGTTAACATGAACTAACAATGTTATTTTTTTACTTCCAAGTTCATGATTTCAGCATTACCGGATACATTTTTAAAACCGAAAATTGTATCTTTTTATATTTATAAATACACAGCAAACTTACAAGAACAATTTTATTTATGCGAACAAAGATCAACAAATGCTGATAACGATTTTTTTATTGTAAGTTTATGTTAGCTAATGCATTAGCTAATGTTAAAAATACAATCTTATTGTATTTCTCGTATGGCAAACTGGACATTAGGGAACATCCTTAATGTGTACGTATGTGAATTTTTTTTTTCCGGAAATCTCTTTGCATTAAGGCCATATGTACCTGTATTGTGGGTGGAGTGCGGTGTTTTCTCGTGGTGGTCGTGGACATGGTAGTGGTGGTCTCGATAAAGGTGGTGGACATCTCTGGGGGCAGGGCCGTGGTTCGGGCCGAACCTGCCGAGGGAATCTCTCCCACCAGGCGCACGCTTCCGTTGATTCTGATGTTGGGGTTGCCCTGAGCAGCCATGTTGAGCACTTTCAGGCCGTTGTAGTAGAATCCCGAGAGCTGGCCCTGGAACGGACGCTTGCGATCCGCACCACCAATTCTTATCGTAGCCTGGGTGTTGAATATCGTTAGCTGCCGCCCTGAGGATGCAAAGAAACATTAAGAATATTCATTGTCTTGGCTTCAGAGAAAACATCTCCTTCAGTAACATAATGAATAGCAGTCTAGTTCAATTAACCCACAACCGCAAGACAATGGCTGCGTTGGCTTACTCTAGCCTAATTTGCCATCTGAAATACTTCGAGTTATACTACCATGAGACGTGTCGTAAACATTCGCAGGGCCAGACAATAAACCGGAGCCATTACATCTCACTGAATGATTCTATCTACAAACCCATGATGGCTGCAGTCACTTTCACTGTAATTGTTTCTATAAGTAGAGAAACTTGATTTCTCAGGGACATGAAATAACTAAGATATAGGTTTGATTAAGATTTAAACGGTAGTGCTTTGTTACAGTTAAAAGGCTAATAAAAAATTCTACACCATTGATTTGACTGCAATGTTATATATAAGAGACTAACTTAAATGTGCAATTTCACTAGGTGTGGAAAACAATGCAGCAAGACAGATACCACAAAAGCTAAATAAATAAACAATTTCATCTGGTTAAATGAGTGCAAAAATCATCCCAACTACTTCTGAAATGATTACATAAATACATATTAATTTGATGGGTACTTCCAGTGATTATAATGAGCTGGACTCATGATGATATGCAATGAATGTCTGAAACAATTATCGTGCCGTCTCATTCATCTCATTCATGATCCTTCCAGTGCTTTACTGTAACAGCAGCCCTTGTTTTTTTCCATTTCTGTTCTATTTAAATTTATGACGCAATTAATTTGTTTTAACATTTAAAAACATTCATAAAAGCTTTACTAGGCCAATACATAATCATTGAACAATAACAATTTGATGTTTTAGTCTGACTTTAAGAACAAGACAAATATTTAAGAAACCCTTTCTTAGAAAGGGGAAAAGAAAAAGAATTTATAAAGAAGATTAAAGTTAATGCAAATGAACGCAAAAACGACATAAATGTAAATAAAAATAAATGTAACTTATAACAAAAGCAAAAGAAGAGAAAAAAACAGGGAGGAGTTACCTTTCTCCTGAAGCCACTCCTCTACGGGCCGGGCATATTTGAAAGGAATTTTCTTATTTGCCATTTGTATTCTCTCATTATCGCTGTTACCTTTGAAGTTTAAAAGACAGCAATTTGGACAATATTTAACAAGTTGTTTAAACACTTTTAGAGATATTTAGTCATGTAAATTTATGTGGTATTTCAACAAAAGTTCATTTTCATAGTCAAACAGTAGTTAATTTTATTTTCCTCTAGTAATCAAATGCTATTTAACTGAGAAGCTACTCAATCTTCTCTTGTAATTAAATCAGAGTTGACAAAAACATATTTATAATAAGAATACGGGTCCGTCTGCAAAAGACATGTTATGAAAGCAAGCAGATTAGCTGCCTGAGGTCAATCCATCTATCCATCAAAAGATGACAGTACGCGCTCGTTCATGCTTCACATAATTACATACACATTTCTCCGCTGATTGCTAACGATGCCGGTCGAAATGTGGCATTTTTCACACAGTAAATCACATCAACAGTCATAATCATATGGAAACACAGCCAATCGTGGATAAACAAGAACTAGACAGCAGCTGCTTCGGTTTCGAAAGCCACGGAAATGATACAGTCGTGAAAACATGTTTGATGAATGAGCCGGGACCAAGTTGAGATGCGTCTGTAGATGTTTGCTTTAGCGGCTGATATTCCATACCATTGGGGGTTAGCAGAGACACAACAGGAAGCATCAAAGGGGGGGTTTGGGTGTCATTTGAGGATGGGAGGCGAACAATGTCGTGCTGCTTCGACAACGACTTCAAGTGGCAAGGGTGTCGCACCACTGCGGGTTGTCACGAGAGCCAAATTTCAGGACTCTGTGGAGGGGTATGCGGGGAGGGGGGAACCCAAAGGGGGTCTGCATAACTGGCAGGGCTGTTTTCAGACAGCGGGAGGTACAACCAATATCCTCAAAGCCTAGAATTTGAGTCACACAAGCCCAATGGCGTGTGAGAGCTAAAGCAAAACACACAACAAAATTGAGTAAAGAGAAAACGGTTATTGCGAGGTGCTACAAAAGAGAGGATAAATAAGGTGTGTAGTTGAAGGGCCAGTTCACCCAAAAATGAAAATTTGGTCATTGTTTATTCAACTTCATGATGTTTAAATCTGTATATGACTCTGTGAAACACAAAAGAGGATATTTAGAGAAATGTTTCTGTGGTTCCATTACAAGAGAAGTCAATGGTGATCAGTGTTGTTAAGTTGCCAACGTTCATCAAAATATTATGTTTTGTATTCTGTATACAACATTAGTGCAGATTTGAAATGACATGAGGATGAGTAAATAATGTAAGAATTTCCATTTTTGGGTGACTTTCTGACAGGGTCACCCCTACCCGTGACCCAACCTGCAATCCTTATGTTACCGGCGCAAACCTTAAACCATGTGCCAGATCCTCAGATGGATGTCAGTAAGCGCTACTGTTGCAGGTGGTCCATGAAGGGCCCTTTTGGGACGCTAAGAGGTGTAGTGCACACAGAACAGATGGAGAGAACGACTGGGACACTTATTACCATCAAAAACAGGGAGTAAAGCAGACTGGGGGCCACGACCTCTCTCAAATTCACATTCACCACACACACATAGCTCACCCATTCACCATCCTCTCAGTACATTTTCAAGTGCCAAATTTAATTTTACCCCGATAAAAAAGTGTTTTGGGCCCTGAAGAGAGAAAAAACATGGACTGGTGTCATTCTGTCATGCAGTTATTAGTTGCTGCTCTGGAGTTTAGGCTGATGATGTATTTTATTAAAGACGGTCAGTGATCCATCATCACAGATGTTCAGAGCTCTGGCACGGTTATAGGAACCCTGGATGGTAAAAACAAATTCTCTGACTCAGAGAAGAACGCCTTTAGACAGAATATTTCTTCTTTCCACACCTGCACAACTCCTCGCTCCTTGCCAGACGATTTTCTTGTCACCTTCCCAGTTCGTCTCTCAATAAAACACCAAACAAAATTAAACTACGGAGAAGTCGTTTTTTCACTTATATATGTTCACTTAATCATCATATAAACTAAATGATCATATACCGCACTGCAAGTAAAATATTTTCGGAGCGTTATTGTAGTTTTGGGGTATGTGGGAGTAAGTATTGAGGGCTTCCTACATCACAGACATTTGTGGATTTGTGTCGCTTTGATCGAAAGGGTATAGAGGCCACGACATCTTTTCTCACTCCTGAGGACATGAAAAGCTCTTTGAAAATGAAACAGCGGCACGAGGTGTTAACATGGCACAGGATCACACGCTGCGGGGGAATTTTCCTCCTACTGTGATTAACTTTCACGAACACATGCACGAATGTGTGATATCTGCACATTTTAATTTCCTTTAATTCCAAATTAGCGGAGCCCTTAATTGTTTTGCAGTACCAGGAGTGCACGGAAAAAAAACGTGGCGTTACATTTAAAATGTATGAGATGTTTCATAGAAATGGTTATATTTTTGTATAATTCAGTGTGATGAGGGCATCTCCCTCTCCATGGAAGAGACTACTAATAACAACTCAAAATAATTCATGAGAACATCCTCATGATTGTGAACATATTCCCGCTGTAATCCTGCAATGCTGCGTACACTCGTTTTTTCTGCAGCGTGATGAATTATTATGGAGCATAAACGCTGAAAACAAATATAGCCTATTGCACAAAACACTTTCCGTTTTCAAGTATTATTAAAGCCACCAATAAATAAATAAATCACATAAAGACTATTGTGTTGTGTTGCCCAGTGACAGATTATTTCCATTGTGTCTCTCCTCTAGGCAACTATTGCCTAATCCAAAAATATACAGTTTAAGAACCACGCTTACAGAAAAGTATTTGAAAACACTGCTTTTTTGGACATGCTACAGTTATGTTGATTAATTTATGTAGTTAATATACCGAACATGTGTCCTTAGTTCTGACATAAATTTTGAAAAATGTTAGAAAACTGTAGAAAGTAAGAAAACATGAACACTCATATGTTTAATTTAAAATAGCACAAGAGAGCTTTATCTTCGTGTTAGTTTTGTTTCGAAATTTTTGCGGCACATTTGTCAACTACCCCTATATCCAAAGAAAAAGTCACAGTCGTAGTTCCAGAATCATTTCACACGGAGACCAATATAATTTTGAAAGATAATTTATCTGGTTTAATTTGGAAATTTAAAACACTTGCCACCTGGGCCCTGCTTCTCTCTAGCTAACTCTTCTTACATTTGGCTTGTGTCTCAATCGAAAGAGCCTTTCTGCACATTATCTCGCTCTGAACACATTCCCAAATAAGAAATGTGACTCCGGAGGATCGTCCCTCAGTCTCGAGGAGACAATGAGAGTGGGAACGTTTATCCGGCCATCCTTGGTGGTTTCATTTAATCGCGGGATTAGAAAGACAGCTCATATTGAAAGCTTATCTCCTTCCCCCTCTGGAGAGATTTATAAGGGCAACAGATTTTGTTTTTGATACTAGTAATTGTATTTGGCTCATAGGGTACACGAGTATCTGTTTCGCACGTAGGAAACCTGCCTCGAAACTATTCCTGATAAAAGCTTATTTTCTTTGTCAAAAACGCAATCTTGTCTTTTTGTTTTGAGAGATAATTGCCTTCGTGTGGCCCAGTCAAGCATCACGAGGGTCCTTCCATCAATATTTCCACACTCAAGACTAAGGGTTCCTTATCATAATTTGCACATTTTATGATAAGAGATGCTCGGTCTTTCTGAATGTGGACATTTTGAAGGAATACACGTCGATTGGATTTGATGAACTTAACTGGACTGCATGTAGATACTGCGATGGGACGTTTTCTGATAAGTAACTGCTACAGGACATGATCAAATCTTTGCAGACATTATGTTGCGTTTTTTCTTCTTTAAACAGAAGGCTCCTTAGTGCCGTATGGTACAGAAACTGCTTCTAAAGAAAAACATTTTAGGTCATCCGATTTGTGTCCTCAAATGAAAAAAGAAAAGGGTCTCATTTATATTAACAGCTATGACAAATAAAAGCAATCTCTGTAAAACAGAAGATAATGGAGCCATTCTGAGCAGGTGGGGCTATTTTACCGCAATTTACTGCAAGAACTTGTTTTTCACCAGCAATAAGCCAACAAACCTCAATATCAGACGGAAAAGCTCCGAATGGTTTAACAGACCAAAATCATTACGTGAGCCCATTTGTCGACATCCAGACATTAGCATTAAAGTGAAGTGACATGTTACATGTATTTGAGGAGCATTATAATTTCGATCTGCTATAGCGTTTCTGGAGCAGTGCCATATAGGACCCTACAGCATCATTTCTAAGGTTGCTTTAGTAACCACAGGCATGAAACAGCGTGAGGTAAGCACACATGATTATACCTGTAAGCGCAAACCAATACATTTCCCAACCACACGCAATAGGGGGCTTTTACTGCCTTTAAAAAAACCTTAATGGCTCCGCACTTAATACATTCAAAAAGTTACTTGCATTAAACTGCACAGAAGTTCTCTCAGAAGAAAAACAGGTGTTTTTTTATTCATATATATAATTGTATCAAACTGTTACAACAGAGACTAGTTGCTTTTTAGTCATGAGCAAGAGCGTCTTGGTGGAGGAAGCAGGATGAACAATTCTCAGAAGTGCTCGCATGAAGAGACAGAAAATAAGTATCTACCGACTGCGCTGATGGCACCAAAATGATACACTGATTTGACTGAACTATGGCGGTCTGAACCGCTGTCAGTGCTACCGCATAACAGCAGGACCCACTGCACGTGTAATCGTCTACCATTTTCCCCACCGTGATTGGCTATTACCTAGCCTAGGTCGGAGCTTCCAAAGACGATGGAGGGTCATCAAAAAGCCCCTGCACAGTCGCACAGAATGAAGAATCACCTATTTTATGCACACGCGCACAAAGATATGTAGATATGGACACACACTGTTGAGCCATCATGTTGTGTACACGTGTGTCAGAAACGATATAACTCCCCTGTGGTCCTTTGTATAACCCCTGTCCTACGAATACGCTTGTCTCCCGGACATGGCGTCAAGTTCCCGGGTGATTGACACACACTGACATCCTGCCAAACTGAATGTGTGGGACTGTGCGGCTTTGCAGACGTAGTCTGATTTAGTATCATTCAATTTAGTCTGCTTTGTGTAAAGATCTGGATAAAGATGTTTTTTTTGGATTAACAGTAAATAAAATGATATCTGTTTAACAAATTTAGTCTATGATTGCATCTAAAGAGAATATATAATTTAATACTACGCCGCCACAAATATTAATCATATTTTTTAACTCTGCAGCTTTTAAACACAATTTTAAGTGGAAAAGCAATGTGATGTTTGCGATGCCATTTATGTATTTGGCAGTAACTTTGATTTACAGCAGAATATATCCAAGCTATACATTTTTTAGGAGGTGTATCTGTTAGCAATGGAGCCTATAAACTTAACATTTTATGATGCTCTACACACCACTGAACTGTATTTCTGCTTGGCCATTTCCGGAAGTGTAAATTCGTATAAAGTTTTGCTCTTGTACATACAGATTATATTTAACACAACCACCGTTCCCCTGCAAATAAAAATTGTTGTGCGAAACTAGAGGTGTGACGAGATCTGATGGCACGAGATCTTCCGAGATTAGACGTGAACACAATATCCTCAGCAATTAGCATGATGGAGTGCTGGGCTCGAAATTGCAACACAGTCACATATGCTCCCTTAATTTTACCTGTAGGACCTCAAAATATATTTGGGAGATTGTAGTGAGTGCACATTTTGTTGTGTTGCGACCTGTTTCATGACTGTACAGAACCGCAGCGGACTGTACAATAAGTAGAGAATAGCAATTGAGTTCACATTACGTTATTTTAAATACATGCACAGGCAAACCTCTTCAAAAACGGACCATATTTCTCTTACATATGTGCAATGTTATTATAAGACATGTTGTGTTTATGTAGTTTTAACTGTTACTCTGAAGGCAATGAGGGTTCAGTCAGTGGAGGAAGGAGGATTGACTGTTTGATATGATCACCTACTTTGCTAACATTAGCACTTTGCAAAAGAAAATAGAGAAAACAACAACAGCTCTTTACTAAAACCTTCAACTGTTAAGAAAACAAAGCATAATCTTTGTGCAATTACAGCCTGTCAGTTGAGTTTATGACAAAACATTTAGCAGTTTTTCCATTATGCATAATATACAGCACAGTAATTCATTTCAATAGAAATTTAATTTGTCTCATAAAGTACAAGATGATTTTATAATGCCTAAATTTTTTGTATTTTGTGTTTTTTAGGTGAATAAAATACTTTTCCCCCTATATATTTCATCAATGAGGATTTCTTTAAAAAGTCTGAAAATCTCGTCTTGTTATCGTGAACTCAGTCTTGTGTCATGGGATAAGTGTCTCCTCACACCCCTAATAGTTACAGTATGTTTATTATATTGCATTGCTGTCAATAGATCCACCAATAAATTACACAGTAGTCCTTTGAAAATGAAGCCAAACATGATGATTTAAAAAAAAATACTTTTCAATTTTGGGCCAGCTGCATTTATTTTACACATATAAATTTCCTATTTTTCTGAACATTATTCCCATTGCCTTTCAGATTCTGCTTATGATTCTACGTTCCTTTCAAGCACAAAAACATCCGAGTTCTGTGAATGAAAGTAAAAATGATTGAGTTTCTATCTCCAAATCGTGTTTTGTTGTAACTAATGTAATGAACTCTAACAGCATCTCTGCTGTATTGTTTCAGTGATCCTTGTCGATGATCAACCATGATCAGAGATCCCGAACAAGAGAATGACATGAGCAGCTTTTCAAACATCTCTCAATCTACCAAGAGTGATTATATGAAAGTTCAAAGAACAAAACTACAAATCTCTCTAGATATCCACATAACTCACAGCTATTAGGAGAAACGTTTGAGTGATGCATTTCAACAAAGGAATCAAGCCTCCATCTGTTTACTCTTTAAAATCCTTTCTAAATGCAAAAACTCATTAAATCTATTATTTTTCAGGTTCTTTCAATAGAGACGTGGGTTCAGTCAGTTGACACAGCACTTTACTAAACCATAAAGGAGGTTGATAAACCTCTTTTATCTTCGTCTGAATTAAACAAGTGTATTTTAATGCTAATCTATGTGCTTCTAATAACATACAAATTAAATCAAATTCATAGTAAAACCCAATGCTATTCACAAACATGTTCTTGCATGCAAATGTGGTAAGACTAACAGTATCAACCCTGGATAATTCCTCATAAGACTAAGCATCGGCTATGTTCTAAATATAACGTCTTACGGCTTGCATTTGTTCGTCCATGCTAGAGGTACAGCTTTGAAAAGAAACTGCTTATCTGTCACTTGCAGTAAGTTAGGAAACTGAATTTCCACTCTATAAGTCCATTATATGGCGAAGTGAAACGGTCGAGAGAAGATTGTGCTGATTTTCAACTCCAGATTGCAAGCGCTAACCTAAATACAAAAATCGTCAAATTCCCCCTCAGCATTTTCTGGAAAAATCCAGGCAAATCCAGGCACATCCGTGCCTACCACCAATAAGTCACACTAGCATGGAAGTAGCTTTGTTATTGCTTACTCATATTCGTTAGCCGTTACCGGAGGGTGAGCGAATTGTATTAGCACACTTGGCTCAAGTCAGGTGAATGGACAAGCACAGCACAATTTATTCTCAAAGTGACGGCTGGCGTAAAGTTCTCTGAGTATTCTGCACATGGCCTCGGGGTGCGTTGTAATGACACTCATAAGCTTTAGGTGCCTGTGCTCGTGGCCCTGTAGACATCTCAGCTTGACCCCTCGGGACCCATGGGAGATAAATAGAGTGCGCTTGAAAGATACAATGTGCTTCCTTGGCCTCTCTATTTGTATGTGCTTAGCACAGCAAGGTTATGTTTAATAACTTGGCAAAAGCATAGCTCTGGAAACAATGCAGTAAAAAAATACTTCCGTAGATCAACTGGTAAAGCACGGCGCTGGCAACGGCAAGGTCAGGGGTTCAAACAAACGTATTGATAAAATGTAAAACATGAATCGCTTTGAATAAAAGTGTAAATGTAAAACACTTCTAGTAGTTCAACGGAGACCATTAAATTAATTTCAGTTCTTCAGTGGTTCAAAGTTGATTCCATGGTCTTTGTCTCTAAACGTCTGTGTAGAACTATGTTCTTTGCATATTCGGCATATTGCAGTTCAATATATAATATATGGCGGGTCTTAGAAATTTGAAAGCTTGACTTTACAACTACTATTTATGGCTTGGGCTACTTCTATGGAGTTATTCGACTAGCACAGATGTGAGAGAGAGAGAGAGAGAGAGAGAGAGAGAGAGAGAAATAGCCCTTCAAGATGTTCGGTAAGAGACGTGTCTTCCATAAATATTAAGTAATTTAAATAAAAAGTAAATTAGCAACTTTTCTTAGCGGGATCTTTTTATGGTCATTTTGCTGTATGGCTATTAGTAATAATTTAGGATAATTGACAAAGTGGTATAAAACTATAATACGGTCAACTGCAGTATAATAAGAAAAGAAAACGCAGATGTTTGATGTGGTTCAATGCTTTACATCCCATTTAACCTTTAAATCGAATAAAAAACATCACGCCACTGTACCACAACATATGAGTTATGAGAACAGAGCCTTTGTTAAACACACCGCGACATCTCAAATCCGCAGATGATATTTCTTCATCAATGTCCCGACAAGTTCAAATTGAAAAATCAAACATTACGAAGAAATCGGAGCAAAAGCAAAGAGCAGGTTGCCATGAGGGGACATCTGTCTTCAGGCGTAATCATATCCAATTCGCAGGTGGCCGTGTGCATACATAAATATTTTATTATCATGTTGAAACTTTGGCAGAGAAAGAAAATTTTGCTGACATTTAAATAGAAGTGTAACACAACTGTGCCACCTATAAATCAAAATGAAATATTTCCTCGGCTCTTATGTCTGTCTGGTGCAAATGGCCGTGCAGGCAAAAATGAAACTTTAGACCTAAAAACACATGCGGGCACTGACTTCTGTATAATGCATCCATATGCATCCACAGCCACACGCTGGTCTGTTTTCATGCCTAATATCATTCATATAAATGGCAGACTGATAAATAGATGCATTAGTAGAGCTGGCCGCATAAAATGGGTTTGTACAGTGCCGTCAGGAACAAAAACGATGCCCTGAGATGCTTGAGCTTAAAAAGATGGAAAGACTTTCATAATAGACGAGAAAAAATACCACGTGCCATATATGCATACGCTTTGCATATATAAAGGCATGTTTCACAAAAAGGTACAGAACTTCACAATTTTCCCTCGCAGGGTGAAATCTCTTTAAAAACTGTCGAACCCGAGTGAAAACTCTATAAAATAACTTTTTAATAGTCTGGCGGTGAAAGAACAGCACAGAATTGATTGGCTGATTCAATGAGTACAGTCAGGTAATGCTGTAATATGCAGGTAATGATGTTCTCCTGCAGATAATAGCTGGTTTAAAGCTGCAGGTGCAGATCTTAAAGGGTTAGTTCACCCCATAAATATTTACTCATTCTATTGTCATTTCAAACCTGTGTGACTAACTTTATTCTGCAGAACACGAAAGAAGATATTTTCATGAACCATAATTCGGTAACCAGCATTCTTAAAAATATCTTCTTTTTGTGTTCTGCAAAAAAAAATCACTTCATCAATTATTCTAAAAAGATTTTAGAAAGGAAAAAAATAAAAAAATATATTTTTAGTCACACAAAAAGCACCAAATTGAAGAGGCTTGTATATAGGATGTGTTGTGTGTGGTGTCCACCTCGCCAATGGTTTCCAAAGAAACCCACATATCAGCGCTGTCATTTGTCAGCCATGTGAGTTCATTGTGAGAGTTACCCAATTAAGCTGGTTGAAAAAGGGAAGGCTCGGTCCACCGGCCAACTGTTTGTGACAAAGGCACACACAGGATGGTTGAAAATACACTACAGGGTCACTTGGGAGACAGAACGACTTTACAAATAGCTCCCAAGCAGTTGCTGTCCAGTTCTGTGTATTGTCCATATATCTTCTTGATGTTAAAGCCAAAGGTTGAAACGGTGGGGGAGAGGTCTTACCTGAGGGGAAGTGCTCGTTGATGGCCCAGTTGTCCACCTGAAGTGTGGCATTGCCCCCATTTCTGGTGAAGCGCACTACATGGTACTTGCCGTCATTTACTGCCATACTGCTCTCCTGCACGATGATGTCAACCGTTCCGATGTTGAATATGACTCCAATTTTGCCTTGCTCCTGGAAACACAACAAGGACGAACTCGGTTTTAGTTATGCCAACAAGATCTACACCCATTTACAATGAATAAGTGCATAATATGCCGGCAGTATTGCAAAGGTCATGGGTTCTACTACAAACGGTGTGTGTATCAATTTGGATTAAAGCAACATGCAATACAGGCTGCATGTATTTATCAATATTTGGCCACGTTTAGATATTTTGGTCATTTTACTTGAATTCACTCTTTGTTCCAGCTCGAATCCAGATTGACATTGAGAAGGTACGTTTTATATATTTAGATTCAGTTTTAACATTTGCCCTTGAAATCTGCTGCCTATTGTTCTACTTTCGTCCCAGAGAGATCCTGAATAATCTATTAGCATTAGTAACCCCTGATAAACTTGTCCGCTTGATAAAAAGTATTCATCAGCCATTAGCACCCTCCCCATTTTAGGGGTGAGGAATCAGGGACATTGATTTAAATAATGCAGGGAAAGTGAACTAAATCAATAGCGTTAGCTAAAACAGAGACAGAGATAAGAATGATTAATGAACAGAAAGGTGCCGAGTGTTTGCCCTCGCAGATCCAAGAGGCTACATGCAAATGTTGCGGAAAAGATTCTCACTATAAATTAATTAGCTCATCCTCGACCAGACATGACAAAGCAGGAAACAACGGGGAAATAATATCCATAAATATAGATAAACGTGAATTATAAATGTGCAAAGTACATTCATAATAAAACATCTTGAACATTGCAAATTAAAAATAAGTTTCCATATAGACTGTTTAGAAAATGACTGAAACTATCCAAAACTCACTAATATACTTATTTGTTTTAATGTGTTTCAAAGCATTCAACAGGAAAATGTCGCATAATAAAACACAGGCTAACCCATCATCATTTCTGTAATCATTTTGTGTTTCTTTTCTCTACATTAGTTTCATCCTCCACAACGCAATTTCTCTTTCCTCTCCATATCCTTCAGGGTTGCATTGATATATTTTGTGGTTAAGTTAAACCAATTCTGCCGTTGTTCTTATCTGATGCAGCATGGAAAATGACGACAGATGATAAATTGTATCAAGGGAGATGTTTATCACCATGCAGTGCATTTATCACAACAAGATCTCTGCGAGCGAATTCTGGGCCAGTCTTCTCAAGTTCATTTGGAAGACTTTGCTTAATACTGAGATGGCCTTTCTTTATTAAAAATGATTTCTGGAGTTATGAGATTATTGTGCATCATTTGTGCATTGATATGTAAACATACCATTAAACCCAAAAGAATCCTAAATTTGAACTGGAATTGAAAGAAATATACAGATTGTAATTGCATGTAAATTGAACACAGTTAAAAAACTAAGGTCTCTTTTGGGTTAAAACAATACAGACATATTTCTAATTGAAAATTAGTTTAGTTTAAACTTCATCACCCAAAGTGAAAGTAAAAAGTGACATGAAAATATAAGGAAAGATAGAGCATTGTGAGAAACACCAGTTTTTATTGCTATATTGTACATATCTCTTTATAAATGTATTTACAGAGATATTCATAACCTTGACAGTGTGTGGTAGGGAATTTAATGAAGTGTTTGCGTTCAATGATACTTGAAGTCCTCTGAGAGCATCTTTAGAGGAAGAAGGATTGTGTGTTACTGTAACCCTGCCTGTCTTCCTGTGAGAAAAGCTACAGAAAACATATCTCTGTCCCTTTATAAAATATTAATGAGATGAAAATGAGTCAAAACACATAAAGAGCAATTTGCTAAACCTTTTCCACAGACGTGCGCAGACGCGCAGAGCTGTGAAATATCCAAGCGCTCTGCCACTTTTAGCCTGCGAAAGCTCCTGCTGTATTACTTGTTTGATCACAGAAACACTCTTTTACATTTAGCATCAAAGACTTCGCTGTAAGTGTCTCTCTCTTCATCCATCACAACCTCTTTCCACGTTCGTTTCCAATACTGCTGTGCTTGTATCTGGGAGGGTAAAAGGACGAATAAACTCTCACTCTTTCCGAGCAAGTGATACATGAAAGGAAATAGTCTGTCACACGCAATATTGAGCCGCACGCCGGCACTGCACACAGGGACTGTGTGCAAATAAAGCACATGCTATGTGTGATTTCTATTATAACTTTCTCATATATTTCAATATGGTGAGATAAGCTGTGGATAGAATATAGAACCATCTGGGCTATTGGAAAAAAACACTGAAATATATTTCAGTGGAGGAAAAGTATAAGTAAACGGAGTAAATATAAGGTAGATGAAGAATATTTGAGAGACTGCTGTTGCTTTCTATGGAATGAAGTTTTCATTCAAAAGTGCACATTTATGCTCTCAGCCTTGTACTGCCAAATATCCGACTCAGCTGCAGACGCGGTGAAAAATGATTGGCACATCCAATTATTCATTGTGTATTTGAAATGGAATAGGGCATAACCACTGATTGCCAGAAAGAGTTTGAAACAATGGGCCGCATAATGATTTTGTAAGCAAAAAATAAATACATACAATTAGACGGAGAGAGAAAGAGAGAGAGAGGAAGAGAGAGAGGGAGAAAAAAAACTGTATAAATGCTGGAGCTTGAACGAAGGCCTTATATTATAGGGTTTGGATATACACAATGGGGTAAATTTATAAAATATTTAATGTATATTAAGTAAGCATTACTTATTTTAAAATATACAAATTATACAAAATAAATAGTAGGCCTTCATATTTATAGGGGTATTTACCCCAAAAATGAAAATTCTGTCATCATTTGTTCACGCTCAGGTTGTTTCCAAACTTGTATAAATTTCTTTGTTCCGCTAATCCCAAAGCAAGATATTTGGAACAATGTCAGTAACCAAACATCTCCCATTGACTATAGTATTTATTTTCCCTACTATAAGACTATATGGGGGATGAGATCTGTTCACAATCTGAGTAAATGATGACCAAAATGATTTTTGAACTATCCCTTTAAGATTCTGCATTATTTTTAAGTTAAAAGATAAGACAATTTGTGCAAGCCCTTCTACAAAAGATGTCAGAGTTTTGGACTCCACGGTATTAGTAATTTTTAACGATTAAGCAATTTATTTGTTAAAAATACCTTTTGTACCTTTAATATGTTAATCCCTTTTAGTATTCAGTCAAATAAAAAAAACATATTAATATTATTTACGTATCTCCTTTTATTTATATTGGTTGGTGTTCGTATAATATATACCACCCAATATAAATATATATATTATACTTGGTTTGATAATAACCCACTGAATAGCATGCATTAAATTGATGCCGGTAATCCTACAACTAAACCCAATTCATGTCTTTCATAATTGAATAACCCTGTTTTTCCATTAAGCCACTTCATTTGTTTTGGTTTTAACCTCTATCAAAATATCATAATGCATCATTCCGAAATGGCTTTCAGGAAAAATAAACAACAATATCTCAAGTAATGAATGACAGCAGTGGAACAAAGTGCTGTCTTATTTGTATTCCAGGAGATGGTTCGAGTCACTCCAGAATGCAGACTCAAATCATTACAGCCATCAATTCTGTTGCTCTTGCGTTTCTCTTCTGTGTGAACGGGCCTGGCCCACTGTATCACCTGGACAAATTGATGAGGGTTTAAAAGATGAACTCTCTCTCTCTGTGAGTGGCCGTCTGTGGTGAGCTGATAAGGAAAGACGCCCCTCAATTGGTAGTAAAGAGAAAATGGAAGTGACAATTTTTCGTAGCTGATTGTTTCATCAATATAAGAGTCGATATTTTCCGCATAGCGTGGGATGTTTTCTTTAACAACTTCATTACTTTCCATTTAATCGTCTGTTTACAGGATGTGTAGGCTAAAAGATGGAAACTGGAATTATACGATAGCTGATAGACACCATTAATAAATTAAAGATTATCAGGAGTAAACAGAATAGTCACAGAATTACAACGTCGCTTATATTTTAAAGGATAATAGATAATGCTCAGTGAGCAATTTTACACTGTGGTGTCATTGAAGTATATAAGTGAATGTGAATTGTATTGAAACATGAGAAGTCCCAACACCCTCAGTGTAAACAATTAGAAATTAGATACAGGTGTGAAATTACTATACTGTACATGTCCACCATTGAAGTCATAAGTCTCTTAAAATAGAAAAGAATTACAGGGTAAAATGGTTAACATATTCTGAATTAAAATTTGGTATTATACTGATAGTTAAGTGTTGTTCTCATCCAATATATTTCTACTGGTCCCAAAAAAGTTACTTAAACTTAAACATACTTACACATACAGTTTTACCCCAATATTTTCCTTTCCATTAAATTAGTTTAATAAAATATTTCCAATGGACTGATTAAAAAACACAAATTTTCTGGTAGCTGGGGTGCCAGAAAAATATTGTAATTTTTTTCATTTTTCATTTTTTCATTTTTCATGTAAAATGACATGATTTTATGTTTATGCTTTTTTCATTCATTTGACAGTTTTTATTATTTCAAAAATGTTAAAATAATCTGTGAAATTTGTAAAAAAAATCTGTAAAAAAATGTTGCAGTGTAAATTAAATAAAATAAAGGTGGAAATAATACACGAAAGTATAATACATGTAAGACACAAAATACACTTCCACATATATTCAAAAGCATATATATGACGTTTTGTTGGTCACACAAATTAGACGGTCATGAAAAAACATTTCCGGATTTGAACATACCACCTTATTAAACACATCACAATCAAAATTCTGTCTTCAAGGAGCTAAACAATATATATGAATTTATTCAACGGAACAGTTAAGAAACTGCTGACCCCTATCACGCAAACCTAACAAATTACTCTACAAACATTCTCACTGCAACTACCAACACAATGAACATTTTCCGCAGCCTTTCAATTAGGATTGCTGATGTAAACCAAATCTCAAGGGAGCCTGGTGTCCGTGGTACATCTGTGTTGAAGAGCTGCTGTGTTTCCACATGAGTTTATAGAGATATCAAACATGTTGATGAGGCAGAAAGCGCTCTTTAATTCACTGCTAGCTGCCGATTTGCCTGCCAAGACTATCGGGTCCACAAAACACAGACAGCTGCCACACAATACTTAATCTACCCAGAACTTGCTACATCGACACTCTTCCACGGCTAGTGGAGAACAACATGAGGGCAGAGCCTGTGTATAAAAGAAGTTTGCTGACAGTAAACCAAGTCAAAGTTCATATTTGAAGCACAAATAGAGGATTGAATGGAAAACAAATGTGCGCTGCATTTGTGAGCGAGTGGCCTTCAATGGTCCTATTATAGTGTAAGTAAAGGAGGGGCGGGTTTCAAGGGCAGTACAGTAGTTTTTTGTACCTTTTAAAACAAAAAGGGAAAATTGATGAAGGTCTAAAGTGCTTGAATGTAAGTCACGTTCAAGTAATGATTTATGGTCTACAGGTAGCAAAGAAAAAGACTACGACGCAAAACACATCATAGCACTCCATAATAATCTACTGCACCGCCTAATAGAATTTTTCATCTTACCATTCATACACACAGACCTCAGACCTTGAGTATATATATAGGATACAATTTGTCAATTTTTTTGCAGTTCCTATGTATGATATTGCATTTCACATTACGTTTAGCAGACGATTTTATTATAAGCGACTTACAAATGAGGTAAACAATGGAAGCAGTTGGAACAACATAAATGCAATAAAACTGGTCTCATATAGCCTACCACAGTATACTGTATATTGGATATAAGATCCAGTAAAAATATATATAAGATTGAACACAAGATCTGTCTTATTAGCAGAATATGAGTAGGTACATCCGCACCGAGGTCACAAGACAAAGACATTTCTTTTCGT